>NC_051218.1:24005009-24705009 GCF_015220715.1 Pygocentrus nattereri | reverse complement strand
AGGTGGGGAACATTGACTCAGAATGACTGTAGCTGTGGTCGCAAGGTAGTTGGTGCCTGTCGGGGCGGTAATCCTCGAACCCGGTGGTGGACACCCCAGGTGAGAGATGCCGTCAAGCTGAAGAAGGAGTCCTACCGGACATGGTTGGCCTGTAGGACACCAGAGGCAGCTGGCAGGTATCGACAGGCCAAGCGATCTGCGGCTTCAGTCGTTGCCAAGGCAAAAACCCGGGTGTGGGAAGAGTTCGGTGAGGCCTTGGAAAGTGACTTTAATTCGGCTCCGAAAAGATTCTGGCAAACCGTCAGGCGACTCAGAAGGGGAAAGCAGTGTGCCACTAGCACTGTATATAGTGGAGATGGTGTGCTGCTGACTTCGACTGAAGACGTCATTGGGCGGTGGAAGGAATACTTTGAAGACCTTCTCAATCCCACCAACACGTTCTCCAGTGAGGAGGCAGAGTCTGGGGACACGGGAATAGGCTTGTCCATTACTGAGGCCGAAGTCGCTAAGGTAGTTAAAAAGCTCCTTGGCGGCAGGGCTGCAGGGGTGGATGAGATCCGTCCCGAGTTCCTCAAGGCTCTGGATGTTGTGGGGCTGTCTTGGCTGACACGCCTTTTCAACATTGCGTGGACATCGGGGGTGGTGCCACTTGATTGGCAGACTGGGGTGGTGGTGCCTCTTTTTAAAAAGGGGGACCGGAGGGTGTGTTCCAACTACAGGGGAATCACACTCCTCAGCCTCCCTGGTAAGGTCTATGCAAGGGTACTGGAGAAGAGAGTCCGGCTTATAGTCGAACCTCGGATTCAGGAGGAGCAGTGCGGGTTCCGCCCTGGTCGTGGAACACTGGACCAACTCTTTACCCTCTCCAGGATTCTTGAGGGTTCATGGGAGTTTGCCCAACCAGTCCACATGTGCTTTGTGGATTTGGAGAAGGCATTCGACTGTGTGTCCCGGGGTATTCTGTGGGAGGTGCTTCGGGAGTACGGGGTACATGGCTCTTTGCTACGAGCCATTCAGGCCCTGTACAAACAAAGCAGGAGCTTGGTTCGCATGGCCGGCAGTAAGTCAGACTTTTTCCCAGTGAGAGTTGGACTCCGTCAGGGCTGCCCTTTGTCACCGATTCTATTCATAATTTTTATGGATAGAATTTCTAGGCGCAGTCAGGGGATGGAGGGTGTCCGGTTTGGTGACCTCAGGGTCACATCGCTGCTGTTTGCAGATGATGTGGTCCTATTGGGGACATCAGGCCGTGAACTTCAGCTTTCACTGGATCGGTTTGCAGCCGAGTGTGAAGCGGCCGGGATGAGGATCAGTACCTCCAAATCCGAGGCCATGGTTCTCACGCGGGAAAGGGTGGAGAGCCCTCTCTGGGTCGGGGATGAGCTCTTGCCTCAAGTGGAGGAGTTTAAGTATCTCGGGGTCTTGTTCACGAGTGATGGTACAAGGGAGCGGGAGATTGACAGGCGGATTGGTGCTGGGTCAGCAGTGATGCGGGCTCTTTACCGGTCTGTTGTGGTAAAGAAAGAGCTGAGCCATAAGGCAAGGCTCTCGATTTACTGGTCGATCTACGTTCCCACCCTCACCTATGGTCATGAGCTTTGGGTAATGACCGAAAGAACGAGATCGCGAATACAAGCGGCTGAAATGAGTTTCCTCCGCAGGGTGGCTGGACTTAGAGATAGGGTGAGAAGTTCGGTCATCCGGGAGGGACTCGGAGTAGAGCCGCTGCTTCTTCACGTCGAGAGGAGCCAGTTGAGGTGGTTTGGGCATCTTGTTAGGATGCCTCCTGGACGCCTCCCTTGGGAGGTGTCACAGGCAAGTCCACCGGGGAGGAGACCCCGGGGAAGACCCAGGACACGCTGGCGTGACTATATCGCCCAGCTGGCCTGGGAGCGCCTCGGAATCCCTCCCAGGGAGCTGGGGAAAGGGAGGTCTGGGCTTCATTGCTCAGGATGCTGCCCCCGCGACCCGAACCCCGGAGAAGCGGAAGATGATGGATGGATGGATGGATAAACATATATATATATATATATATATATATATACATGTGTGTGTGTGTGTGTGTGTGTGTGTGTATATATATGTATATGTATATATATATATGATGAAAATCTGCAGAACCAGCAGGTTTTTAGCCTCAACACAAAGTTTCTTACCTTTTTTTCTTGTCCACAACCTCCTGAAATTCTCCCATTCAACTGCTATGCTCGGAATTCCTGCACTAGTGTCCTGTAGAAATAAGAATCAGATGCAAAGCTCTCACATTCCAGGCTTCAGCTCCTCACTACCTGTGCACCATGGCTCAGAACTACACGTTGCCTAGGTCAACTCCTTGGCTCTTGGCAAAAGTCCATTCATTCTAAACATGCCTGCATGGTTAAGGCTAAGATTTTGTTATCAGAAGAATGCAATAGACATATATATTGATCTCATATCTCATATAGAAATCCAGGGAAGCCAACCAAGACCTTCAGATTCAGTTGGAACAGGCATTGCAGCAGATGCAAGATCCAAACAGCAAAGGCAATTCCTTATTCTCTGAGGTATATGCTTCAGTATTATTAAAGGTTTTCTGTTCACAATTTTCTGTTGTGATTTGAGGTAAAAAGTGCATTTTTTTTGTAGGTAGAGGACAGGCGTGTGGAAATGGAGAGGCAGCTGATCAGCGTGAAAGTGCAGTACCAGTCTCTTCAAAAGCAGCATGCTTTCACCAAACAACAGATGCTTCGCATGAAGGTATTTCGAAAAAGTAATTTTGTTTCAAACAAAGAATCTGGATTTTTTTTGTTATTACCCCCCCCCCCCCCCCCCCCCCCCCTTTATGTTGTACAGGTGCAGATATCTAACCTTATGCAGCTTCAAGGTGTTAGAGCTGACCCAGCCCAGCTTGAGCGCCTACAGTTTATGTTGTCAGAAAAGAACAGTGAGATAGAAACCTTGATGAGGAAAGTGCAACAGCTGGAAAAGGTAGAGGTAAAGTTCTGTTCAAGACAATTTTATGTGTTGCATGTGAATATGTGGGAAGTGAAACAGATGCTTTGAAATGTTTATCAACAGATGACACTTGAGGACCAGTCCTCCACTGGCACTTCCAAGCCAAATGAGTTTGTAGATGAGACATACTACACAGACCTACTGAAAATGCAGCTCTCAAGTTCAAAGTGAGTGTCCATGAAATTGCAGTTTCATTATGTGGCAGGATGAACTGTTTGCTTGACTTAAAATATATATTAAAAATCAATAATTTAATTGGATGAAAACAGAAATTGACAGGATGCCTGCAGATAAAATATTTAATATAATATATTTTATGTAACCGATTTGTATAAATACAGTGGAAATTCTGATTCTGAAATACATAACATATTAGTTTACTTATTGCAATATGTTTGTGAATATTATTGTGTGGTTCCCTTGGTATTATTTTTCTTTTGTTGATTTAATTTTTAAAACATTTAAAACTGATCAGACTTGATTTAAAAAAAAAAAAAAAAACACATCAAGACCCAATGTGTCTGACCGGAGACAAGTGTTACTAACATAAGTCTCGGTTGGCCGTGGGGTAAAAATCATTTAGAACATGCATATTGTAACTTTTTGGAAGGTGTTTTGACATCCAAACACAGAAGAACTCCAGGTAGCAAGCCAAATTAAAGAGGAAAACACACTGCTACTGCTCCTCAGGCTAAGACAAGCATATCTCACTTCTTCACTGTGAGTCACTTGCACTCAATCTCCGCCACAACTGTGTGTTAGGTGGCTAAACACTTCAAGTGCTATGCTGTACAGTCTTTGTTGTTTTCTGGGTCCTCAAAGTTGTGAACTGACTCTTTCAACATATCTCTGCTAAATGCTATAAAAAGTGTATAAAAAGTTACTGACATTGCAGATTTGGATGGACCTAAATCACTGAGAAACATTGGTAGCCTAATGTTCATTACCTTGCCTTACCTTGTAAACCTAATCCCCTCACAGCTATTCATTGTTACGTTTAACTCCATTTCAATCTTCTAAATTGATGAAAAGACAAAAATCTTTTTTTCTAGCATTTCTAAAAAACAGAGTACAAAGTTGAAGTGCAAATCTGATTGCCTTTTTGTGCTGGGTGTATGAGTTTGCAGATGTCTATTTTGTATTTTCTTCATTTTGATTTGGTGTATTTAAATTTTTTTTTTTTATCTGAGCTAGTGTTATGTGCAGCTTACATAATTAATAATCAGATTCTTTGAAGTAACTCGCTATTTGACTAGTTATTTTATTAGGTATGTTTTTACTTTTTTTTTTTTAGTTATCTAGATGACTACTTCTGTTTAAGTAATTATTATTTTAAAATAAAGTTACTCCTACTTTAGTATTGTTTTTTGGCTGCTGTACCCACCATCAGTTGTCTTCTCTCTGTGAAAAGGCTTCATACTAGCACATTAGGCCTCATTGTGCTGATTTGTGCTCGGACTGTAGCTATATTTTAAATTTTATTTGTCTTTAGTCTTCAATTAACACTTATTTGCAAATTAACACTAAAGCAAATTAACACTGATTTGTGCGTGTATTTTCTTGATAGGAAAGTTGCAGAAACATTGAAAGATGAGTTGTCCATGGCAAGACTGAAGGCTCTATCTGAGAGTCACAGAGTGCTTGAGTTAGAGCGGAAACTCTTTGGAGCCGAAAATGCCTTGAAGCAAGGTCAAAGTGACAATATCAAGCTGCAGGTGAAACTTGAGGAACTACAGATGAAATATGAGCCTGAAGGTAAACCCATTTAAATGGTTTATTTTGAATGTAGATATTATTGACTATTATGATACTTTCTTACATTTTCTTATTACAAAATTCACAGAATGTGTTGTCTTAATTGGTTTGACAAAGCCAACTTGCAATTCAGCTTAATCATCTTTTGATTAAGATGCCTGGACAAAGACAACTTTCCAAAGTACTGCAAAAAATGTTATGAGAAACAATTTGTAAAATAATTAAAAGTCACCTTCTCACATGTAAAAATCGAAATGTTAAAATTTGCACTCCAAAATCTGACACGCATATAAATGTTTATTCGACGGTACTATAGTTACATCTTCACGTTACCTGTAAAAAGTGCAAGGCAAGTGCGCCTAATAAATTGACAGTTCAGTGCCTTCTCTCTGTGTAGTGTCTTATTGTGCTATAACAGTGTACTTTGCTAGTATTACTACGTGAACCACAAGTGCTTTTGTGTGTCATAGACATGACTGAGTAGTTTGAAATAACTTTGCAACTAACCATGATGGCTGAAAAGATGTTTGTCTGTTCACTGTCACCTTGACAAGCCAAAATTTTTCCACATCATTCACTGAACAGTACTGCTTCTCATCTAACCTTAATATGTTATGTGTAGCATTACCTGAAGTATTCATGATTGACTGATGAATAATGTTATGGCAATTCTCAGTGGTCATCATTTAGAGCATAAAATTTACCTGAAGAAGAGTCTTTAGGATAGGATAATCTCTTCCTCTTCCCGCTCAACACAGCATGTAAATCCACATATGAGTGTCAGTTTTTTCACAAGTTTAGGCATATGTAGCCTGCATGGGCACAAAGATCTTCACGTGCGTATTAAAGCTTAAAGCGTCCATTTTTTGACAGGATTTAAAAGTCACATTATTAAATGCTATAACGTTAAACCTAGATGGTCTCTTGACAGATGGATCACCAAAATTATGGTGCCGTATAGGCCCTGTTAAACTAAGTGTTTATCTAGATTTGGAACCACTTTTAGAAGTGTATTCTGGATAAACATTAAAACATAGGACACACATAGCTACAGTTAAGCTAGGCTGTGTTATCCTAGTGGGCTAAAATGTTACTTTAATTAACCTGTTCTTGACAGATGTTTAGTTTTGTTTGCTTTAGTTATTTAGTTGCTGTTGACTGGGCCGCAGCAACTTCCACTTGCTGAGGCATAGATGAGCTAACCCTAAGCTAATATTACTGAACTTTGTGTACAGTCATGTAGTAAAACTCAGTGCAAATTAATGGTATGTAAACCTAAAATAAAAACAAATTAAATTACATTTTTATTTCATAAGTGAAAATTTAGATTTAAGAAACAGTGAGATCCAAGACAAATGCATCTGCATTCACACTAGGATTACTAATATTTACTAACAGAAATCTAACCAAGCCATAATATTCATGTGCATTGCCAAGTGCTTACTGA
The DNA here is from genome assembly GCF_015220715.1 of Pygocentrus nattereri. Classification (NCBI taxonomy): domain Eukaryota; kingdom Metazoa; phylum Chordata; class Actinopteri; order Characiformes; family Serrasalmidae; genus Pygocentrus; species Pygocentrus nattereri. Next base: position 24,698,813 of record NC_051218.1, on the reverse strand, counting down.
CTCTACTAGACTCTTGCTACATTTCTCTCCTTGATACTGTCAAAAATACATAAAGTTACTGACATTGCAGATTTGGTTTGGTCTAAAATCATTTAAAAACATAGTAGCCAAATACATTACTTCACTGCCAATGGATATGTTTGTTAGAATATGGCCAAAAAGCCAAAACATAATACAAAGGCTCTGAATTTATGGAACATCGACTGGCACTTGATGTAATTTTGAAGTAAAATAACAGACCCATTTCATGAGATCAGAGTGTTAAACCATGTGCACATGGGTCAAAACTTTTTTGCAGGCATTCTTTATAAACTGTATTCTGACTCACAAGTGCTTGTGATGTTTTAATAGTGTAAGTCTTTTTTCCTTTCAGAACAGCTTGTGTAGAATGTATTTCTGTGTGATACTGATAAAATTTGGAATATTATGATAATTTCGAACAAATCAGCATCATCGTATCTCATGCTACCTGAGTTTTCTGTTGCTGTCGATTTTTAATGTAAGTCAATAGAACCAGAATTTTTTCCAAGTCATTTTGGGCCATTTCTTTCGGTAATGTACATCATGAAATGTACAATGTAAAACATAAAAGGCATTTTCAAAATATGTCAAAAACTAAAAAAGAAGTAGGGAAAGGTGTGGTTTTTTTTTTGGGGTTTTTTTTGACAATTTCAGATGCAAACTGTTTGAGATGCAAACTGACTGAGCTGTTCCTAGGTTATAGAACTGTGTACTAATTTTTACACACCAGCTGTCCCTGGCCATTTAAGGAGTTAAACTCAGCTCATTGGAAAACGCGTGTTTAGGATCAAAGTAGTCATAAGACTGTTGGGCCCAAGAGCCTCTCTTTTATGCCCTTTGATAGAAGATGGATTCTCCTAGCGTGTTCTAATGCTATAACCTTAAGAGCTAACTGCAGTGTAACTTCTAACAAAGTAAAAAAGACCTTAGTTGCTGAGTTCTTGTGTAAGGAAGGAAAAGGCCTTCTTCTGTATTGAGCTTGAGTGGCAAGATGGTTCCCGGACAACCACAAAGATCATAGCAAAACACCCAATTTTTAGTAAAAATTCTATACCATCTTAGTTTCCATCATTTCCAAACCTTAAATTTCCAAACCCCTATTGGAAATAAGGGTTCCCAAGGAAGCAGTAGGGTTGTCCAAGTTTCCATGCAAGCTAAGGTGTATCTTACAGTGTGAAGATTTCTATTCTTTTGGTTGATAAACGCGACTTGTTAGAACTATCAAAGATAAAGATTATTTATTCAAAACATCTGTCAAGACTCAGTTGCAGAAACTTCCAGAAGTTGACTGTAATGATGAATGGGTAAAAATAATTTAAAATTTAAGAAATGGGCAAACTTTCTCACTGGTCTTCATCCTCGTGTCCATTCATCATCTGTATCATGTCCTTCCAGTAGTTAATGCAGGCGAGCGTGGCTGCATTTGGTTCTGTCTTCTGTGGTGCATTGTAGAGCAAAGCTGTATCTCATGAGGTGTTCGGAGTGTTTAGAGTTCACAGCACATGCATGAGTCAGATGTTATTATATTCCATTTCTTCAGGGATGCCTTGCAGCATCCCTCACCGACTCACTGATGGTTCAGGGTTTTTCAGACAGTCTAGGGTTGCCCATGGCCAGAGACAAGGCATTCCTTTAGGGTGATCCCTCTCTCCATCCATTGGACTGTCTGACTGCGTAGGCTGTTTCAATGTTTAAGCCATTCATTGACCCTGACATTGGCTGTGGTGTCCAAGAAGCTGCTCCTGGAGCTAAGTCATTTATGGGCGACAGAGTGCACATGGACACACGCATAGATGAACCTGCTGCATCTTTCCAGTCGTTGGTGTACACATTGAACAGGAGAGGTGCCAAGACACTGCCTTGTGGCAGCCCATTAGCATGGTGAAATGATCTGCTTTTCTTGTTGGTGAGTGTGACGTAGACCATCCGGTTGCTCAGGAAGCATCTGATTACACTGCATAGTTTAGCAATGCCTGTCATGTTGTATAGTTTTTTGATCAGCAGCCTGTGTTAGGCTGCTGTCAAGCAGACAAAGCAACAGCGGATAGCAGCTTCTTTTGATATCTGTCTTTGATGTATTGTGTTAGGTTCCGCAATTGTCCTGTACATGATGTTACGGGTCTAAAGCCATCCTGGTCGTCGATTAGCTGGGCATCTATCTGTGAGTATAGATGTGTAAGGAGCAATCTCTCGAACAGCTTGTAGGTGATGTATAGTAGGGAGATGGGCTGGTATCTTTGGGAGGTTGCAGTCTTTCCCTGCTTTTAGCAGGGCGATACTGATGGCTTTCCTCCAGTTGAGCTGGTATATACTGGGTCTGAAGGCATATGTTAAACATATTCAAGAGCTATAGTTTGGTGACTGGGCCTAGGTGAGTTATCATCTCAGTCATTATGTTGTCAGGACCTGCTTCTTTGCCCAGCTTCATGGTGCCAATTTCTGCTTTAAACTCTTCCAGAGTGAAAGGCTTGGTTAGTATAGACATTCTTTTCTGTTCGTTTCCTTGGATGATTGGATAGTGACAGTATCCTTTAGCCCTTTGCCTGCCTTTTTTCCCCATTGGCTATGAGTTGGCTCCCGACCTGGTTTGGTGTGAGGTCCGGTATGGTTGGTGGTGTGATCTTCACTTAGTTTGTGGATGGTGGCCCAGGCCTTTGTTCTGTTCTGAGACATATTGGTGTTTTCTATGAGGTCTTGACAGGTTCTTTGCCTCTCCTTTCCCAGTGGTTCTATGAGTGCATCTCCTACTTCGTGAGTGGTATCTGAAAACAGGTCCTTTTCAAATTTCGTATTAAATTGTTCCAGCAGCTGTGATGATTCCTCTTTGATGCCAGCTATGTGTTTTTTCCGGCATCCGTGAAGGATGTGAGCACATGCTGTCTTCTTCACAGCCTGGACAAACTTGATCATAATTGTCAGTTGAGGGTTCAACATCCAGAAGATGATTTTCCTTTTCCTCCCTATAGTAGTCCCATTTGGCCATCTTGAGGTTGAAACAGCGACTAAAGGGGACTTTGTTATATTTATAGTGACTGAGATCAGGCGTGTTGTGACTTTGGAAGGGGTTGTAGCACTGCTTTCTCGCTTAGATGTGGTAGTCTCTGGCTGGTGAAACACAGTTCTGGCTTGTAACCTCTTTTCCAGCGGCTGCTATTAAAGGACTTTGGGAGTTTAGCGTAGCAAAATGAGTGAATATTTGCAAAAAACAATAAAGTTTATCTGTTTGAACATTAAGTATCTTGTCTTTTTTGTGCATTCAATTGAATATAGGTTGAAAAGGATTTGCAAATCATCGTATTCTGTTTTTATTTATGTTTTACACAATGTCCCAACTTCATTGGAATTGGGGTTGTATTTGGAAACTGTGACTGAAATCAGTATACTGTAAGTAACAGTACATTTTGTCCTCAGCGGTGAATAGGGCACGGGCTCAGAAGCGTAAACGAGAGAAATTTCCAGCAAACCCCCCTGAAGAAAGGTCTGACCACTGCACCATGGAAACTCCAGCCACGGACAATAACCCAGTCAAGATTCCAGACATGACTGCAGAAACCCCTCCTTGTTCAACTAAGAACCCACCAGCTAAAGCACAAGCTCCAGACTGTAGCTCTGTCTTGCTTGATGGCAGTAAATGTGTTCGCATCTGTGAGGACACCCAAATATCTTTGCCTGAGCCTCCAAAGTGAGTATCTTCCTGTGTGTATAAAAAAATCTTGCTTTTGCTGTGCTTTTTTTTTTAAACTCTCTTCTTTCTTTTTCTCGTTTTTTATAAACATCTCTCCTTGGCTGTTTATCTTTTTTAACTCCTTAGCAGTGATTCATGATGGGATGAGCATAGTAATCAGCTAATGGAGACCCTGTTTACACCTGCTCACTTCATGTGACTAGTACCTGGATTGTATCCTGATTAGGTTTTAGCCACGTGCATTTACACTTGGGGATTACAGATTGCTGTGTGGGCTGGAAACGTAAATTTGCTCATTATGCAGTTAGCAGTTGTTTATCTGTTCAGCCTTTTCGTCTGCAGTTTGGTTTGCCCAGTAGCTTCTGTCTGTATTGCTATTAAGCATTTCGTTTTTTGGTCCTGTCCCAATCCCAGTGTGTCCTCCGTGATTATCTTTCCCATAGACACAGACCACATGGCCGGTAACCTGCTGCGTGGAAAGGAGTTTCAGATGTACTGTGAGGAGTTTTGATTGTTGTGTTTCGGAGAGATAGATGCTTATGCTGCTATATAGGGGTGCAATGAATATTTTACCCGGTGGATTAAAATCAATGACCAAATTAGTTGGCAACTAATTTAATAGGAGATTAGTTGATGATGTCATCATGCGTATTTCACACACCAACTAGGAATTTTTTTAACATTATCGCTAACCGGAGAGTTAACAGAAGCACGATGGCAGCCTCAAGAACAAAGTCCTCAAAAGTGTGGGAGCATTTCACACTAAACTCACACATATATGGAGTACATGCTCCATGTTGGAATATCTGAATAGTCATTTTTAGTAGACAGACAGTATTGACTTGATTAAGGGAAAAGTGATTGTTTTGTTATATTGTATTGCTGATACTTCTTAAAGCTTTGGTTTTAAATTTTAACAAGAAAAAGTAACAGGCATTTAATTTATCTTTTGTATTAACAGGAAAGTTCATTAAAACAGTGAATTGTTTTAAGGTTATTCATCTTTGTCTTTATTGTTAGTTAGCAAATGCAGAAAACAACCTTAAACTAAATTTAAAAGCTAAGAGTTATTTGGCAAGTGGGCTGTTTATAATCTCAATAATCAATAATTCATTTTAATAATCGATAGATTATTTGAATATCAAACTATTAGTTTGTTGCAGTCATACAGATTTGTATCTTTTTTAAATGTGTCTTGGATGTGTTTGCACTTGCATTTTTATGTAGCTTAGTCTTATACAGATATGATCCTGACACTCATGAAGTGCCGCATGAAGTGACCAGATGTAAACAAGGTCAGAGTATTTGTTATGTAAGCACCTATTTGCTTAAAATACTGGTCAAGAAAATTCTCAGTATGTATCTCATCTAAAGTTGTAAATGAATCCTTGGGGAAGCGGTGTCACTATGCTAACGTTTCTATTAAAATAATTTATTGTCGTGTTTTCACACTAAGAGTCAGGTACAGGTATATAACCATAACATATTCCATTTTTACAGCCGTGTCTAATATAGAAATTTATTTTTAAATTTTAATTATAATAACCGGGATTTCAATAATGTTCCTTGTATTTTCACGATGGTAGCTAGCATCAAGGTAGCAGGGTTAGCTCAGCACTATTTTGGATTTTTCTGTCAGCTCTAGTTTAAATACTCGCATTTTAGCTTATAACAGGCATGTAAGTAAAATGCTTTACTTTGTATGTCTCTGTTTCTAATTAATAAACTATTTTATTATTGTAGTGTTAGCCTGTTAGCTTCTGTTACCTGTCCAGCCTAGTAGTGAAGGTGGAATATAGCCAGTTATGAACACAATATAGTGTTTTTTTTTTTTTTGTTTTGTTTTTTTTTTTTTTAAAAAGGTAATCTGAGTCTGTTAGGTGCAAACAGTGATTTTCAATTGGCAGTTAATGATCTGATTGAATTTAATAGACACAGATTTCAACACCAACAGCTAGGCTTCATTATGAAGCCACTGCCTCGTGTGCTGAATCTTTATGCTTGAAGCATTGCTGTTTTTGCCATAATTTCATCTTCACTTGGTTGTACTGACAGCCACAAGCAGTATTTTATCTCAGAATGACTGCTAGACATTTTACTAGACAGTAACAAAAAATAAACAGTTTCTTTCTCTCAGCTAAAAATGGTAACGAATGACACCTCTGTTCCCTGGTTATTTCAGCCATAATGATGAAACACAGTGATCATGTGAGAAATAAAGTAGTTATGGAAATACCAGATGAGTAGGGGAGAATGGGCTGTGAATGTTTTAGCCTGAGTTATTTACAACCCCATTTCTGAAAAAGGCATGCTGTGCAAATTGTGAATAAAAACAAAATTCAATGATGTGCAAATCATTAAACCCTATATTTCATTTAAAATAGTACTAAGACAACAAATCAGATTTTGAAACTGAGAAATGTTATTGTATTTTGAAAAATATTTGCCCATTTTGAATTCGATGCCAACAACACGTTCCAAAAGAGTTGTTATGGGCTCATGTTTACCACTGCATTTCATCACCTCTTCTTTTAACAACACACTACTCTTTTAACAACAATTGGGAATGGAGGGGACCAATTGCTGTAGCTTTGAAAGTGAAATGGTTTCCCATTTTTGCTTAACATAGGATTTTAGCTGCTTAGCAGTTCAGGGTCTCCTTTGTAATATTTTTTATTTTATAATGTGACAAATATTTTAAGTGGTGACAGGTCTGGACTGCAGGCAGGCCAGTTTAGGCCAGTTTTACTCTTTTAATACAGAGCCATGTTGTTGTAATACTTGCAAAATGTGGTTTGACATGGTCTTCTTTTGACATCTCCTTCCATCCTTACCTGATAAAGATATTGTCTGTCTGGATGGCAGCATATGTTGCCAAAACATGTATATATCATTCAGCATTAATGGTGCCTTCACAGATCTTCATGTCACCCATACCATGTGCACTAAGGCACCCCTACATCATGAATATATCATGAATACTAGCTTTTGAAGTGTTCACCGATAACCAGGTCAGTGGTGTTTAGGCTGGAGAACACAGTGTCCATGATTTCCAAACAGAAATTCAAATGTTGATTCATCGGACCACAGAACATTTTTCCGCTTCCCCTCTGTCTATTTTAAATGGTCCAGAGAATGTGGCAGGATTCCTGGATTTTGTCTATATATGCTTTCTTCTTTGAAATTTAGAGTTTTAATTAGTATTTGTGGATGCAGCGCTAAACTGTTTTCATAGACTTTGTTTTGCAGATTTTTTTCTGAACACATGCAGTGATTTCCACTACAGACTCATATCTGTTTTTAATGCAGTGCCACCTCAGGGGTCATGTGACCAGCAAATACTGTTTTTCAGCCTTGTCCATTGCATATAGAGATTTCTCCAGGTTCTCTGAATCTTGTAATGTTATTATGTACCGTAGATGATGAAAAGCAAAAGTTCTTTGCTATTTTACATTGAGAAACGTTATTCTTGAATTGTTGCACTATTTGATGTGCAGTCTTTCAGTGGTGAACCCCTCCCCATCTTTACTTTTGCAAGACTCAGCCTCTCTAGGATGCTCATTTTATACCCAGTAATGTTAAAGACCTGTTGCTAATTACCCACCAGGTGTTTTTTTTTAAGCATTACACAACTTTACCAGCCTTTTGTTGCCCCCGTCCCAACTTTTTTTGGAACGTGTTGCTGCAAAAAACAATACAATTTCTCAGCTAGTCAGGAGGACATTGTTATGAATTTAGTATCCATGCCGTTTAACTTCTAATAAGAATCAAGGGGCAGAGTCACGGTTCGCTACTGGATAACACACTCCAATAGCACTGCTGTGTTTAATCCACTGTCGCTGTATCTGAATGCCACATTTTGGAATTTGATCAGGGAAAGGACATCAGCGTTCAGAGTTTTGGTTTGGTTGTGTTATGATAGGTTCCCAAGTGATTACTACATTATCTACACAGTTGCTTATGCAACCACTTGCAAATAATGGATATTCCTTAAGTCTGGTGTAGCAGCATCCTTAAACATGCTCCAATCAGTGCTACTGGAAGTCCTGCAGAGCTGAAACTGCTCCCAGTCATATGTTGAGTGTTTTTTGTTTCTTGAGGAATAGCAGCAACGAGGCATGATCAGATAAGTCTTTGTACAAAAGGAGGTTAGCCAGTCTAATTCAACTGCTGAATTGTGAATGTTGCTGTGAAACCATATTTTTGTCAAAATTAAATTGCAGCATTCCTTAATCTCTCACTGTTCAGACAGTCAGTCTATGCTAGAACGAGACTGATCTAAGAAGTTTAGCTTTTAGCCAAGGATGGAATGCAAGCCAAATTTTTGCATTTTTGTTTTCCTGCTTGCATTACCTATGGCACATCCTCCCCTGGGTGTGTCACTGTGAGGCTCCAGTCTCACAGCCTGGTGTCAAGAGAAGACCATTGCTCTTTCTCTCCAACAGCTGCTTGCAGCAGTTGTTGCTATTAAACACCTGATTTTCACATGTTTTCTAGCAGTACTGCATCTCTCTGTGTTTATCTTGGTGTTAGCAAAGTACATATAATGTGTGTTAGCCCAGTGCCTGCTTAAACACAGAAAAATAAAAAAACAAATAAAAGCACCTTTGTTGTGACCCCAGGGAAAAGCTGCCACAGTATCACTGTGCTACCATCTTGGATCATGTTTGCCTAGCAAGTGCTGTAAAATTATGCATAAAAATATAGTGCTAGCCTTGCAAACAGTGTAAACATAGTAACAATAATCCTGTATTTGCAGTGTTACCATGGCAAGTTTTTCATAGAGTGTACAAATGTATTCAATATTTTTGGTTGATTTTGAATTGTGCTCTTCACTTACAGACATAAAAGTGCAAAATGAGGATATATAAGGCTAGGCCATGTATCTTCTATCCACATGTCCTCTTGTAATTTTACCTGTGTGCACCTCTAGTATTTCTTTATATTTTTGTTTTTGTTTTGATTTTCTTGTTAAATGATCCTTAACCCAAGAAAATAAAAAAAAGATTTAATATTGATGGCCATGTTCTGACAGTAACAAAAGCTGAGTATGTCACATGTAGGTGATGTAGTTTGTGAATCTGGATTCTGCATTAGTTATATTTATTAGGAAAACACATACATGAAAAGAAACACTAAAATAATAAAAGTAAACACTGAATATGGAAATGTTGAAAGAAACAATTAAAGCTAGTCCTGTGACAGTAGCTAGTTCTCACTTCTCAACTGGTCTTCAGCTTGTTGTTAAACAGTTTACTATTTGAATCCAGTTGTCTTTACAAAATGAGACTTGTCTCTGCAGCACAAATTACTTTTGATTATGTGAAATTCTGAAAGAGCAGAAAACACATACAAACAACGAAACATGACTTTTTCATATGCATAATGTTTCAAAATGAAGAATGTATAATAAATAATAAACCTGGCACAACAGAGTTAAACTTGGCACTAAACATTTGTAAATGTTCTATGCATGATGAACAAATGATTTGTTCATAGATGTTAATGTTATATTAATAAACATGTAACCTATAAAATATTACCAGTTCACTTGGTAAGGCATCAGCTTATCATGTTTTTCAAAGATGCTTAGCATTGTCTACTACGATATTAAATTACATAAGAATCAGCCACTATTAAGGATAAATAAGGAAATCTCTCTTAACATTTAAATGTCTTTTTTTTTTTTTTTTTTTTTTTGGAAAATTGTAAATTGTGCTGTTTTACACCTAGTCCTAAGTATTTAATGGTATTTAAATTGTTGGAAGAATTATATAGAACTGTTTGGAAAAAAGAGGTAGGCGTACCCAAATAAGTAGATGGTGATTCTTATGAGTCCTGTAGCCTCCAGCTCTGCTGTCACATAACATCTTCAGTCTGGAAAAATCTTTTCTTCATTTCTTTTGTAATTAAAACATTTTATACTGGCATTATAACTTGAACCAAACAGTAAATCTGTTTATTGCATTAAATCACAGTTACAAGTTTTTACCACTGTAAAAGAGAAGAGTATCACCTTTTACTACTCTTAATGTAAATTACATTATATACTGTTGATAATACTATGAAATAGACATATAAAAACCAATACGACACAAAAGCTAGCATTTTGACACATTTACATCTTTAGTGTTGGCGATGTGAACTGAAACATCTATTAAAATGGAAGTGAAGCTGTTCCATCAGAACACAGTGGTTATATTTTAACCTTCAGCAATGAGCATTCCTTTTAAACTTATAGCTCATTTGCAATAAATATTCTTGTTTTTGATGGTGGTTTTGAGAACGAATATGTGGAGTAATATGCAAGAGTAGGCTGAAAAACCAATAAGTGTTCAAAACGTATAAAATGCTCTTTGGACCATTTTTGCACCTAATTTTGAACTTTATCATTACTTGGCTCAATAAAAAATAACCTAGAATGTATAAGCTTGCCCACTTACATTTATAGGTAAAACTATAAAACTTTTTAACACAACCACCCCAAAACTCTTGTCAGATTATTTACAGTAGTAATTTTTGGGTTGCAATCTAGTTAAACAAATTAGTTAATCATAAATTTTCTCCTTGCTTAGTTGCTAAAGCCCTGGCTAAAATGAATCCACGAAAAGCCACTGGAGAAGATGGGCTGGACCCCTTTTTATTGCGTCTCTCAGCCCCGATTATTTTAGAATACATTTTATACATTTTTAATCTTTCAGTTTTATCTTGCAGATATCTTATCTGATCATTCTGGTTTCAGAGAAGGTCACAGCACTATCTCTGCTACGACACTGGTTTTAAACAATCTTTATTCAGACATAGACAAGAAGAAACATTGTGCAGCTGTTTTTATTGACTTAACAAAAAATTTTGATCACACTCTTCTTTTACGGAATTTAGAAAAGATTGGCTTTGATGCAACTGCTCTGGAATGCAAAACTACCTCACTGACAGAAATCAATGCATGGCATTGAATAATTATAAATCAGATTTGGTATCTGTATCTAAAGGTGTACCACAAGGTTCAATTTTGGGTCCAGTTTTATTTAATATCTACATAAATGATATTGCTACCTCTGCTTCAACCTCAGACTGCAAAATTCACCTTTATGCAGATGACACGATTTTATATTGCTCAGCTGACTCTATTCATGCTGCAACAAGAAAATTACAGAGCTCTACAGGTGGCATTATATAAGCACAAACTAGTTTTAAATGCCATGAAAATTAAGATTATGCTGTTTTCCAGATCTTTTAATACTGATTTTAGTACTGTAAATATTACTACCCTGGCAGGATCCACTATTGAGAGAGTCACGGAATATAAATACCTTGGCATATGGCTGGACAATAAACTCAGTTTTAAACCACACATAAATAAGCTAGTCAGTAAATGCAGACAGAAGCTGGGTTATTTTTATAGATACAAGTCCTGTTTCTCCGTACACGCCAGAAAAAGATTAGTTGAAGCAGCTTTACTATCAGTGCTGGACTATGGCGACGTTATCTATAAATATGCTCCCTCCAGCTCTCTCAAGTTACTGGACCCAGTGTAACACTCTGCCCTGAGGTTCATTACTGGAGATCCATACAGAACTCACCACTGTGAGCTGTATGTGAAAGTTGGGTGGCCCTCTTTAACAGTATGAAGGGAAACACATTGGTTAATTTTTATTTATAAGACACTGTCCGGTCATTTACCAGAATGCATCACTTCATTGATGAATACAAATAACAGTAATTATCAGACTCGCTCTAGTAATTGGATCAGCTGCCAGGTACCAAGAGTTTTTACTGAACTGGGAAAATCTGCTTTTAGTTACAGTGCACCAGTGAGCTGGAATTCACTACAGGACACACTAAAACTCAGCTCACTGGTGTCACTTAGTCATTTTAAACTTTTAATATCGAACCACCTTCAGACAGCCTGTACCTGTTTTACTTAATCTTATTTATTCTTAACTTTTATTTTTTGTTTTAGTTCTCCTTAGTTCTTTATTTCTTTTTTACTTACTTATTTATTTATTTTCTCTCATTCTATTTTTAATAGTTTTGTATCATTACTTTTTAATTTGTATTATTGTATTATTACCTTACTAATCTCTTATCTTCTTTTGATCTTAATTTCTTATCATTTAAACCTCAAGTTTTATTTTTATCTATTTTCATCTTTTATTCACTGTTATTTTAAATTTTCTTTTAATTTAAAATGATTAAATGTAGTTATTTCCTTTGTCATGTCAATCCCTGTTTTTGTAAATGCTCGGCTACATTGAAAATGAGGGTTGCCCTCAATGTACTTCAGAGTCAAAATAAAGGTTGGTTGATTGATTGATTGATTGATTGATTGATTGATTGATTGATTGATAAATGTTTTGACTGATTCTTAGAAAATATGATTATGCCTATAATATGATATATATGTGCTAGGTCATGTTTCCTAATGGGAAAGGCTTCCTAATTTTTAAGCTAATGTATTACTAGGGAGAGCTATAACATACTTGTTTGATGTTTATAACAACGTTCCAAAGGATAACAGGATTAATAATGGTTCCTAAAGACTGAGGCTGACAAATTGGAAATCTTCAGAGACACAGACTACTTTTTAAATAGAAATCTTTTAGTGGACTTTTTTTTTCTGCTGTTGCTTTTTGATTGTAAAAAATGCACTTTCTAAAGCTAGTTCAAGGTTTTTGGTCAACCTAACTACTAATTTCTGTCTGTGTAATGTAGCAAATGCCCTTATTTGGCTAGCACATTACTCAGTGAACAACAATGCTATACTTCATACTCTGCTAATCAGTTGTCCTTTTGTGGACCCCTGAAGTGTCCACACGTCCTTGTAATATACAGTGCACCTTCCCAGAGCATTATATATTTTTTACATGCTGAATTGAATTTATCTACGTTTGGTGTTGAAATAAAAATTCCACATTGTGAAATATACCACTAATCTGAACATTTGGCTTGCCTGTAGGTCTTCCGTGGCAGACTGCAGTAGCATGGCTGAGCAGCAGATTCTTAAGTGTGATGAAGAACAGGAAAACTGGAGAGCAGTGGAAAGAAAGTACCACATGCCTGTACACGTTGATCCAGAGAATACCATGGAAAGACAGTGTGCTCAACAGTAATGGAAAATTGACTCTTTTTGCATAAAAACATGATTTACAAGTGTATGTAAATGTTTGTGGTGCATCATTGAATTTTTATCTCTGAGTAATAAACATATATAGTATTTTACCTTGTTATAAGTCATTAATTACCACAGTAAAATTGAGATAAGATAGATTAACGGATTACCTTCTGTGGTGAATGGCCAGTTTATTAAGTTCACACCCATGTATGTACATTCTTTGTCCATTGCATCAACTCCATTAACCATATAGGTGCACCCTGTGCGTTAGTTATGCGTGTACGAGTGGATTTGAGCAGTGCTAATGGAGTTCTTGTTGTTGCAATTGTACTGGAGTTGTTGTTTTGTTAATGACCCATGCCCTCAGAGGTTTTCAGTCATGTTTTTAGTACGGTAATGGAATGAATACAAAAAAAAATCTCTTTGAATGTCAGAATGTTGTGTGGAGTGGAGAGTTCTTTGTTAGTACTGACATCATAATACAGAGATATTCATTTATTCTGTGTTTTCTGCTATACACACACACACACACACACACATTGCCAAAAGTATTCGCTCGTATGCCTTAACACATATGAACTTGAGTGACATCCATAGGGTTTATGTATGTATATGATGTCAGCCCACCCATTGCAGCTATAACAGTTTTAACTTTTGGGAAGGCTTTCCACAAGGTTGTGTGTTTATGGGAATTTCTGACCATTCTTCCAGAAGCGCATTTGTGAGGTCAGACACTGATGTTGGACGAGAAGGCCTGACTCAGTCTCTGCTCTAATTAATCCCAAAGGTGTTCTATCGGGTTGAAGTCTGGACTCTGTGCAGGCCAGTCAAGTTCTTCCACACCAAACTCGCTCATCCATGTCTTTACGGACCTTGCTTTGAGCACTGGTGTGCAGTCATGTTGGAACAGGAAGGGGCCGTCCCCAAGCTGTTTCCACAAAGTTGGGCGCACGAAATTGTCCAAAATCTGTTTGCTGAAGCATTAAGAGTTCCTTTCACTGGAACTAAGGGGCCGAGCCCAACTCCTAAAAAAAACAACCCCACACCATAAACCCCCCTCCACCAAACCTTACACTTGGCACAATGTATTAAGATTATGTGACCCTTATTAGTCCCACAATGGGGAAATTTAATCTCTGCATTTAACCCATCCGTGAAGTGAAACACCACATATACTCTAGTGAGCACACACACACACTAGGGGGCAGTGAGCACACTTGCCCGGAGCGGTGGGCAGCCCAATCCGCAGCACCTGGGGTGCAGGTGTTTTGCTCAAGGACACCTCAGTCATGTGCTGTCGGCTCTGGGGATCGAACCGGAGACCTTCCGGTCATGAGGCTGGTTTCCTAACCTCCATGACTGCCCCAGACAGTACTGTAGTCAGACAAGTACTGTTCTCCTGGCAACCGCCAAACCCAGACAGAGAACACATCTCCGCTGCTCTAGAGTCAAGTGACGGCACTTTTTCGACGCTTTTGTTTTATACCCCTGTGGCCATGGAAGTGATAGGAATACCTGAATTCAATTATTTGGATGGGTGAGGTTATATTATAACCTCTGAACATGTTGAGCTATTTTTTCAGGTCTCTGTGGACCTAAACATCAGTGTGACACTTAAGACCTAATGAATGAATCTGTAATATATATATATATATATATATATATATATATATATATATATATATATATATATATATATATATATATATATATATATATATAATTTTTTTATCATCATATATATACTGCTCAAAAAATAAAGGGAACACTCAAATAACATCCTAGATCTGAATGAATGAAATATTGTCATTGAATACTGTTCTGTACAAAGTTGAATGTGCTGACAACAAAATCACACAAAAATCATCAATGGAAATCAAATTTATTAACCAATGGAGGCCTAGATTTGGAGTCACACACAAAATTAAAGTGGAAAAACACACTACAGGCTGATCCAACTTTGATGTAATGTCCTTAAAACAAGTCAAAATGAGGCTCAGTATTGTGTGTGGCCTCCACGTGCCTGTATGACCTCCCTACAACGCCTGGGCATGCTCCTGATGAGGTGGCGGATGGTCTCCTGAGGGATCTCCTCCCAGACCTGGACTAAAGCATCCGCCATCTCCTGGACAGTCTGTGGTGCAATGTGACGTTGGTGGATGGAGCGAGACATGATGTCCCAGATGTGCTTAATCGGATTCAGGTCTGGGGAACGGGCGGGCCAGTCCATAGCTTCAATGCCTTCATCTTGCAGGAACTACTGACACAATCCAGCCACATGAGGTCTAGCATTGTCCTGCATTAGGAGGAACCCAGGGCCAACCGCACCAGCATATGGTCTCACAAGGGGTCTGAGGATCCTTGGTACCTAATTGCAGTCAGGCTACCTCTGGCGAGCACTGACCGCTGTGCGGCCCTCCAAAGAAATGCCACCCCACACTATTACTGACCCACTGCCAAACCGGTCATGCTGAAGGATGTTGCAGGCAGCAGATCGCTCTCCATGGCGTCTCCAGACTCTGTCACGTCTGTCACATGTGCTCAGTGTGAACCTGCTTTCATCTGTGAAGAGCACAGGGCGCCTTCTTGCCACAGCTCGCATTGATGTGCCATCCTGGATGTTCTGCACTACCTGAGCCACTTGTGTTGGTTGTAGAGTCCGTCTCATGCTACCACGAGTGTGAAAGCACCACCAACATTCAAAAGTGACCAAAACATCAGCCAGAAAGCATAGGTACTGAGAAGTGGTCTGTGTTCCCCACCTGCAGAACCACTCCTTTATTGAGTGTGTCTTGCTAATTGCCAATAATTTCTACCTGTTGTCTATTCCATTTGCACAAAAGCATATGAAATTAATTGTCAATCAGTGTTGCTTCCTAAGTGGACAGTTTGATTTCACAGAATTTACTGATTTACTTGGAGTTATATTGTGTTGTTTTAAGTGTTCCCTTTATATATATATATATATATATATATATATGGAAAATCTTGCATCGTTGTATATTTAGAGACATTTAATTCAACATTTTTAACGCCCACCCCAACCCAGAGATACACACAGGCCCTTATGCAAGGAATCCTTATGAAATTGATTGATTAAAACCTTTGTCAATTTATTCAAATACATCATATACATGACTTCATATATGGTACTTTGTAAAGACATTTATAGCAAGTTACACAAATTACACAAGTTAAATTCATAAGTAATGATCTTGTGTGACATTTCACTTTGGAAGTTTTAATTATAGCTTTACACTTCAAGAGGAAAAAAAGTAGCAAGTAATGGTAAAAGTAGAAAAGGCATTCAAATAATTTAAATGGCCTTAAAGTGGTACAGCCAGCTCTGGGCAACTGATGGGCAGTGTTTTAACTTGTCTCATAGAGATTGTCCAGCACATCTTGAATAATAATCACAAGATCCTGGAAAGTTGGTCGTTCATCTGCTTTCTGTGATTAGAGGGAAAATAGAGCCTTTTGTTACTACCTACATGCTTCATTGTTAGAGGTCAAGAAAATTTAACAAAAGAATATATCCATCATGTCAGGACAGCAGCATAATTTGTACCTCATGCCAACAGGTGGTCATTACAGAGTAGATTCTGTCATTGGCCATCTGAGGACGATACAGTCTATACCCAGCAGCAACCTTATCCACTATCTCTGTGTTATTCATACGTTCATATGGCATTCTGCCGAGTGTGTAGATTTCCCACATCAAAACACCTGTGAAAAGTCTCATTATAAACTTGTTACACACAATTGTTGATATAATTCTGAAATTTTGAAACTTGGAAAAAGTATGCTTTAGGTTTCACAGATACTAACCAAATGCCCAGATATCTGACTTGCTGCTGAACTTGCAGTAAAGCAGTACTTCAGGAGGTGACCAGCGTACAGGAAACTTTGAGCCAGCAGAGCTCATATACTCGTCATCAAGGACATACCTGTAATACGAGAAAATGCACTCTATTTTCTGGGCCATAGATAAAAGTTAATAACCAAGTGCAAGCAATGGTTAAGGTTTAAGGTGGCATTTTTAATGAAAAGCTTAGAAGTAACCCTTCTCACCTCGACAAGCCAAAATCTGTCACTTTAACAGTCCCGTTTGAATCTACTAAGCAATTCCTGGCAGCCTATAAAACAACAAAGTTCCCATCATACAAATTCACAGCTATCTGCCATATCTTAAACTGCTGTCTTATGTGTAGTTGAACGCACAAGGTCTCTGTGGATGTATTGCTGGGATTCCAGGTAGGCCATTCCTTCACTGACATCTTTACACATCTCAAGAAGCTGAACAGCAGAGGGGTGTTGCAGGTCCTCCCGTAGATAGGTCAGTAGACATCCATTGGGTAGAAACTCTGTGACTATGTAAATAGGTCTTTGTTTTGTGCAAACACCATAAAGTTGAACTAGGTTTTCATGTCGAAGTTTCCTAATTAGAGCAAAGGAATTCTTCAGAAACATATCATGGCATTGTGCTATACAATATACTAATACAGTTCTAATTCTGAGTGACAATTCACTACATTAAGACTCACATCATAACTTTAGCCTCTTCAATGAAATCATCTTCTGACATAGAACCCTCTTTGATCATTTTGATGGCTACATCATGCCGACCTTGCCACTTTCCATACTTGACGACCCCAAACTGTCCATTACCCAGCTCTCTGATAAAGGTGAGCTGGCGAGGATCAATCTCCCAGACACCTAAAGTAGGTAAAAGTATAAATTAAATAAAATTTAAATTTGAAATATGTTTAGTTATAATCAATTTGTTGTCTGTTGATGTACTATTTATAGCACTTGATCTGTGAACATTAAATAAAGCCCTTGATGCTTATGTGAGGTGTAAAAATACAAACTCACCATAACCCAAACCAGCAGTGGATGGAGCATTCTGAGTTCGATTAGACACAACATATTTTAGTCTGCTCACCAGTCCTGAGGCCATAAAAAGTAATTGTAATTTTAAAATAATAATTAAAACATTTGCCTTTGTAAATAGCAGAAATGAATGTTTTACCTGCAGCATTGTGCTGATGGTAATTGATGAGTTCTGGAATATTGCTAAAATAGTGCTTCTCTGCCAAATAGAACAGGCCTTGTTGGGTGGTTAATATGTTGTAGTGTCGACAGCTGCCAACATTTTCCCTGAAGAGAGACCAGAAATTTCTTCTCAGGTCATGTTCTTGTATTTAAGCTTGTTTACTTTCCAACATCGTGCAGACTGCAAAAAGATGCAGTAATCTTCTTGTAATACCACTAGCACAGGTCACTGGTGACCCTGCTGTGTTCTTTTCTTTTCTTTTTGTTTCTTCCTCTCTTGTATTAATGTAATGTATTGTGTATATCAAACTCACCCACCACCCTTTGTGAAAACAGATACAGTGTATTTTCCAGTGTATCTTCCAGAGTCTCGCACCAGAAAGCCTCCATCTTTATTCTAAATTTAAAAGAATTTTAAATGGTTTGTATACAACAATTAGATAAGTATGAGTTTTGAAATGTGGAAAGTTTTACAAAGTGTCACTTTTTATGACAGACCTTATACGCACCTCTGTTTTAAGTAGATTTTCTGCTTGACTACGATTCATGTTCTTGCAATACCATCTACATTGAGAGAAAATAAGTATGTATCTGTTCAGTTCAGGTACTGGACAACATTCATCAAATATCTAGAGCACCATTCAGAATCATTAGAATCCTTGGTCAAAGTGAGCAAAAAAAGCCAATGGAAAACTATGGTAAAAAAAACCTGTTGGACACAATATTTAAATTATTCACCCAAGATACATATAAAAATTAGGTAAATAAACCAAATGTCCATTATTTTCAGAAAAGCATATCTAGAGAATGTTAGAGAATACTAACTGACTAACTATATAAAACAAATTAAAAAAAGGCTTTTTGCTCTTATTTTTTGGGGTGCTGGGACTATAGTAGTACTGCCTGTATGCATATCAGCTAATTAATGTTATAGAATGATAGAAAATATCATTAATTGAAGAGACTGGTCTCATTGGGTGCTCAGCACCCCTAAAATCTTCCAAAGGTCCTGTAAACTTCATTAACTGCATAATAGATTCCATTAATTTTCAGATGGCTAATACAGTGTCATAGTTAGATCTTACAGCAGGACAAAATAGCTCACTTATCACAGAATCAAGCTTTTGCAGTGTTCATCCCAATCACTTGGACTAAACCCATTTGAAAATATAGGCGAGCTAAAGAGAAGAGTCCACTAATGAGTGCCAATGCCTCTTAAGGATCTGGAGAGATTTTGTATAGAAGAATAGTAATTATATCAGAGACCGTTATATGTGCACTTGTGTCTTCTAACATTATTAGACAAGAGTTTGTGTTCTAATCTGGGGAAGGTGCAGTACTTGGGATATTTTCATCACACTGAGTGGTTGGACTTCTTAGTGTTAGATTAAGCAGGTAACCAACAAAAAACATTTTTTTATAGAATGTTTGCTCTTTACCAAGCGTGCCACTAATTCTGGAGGGCACTCCACCATCACTAACTTGGTCAATGTGAGTTCACAACACATCGTTTCTGTATATATTAGGGTGGTAATGTTTGCATTTATAGCTTTACTTAAAGTAGTTGTCAGTTGTACTCACTCAAATTTCTCCAATCCATTCAAGGCCTCAACAACATAGTTACTTGGAATGTATCCTTCATTGCTGCAAAACCCAGTATAAAATATCAGCATAAATTATTGTCATACATTTGCATTATCTGAGAGGACACAGTATTTGTGTAAAACCACAGTGCAGCCATTTTTTGCTAACAATCTCACCAAGTCAGTGTTTTTTTTGCAAATATCAGGAATATAAGTTTAACTGATGTATTTTTGTTGTTTTTATATAAATTGATGATCTTCAAATGTTCTGTCTATAGATTTGTAGAAATTGACATCAATCACATGTGGCTACTTTGGATATGGTTATGGTTTTGGGTTGTTAACACATGCTCAGTATATCAGTATAAAAAGTCTGATAGTGTTAATGTTCTGATTTTTAATAATAAAAAATCTTTCTCTATCTTCAACTTACCCATATTGATCTTTAGCTCTAAACCAATTGGCATCACATATTTGCAAGATTGTATACTCTTCATCCTTCCTCAACTCCAGGTCTTGGGGGGCCATTGGACTGTAGTCATACTCAGCAATGACTGTCATGCCCACTGAGAAGCCAGGCTGCTTTGGTGGCTGTGGGGGCAGAGGTCTAATGGGCTTTTCCTAAGGAAACAATTAAAAATTATATCAAGTCAGGAGGTCTGATTGGCTACTAAGTGAAACGGCCCTAAATGGTAACAGGCTGACCTCTTCTGGTGTAGGTGGGAGAGGTTTTCTAGATTTACGTCGAGATCCTTTGGAGAACCCTTTAAGGGAAAGGGAGATTATGTTTATATTGGTAGAAATAAGAAGTAAAAACTGAATTTACATATGTAGCAGTAAAATATATGTTTTTTTTACTTTTTGTACAGTTTTATATAATTTATTTATATTGAGAAATCTCTAGAAACATTTAACTTTTGAACTGTGTTCAGACAGGCCACTTTTTCTATGGCTTTTACAGACCTCCATTTCTTGTCTCCAGCACTCTGCAGCCCACAGCCTGCTTAACTTCCTGCTGACAACATTTCCACATGCCATCCTCCCAAAAGCAAGGATGGTATTTCTGCATTAGGTCCTTGTTGAACCGCACCACTTTAACAGATGCGTGGGAAGACAATGAATCAAATCAGATGTAGATTTTAAGACCTTGTGCCCCACATTTTTGAGTGAAGAAAATACTGACCATGCTTTAGTTTGTGTATCCACTGCTTTCGCACATCGTCTGTTTTGGCAAACATGTAGAGTGGTCCCTCATCATAGACTATCTGTGGTAAAGAAAGAAAAGTCTTCTGTGATTTGATAATTGTGCATGTTTGTTTCATACACATTGCTGCTGATTGTAACACCATTGTAGATAACAGATAAAGGAACAAGATTACACATTATTGGTTTCTATGCACATACTATTCTATTTTCTTCTCATAATTCTTCAGACAAAAAAAAAAGTTTGCCAAAAAAACAACAACTGTATATACTATAAATTAAAACAACAAGAAATATGTGCAAAGAGAATGCACATGTCCTCTGTTTTTAAATAACTGTACTGGCTACCTGTATTTATTTAGAATAGATTTTATAGTTACTTGCTTTTAAAGCTCTAAATGACCTAGCACTTGTGGACCCTGAATGTCTACCTGTTTGATACAACATGTAATCTTATATCTGCCAATATTGGTCTTCTGGATTTACCTTGCATAAATTACAGAATAAAAGTGAAGAGGCATCCTTCAGTTACTAACTGGAATTTCTTAACCCATCAAAATTCCAGGCTTATTATTCAGCAGCTATATGAACTACATAGCAAATGACTGAGTTATTCTTAGGTTATAAAAGTGTGTAGTAAAACTTTGATAGTGAAAAATGAAAACTAGAGATAATTTAAGCAGTTGAGGTCAGTGTATATTTTAAGAAAAACTTTAAGAAACATAAGTAACACTTTAATTTACTGATCTACAAAGGTTTGAAGGAATACATGAGTGATGGTAAACTTTTTGTCTTTGTTGCATTTCCAAAGTATTTTGTTTCTTTATGTTAAAGTCTTGTGATAATCAGGACATAATGAGACCCAATGCACTCATAGGGGCACTTTTTGCAAAAAAGTGAAATTGTGTCAGAATTGGTGCAAAGGTCTCCACATGTTATGAAATTTGATCAGGGACCTCAATCAAAGATGTTAATCGAGTTTTATTCGGATTGACCTTTTAACCTTGGTATAATAAGCTGTAGTCTTTAAATGAAAAATCCAAAATACCAGAGAGGGAGCCCAATTTATGACATAACATGTAATTACAATGTTATTCAGATCAGTAAACTGAATCAAAGTACACCTCTTATGTTTATGTAGCCTTTCCAGTCTTGTAATAACATTTTTAAAGATTTTAAGTGTTTTTGAATGCTAAAGTGCCCCTATGAGCCAATCAGGATTAAATTTTGCAAGCTGCATCAGAGTCTCAATTGATAGACATATTTACAATTTTGAGATGATCGGACCAAAGACTGATGAGCTATAGCAATTTAAGATAGCAATGCCATTTCCGCAATGATTAAGTGGTGGAGGAAGACCACAGTGAGCAAAAAATCTAAAATGTACTGGATAATTATTTATCTAGAGAGGCTACAGAGTATTTCTAAACCAGTTTTGAGAAGTTAGCTTAAAATTCCACTGACTAGTTCGAAAAGTGCTAATTTCAAACAATTAGTGACTGGAAAAAAACTATGCACTTTTTAAATACACTTGGTTGATTGGTTAAATGACAGCATGGTTTGGAACACTACACTGCATGAGGGCATCTAAGTTATTTGACCAAAAATGAAAATCTGTACAAGATATACTTGATTTTCTGTAATAACCAAATGTTTTGAAACTTCACAGGTTGTTAGAAGATGGTGAGATAGAGACAGCTTTCAAGTATCATGAGGATTGGCCAATGGTAAGCCTGTCAAATGGCTGCTGAATGCTTATTGGCTGATGGCCATAAATTTCAATATATCGAATTGTCCTTAAACATCCACTTAACGTCTTACTAGTAGATGGTACTTCTTAAAATTGGCAAAATTTCAACTTGATTTTGGGCAAAAGATTCTTGAGTTGTAGTTTTTTCAATTAAATGAGAATTATTTTGATTTTTCCAGAAGGATTAATTTGCATATGGCAGCCATATTGTTTATAAAATTAAAAATGTGCTGGATAATTATTGAGGATATGCTGAAGTTTTTGATACCAAAAACATGAGGATAAGGTGAAAATTGTAGGACTAGTTCACAAAAGTAGATTTTGCATATTATGCTAAATAGCTAAAATCAGGAAAAAAAATTGTCTTGCCTTGTCAAAAATCTGGGGGAGATGTTAAAGGGTCAAACGCATTGTATTGCGCAATAGCGCCACCTGTAGGCCGACTGGGCTCATGTCGCGTGCCTGAGTAGCGGGAAAGACTACTACCTACTGACCAAGTGTGTCTATAGGACTTACGGTTTGGTCTGGGCGATTCGTTTAATCAGAGAAAAAGAATAAGAATAAGAAACACTCTAACAAAAACAACAGTGTCCTACGCACTTGCGTACTTGGACCCTAATAAGAAGAAAGAATAACAGCTCAAGCAGTTCACAGTGACTGTATAGTGTTTCCTGTTTTTCAGTTTGGGTGTTATGAGGATTTTTTTGACAGCTTAGCTGCCTATACCCCTGAATTGTCTTTAAGGCCTGTGGGACTCTGCAGAGGAGTTTCTCAACACTATTTTCAGTTGATGAAATTGTACTATATGCAGTTATTCTGGCAGTAAAACTACTGCAACCTTGAGCATTATGAATGTGAAGACAAAAGAATATAAACAGAACGTGTTTTGTAAATGGCCTTGGATTTGCAAACAAACACAGCACAATTATGAAATATAGTAGCATAGTGTTTTGCAAAGAAAAAATGCAGTTAATATGTTGTGCATGATTCACACTATGGATATGGCACTATGTGTCTACTTACAAAATCCTTGATTCCTTTGACGCCTCATTAAAGGATGTTACATTGACAAATGAGCACTGTAAAGCTTTGAGGAATGACCTGTTTTTAAACATGGCTGACAAAAAATGACTAATTGTTTACATGTATACCTGTGTAAAGTGCTTTTGGGATTTGGTACCTAAAGTGAAAGTGCTATATCATTAAAGATGTTGTATTAGAATTGCTTCAGAAAGCTTCATTATGTAGTCTGCAGTCTGCCCAGGACATACAATTTTAGTCTTTAGTCTCAACTCTAGTTCCTTCTTAATGCTCTATCCCATTTTATCTTATGCTTTTGAACTGATTAAACAGCCTTAGTTTAAATATTTTACCCCTTAGGAAATGAATGACAGAATGTTCAGAAAATTCATATCTAACTGCCACAACTAATGTGAAATTGAACACCTCTCACAATTACACTAATAGACATTACATAAATATTCACATACTTACTAGTAACCACTTGGGATACCCTTGCAAATAACCATAGCAGCCACCCCAGACACTCACCGCTTAGCATCACCATAGCAGCTATGAGAAAAAATATAGTAATCACCTAACAACAAGAGAAATGACCTCCAGTACCTTAGCTACAAATAGCAACATCCTAGCAACCACCAGATATGCCGTAGCAATTTCCTAGCAACCACATGGAATGCCATAGTACTCATCTAACAATACCCCAGTAGCTGCCTGAAACTACCTTAGCAACTCTCTAGCAAACCCCAAGCAACCACCAGAAATACCTTAGCAACCACCTAACAAAACCCTAACAACCTGGAATAACACATTATCATGTGTTCGTGGAGTGTGTTTAGGGTTTGTTCTCCTGGGGACTCTTCTTGTATTGGGTAGCGCTAGCAATACTGGGAGCCACCATTTTTGGGGGTCTTTGCTTCAACAAGAGAAAGTACTGGGGAGGGAGAGCAATGAGTATATCAGACATGCTGCGGCCTTTTTCCTCCTTCCGGGGACGGCCTAGGCCCTAGCAGTGGTGGAGTTAGCTGTTAGCTTGAAGTCAGGCGTGTTTGTATAGCTGTGATCATTACAATTCCAATAAGGCATAAAACTTGTAAATAGATGTGTTCCCTTTTTCTTAGTAGCAGAAAATGCTGCAATATGAATCACTTAGAAAAATCCTTTGCTATAATAGGAACAACTTAGCAACACTGTAGCTATCACCTGGAAACATCCCAGAAACAACCTTGAATACCTTAGTAATTATCTAGTAACCCCCCAGCAACAAGCTTAGATACTTTGTCAACCGTTAGTAATCACCTAGGAATAGACTGGCAATTATCTAGCAACTGTCAAACAACAATCAAGGAGCACCCTAACAACCAGCTGGAATATCATTTCAACCCTTATCAACAACCATAGTAATTAACCTAAAATAGCAAGTTAGTCTCCTAGCAGCACCCGAGCAACCACCTGGAATTACTATATAAACCCAAGTTACTACTAGGAACTACTTTTCTCTCTCCTTCAACCACTTGCAGAGCAGAAGTGATTAGAGGTGAAAGAGCAAATATACAATAAACAGACTTTTAAAGAGTATTGCTATCAGGATATTAAAAAGAAAATCAGTGGTATCGGCCATCCTTTCTGAACACAAAGAAATGTTGCTGCAGATTAATAAATGTAAGCATCACACGTCATAGTGTTAGCTACTATTTCTTCCTGTTCAGACATTAGAGGGATTGAGTTTGCTGTTTTTGCTATATAATATACTTAGTGGAGATTGACAATGAAACAGCTGACAGATTTCGAACACTTCAACAACATGGATGACACAATATATAGTGATTTAAATCGCAGCTGATTTGAAGAGTTTCTTCAAACAAACTCTTACTCTTGCAGTTAAGTCAATATGGCCTGGAAAAATGAAAACCTCATTCCTAGAATTAAATCTCAAAGGACAAATTCAAAGTCTCTTATCAAGGTAGATGTTAAATGTTGTTCTTCCAAGAACCAGCGTATGAATGCAAGTACCCTGCAATACTTCACAGTTCCTCAATTCAGTAAGGATATTGAACCTTGAACAATGGTTAAAAAATGGGACAATGAACTGTAATATCTAGGTAGAACTTCTTCTTAATGATTAAAATTTGTTTGATTTAGATATAAATCCATAATCTTTGCATGTGATCCCTTTCATAAATGTATCTCTGCATTATTTCACATTCATATTTCACATGTGAAGAAGAACAGTCAACAGAAAATAACATGCATATAATTAGTGCCAGCCATATATTTAAATGCTGACTTCACTATAGTACATAAACTACATACAGTATGCCTTATGTATTAGTTACAGCACCTGTTATCTGCTGTACTTCCTCTAAGTTTGGTCTTTAAAAAGAGACCAAAAAAAGAGTTTCACTTCTGCTTTTTCACTCTCTGTCTGTCTAGTTAACTTCATAGTACTTGCTTGCCTCAGGTCATATATAATGAATTGTTTGACACGTGAGCCCATTAGGTTGATCAAAACGTAAGGAGTTGTACTAAACCTGTCAGCATTAAAAATAGTAAGAACCATTTTGTTAGGGATAGTTTCAGTGCAGTTGTCCATCATGTATGTTTTAAAGGAATAAAGGAGAAACTTTCACCTGATCTAGAGTATTAGATAAGGTATATATATTACAATGTCATTTTCTTGACACCTACTTTGGCAAACCTCACCTGAAGTGGAAACAGTCGTTCTGGAGGGGCATTGTCCTCTGGAATCACAATCTCAACGCATTTAATCTTGTCAATGTCCACAGACCCCTTTAACCCTTTCTTTTTCTGCAATCAGGAAGGTTTATTGAAGTTATCAGTTTTAAAAGTCTGAATAAATAAATGAAATGATCAATTTACATCAAATGCAATGCGATAAAGATTTCATCCATCCATCCATCCATCCATCCATCCATCCATTTTCTAAGCCGCTTCTCCGTCAGGGATATAAAGGGAAATAAAGATTTTATTACAGAGAAATCCACACCTCATTTTAAATTATTAAAGTGGGTGGTGAAATGAATCAGCTTTACTTACTCCTTTTTCAAAGTCATAGTCGTAGTATGCAATTTTATCCTGTGTTAATACAAACAACCTCTCTTTGAAGTTTAAGGGTGAAGTTTTCTTCTTTTGCTGGGAGCGCTTTATAAAAATGTCCTCCAGAATATTCTCTGACATTTTTCATTCAGATATGGTGTTACCTTGAAAACAAAAAAATGTCATTAACATTTATGAGTCAAGCAAAGCAGCTGTAAACATTATGTTTGGTTGTTAAATACAAAGCTGTCTATTCTTTATAAATCTAATTATTTCAAACCCATTTGCCATATTTTAAAATATGACTCCTTATTAACTTAATAACTATGTGACGGCAAATTATGAATGAATATAGTAAAATATGCTATGCTAAGTTATCGCTGAATAATCATCACTGAAAAGCCGTCTTCCCACTAACTTGATGAGTCAGCACACGACAAAATGTTGATGACGTAGGCTACTTCACTGTTTTAAGTTAAACTTCTTTAGCCTGGGCCTCCTGGAATGCTGCTTGTAAACTCAAGGTGCAAAACCAGCAAGAAAAATGCATTTCCATTTGGGAAACAGTGAGTCTTGTGCAATGAGATATCCTTCATAATATGGTGTTATGTTTTGAATATAAATATAATCATAATGTATTATTTGTTCAAAGATTTACTATATTTATTCATTATTTGTCCTTGGTAGATTAATAAGAAAATTATTTTAGATTATATATATTTGTGCGCATAAGTAGTTCTCATAGTTTTATTGAGATCAGTCTACAAATCATTACTGTGCTTTTCCATCCACACTGCTCCTCCATAACCTTTTATTTGCAGCTTTTTTTCAGTTATTGCAAAGGTGATGTATGACTTGACTGATACATAAAAAGGTAGGTATCAATATCTAATTTGGCATTTGCATGTGCTCCAATTGCAATGTCAATGGCAATCTTTGTTGCTAAGGTTTCCTCAATCAGCACATCTGTTTCCTTTCCAAACATTTTCCTGTTCCATTTAAACTTGCTCTATGAGCAAAATGGATGTGTTCTTGAGCACCCAATTATAGACCACTGTGTCAAATGATTTTCTCAAAAGTAGTTTGCCATGTGCTCCTAATCATGCTAATATTATTGGTTAATGACAGGCCTCTTTTTCTGATTGTGAAAGTTATGTAAACTTTTTACCTTTTCTGATTTCAAGTTATTTGTTACCGATGGTCTAATCCCATGCAAAAATAAATTGTGAATGCATCACTCTCTGTGAATGCATCACTCTCATTTCAACATTACAAAAATATAATTGATTCTAAATCTGAAATTAATTAGATTGATTTTTTAATTGAACTATCAAAAAAATCCATTATCATTTATAATAGCTTCCTTAGTTTTTGACAGTAAGCTCCGATATAGCCTCAATGTAAGTTCATTTGAAACTTGCAGTACTTGTCAAATGCATCACTCTCGTCATCTAAATAGGCAATAGGCATCTCTTTCTGCTCTGTGGCACAGAAACTGAACTATCTATTTTAAACCTCATCTCATCTGAGCATTTCCTGGTTTCTTCAGCTGCTGTTACCACCCCTTTTAACACCTATCAACCATTCATTTCCCAGTGTAGTCTTTTCTTTCTTTCTTTCTTTCTTTCTTTCTTTCTTTCTTTCTTTCTTTCTTTCTTTTTGTCTGCACCAAGTGTTTGTCAGGCACAGTATACAGTTTGTTTATTAATTAGATCACATTTAACAAATTCATTGTTATTCTTGGTGCACCTAAATTGCAAGAAAACAAACAGGCAAAATAGACAAAAATGCTTTGTGTGTTCTACTGAAGATTCTAGGCTTGATGCAAGTCTCAAACACTGTGAATAACTGTCTGCAGTTTATACCTGTAACTTTTAGCAGCTTTGTTTAGCATGTTAAGTTGGCCGTGACTCACTAGTCTAAGATGGTGGAACACATGGGGCATGAGGAAGTTGCATCAACACAGCTCAGTAATACAAAGGAAGGGAAAACTCTACTTGTATCAGTATCAGTTACCGGAGTCAGATAATTACTGTTAGCCTTGTCTCTGTTTCACATCTGTTTTCCTTTTTTCTGGCCTTTACATGCATATCTTATTTTGTGTGATTAATTACCTGACAATACTACATTTTCTGAGATATAAAAAGAGAGTGAATCTTCATGCTTTCAAATGTTACGCTGTAAGATGCTTTTTATGGTAGTGAACTTGAATATTATACATTAACTACTTTTTTGTAATAGTAACACAAACATAGGTCATAGGACATCGTTTTTTCATATTATATACATATATATATATAAATTCTTAAAAATGTAATTTCAGTTACTCAGCAATAATAAATCTAACATAACAAATTAATTTAGTGTCTTCGCACATATTTGTGGGTTTTTCTGCCAGTGGGTGTGGGTTATGTGTGAGGACTTGACAGCACATATTTGTTGACTGTCTGATTCATATGTTGTAGCTACAGCAGAGTTGCTCTTATTTCATATATACATGTATATATATATATATATATATATATATATATATATATATATATATATATATGTGTGTGTGTGTGTGTGTGTGTGTGTGTGTGTGTGTGTGTGTGTGTGTAAATATATATATAGTGTGTCTGACATTTTGTTGTGCTATTTCAATTTCCAGCAATAAATCTTTCAGTTGTTTCACAGTCATTCGACAGTCATTTTCTTGTTATGTTATGTCATGTTAGAGCAGGCAGTATGTAGTAGCTATTAAAGTAGTTCAACTTCAGTGAAAGTCAAAAATGTAGGGGAAAACGTTTGAACACTGTGCTATTCCTGCATTTCAGTGTGAATTTTATATTTAATCCCAGACAGCTTTTTTTGTGGTGGGTCTTAGTTTATTTGAAGAAATCAGCCAGTCAGAACAGAGGTCATTTACAAATGACTGTCTTCAAGGCACAATAACAGTCCATTTAATTCTAATGGACAAAGACAGGCTGAAACAAGGTAATGTAAAATGTCTAAACTTGAATTGATCTGCTTCAAGCTCTGAGAAAATATTGTTAAATATAGTATAGCTTAGCTCCTCTTCAGTACTGTCTGTGAGTTTTCAGTGATCCTGTAGTGATTATAATGCTTTACTAAGACTAAGTTAAGTGTAGAAATGGCTGAAATGGTGTTTAACTTGAACATAATGTTAAGCAACAGGAACCCACAAGTATTCTCTGCCAGTACGGTTCCTGACTGATAAGTATATTTGTGTGCTACTGATGTGGAATTAGGCTTAGGTCAGACAGCTACACTGTACCATACATTACATCACTGTGCCCATCACTTTAAGTATTCATTTTGCATTAATACACAACTGAAAGCAAGTATGAAGCTGAATCACTGTTTTGCATGCAAAAGTATTACAGTATTGCATGTTGTGTTGTTGGGTTTCATTTGAGCAACACAAAGGAGGTTTAGTAGAGGAAGTCAGTCTGTAAATGGTTCTTATCATTTTAGCAGGAACCTGGGTGAGTGCATGGTCTAGAGATTCATGGCAGTAGAATATGGTAAAGGGAGTTGTAGTAGACCAGAACATTTGCTTTACATTCATTTAACATATTTTGTTTTGTTAATTGATAGCTATTCCATAAATCCTGCATAAACATAACAAAAACAACGACAACAACATCATCATCAACAACAATAATAATAATAACAATAACTATAATAATGATAACAACTACCATTATTACAATAAAACATCTCATGTGAATGGCTATGTCAAAAGCTAAAAAAGACATATTTAAACACATTACTGTCATATGACACTACTGGTCTATCATAGATACATTTATTTCCATGTCAGTGACAAATTAGTTTGCTCATATTTGATGTACTTTTCTCAAGTTCGTTAATTAAAGAGAATGTGAAATCAGTCTCACCTAAAAATGGCATTTTCTATTGCATTTACATTTATGGCATTTGGCTGATGCTTTTATCCAGAGCGACTTACAATTTGATCATTTTTACACAGGTAGGCGAAGGGTAGTGTTAGCAGTCTTGCCCAAGGACTCTTATTGGTATAGTGTAGGGTGCTTACCCAGGTGGGGATTGAACCCCAATCTACAGTGTAGAAGGGAGAGGTGTTAGATTAATCTAAATTGAATGCAAAATGAGAGTTTGATAATGTACTGCAGAATGCAGTGTTCCACCATAATGTAATTTTGTCTTCGTACTCATTAAATTATTGCCTTTACCTTTATCTACCAAAATGAAATTTCATAATAATGCAGGAACACCTTTGCTGCTTTCACATGAGGGAGGGCAAATGCTGATATAAGTTTCTTCTAGTTAAGTGTTGTTGTGGCTTGTGTGAGGAGTTTCAACATTTGTATCAAGAAAGTCTGTCCAACCACACATTAGAAAAAAAAAATTGACAGTCCTCTTGAATTACAAACTAGGGCAATATAACTGAAATAAAAAAAAACAGTAAGACAAAAAAGAACTGCAATAGCTATTAGCGCAACCTTAAGTATGAGGCATTCATCATTTTCATTTAGTCATGTTTAAAGCATAGAAGGCCATCAGTGTTTTCATTGCATGAGGTCATCATTTGTCAGAAATGAAAGAAAATATAAAATATATATTTTTACAGCTTTAATCTATGTGCAATTAACAGTCACATGCAACTTTTTCAAAAGCATTATTCATTTTTTATTTTAAGTGAATATAAAAAGATTTTCCAAATAATTTTAGAGCATTTTTATTGGTTTATTCATTAACAAAATTTCACACAATATAAATGACATCAGATGTGTTCAAATGATGGTTGAAAAATAAAAAACAGTTTAAAAGTTGAGACATGATTGTTTCTCTTCAGACAGTGATGATATACATAAAGTGCCTTAATTACAGTTAGCTTTTAGTAGACAAAGATGAAAAAACTAAAACTTCATTCTTCTTGACTGCTAAAGTGCTATATTGTTCCAAATATGTGTAATATATAATATAATATGTGAACAGACTTATGTAAATACGTAGAGAGAAACCTGATGATTCACTGGTGCAAACAAGACGCATTTGCTTAATGTGTGATAGCTTCCTTGTTGCAAGCTGGTCTGTTTCCGCTTTTCCAAAACCAGTAAAGCGTAATGATCTTCCCTTTGATAGAGAAAATATTGTTTTTTACTTTTTAATGGTCTTTTGAGGAATATTTTACTTATACACTTAGCATATGCTTCTAATCAGAATGAATTGCAATTGAATCATGCTACAGAGCTAGGAGTCTAGCCCAATGATCTTATTATTGTAGCATAAGACATGTGCTATACCCCATGTACTTTACTAAGTATTAACACAAGCAGAGATCAAACCCCCATCTGTCACATGTTACCCATTTCACTATATCAACAATCACTTTTTTATCAGTAGTTATACTATAGTATAATCAGTAGTTATACTATAGTAGTTATATTATGGTATAGTTATACTATACTAATTAAGCTTTAGCCTAAATAACATCTGTTTTTCATTTTTCTGATTTTTACTATGTTCTTCTACTAGGGTAATTAAGTATTGCATAAAACACAGTAATAAAAACTCACATTTCCTGCATTATTGCAAAGGGAAACTACAGGTCAAGATTTGATGGCATAATTTCTAAGTGCAGAACTGAACTTCTAAACTTCTGAAGTTCACTGAACAGTCTTTCTCTAAAATGAAAAATGTGAATCAGTCCAATTATAGTTATTTCTCTCATCATAAGTACTTGTCTACCGAAACGTTAAAATATTGTCATATGATATGCAACTGCAGCTATCTATAAAAGGAAAAACAAATATTCCAGCTGGCCAGAGGTGACATGTATGTTTACTATCCTCAAAGCTAATTAACTTGTCATTACTGCTAAAACTATTGGTAAAATTACATTACATGTTTACATGCTTACATTTTTAAATGTTTTTATTATTCTCTTTGCATAGCATGATATATCAGACAACAAGCAACCCTGAATAATCCAATAACTTTAGAACAGGTACCTATTGATTGCGCAAATGTATTTTCTTAATTTGAGACACAAATTATTCATAATTATTTGACTAAACTTCGGAGTTCTATGGACATATCTTCCTGTTTCTTTCAACAATTTCCGTATTAAAGCCAGCTTTCTATACTGCAGTGGTGATTTGCATTGTAAAGCCACAATGCCATGAATTTTTATTAAATAGCTAAGAGGCTTATATAATGCATGTGACTGTATACAGAAGAAGACCCTTATGGGAACTAAAAGCTCAATGGGTAAAAAACCAAAAGGCTATCATCATCAAAGAATGTCATGCTCTGTCACAGTATTATGCTTTTTTAACCTTGACTATTATCAGCTGCACAAGTTGTTCAACATTCGTATTCTGCACACACAGTTTTGAATGAATAATAGAATAAGCATATGTAGCAGTGTATATAGTACTATGAATATTTTTTGTTGGGCCATTTTTTCATCTGCCTCGTCCAACAGCTAAGTGCTGCTTATAAGGAAGCCGTAGTCTGAATTTTTCATTTGAAGCTTGTTGTTTTGCCCAAAAAAAGGACCATCATATACATTTATCAGAGTGCTTACCTGATCCCTTTGATCTGCTATGGTCCGTGAACACAATCTTAGGCACGGTCTTTGTGCTGGCACATAAGTTTGACTGCTCTGTTCTTCCTATTCAGCAAGTGTGAATGTGTGCAACAGTTGACTAAACCCCACCCTTTCACAGGATTTCTTTACTAGTTCCCCTTTTGCTTCCTGCTCATTTTCATATCACCCCTCATGTTGTTTTAGCTGTTAGATGTTGCAGAACCTCCCAGCAATATGCAAGTGTACTAGACCTTTAAAAACAGATTTAGTGTTAGGCTGCTTTCTTATTATTATGGTATGATGCTGTTAAATGCTAATATAATATTCATATAAAAGTTAAAAGTTCCTAATACAAGTTCCTACAGAAGATTTACATTAAACCTTATTAAGCCAGTGTTCAGAGCAGATTGTTTACACAAAATTAATTAATAAATAATTATTCAACACCCCTATAGCTTATTTAAAGTTTCATGCCCATGCAGGAAATTATTCTTGATTTTCTTGAACATAACTTGTAATACTATAGTACTCCCCTTGTTAACTTTCTCTGTGTCTCCCCCTATCCATGAAAGCTGTGTAAGACAATCCAGCTACTGGTTCCTGGGTCACGCATACAATGCATACAGAAAGTGAACAGCCCTTTTTCAGATATTCACTGTTTTTGGTTGCCCTTAACTTCCAAAACAATGGCAGCAGGGGCCATATAAACCACATATATTCACATTCAGAGAGCTCTATACATTGTGTTAAGGATCAATCACACTGCTGAAATAGCTCATTCCAGTTAATTCAGTGTGTTTTTCATTTAATTACAGACATGGTGAAATATCAAATTCTGAGGCTTATAATTTTACAACAACCATTTTAATCAATTATGTGAGTGGCAGAGGAGAGGGACACGTAAAAAGGCCTATAATGTGGGGACCCCTGGATACGCCACTGCTCCAAAAGAACACAACTAACACTTGACCTTTTCTAGTGTTTTCCAGCTTTCCCATGAATTCCAGCATCCAATGAATGACAAAGTATTTTGCCAAAATTCTTCTCTATTGACTTAAATAGTTGATATTTTTTATAATGCAGTATATATTTGGAAAATCATAAATGACAATGGCTGTTTATTAAACTAGTCCATTCAAATATGAATAAAAATATACTGCAAATATAGTTTTGTTGTACTCTGTGAATAGTTGACATATTCTGAAACATTGACAAGGATAATTACGGAGACGGAGGTAAAAAAAATAATTAATGTGAGTGAACGTTTTGCAGTTCATACACGTTTTCTTTAATTCATGGTCATGATTTCTTAAATCATTCCTTTGGTTTCTTCTAATCATGCACACCTTTTTTTTACTTTGTGGGTAAATTTTTTTAAATTCATGATCACGATGAACTAATTCGTTCTCTCATTTTCTAATAACCGTAGTCATGTTTTATTTCTAACTGAACACATGTTGTTTGTTTTTTGATAACATCTCACTGAGACTGTCTGACAGGTTTGGATGTGTTAGATTGATGAGATGATGAACAGAGATGCTCATCAGGTTTCATTTTGATTTGGGGGGTTATGAGGACACTGCAGCTCCTCTTCACAGCAAACAGCCCACAGTGTTTCTGCTTCTGCGTCAAGCTGCAGTGTTAGAGACAATGATGCAGGATGCAAGTAACTCATAACTAATGAACTAGGAGTTCATTATGATTGGGAACAGTATTATAAAGTGAAACACATGGTAATTCGCTATTAATGAACTAGGAGTTAATAATGATCAGGAAGAGTACTAATAAAGAGATTTTGGAAAAAGTAAGAGTAAATTAGTTGTTTATTGATTCATTTTTTATTTTAGAGTTCAAATGTGAAAACATCCCTGGGTTAGTTATCTATATCACTAAAAATAACACACCAAAACAAAATGAAATCAAAATCTGTCATTACTACTGAAGGAGAAAGTCTGAAAGCTGAGACTGATAATAGTATATTCTGCTAGTACATTAGTTACACATATTTGTTTCATAGCTGAGGCACAAAGGTTTACCTTCTATGAGTTTAGCTCTACCTAGCATGCACTCATAACAAAACATCAGCAGCAGCTTTAGGTTAAATAAAGCACTTCCATGTGCTTATAATTCTGAAACAACACAGTAAAACATACATTGTACAAGAAGACAGAACCTACTTAGCTCAGATTAGTTAGCAAGTCAGCTAACCGTGTCTTTACATTAGTGCTGCAGTCTGAATAAGGCCTTGAATCTGAATCAAAAGACACATTAGTGGCCCGAGTGTCTACGAAGAGTCTGATGCTCTCATTGCACATCAGGAGATACACAGTGTTGCAAGGATGAACAGCGGTGGAGTGGACAGAGAGATGTAGTGAAGCTTCTTTCCCGTTTTATTTATTTATTTTTTCTCTTTTCTAAAACTTATCAAACAAAGCAAATACAGTGCAACAGGCTTCAAGTTTGCCAGGCTAAGTCAAATGAATGACCCTGAACACGACTACTTAAAACAGCCAAGACACAGTACCTTCTCCCAAAGCATCTACACCAAAAAGAACCCCCTGCTCTGGAGCCTCTACTGGGCTTATATACCCGTAGCCCCTCCCCACAGATGAGCCCAATTGCACAAGCAAATCAATCAACTAAATAACAACATTCTAAATGAAACATAACAACAGAAAAGAATAAACACAAAATACATAAACACCCAAAATAATTTTCACTAAACAAAAATCCCCACTACACATTATCCAATACATTTTCCCCAAACTCAGTAAAACACCCCCACTAAAATAGTCTGCGCCACCCGGAGCGCACTGACTCCCCCACAATAATTGTAGAATGGACCAGTCCCTCGGTTTAGTCCGGGGAAAAGAAAGCGTTGGGCGCGTGTTGAAAATGCGAATGGTGAAATGAAAACAAACAAATGCTACGAAGTGGCGGTAGGCCTCCCTGCCCACTGTAACAAATGCGAATGAGATGCTATGGCGAAGGGTGAAATATGAAATGCTTAAACCGGGTAAACCAAGACAGCAAATGGGACTAAAAATGCAGTGCTATTCTCGCGGTAAGTCAGCTGGAGTTTTAAAAATGCCGGCAGATAACTGCCTCTGCGCCTATGCGCTTGCGTGAACGACTGGGTGTATGAGTGTGGGTGTGTGATTGGCGTAAGCGTCACGGCTGCTCCGTGACACACAGAGTCAAAATTAAATTATGAGCAGAATTATCAAACTAATCCACTGAGAACACATGATTAACTGCTCTCTTTTACCAGCAATCAACAGAAACACCAAAGCTATCAAAATAAAGAGTCCTGTGCAACTCTACAGATAAATGTAAGTTTACTTAATTCAATAGAACTCTAAAATGTTTACTATTTTATATGTCAAAACCTCTAGTTTGTTAGTAAAAAGTATTTATTATACTACTATAATAATAATAATAATAATTGGATTTAATTACCCTTTATTTTATATTTTATTTCAAATAAAGTTTAACTGGTCTTTTCATGATGGCTGTAAAACTTGTAAAACTTTGTGCCTCAGATGAAACGGAGAGTTGTGTAATTATGTACTAGCAGGACATCCTGTCATCAGTCTCAGCTCTCAGACTTTCTCCTTCAGTTGTGATGACAGATTTTGATTTCATTTTGTTTGGATGTGTTATTTTCAGTGATATAGATAACTAACCCAGGGATGTTTTCACATTTGGACTGTTCAAAATTAAAAAAGGACTCAATAAACAACATTTACTCTTACTTATTTACTCTTATCTCTTTATTTATATTTTTTGTACTACAGTACATAATTTCTTTAGGAGTTTTTATTTCTAATGTACTTCAATTTGTAATACTGTTCCAATTCATCATTAACTCCTAGTTAATAAATAATGAGTTACCATGTGTTTCACGTTATGATACTGTTCCTGATCATGATTGACTCCTAGTTCATTAATAGTGAATTACCATGTGCTTCACTTTATAATACTGTTCCTGATCATGATTGACTCCTAGTTAATAAATAGTGAGTTACCATGTGTTTCACTTTATAATACTGTTCCCCATTATCATAACTCCTAGTTCATTAGTAATGAATTGTTTCATTTTATATTGTTCCTGATCATCATTAGCTCCTAATGAAGAACAGCAACACTTTAATCATTATATAACAATATGTAGAACCAAGTGAATGTGAAGACAGACACATACACATTCAGATATTTCCGTGAGCACTCTTTTCAACTGACCCTGGCCTCAAGAGGACGATAAAGGAGAAATACTGTTCAGAAGAAACATTGGTACATGTGCTCCTGCAGAAAAGAATGGTGTTTTCTTTTCTAAACATGAGAGGTAAACAGACTGGTCTACTGAATATTGTGATATTTTAGTAGCTGTCCCATTTGTAGGCTGTTGTGCAAGTCACACTGCCAAATATGAAGATTAGCATTTTAGGGTTTCTGATCAAAACAAACAAATGAGGGGCACCAGTGTGATGTGATGCCCCAGCCTTCTCTGAGCATACCTGTTTCTCTGAATAGAAAAGGAAGGTATAATTAATTATATTGTAGAGACTGCATACTGTATAGTGTATTTTACTACTGTTGGAAGTGTTGGAATGCACTACATCAGTTAATAGTTTAGCAGAAACTGCTCCTGCTTTGGCCAGTCCAGACTGCTTTTAACTTTTTCTGCTTATCGTAGCTGAAAATAACTGTCTTGTCTTAGTCTAAACAAATGCTGGTCAAACCCAGGCTATTGCCTATTTTAGTGCACAGCTTGAACACGCCATGCCACCCTGTTACAGGGGTTTGGCAGTTACTACCTATGCCTATGAAAAGGCAACAGCAATTAATATGGGTCACAAAATGGAATTGTACACAAATGCTGCATTACAAGCATTGTTAACAAGCTAATCTTTTGTTTTAACCAGTGGAAGTCGTACTGGATGTGACATTATTCTTTCAGCACCAGAACTCACAATTCACAAATGTTCTAAGGTCGATCCTGCAGAAAGAATAGTTACACCTGCCTGACTCAATTTGGACAAGTGAGCGAGGGTTTGTCAGGGCTAATGGTATAAACATAGCACAAGGTAACGCTATTGCATACTTGTTAAAAGCTATGTAAGCCAGTAAATTATCTATAGTCAATTGTGCAGAACATAAAAGACGATTCAACTATTATTATTAGGGTGAACAAAGCCACAGATGAGGCTAAAAACACTGCATCCTTTGTTTATCAATGTCCACTTGGTAGATGTAACAAGGACTCTAACCCTCAGATAGCTGACCTACCAGATTTAAAGGAATCACACACATTGACAACTACATACGAAAAAAATGTGAGAAGACAAAGGTGGGCAAAGCATGAGGAAAATGTGCTTGAGTGTGCTTGGTGATCTCCTTATCTTTCTTAAA
Organism: Pygocentrus nattereri; assembly: GCF_015220715.1. Taxonomy (NCBI): domain Eukaryota; kingdom Metazoa; phylum Chordata; class Actinopteri; order Characiformes; family Serrasalmidae; genus Pygocentrus; species Pygocentrus nattereri. The sequence continues at coordinate 24,660,332 of NC_051218.1, read as the reverse complement.
ACTTCTTAAAAATATTGTTGGATATCCCAACACCTAATGGAACATTTAGACACCTAATGATGGATTCTTTAGACATGGTACAAGAAGTTGGAAAATAGCCATGTCCTGGTCATATGCAGATTCAGTCACTGGGTGGAGAACCAACCAACAGCAAAAGAGGATGTATCAGCAGCAGGCCCATCAAAACAGCCTGGAGGAGAGATAAGAGGGGAAAGCGTAAGAATCCAGATGGACATGGAGACAATGAAAGAGGCTGCACAACGATGAAGATGGGGCTGACTTTATTCCTCCTGATGATGCTGATGGTGCTTCTAGTGTGGGTAATGATGGTGATATTGAAGATAAAGAGTGAGTGCTGAAATTCTGTTGTGGACCCAAATACCCCTAGACTGATATAAGTGAAGCTCAAGTCCCAACAGGGTAGAAATGAGAGAAAGCAGAATAACCATGGCAAGAGAAGCATTAATGGCAGGCAGGAATATTCCAGTGTGTTGATCAATGAAACATGGACAACTGCTGAAGGACCTGTCTTTGTTGATGAAAAAGGTGGACAAGGGATGACAGAGGTAGTGTGTAAGTGCTATTGTTCCTCAACAAGTAATAACAGCTGTAAAGGATCACTTTATTGTCTTGACTAAGTCAAGCCTGAATCTTGAACACGTATTTTCAGAAGGGGGAAGAACACAGGGTGACATACAAGAGTGGAGGGAGGTGCACACAGGTGGATTATATCCTTAGCAGGAGATGCCACCTAAAGGAGATTGGAGATTGTAAAGTGGTGCCAGGGGAAAGTGTAGCAACACAGCATAGGCTGGTTGTCTGTAGAATGAGGTTAGAAACAAAGAAGAGGAAGAGAGTGAAGACAGAGCCAAAGATTAGATGGTGGAAGCTGAAGGAGGAGGATGGTCTCAGGCAGTTCAGGGAAAAATTGCAACAGGCCCTTGGGGGCAGTGAGGAGCTACCTGAGGACTGGGAAACTACAGCTAAGGTGGTGAGAGAAACTGGCAAAAATGTGTTGGGTGTTTCGTCTGGTCAGAGGAAAGAAGACAAGGAAAGTTGGTGGTGGAATGAGGAAGTCCAGGAGAGTATTTAGAAGAAGAAGGCAACTAAGAAAAAGTGGGATAACCAGAGAGATGAAGGAAGTAGGCAGGAGTACTGTGAGGCTAGTCGCATAGCGAAAAGAATGGTGGCAAAGGCTCAGGCCTATGATGAGCTGTATGAGAGGCTGGACAGTAAAGAAGGAGTAAAGGACTTGTATCGCTTGGCTAAACAGAGAGATAAAGCTGAAAAGTACTGTAAATGTACAGCAGGTTAGGCTGATAAAGGATAGAGAGGGAAATGTACTAGTGAGTGAACAGAGAGTGTTGAATAGATGGAAGGAGTACTTTGAAGAACTAATGAATGAGGAAAACGGGAGAGAGAGGAGGACAATGGGGGGAGAGATAGTGGATCAGGAAGTGCAGAGAATTAGTAAGGTGGAAGTGAGGGCAGCTTTAAAAAGGATGAAGAATGGAAAGGCAGTTGGTCCAGATGACATACCTGTGGAGGTATGGGGATGTTTAGGAGAGAAGGCAGTGGACTTTTAACCAGGTTGTTTAACAAAATCCTGGCGAGTGAGAGGATGCCTGATGAGTGGAGAACCAGTGTATGGGTCCCCATTTTTAAGAACAAGGGTGATGTGCAGAGCTGCAGTAACTACAGAGGTATAAAGTTGATGAGCCACACCATGAAGGTATGGGAAAGAGTTGTTGAAGCAAGGCTAAGGCGAGAGGTCCAGATCAGTGAGCAGCAGTTTGGTTTCATGCCCAGAAAGAGTACCACAGATGCAATTTTTGCATTGAGAGTGTTGGTAGAGAAGTACAGAGAAGGTCAGAAGGAGCTACATTGTGTCTTTGTGGATCTAGAGAAGGCATATGATAGGGTGCCAAGAGAGGAACTGTGGTACTGTATGAGGAAGTCAGGTGTAGCTGAAAAGTATGTTAGGGTGGTGCAGGACATGTATGAGGATAGTGAGACAGTGGTGAGGTGTGCAGTTGGAGTGACAAATGGTTTCAAGGTGAAGGTAGGGTTACATCAGGGGTCAACTTTGAGCCCCTTCTTGTTTGCAATGGTGATGGACAGGTTGACAGATGAGGTCAGGCAGGAGGCTCCATGGACCATGATGTTTGCAGATGACATTGTAATCTGTGGTGAGAGTAGAGAGCAGGTGGAAGAGAATCTGGAGAGGTGGAGGTTTGCACTGGAGAGAAGAGGAATGAAGGTCAGTAGAGATAAGACGGAATACATGTGTGAATGAGAGGGAGGCAGGTGGAAAGAGTGAAAGGGTAGGTTTACAAGACAGTAGTGCGTCCTGCTATGATGTATGGTTTGGAGACTGTGGCTCTGTCTAAAAGATAGGAGGATGAGCTGGAGGTTTCGGAGATGAAGATGCTGAGCTTTTCGTTGGGAGTGACAAGACTGGACAAGATTAGAAATGAGCAGATCAGAGGGACAGTGAAGGTGGAGCAGTTTGGAGATAAAGCCAGAGAGGCCAGGTTGAGATGGTTTGGACATGTGTTGAGGAGGAATAGTGGATATATTGGGCAAAGAATGTTGGAGATGGAGCTGCCGGGTAGAAGGAGAAGAGGTAGACCTCAGAGAAGGTTTATGGATGTAGTGAAGGTGGACATGGAGATGGTTGGTGTGAAAGTAGAGGAGGCAATGGATAGGGCAAGAGGGAGGCAGATGATCCGCTGTGGCGACCCCTAAAGGGAGCAGCCGATAGAAGAAGAAGAAGTCAAGCCTGAATCTAATGATCATGTACAGTCTGAACCCAATGGCCTAGGAGGACATGGATTAGGGCTTCAGGATTTGAAAAAGGCAAGATGTTATATCAATACTTACAATTTACAGTCCAGGCAAACCAGCAAAAGCTCAAACTCAAAACTCAAATTAAGTGATAGAGCACCATACATCTCTTGCCAGTTTAAGAGTGAGAGTATTTCTTCCCTCATTAGTGGTATTACTGCAATCAAGCAAATGTTTACTGTGGATATTTTAATGGGTAACAGTGACCATCATTTATTGCATGAGGGTTCAGTGGCTATATAGATGCCCTGTGAGAAAAGAGTTGCCATTCAAGATAGAACCAAGCCAACTGAAAAATATGCCATTAAATTTAGATGGCTGCATCAATGACCACATGAGTGCTATTCAAAGAAAGTGGCTGGAAGAAACAGGTACATCCAAGAACCAGAATGAAATCAATTGCAGACTATTCCAAGTGATACCAAAGAAAGGTCTCCCTAAGGAAGTACAGGAGGCACTTGATGAAGTGGTGGGTTTAAATAACAAAGACATATGCACAGGATGAAAAAAGGGCAGATCTGCAAAGCTCAATTGAATTAACTCACAAAAATAATAAAGAAGACAAGAAGAAGGATAAAAAGAAAGAAAAAACAATAACTCAAGCTGCTGTGGTAACTTGACCCAACACCTGCGCCAACATCAACCTTAAGTCCTCAGGTAGCACCACCAACACCAATCACTAATGTATGCCAAGGCCTGTGAGTGCACCACCACAACTTGGAATGCAACAGATGACACAAAACAACCAAAGCCAGCATGCCTAACCACTCCAGATATTGCAATACTGCATGCAGCATGTCTAACAACAGAATCAACAGGATCAAGCATCACAATGGCAATGCTGGGTTTGTAGGCAAACATCTGGACAGGACACTGGTGAAAAGGTGACTTGATCAATGACTGGACAGGGCACTGGACATATGACAAGACAGTTGAATGGGCAGGGGGCTGGTAAGACTGGGAGACTAGACTGGACAGAAGGCTGGACAAACAATTGGACAGGAGACAGAACAGATTACTGGACAGGGAAAAAAGAAGAATCATGGGACTGTTGATGGGTACAGAAACAGATACTGGAACAAGAACTGTGATGGGATAGCAATAGGGACTATGATGGGGAGCTGGCTGGGCAGGGAACTGTGGGTGGCCAGCAGGGCAGGGAACTGATCAGTTGAGTCAGAGACTAGACCATTGGTCGGTTACCGTTGGTTGGCAGGCCAATTGCCACGTCTTTGGCAGCTAGTCTGTGCCAGGGCACTGGAGTCACTGTGTAGCTCAGCAGTGGGTTGTTGGTGCACTTTGATGCACTAGGTGGTGCTGTAGGTCCCAGTGCTGACTTGCTTGTGCTCTCTAGAGCACTGGGTAGAGCTGTGTGGCCAAGCTACAGACTGGGTGAAGACCACAGCTAGATCTCATACACTGCAGGCAGGAACATGAGCGGCTGGCTCATTAGCCATTGGCAAAACCACAGCAAACTGGATGACCAGCTGATCAGGAAACTGGAAACATCCTCTTGTATAGTCAGAACCTCACCAATGTCCTTGTGCTGGTGGGGCCATAACAACATCCATATGTACAGGGAGACCTGCTTGTGATAGACTCCTACAGAAGATCTTCTTTTGAACATCCTGTATGTAAATTATCTGGCCCGATTCCTTTACTTGCCGTGCTAATCTATTGTCCTCCTCCAATACAGACTCGTTTTCTCCCGGATTTATCTGAACTGCTGCTGACTGAAGTATGTCGTCTACTGTTATATGACTTGGTGACTTTAACGTACGTATTAACAAGGCCTTGACTATGATAACTGATTTTATGTCAGAGCTCGACTGCTTTGGATTCCCACAGCATGTAAACTTTCCAACAAATGAGCATGGTCATACACTGGACTTAATCTGTACAACCGGACTTGATAATATTGTTGTTCAGGGCACCCACATTGGTATATCTGTCCATCATTTTATTGAATTAAGCTTTAATCTTCATTTCCATAGGTGCTCTAAGAAAACCATGGTGACTTACAGAAACCTGAAACCTCTTGATCCTTTAACCTTTTCTGCTTCACTTCATACTTCACCGATCTCTCGCAGCCCAGGACCCTTTTCAACATTATTGACTATATAAACTACTGCAGCCCCCTGTAGTAGCTTCTTGTGGTTCAGTTAAATTATGCAATCAATTCGCTCACTTAAAAAAAAGAAAAATTGACTCAATCTGCCATCCCCTTACTTCTTTCCATTAGCCTACCTTGAATTTCTTCTCCCTCCGATATTACTCAGCCATTCTCATGTTTCACTCCTGTTACATCTGTCTCTGTAGTAGAGCTGATTGAAAAAATCCAAACCAACTCATTGTCAATTAGATCCTGCTCCAACCTCCTTTATTAAAGAATGTGTGACAGAGATAGCCATCCCTATCTCACAACTTATTAATAGATGTTTTGCAACCTATTGTGTTCCTACAGATCTAAAAAACACTGTTGTTATCCCTGTCCTGAAAAAAACATGTCTAGACTCTCATGGCTTAAATAATTACCGACCAATTTCTAATCTCCCACTGCTAAGCAGTTGGAAAGAGTAGTTGTTTCACCTGGAAGCAAATAATTTATATGAGCCTTTTCAATCCAGTTTCTGTCCCTTGCGTAGTACAGAGACCGCACTTCTTAGAGTTACTAAGAATCTTCTGTGTATAGATTCCAGAACTCTTAGTATATTGATACTTAGTGCCACCATCGATACCATATCTCATGATCTATTATTTTCTCATATGCGCAGCATTGGTATTACTGAATCTGCCTTTTCCTGGTTTATATCTCAGTGACAGACATCAATATATAGCCATTCAAAATGTGTTACACAGGGCTCAGTTTTAGGTCCATTGCTTTTCACTATTTACATGCTGCTACTTGGGCAAATAATACACCTTCATGGTTTAAGTTTTCATTGTTAAGCAGACGACACTCAGATCTATGTTAGCATTAGCCCTGTTCAGACTACACCACCACCTGCTCTATCTTACTGTATCCATGACATAAAGTCATGGATAAGTTTGAACTTTTTAAAACTCAATGGCAAAACTGGAGTTGCTTTTAATTGGCTCAAAGTCACTGACATCTAGCTCATCTGTCCTTGGCATCAATATCGATGGGATTCTAGTAACACCTTCTATCCCTTGTCTGCAACCTCTGAGTTATTTTTGACCCTACACTCTCTTTTGACATCCACATCAATTCCATTGTTAAGATGGCATTTTTCCATCTTCACAATATTTCTCGCCTCCAACCATTTCTCAGTCAAGCCGATTTAGAAACACCTGTGCATGCATTAGTGACAGCACAACTAGACTACTGGAATGTTCTTTTTTCTGGCCTCTCTGTCAAAACGCTCACTAAGTTATAGTATGTTGAAAATACCGCTGCTAGGATCGTCACCTTTTCAAAAAAGATAGACTACATCACCCTGTCCTTCATAGTCTTCACTGGTTGCCCATTATTCAATACAAAGTTCTCCTTATAACATATAAAACTCTGCACAGTCTGGCTCCTCAATACTTGGCAGAGCTTTTCATCTATATGTCCCATCCCATACTTTGAGATCACAAAATCTAGGCCTTCTTCATATTCCTAGATTTAAATTGGCTTCTGTGGGTGGTTGATCATTTAATGTAGTAGCTCCCAAGTTATGGAATACTCTCTCACAGTCTTTTCTGAATGCAACCTCTCTTTCTTCATTTAAATCTCTGTTAGATACATACTTGTTTTCACTGTGTTATCGTTGTTCCGTTTATACTTGAATTCCTTTTGTTTAATATGTTATTGTTCTTTGATTGTAAAGTGTCCTTGAGCATGGGAAAGGTGCTATATAAATAAAAGTGATGATGATAAACCAGGGGTGTCAAATCTTATCCTCAAACACTTGGTTTGGCTGCAGGTTTTTCCTTCCACATAATCTGTAGTAGTTGAGTAGTTGAGTACACCCAATTCTACTGGTTTATTAGTCAACAGTCCATCCCTTTGTGAATTGGATGCTCCTATATTAAATTGATCACACCTCATTGTTTTCTTGACATTTTTTATATCTGCAGGGGTGATCTTTTTACTGGGCCATTAAAAAAAAAAAAAAAAAAAAAAAAAAAAAAAAAAAAAAAAAAAATATATATATATATATATATATATATATATATATATATATATATATATATATATATATATATATATTACTATTATTATTATTTTTATTATTATTGTTATTATTATCATTATTATTGCAATTATCATTATTTTGCATCATATCAATGCAGTCTCACTCCCCATGGTCAGGGTTATAATTCACTAATGGACTATTTTATGTAGTTGCAAGATGACACTGCTTAAAGACAGACTAGTATGAACAAAACAATTAAGCAATAATCTACATTATAGAGAAGTTCTTCAGTATGATTTCCTCGATGTTGAAATGAAAACTCAAAAGTCATTCAAATGCAGCAGAGAAATGCCAAAAGAGGAAAGCAAAATGTTTGTTGCTACACTACTGTAACGTGGAGCGAGGAGGCAGACGCATACGCTGAGATAAGCGACTTTTATTATGGGCAAATCCAGGGTCATGGTCAAAATGGTCCAAGTTCAAACAGCTGATACGGAGAGCAGGAGGGACAGACGTGACAAAATTAACACAAAACCTCAAACAAGAACCAAACACCACAAGAATACAATACAATACAGCCAACACATCAAACCCAATCAAACATATCAAAAAAAGTCCAGCTCTAGACTAAGGAAAACACAGGGCTTAAATACAGGAGGGCTAACAATGATCAGGTGGGAAACAGGTGGTAACAATCAGGGGTGGAGTCAGACAACAAGGGGGCTGGACTGAACCAAAACAAATGTACATGGATGAAAAAGTAAACAAAATCACATGGACAGGACTGGGAGGGGCCAATCGTGACAACTATAAGAGCTAATCAGAAATTTTCAGTTTAAACAGAGTGCAACACAGTCTTGGGAAATGATGCTAATGTTAATGTCAGTGTAGATAGTTTTAGTGTTGCAGTAATTACTCAAAAATATATTTCTTTACAAGTTACTAATTATTTCTTCCATACATGGGGAGGCCAGCCCTTAGATCCACCCTTACTCAGAATGTAAAGCAGCTGAATTTTCTTGACAAAAAAAAACATTATTAATTCCTATCAGTTCTTTGGCATCCTTGCATGTAATGCATGTTTGACTTCTCCCCAAAGCGGCTTAATGATTGGATTAGAAGGACTTTAATTTTATTCTGATGCAGACACTGAACTAAAGGACAACTTGGTTTTGTGCTTTGTATCATTGCACCTTGTATGCTGTTCCTGGGCTGATGCATGCAAATGTTCCTCCAAGATTTTTGGACAATCTGCTGCATTCATATTGCCATTAAGTCAAATTTCCTGTGAAGATAAATAAATAAATAGATAAATAAATAAATAAATAAATAAAACAGCAACCTTAGAGATCCCTCTCTGAACAAACTTTGAATTGTGCTGATTGGATATTTGTTTTCTAATTTGTTTTCCCCATATTTTAATATCCAGAAGTTTCACTAAAGGCAATACGTTCCATCAAATGCAAAAGGTGTCCTTAAGAGAACAGTTATGTCTGTCAGCTGCTTTATAAGCCTAAAATATTAACATGGAGTTCATGATCAACTGTAAATAGATTTAACAAATTAATTAAATTGTGGTCTATAAAGCTATATAATGGTCTATAAAGCTAATCCTGCATTTGCAGCATTGTATCTCTGATCAGTGAAGATTTGTACTGGTTTTTGTCAGAGTATGCACATAGTGGGAGTGGAGCAGATGTGATTTTGCCTGATGATAGCTCTAATACAGCTCTTACAATGCCCGCTTTACACATACGTACTCGGTATGACGTGACACAGCTGATGAACTACTACAGCTTACATGTGCTGGCCATTCATACGGCTCTGTAGAATTCTCACCACTTTTTCTACAGACATTAGACACAAAATCTTACGCTATTTATACTCTATTTTGCTTCAAGAATGGTAAAGTTTGTGCTTTTTAATACCCAGCTGTTGTGTAATTAATGATTTGCCTGTATAGAGGCAAATTACAGCACAGTTTAATCATTTCCCTGCTCAAACACCCTTGAATCAACAGTTAATTACTAGGTTTATTTGCTCTGTCGCAGCACTCACAAAAATGTGTTGGATTCTGGCCCTCAGCTCCCCACATCTACTAGTTTATATATACCTACTGAATAATCTATGTGCATTACATGTTTAAGTAATTTTTAATTTATTAACGGACAGAGATTCTATCATTCATGAAGTGAGGTGCAATGTGTCTTATCAAGACATAAAAAACATGAAATATATATAACAGTAAGAATAAAGCAAATATAGTAGAAGTGAAGCTGGAAGATAAAGAGCCCAAAGCCGTTTTCTCTGAGAGTGGGGAACAGAAAAAGAAAGACTACAGTTTGCTTTGACTGGGGAGCGTAAATTGCTGTCACTCCATGCTACTTTCATACTCTGCTAGATGACACTTGTTCAACCTAGTGATATACATGGGGTAGTTTTCTCACTAAAAAGTAGTGTAAATGTGAGTGATGCAAAAGAACAATTACAAGAAAAATTCAAATTCAAATTATGCCAAAACTGAAAAATGGAGATACAACAGCAGCAATATGTTACTCCATCACCAAAAATTCTTGCGATTGCTTGCTAAAGAACATTGTTTAAAAACTGAAGGACTTTGAACCTTTTAAAATGTTTCTAGTCTAACATTTTTTGCAACGTGTTGCATGCGGCAATTTCAGAATAAGCATATACTTACAAAAAACAGTGAAGTTGATGAGATAAAACATTACATTAACTATATGGACAAAAGTATTGGGACACCCCTCATATCATTGAGTTCAGGTGTTTCAGCCATACATGTTGCTGGTGGATGAAATGAAGCACATAGCCATGCTGTCTCGATAGACAAACACTGACTGAAGAAGGGCCATACTGATGAGCTCGGTGACTTTAAACATAACACTGGCATAGGATGCCACAAGTCAGTTTGTGAAATTTCTGTCCTGCCAGATCCACCCCTGTCAATTGTAAATGCTATTAATGTGAAATGGATCACCTAGGAGTACGAAGTGGTAGACCATGCAAATTCACAGAATGAGGACACAAAGCGTTGAAGCGTGTAGTGCTTCTCCTCTGTTAAACCACTCAGTAAAGAGTTCTGCATTACCTCTGGAAGCAACATTAGCAAAATAACTGTGCATCAGGAGCTTCACAAAAGGAGGTTCCATGGCTGAGTGCTACAAACAAGCCTAAGATCAAAATGTACAATGCTAACTGTCAGATGGAATGGTGTAAAACATGCTGCCACTGGAGTCTGGAGCAGTGGAGACCTATTCTGTAGAGTGATGAATCAGTTTTCTCTATCTGGCAGTCTGATGGACGATTGTGGGTTTGGAAAATGTCAGGAGAACATTGCCTGCCTGACTGCATTGTTCTAAGTGTAAAGTTTGGTGGAGGAGGGATAATCCAATGGGGTTATTTTTCAGGGGTTCTTAGTTCCAGTGAAGGGAAATCTTAATGCTTCGGCATACTAACATTAAGATTTTGGACAACTGTATCACAACTTTGTGGGAACAATTTGGGGAAGGTGTTCTGTTTTAATTAGCATTTTACCAGATCTTTTTTGAAACTGTGTTTGTATATACACAAAGTATGTTTTACATACTCTTTTTTCAGGTCTCTATTGCTGTGTGTATTCTGCAGTGTTTTCATTTTCATTTGTTGCATCTGGAAAGCTATGTTTAGTGTGGATGTGTAACCTCTGCAGAAGCACAATGACAACATATTGAATTATTTGCAGAGTTCACACAGTTTGAATTCCTAGATATAAGTTTCATTTATTTAAGTTGAGACATAAAGAAATACACACTTGTGCTGTCTGTTGTCACTGAATGACTATATGTAGAAATACTTCTACTGACATTATTAGCAATATACAGTATCGTTCCTCAATACAATACTAAATCCCATTTATTACTCTTCATTGAACAAAAATTTATCCATGTTCTTTTGCAAAAAAAAGCTTTGTAAAGACCATGACGATCTCTTAATAAAATTTTACTTAAGAAATTAAATCCAAGTTAAAAAAGAATAAAAAATCTGCTTGGTACTTTAAATTGAGCTAAGGCAATGAAGCAGATTAACAGCTCTGGCTATTTGCTTGGTGAAATGTACTGAATGATGAAATAGATAACATTCAATTCAAGTTCAATTGATAACTGCAAGGGATTCAAAAGAGCAAATAATTAGAGCACGTGACAGAAGTGTGGATTTAACTATGCCTGGAGTGGCCAATATGGCAAAACTCACATGAAGACTCTTTTCCTACAAGGTTAAAACATTGATTAATTCTATCTAGCTAGCATTGCTAATGATCATTATGTTAGCAGATAATATTAATGCCAGATAGCCAGTCCAACTACTACTTTGTGTGTTTATAACATGATTACGGGGGTACTTTGCTCCATTTCTGAGAAGGCTTCTTGCCCTAAAGTTTTAACTTTATATTTTCAGTTCAAAAGAAAAAAAAATTCTTCATGACACCAAATTAAACAATTTCTCCTCCCCCATTAAAAGAAAATTGTTGTAAAGCTTAACATAAATGCATAGAACACTATTATCCTATGACAACAACTTCTCCAACAGACTTCATTCAAAATGGTACAAATATAGCCAGAGCATGGCCATTTGATAAATGTGTTGAGATGTGATTCAGTCCCATTATTTGGTCATTACCAGTTATACCAGAAGCGAGTCTTCTCCCATTGTTACCCTCACGACAAAGATGGATAAGTTATATGTTACAAGCTGGTGAGATATGGGAGGCAAATCTGGCTAAAAAAAGAAGTTAAAACATCCATCCATCCATCCATCCATCCATCCATCCATCCATCCATCCATTTTCTAAGCCGCTTCCCTGTCAGGGTCGTGGGGGGTGCTGGAGCAAAGGTTAAAACAATAAAATGTAAATGCAATGCCATTTCTTTTCCCAAACATATGCATAAATATCCTGCCAAAAGCATGATCCATTTGAGACAAAAATAATAATACATTTGAAACAGCTATTTGTCATTTCATTTCAGTCATTTATTTCATGGTCACATATAAAAGCTAACAGGGATAAGAAAATCCAAGCTTCACTTTGCCTTTGCCTTTTCTTCATGAAATGCATAATACATGTCAAAACTAAAAAAATACAAAGTAAAAATACAATGTTTATGCTCTTATTTCTATTTAATAGGAATAGGCTGCACTGTTGACAAAATAAAAATGAAAATGCAAAATGGATAAATCAACAGCAAAGTGACAGTTTAGGCAGAGTGAAGCTTGGATTTTCTTTTTTCTATTAACTTTTCCATTTTAGATATAAGCATGAGATACCAGATTAATGACTAAAATCAAATGAAAATAGCTGTCGTAAATGTATTTTTATTTTTGCCACAAATGGCTCATGCCATTTGCAAGATGAAATTGCAAAGTATTTCATTCATAATTCATTTTTAATTTTGGCAGGATATTTGCGCAGATGTTTGGAAAAAGAAATGGCAAAAAGAGGTTTGCATTTACATTTTATTGTTTTAATTTTAATTTCTTTTCTGACTGGATTTCCCTCCCATAGGTGAAAAGATAATGTTACAAATCAGCATGAATGTCTTCATGTCATAGTACTTTGTAAGTAATCCAGTAAAATATATTGAATATAAGGAAACTGAGGGGGAACACTGCTCTGGATATGGTGTCGATATGCTTGGCTCGGTCCACAAAGTGCTTCTGGAGTGCCTCACCGTCATTCAGAACCTCTGCTGGAAGAGGAGAGGCAAACATGGTGTGTCCTTCTACAGTTTTCCTGTCATTTGTCTGTAGACAATGGCCAAACCCATAACCATGAAAATAAAGACCACGGCTCTCCTGGACCATCTCCTTTTCCTAAATGGAAAAGCAAAAGAGAAATATATATTACAGTCTTGCAATAGGTACATCAGCGGAGTGAAGAAATAAAACATTTTTCCAAGTACAAGAACATTTAGCACCAGAACTGTGATTTTTCTATTGGCCATCAGTCCAGTACTGAAGGTTGTTGGATGGTTTTTGGTACCTGCTCAAATGGGTTCCAACAGCACATAATGCTGGTACTCAAAGGTGGGAACAGCAGTATGTTCACTACTTTCTGGTTAAGCATAACACAAGTTTGACACCACGAGAAAATTAATCTGTGGAACAATAAAGAGACATAGGTATAGCAGTTGAGCCCTTGCAGTGAAAACATTTCTTTGTGAAAAAACATATAAGCTTGGTATCTCATTGTTTGATGCCCTGTATTTAAAATACAAGGGCACTAAAATGTAAATAAAGCATAGTTTTTAATAACTAACAATCTAAACAAAAGGTGGAATGGTTAATATGTGTTTTTTCGTTGGAGAGGCTCAATTATTTCTCTATGGTCATTACCTTTCACCATGCGTTTGCATGGCAATAAACTGAATGTGATCTATTTTGTAAGAGGTGTATTAACATGTTTATGGAAAAGCTTGTACTATTTCTGTAGGCAGTTGGACGTTTTCATCTGTCCTCTGTCTTCAGCTGTAGTGCAGAACTCTTTACACTTCTATGTGAGGATAAAGTCAACAAGCACTAATATATGACCAACACAACAATGTAAATTAGAACAGTATGTTAATGTGTTGATTGCTTGTGTTTGCCAAGTGATGTTAGCTATTAAAATAGCTAATATTTAAATTATTAGCATTCATACTAGCACCCGGGACGACTTGAGAAAATACATTTAAGCTTTGATTGACTCTGTGTACACTGCTCAAAAAATAAAGGGAACACAATGGCACATCAATGCGAGCTGTGGAAAGAAGGTGTCTGTGTCTGTCAGCATAGTGTCCAGAGGCTGGAGGCGCTACCAGGAGACAGGCCAGTACACCAGGAGACGTGGGGGAGGCCATAGGAGGGCAACAACCCAGCAGCAGGACTGCTACCTCCACCTTTGTGCTAGGAGGAAAAGGAGGAGCACTGCCAGAGCCCTGAGCACATGTGACAGACGTGACAGAGTCTGGAGACGCCATGGAGAGCATCTGCTGCCTGCAACATCCTTCAGCATGACCGGTTTTGGTAGAGGGTCCGTAATGGTGTGGGGTGGCATTTCTTTGGAGGGCCGCACAGCCCTCCATGTGCTCGCCAGAGGTATAGCCTGACTGCCATTAGGTACCGAGATGAGATCCTCAGACCCCTTGTGAGACCATATGCTGGTGCGGTTGGCCCTGGGTTTCTCCTAATGCAGGACAATGCTAGACCTCATGTGGCTGGAGTGTGTCAGCTGTTCCTGCAAGATGAAGGCATTGAAGCTATGGACTGGCCCGCCCGTTCCCCAGACCTGAATCCGATTGAGCACATCTGGGACATCATGTCTTGCTCCATCCACCAACGTCACAGTGCACCACAGACTGTCCAGGAGTTGGCGGATGCTTTAGTCCAGGTCTGGGAGGAAATCCCTCAGGAGACCATCCGCCACCTCATCAGGAGCATGCCCAGGCATTGTAGGGAGGTCATACAGGCACGTGGAGGCCACACACAATACTGAGCCTCATTTTGACTTGTTTTAAGGACATTACATCAAAGTTGGATCAGCCTGTAGTGTGTTTTTCCACTTTAATTTTGTGTGTGACTCCAAATCCAGGCCTCCATTGGTTAATAAATTTGATTTCCATTGATAATTTTTGTGTGATTTTGTTGTCAGCACATTCAACTTTGTACAGAACAAAGTATTCAATGAGAATATTTCATTCATTCAGATCTACGATGTGTTATTTGAGTGTTCCCTTTATTTTTTTTGAGCAGTGTATTATTCTGTCTAATCACATTTGTAGGTGTTTTTGTGCAAAACATGCAGTCTATTGTTTCATTTCAGTATTATGTAACTAGCAAGAAAACTGATCTACAAAGCCAGCTCACACTCTCAAGATGAAAAATGTGAGCTTTGCTGGCTCTACACAAGTCTGTGTAATTGTGGATAGTTTTGTGAGTGTATGTGTTTTATGTTGCCAGCTAATGAGATTTAGGCTTATACTACAGTGGCATAAAGTTGGCAAAAAATTGTCTCTTGGGATTAATTATATGACTAGTCAGTGTTAACTAAAATTTTCTGATCATGATAAGCCTGTGCATGAGGCAGTCATTTTTAGTGTTTGCAATACAATTGCTTGGTTCTCTCTCTGTTGCTGTTTCACTTGCTTGCCTGTAGTCTTGCCCTGGTAAAGCTGTGGTCCTGCTTCCTCTGTCCTTTCTTTTTCTTCTGCCATCTCAGCTCATGAATCATGGGTAAATGGATCATCATGGATCATAATAGTTTGCTGCACACTATTTTATATTAACACTGAAGAACAAATAACAAAAATTAAAAGATAAGGTAAGAACTAGTCATTCCTTTGTAAAAATAATAAAAAAAAAGATCTGTAGTAATCCTACAGGGATTTCTACATGATTCTGATGAGAACATTGGGACATATTAGGAAATTGTACTACAGTAGTACACAAATAATTGAATCATAAACACATGACAGAGGTAATTGTATTTTAGACTGATACAGAACAGATACAGAACAGCAATTCAGAAATACTGCACTTTCTTATTGTATTGCTACACTTTTTTGTATGTGCTTTTATGGACCTGTAAGATTTCTGTAATGATGTGGTGTATTATTCTTCTGTAATATGCAATAAACTCTATATACTATTCTGGGAGTACTGTGTTTTGTAGTTCAGCAAAATGATCCAGTTAAACTAGGTTGTGATTAAATATTGACATATTAGCTGTGTAAAAAATAAGAACTACTAACAGACACAAATGGTACATCAGACTTCTTGTTCTTCTTGGGGGATGGGCTGGAGGTTAGGGAACCAGCCTTGTAACCAGAAGGTCGCTGGTTCGATCTCCAGAGCCGACAGCACATGACTGAGGTGTCCTTGAGCAAGACACCTAACCCTCACCTGCCCCCCGGGCGCTGTGGATTGGGCTGCCCACCACTCCGGGCAAGTGTGCTCACTGCCCCTAGTGTGTGTGTGCTCACTAGTGAGTAGTGTGATGTTTCACTTCATGGATGGGTTTAATGCGGAGGTGAAATTTCCCCGTTATGGGACTAATAAGGGTCACTTAATCTAATCTTCTTTTTATTATTATTATTATTATCCTTTTGCTAAATTTTTATCTCGTTTTTGAGATGTTAACACCGAATAAATTCTGGCACGCCCGGACGATCAAAGTTATAGACCCCTGGCTGCTTGGCTATTTTTTTGGTGATCAGGGAATTTTTCTATGACATAGCAAGTTACATGAGGGTTGTGCAGCACCACGATGGCAACATACTAAATGTGGTGTTGGGTGTGTCAGTACTAAAAAAGCGTTTTTAAAATTTGTTTTACTTTTTTGGGAAGAATTTTAAATGTTCTTACCAAGCTGTATATTCTTGGGCTTGTGCTAAACAAAAAATAAATTTGGGTTATCTAAGTGGTTCTAGAATTTTGTGTAAAGTTACATTACTTGTCATTTATTTGTAGTTGCAAAAAGAACTGAAACTGTCGAGCAGCCTTAAGCCAAAGCATGCTGCCATGGCAGCCTCTGAAAATGTTTGTAAACATTTAAATATTACCTTTGATGACTGTGAAAGATGACAATGGAAATAGCTACAAATTCAAAACATATTCATAAAAATACTAGTTTGGTGAAAAAAAAAACCTGAAAGCCCTGAAAGTTTGACCAAGTGAAGTGAGGGAAAATGATGTATGCCTTTTGAGAAAGATGTGGAGAGTGTCAGGACTACAAGTTTTGAAGTCATTTTCATCAGAAATCAGTTGAAATCAGTTTGCTGAGTTCCCACTGTGAGTCAAGGCAGCTGTTTAGACTGTCATAATTGCTTGCAGGGGCCCCCTTGTGGCTTGGGCAAATGGGCACATGCCGATAACTAATCCCATAAGCCCATTGGGATAATTCAGGCCAGAACTCCAGAATGTATGATTCAATTGTGAATGGTGGGCTTGTATACAGCTTTTTTATTGCCAATATGTTTTCCGTGAAGCATAGGATAGGAATGATTGGTGGAATTTTGTGGCCAAAGATTTGTACACCCCTCTTATGTCACAGTGATAAAAGTACATTAGCAACTCTTACAATCACCTGGGATACCATAGCAACACCCTGACAACCACCTGGGACACCACAGCAATCACTTATCAACACCCTAACAACTACATGGTTACATACCATAGTAACCACCTAGCAACTTTGTAGGAACCACCTGGAATATTACAGCAACCATTTAATAACGTCCTAACAATCACATCATTGCAATGGCCTAGAAACACCCTAGCAACCACCAGAGATGCCACAGTATCTCTTATGTACATAGAAATGTGCATGTTAACATTACCAACATAGTTGAAGTTGGTTTCTCGCCAGCTTCTTATTCAGTTTTGCGTTTCACTTTAAATGTTAGCTGCTAAGGTGCCAGCAAATAACTAATCAACAAACGTTGATTAGTTAACCTTTAAAGCATAACAGAAGTTAACCTCTTATGCATAATTTATTTTGGAACAGAAACATCTAAATGAGGCTTAGGAATAAGTAGCCAATTTCAGTTTTGTATGTTACCAGAACTAGTAACATGTACACTGTAGGGGGTGGGGTCAAGACATGTGCAGTGAGTGAGAAGAAGTCTTGAATGATTTCACTGAGGAAAAAGGATGTGCACCATAACTTATGAACCAATGCTGAAAAACATTAGGTGCCCTAAGTCCACTTCTTCCACTGGCCATGTCCACTGATATTCCTTAGTATGCAATTGCGCACGAGCTTTAGAGTGGTGCAATTTATTGTGTTCTCATATTTTGGGCTTTAGTCATATATTACTTTTATATGGATTAATTTGACAGGGACATTTTGACAACCACAAGAAAAATAATTGGGGTAACATTCATATTATATTATAATATTCATTATAATATTATAATATTCATATGAACAACATTCATTCATGTTGTTCACAAGTTAAGTATAAATGTCTGCTTCTCACAATTAAAGCACTACACAGCCCTGCACAACATTATCTCTCTGAACCTTCATATCTTACAAACCATCTACTAGTTGTTACCAGTCTGTCAGTGAGGTCTTTCAGTGCTATGGCCCTCAAATTCAGATATACCATCCCTTGACACCTCTGTGACTGCTTTTCCTTTGCTTTTTGTAAGACTCATCTTAAAACATTTCTTTTTCTTAAAAAGTTTCACATTTATTCCTCCTAATTTCTCTTTCCTTACTCACAAGTGCAACTGTAAAGTAACCTTGAGCATATAAATGAAAAAATGTTTAAATAGGCCTTGTTCAGATATGCATATGTGGATACTTGTGTGAATGTGCTAGGCTTACAATTCTCTGTCTCCGCTGCCTCTTACGCAGTCTGATGAACTCCGTGTGCTGCCGTGAAACAAAATTGACTGCTGCATACTCCAGCAGCGCAGCAAACACAAACAGCAAGCAGACGGCCATCCAGATGTCAATGGCTTTTACATAGGAAACCTGAGATAGAAGGTCATTGTAATTCTGTATCTAATCCGACAAAATTCTGCTGTTCTGACTTCCAAAAAATGATTTTAAGATTTGTCTAAGAGTGGAATAAATACTTTATCAAGCTAAATAAATGAGTAATAAGGTTGTATTACCTTGGGTAGAGAGGCCCTTGAGCCTGAGCTTTGGGTGGTCATAGTGAGCACAGTGGTAATTCCAAGCCCCACTCTTGCTGGAGCAGCATCCATGTTAATCCAGAATGAAACCCAGGACAATATGACGATCAGCAGACTAGGAATGTACATTTGGATGAGGTAGTATCCCATCTGTCTCTCTAAGTGAAATCTTACTTCAATGCAGGTGAATTTACCTGTGGGACAGAGATTCATATCCACACATTTGTCTTCTGTTGCACAGCCCTAACCTAGACGTAATGACATGTATAATAAAACCATGTGGGTATCAGTACCTGTATTGTAGTATTTAGTACAGTATCTAAGATCCTTCTCCTCCTTCAGCACAAACTGTGGGAGCATCAAATCATCTGCCACCTGAACAGGACTCTCAGAAAGCCACTTGAAAATCACGTCATTCATGGTGTAGCCAACTGCACAGAAATATTTACAGTCATATGTAACAGTAAGTACACCCCATGAAATGTTTCTTTTTTATGACATATGTGGGCATATCAGCATTTGATCACCAGATAAACAGTATGTATTCTGCATCTACAACGACTCCATGCAGAATTATTTAAGCTGTGCAAAGTTTGAAGGGCTTTCTGCATGTATAGCAAAAAAGAAATCAAACCAATGGAATGATTTGGGCTTTGACTATGCCATTGCACAACACTATATTTTTTCCTTTTGAGATATTCCCTGGAACATTTACTTGTGTGTTTTGGATCTTTGTCCTGTTGGAAGGTTCACCTTATCAGCTTCAATATTTTTTTGAAGATGGCCTTACATTCTCCTAAAGCACTCGTAGTTGATTCTATGATTCTTCTTATCAAATGCAGTCATTGGCTTCACCCAAACATGTCTTCTGGTACTTTGACCAGTACGCCAAATGATGATATCCCAAACTCCAATATCATAGATCAAACCAGATCATATATATGAGGTTAAATAAGACAGGTTCCTATAACATATTCTTTGATGGTGTTCATTAGCACCTGATCGGGTGCATCAGATTTCAATTTTGAAACATTCGAATCGGTGATATATATAGTAGTGTATTAGTTTTTTTATGACAAAATTTTTTGTTGTCACTTGTTAGACGTCACCTTTATCTGTCAATGCTGTTTTTATGATCTGTATGTTTGAATAAGCAGAAAAAGTATAAACTATTCATGGGGTGTTACTTTATTACATCTTCACATGACTATTCATATCCATATATTTCTTATTTAATTTTCAGCCACTTCAAAGATAAGCTGCTAGAGGGTCTTAAATGTTAAAATGTGTGACTGAAGGTTTGCAAGTTTGTTAAAATAATTTTATGTGTTTATGCTAGCAGGTCCCAATACATGTCCGCTTCAGAAAAGATTTCTTTTGACCACTTTATTATTCATTCACATTTCTGTAAGAATAATTTCAGAGCATCTAAATACTAAACATGGCCAAAAAGATGAGTACACGCCTTCTAATTTGTGGGCAGATTCATCAAGCATACAGTCATACAATCTTCATAGACAAACACTGGCAGTAAATGGGTTGTTATTGAAGAGTTCACTGTCTCAATGTGGGACTATGTCACGATTGGCCCCTCCCAGTCTTCCGTGTGCTTTTTGTTTTGGTCTAGTCCATGTGCTTTCTTTGTTTTGATTTCTTCCCTGTTGATCACCAACATGCTAGTGTTTTGTTATTCTGGCCTCCATTGTGTGTTTCAGCCCATGTTAATTTTGTTATGTCTGTCCCTCCATTTCTCCATGTTGGCTCGTTGAACCTGGACTGTTATGACCATGACCCTGGATTTGCCCCAAATAAATCTTTCTTTTCTCTGTTTGGCCACTTGTATAAACAGATGCCATTGAGCAGCCAATATAGCACCCACTCTTTTTAGCGGATACCATTAAGCAGCCACATCGAGGCCCCTTTATAAGTGGACGCCACTGAGCAGCCATATCGCGCCCACTTTTATAAACGGATGCCACTGAGCAGCCGTATCACACCCACTCTTCTTAGCGGATACCACTGACCAGCCACATTACAGCCACTTTTATAAACGGATGCCACTGAGCAGCCATATTGCACTCACTTTTATAAGCCAACGCTATTAATTAAAATTTTGAAAATCGATTTGTTGAGAAATGTAAATCAATTCAATTTCAAAAAATTCAGAATCAATTTTCCCCTACCCCTAATTTCAATACTGTTAGAAGTGTTGGAATACACTATATCAGTTAGCAGTTCACCAGGAACCTTGTGATGGAAATTAATGTTGAATTGATCAGTTGTTCTAAGAAACCATAGTTACTATAGTAAATATATAATTCTCTATAAGACCCAATGGTCATTGTTTAGCTCATGGTGTATTACTCTAATCATTAGTTCAGTATTACCTTCTAAGTAGTTAACTATTAGTCCTTGGTAGTTTCTAGTAGTTACTTAAGAAGTAATACAGCAGGTACTCATTTGTTTCTGCTTAGTTCCTGATTAGTTACTTATTAACTTTGAAACAGTATCGTAAAATGTTACCATTTCTTCCCTGAGGTCTTCAGGGATTGCTGCCCCCCAACATCCATCTGAACCAGGCTATTCCAACCCTTTCCAACATCCACCATAGACTGATTATGAATTCTTTAACTCTTTGAAAACTGCTATAAGACCTTTCTGTACAGTTTACAGTTGACGATGTTTGTCCAGAGGCCCGGAGACATATGCTATAGACACAATGACAATCACAAGCTAATTTAATTATGGCTAAAAACATTTTTGAATATTCAGCCACTGTTTACCTTGCATTAAGCTAATATTAGTTACTATAACAACAGTGGTTCCTGGCTTATAGGCCAGAGCAATATTTAAAAATAACTAGCACAATCATTTTTAGTAAGAAATTGTGATTATTTATAGTTCGGTCACAGTAAATAAAAATAAAAAATAAAAAGAGACGCAGTCTCTGACCTACTTTCTATTCTGTTTTAATCTATATACTTTTTAAATCAGAACTATTTCAATGAAAATCTTAAATAAAATTTCAATTAAAATGATAAAATACTGAGTAGTCCAACATCTTTTGAGAACTTTATCTGGCATAATAGTAAATGTTACTGCAAACACGTGTTCATTAGCTTCTTTTGCCACATATTCACTGGCAAGCCATGCCCACATGCTTTAGACATTAAAAACAAGGCATTTTCTATCATTACAGCAGCGTTTTCATAATTCAGCTAACCAATGGGACACATACTCTGTACAGAAAATATTGCACATGGGCCATAGATGGGGATCAGAAGAACTTTCTCTTCAGGTTAGCATTGCATAAAGCTTGCATTACAGTGCAGAAAAAACAGTTTCTATACAAACTTTCCCCTCTCTCTCTGCAACTGACGGCTGGTGCATAAACCTGCACACTTCTTACGTGAACCCTAATTTTCCAATGTAATTTTAAGCTGTTTAATAGTAAATTAGTCCTCTCTAATTTTCCCCCAGTTCCAAAACAGTGATAATCGCCTTTTGCACAGTGTCACGGTTGGCTCCTCCCAGTCCTGTCCATGTGCTCATGTTTTGGTTTTGTAACTCCGCCCCTGATTGTTATCACCTGTCCCTCATTGTTCCGTGTATTTAAGCCCTGTGTTTGCCCCTTCCGTTTGCCAGTCTTTGTACCTTTGTATCGTGTCTTTGTACCTGGTCTTCGTTTGTGTTGATTCTGGTGATGTCTTACCCTAAGTCTGTACGTGTCGGCTCACTGACCCTGGAATGTTCTGACTACGACCCTGGATTTGCCCCTAATAAATCTCGCTTATCTCAGCGTGTGCGTCCGCCTCCTCGCTCCTCGTTACACACAGCATCATTGGATTACTTATTCATTATCAACAGTATCTGATTACAGCGCTCTATTGTCCAGGCCTATTGGCTAATTAACATACCACCTACCATTCTACACTCCTAGATGTAGAGGTCTAGTGTGAATAGTTGATTACTGTGATATTCTTGTCGCTTTATCACAGTATTGATTTTTTCTTTACCACAGTCAACCACTATTACTTAGCTATAGAAAGTAGCCTATAGAAACTTGCACAGCTCAGTTAAGAAACAGTGGAGCAAGCTAATGCTATGTTTACATGTTGGTGTTAAAAGAAAACATCTTTCCATGCCTTTTTGCACAACTGACAGTGGTATGCACCTGTGTAAACTTTGTCACTGTAATAGCATCTGCCAAAAATCTGTGACGATCAAAGAAAAGTTTTTTTTATGTTTCTTTTGTCTATTTATGGTGTATTAAAGTGAATGCAACAGCGTTTTGGTCTATGATGACCTTACATTTTGTAATATTTTCACTGGCATCAGAAAACCTTTTGGTTTTGTTGATCAGAAATCTTGGGGGAAGGGGTAATGCTTTCAAGTTGGTGGGGCACAAAAATGAGTTGCTAAGGGTTTTCAGCAACAAAAGAGAGATGCAGAATTTGGACAGGAATAACTTGACTGGCCTGCATAGAACCCTGACCTCAACACCATCAAACAACTTTGGGATGAACTCTAATTACCTTACTAAGGCCCTTATGACTGAATGTCAAATCAAGTCAAGACCACAGGTGTTTGCAGCTTTACAGAGATTAAGCAGCTTTCCAAGTAAGAGAATCCAAGTACAAGCCAAAGTAAACAAACCAAGGGCTACATAGGTAAGGAAAAATTCCATAAGAGCAAGAGGAAGAAATCTTGGGAGGAACCAAGATTGAAAAGGGGAACCCATCCCCTATTTTGTTGCCTCCAGATAGCAAAGAACAATGGAAAAGAATGGAGTGAAAGGGGATTGATTAACAAAACTGAAACAAATAAACAACAAATAGTACAATAACATGTTGTGTAAAACGAACAATGTATGGCAACTGTAGTCCTAACACAACCTTCAAAACCATAAAGAATATCCAATATGCCTATCCTTCAACCTTGTCATCGCTCGTTCCTCTATTGGTCGCTTGTTCCTCTATATGAAGCATACTTACCAAACTAGTCCAAAGGATTTATTACAGTGCTTTTTCAGTTAGGTCTACTTTATTAATACAGAATCCAGGGTTCCTCATGACTGTATAAGTACATATACAGCAAACTTCTTGCTATGTAACAGTTTTTTAAAATACACATTCAGTACAAAAAATATAATACCGTCCAAAGACAAATAAGTAGGCAATAATTCACGAGAGACTGTGTGTTAATACAATTTTATCAAGAGGAAGGGTGTTCTTAGGCACAATGTGAAGCAGACAAGGAAAACGTCTGGTCGCCCTACACTGTATATTGCAACTTTTTTCACTTTTGTCATACAATAATGATAACATAGCATGGTTAAATGGAAAAAAACCTTGGCTTTTTGGTCACCAAATTACCACCATAAGTCTTATTTAGCACCAAGCTAATGATACCCTTCTTCCTGTGGGGCTGAATCTCATATGGCTCCCTGCTCCCTACATAGTGCACTATGTAGTAATTTACATACTCCTGCACCCCAACACTGCATAATATAACTAAAAAGATTTTGTATTCAGCTACATCCATACTCCACACTTCCATAATGCACTGGCTGTAGAAGCTACAACTTCAAAACTAACAAAGCAAATGTAGTTACAAAGCATTACACATTTATGGAGTACAGAGCCGTTTGAGATTCAGCTATTAAAGTGACATTCTTTAGTTTTACAAGTGAATCATATACAAGTTTTAATAAAGTCTGTGACATTAATAATGATGTTTACCATGTTTTCTACTTTTATTGTGTTGACCAGCCTAGTTCTATTCAAGAAAATAAGTTGCCAGCTCCCCAGTTTAAAGAAAAAATGGGTTGTTACGTCATCAGTATACCCGTGGTACATGAGACTATTCCATTAACAGCACAAGGATTTTTTTTGTGACATTGGCTGATGTAAGTACATTCCTTTCGTCTGTTTTTTAAGAGAACTGTTACATGTAGACTAGACCTGTCAAGAATATTAACCAGAGAACAATTAACAATTTAGTTTTATACATTTAAAAAGTTTTTAGATCGCAGAGCTTGGCACATGCCACATAATAAAAGGCACACATAATTTCTGAAATAACAGAACTTTGACCCAAGACATGAGTCACTGGTGGTGAATTTGTGTGGGGGTGGATGGTTGTGACAAACCACCTTTTAATACCCTTGATTTCAGAAGAAACATTGAATGAGCAAGCATCTGCAAACATTTAAACACATATGTTCTACATATTCACACAGCAGAGAATGATCCAAATGATCACCCAAATAATATCTGCCCTGTGGTGATCCTGTAGGGGTTCTGACATTTGAAGAACAGGGTAAAAGGAGGCTAACAAAGTATGCAGAGAAACAGATTAAATAGAGTATGTAACTGTAGAACTACAAAGTGCACCTATATGGTAAATGGAGCTGATAAAATGGACAATGAGTGTACAAACAAGGAGGTGTTCCTAATAAAGTGCTCAGTGAGTATACATCAGTACTTTTATCATACTGAAATTTCATGCTTAAACACATCGACTCCTGCCACATGCCATTATAGTGTAAGAACAGAGAAAATACAGATTGGGAGAACAGGAGAAGAAAAGGCGACTCACAGCTCTCCAACTGCATCGTACAGGTCTGAATGTCCATTGGAAAATTCTTCAAGTCCATTGGGCAGGACAATATAAGTGTTAGCCTGAGACAATCCAAAAATAGAAGAGAAGAAATACATGAATTACAAGTTACTGTGCTTTCTGATCACATGGCTTCTCAGTAATAGCAAACTAAATGCCTTACACAATCCTCTGTTAGTTTGTAATAATGACACATTAGACTCAAGCAAACATGGAAAATACCACACCAATCATCCAGTCTAGATGGAGTTTGGAAAAAAGATGCTTTGTAGTAAAAATAAAATAATAACACAGTTATCCCACTGATTAGTTAAGATTTTTTAAATATTCCTTTAGTGAGTGAGTTTCACACCCCTTTTCTATGATGTAAGTTGAGACAATAAATACTTAAGATGTCTGGTTCCCATTACCTCAACAGTGAAGAGTTCTGACTTGGTAAGTTTCTCTGGAACAGAATATTTTACATCAAATCCCTGAATGACTATGTTTTTATTTTAATAATTTAATTATGCAAAAATATATAAAATCACAGATATTCCTTTAAGTCTAATGGCCCATATATAAACACGCATAATGTGTGCATTGTAGTCAACATGTGAGTAAGTACACCTCATCTGTCTCTTTCAACATCACTATCTGCAGCCCGGTGACAGTAGAAATCACATCCAAGGCTAAAGCATCCGAGAAGGTCACTTGTGGAGCTTTATGTCTTGTTATTTGGCTGGCTGAGCTTTAGCTGAAGCTTTAAAGCCATGCACTTTGCGATTTTAGAAATCTTGTTCTTTGGTGAGTCACACTGTAAATCTGAATAGACCATCATGTACGGACAAAGCGTATCCGTTCATGCTACATGAAACACAACCTCTACAGACAGCTCTGTTCATGAACAATTTCAAATAAAGCTGGTTCATTCCAAATAACATTCTACATGCCAAGTACTGAGCAAATAGGCAGAGAAACTGAGCAGTGCTGTGCACTAAACTAAAACCCAGGATGTACATGCTAGAACTGTCTACAGCCTGTTTTACAACAAAAGTAAAAGATAACAAAGAATGTTTGTATTTATACCTCACAACTCTTCTCAGTCAAACAGATTAAAGTTGGCATAGACAAACTTTGGTAGGAATTAGGCATTATCACTGGTTTGCTTCTATACATAAGAATTCCATTTGAAATGTGGATCGATTGCACAATTCCATACATCACATTTCTGTGTGTGTGCAAAGTAGCAGGTACTAGCTTAATCTGTTTTCTGCTGTTTATTGTTCTCCCTGGATACACTCAAGCAGTAAAAAAACTTTTTGTCCATAAAAATTCTTTATCCATCATCATCAAACTTGAAAAGAGAAGTAATACAATATGTCTAAGCAGTTACATTACAAAATGAACCAATCACATAATCCACACATGCAGCAGACTGCACCAGAGTTCACTGGATATATACACTATACAGACAAAAGTATTGGGACACCCCACCTAATTACTATGTTCAGGTGTTTGTCACACCCATTGCTAACAGGTGGGAAAAAAACAAACATTCACAGCCTTGTACTCTTGAGAAACAAACACTGGCAGCAGATTGGGCAATCATAGGATGCCACCTCTGCCACAAGTCAGTTTGTGAAATTTCTGTCCTGCTAGATCTGCCCCCTTTAACTGTAAGTGCTCTTATCGTTAAGTGGGCCTAGGAGCAACAACAGCTTAGCCATGACACGGTAGACCATGCAAACTCAGAGTAGGGCTGGCAAGAGCTGAATTGCACAGTGTCTATCCTCTGTTGAATCACTTCCCAAAATGTTCTAAATTGCCCCTGGAATCAACATCACAAAAATAACCATCAGGAGCTTTACGAGAATGGTTTCCACGGCTAAGCAGTTACATAAAAGAATAAGATCAAAATGCACAATGCCAAGTGTCAGAGGGGAGTGGTGTAAAGCATGCTGCCACTGGGCTCCACAGCAATGGAAACGCATTCTCTGGAGTCACGCTTCCCTAAGTGCCAGTCAGATGGACGAGTCTGGGATTGGTCAATGTCAGGAGAACATTACCTGCCTGACTGCATTGTGCTGAAGGTAAAGTTTGGTGGAGGAGGAATAATGCTATGGGGTTTTTTTTCAAGTGTTGGCCTAGAAATTCATGCTTCAGCATACCAAGATATTTTACAATTCCAACTTCTTTCCAACAATGTTGCATCACCTCTGTAAGTGCTTGGGAACTGAGGAATCCTTTATACTTTAAAGTATTTTTCATGATGAGTTTCAATGTATATGTATGTATATACACTCACTGGCCACTTTATTAGGTACACAAATAGCTAATCAGCCAATCACATGGCAACTCAATGCATTTAGGTATATAGAGGTGGTCAAGACAACTTGCTGAAGTGCAAAGCGAGCATCAGAATGGGGAAGAAAGGTGATTTAAGTGACTTTGAACATGGCATGGTTGTTGAGGCCAGACAGGCTAGTCTGACTATTTCAGAAATTGCTGATCTACTGGGATTTTCACATACAACCATGTCTAGTGTTTACAGAGAATGGTCCGAAAAAGAGAAAACATCCAGTGAGTGGCAGTTGTGTGGACGAAAATGACTTGTAGGGCCTTCAGCAGGGAAGCGAAACCCAAAGGTCACTCTGACAGAGCTTCAGTATTGCTCTGTGGAGAGAAGAGAACCTTGCAGAAGGGCAACCATTTCTGCACCACTCCAGCAATCTGGCCTGTGTGGTAGAGTGTCCAGACGGAAGCCATTCTGCAGTAAAAGGCATAAGACAGCCCTCTTAGAGTTTGACAAAAAGGCACCTGAAGGACTCTCAGACC
The DNA here is from genome assembly GCF_015220715.1 of Pygocentrus nattereri. Lineage (NCBI taxonomy): Eukaryota > Metazoa > Chordata > Actinopteri > Characiformes > Serrasalmidae > Pygocentrus > Pygocentrus nattereri. Next base: position 24,632,226 of record NC_051218.1, on the reverse strand, counting down.
ATGAGAAACAAAATTCTCTGGAAAAGATTGAACTCTCTGGCCTTAATGCCAAGCGTCATGTCTGGAGGAAACCAGGCTCCGCTCATCACCTGGTCAAAACCATCTCTACAGTGAAGCATGGCCGTGGCAGCATCATGCTATGGGGTTGTTTTTCAGCAGCAGGAACTGGGAGACTAGTCAAGGTCGATGGAAAGATGAATGCAGCAATGTACAGAGACATCCTTGAAGAAAACCTGCTCCAGAGTGCTCTAGACCTCAGACTGGGGCAAAGGTTCACTTCCAAAAGGACAACGACCCTAAACACACAGCCAAGATTGGCTTCGGGGTGAATGTTCTTGAGTGGCCCAGCCAGAGCCCAGACTTAAACCCGATTGAACATCTCTGGAGAGATCTGAAAATGACTGTGTACCCACGCTCCCCATCCAACCTGATGAAGCTTGAGAGGTTCTGCAAAGAAGAATGGGAGAAACTGCCCAAAATTAGGTGTGCCAAGCTTGTAGCATCATACTCAAAAAGACTTGAGGCTGTAATTGCTGCCAAAGGTGCTTCAACAAAGTATTGGAGCAAAGGCTATGAATACTTATGTACATGTGATTTTGTTTATTTTTATTTTTAATAAATTTGCAAAACATTCAAACAAACCTTTGCCACTTTTTGTCACTAGAATTTCGAGGGAAAATATTTATTTAATCCATTTTGGAATAAGGCTGAAACAGTATACATATACACATACATCAGATGAATCCAAAAATACTTTATACTTTTAGATTTGCTTTAAGGTTTTTTAAGGTGTGCCAAAAAAAGTACACATACGGTCTGATGTAAACTGTTCTAAAATCACCACAGATCTAAGAAATGCATCTTTTACTGAGAATTTAATTTACAGGGAAGGCAATCTAGTAAATATCTATTGCTGGATAACCAGCGCATGTCTTTGTTCATACCACTTGTTTTCAGTGCAGTATTTAGCACACTAGACCATAACAATGCACTACATTAGAAAAAAGAACTGGGACTTGCACTCTCTTGGTTCAGATTTTGACTGCTACCAGTAAATACATGTGAAAGATTTTCTGAATTCACAAAATGATGGTGTTCCATACAGATCTGCTGTAGGACCACTCCTATTTTTTTGTACACAGTGTCATTATGTCAATCTAAATTATTATTAAGTCAATCTAAATGATGGATATAAATTTTGTAAGATTAAGAACTGTGTACACAAGTTTAGAGACTGTATTTTGAACAGTTTAATGCTCTTACTAGTAATGTCCTGATCCAGTCCAGATCCATCATAGGCACAGAGTACTAGAATCAGCCACTTATCTGCTGGCTGATATGTTTGACCTTTTTGACCTCTATAGAAATCAAAAGCTTGCATGCCACATTTTTTCTAACACCTGTTTATTGGTGTTTTAGTTAACAGTCAAACAATGAGCACATCATGCAGATTTTATAATATATTAAAAATGTGTATAGAAGTACTGCACTCAGACAGACATAACATTGAAACACATACAGTACAAACACAATATACAGCATCAACCAAGAAAAAAGCAGCTTTGGATGTATTGATATCATACATTAGGTACAGCCCACTTTTGTAATGCCTGAATCCTCCTCCTATGGTCTTTCAATTGATTAGACAAAAGGTTATTGATATATAATTGTATCCTCCTAGACAAGGGATCAACAGAAAACAAAGAGTCCCACTGGGTGCTATTCAGTGCTCTAGGAAAGGCTGTTGTATTAGATCTAATCTACACTACTCAAAAAAATAATAAAGGGAACACTTAACACAATATAACTCCAAGTAAATCAAACTTCTGTGAAAACAAACTGTCCACTTAGGAAGCAACACTGATTGACAATTAATTTCACATGCTGTTGTGCAAATGGAATAGACAACAGGAGGAAATTATTGGCAATTAGCAAGACACACTCAATAAATGAGTGGTTCTGCAGGTGGGGACCACAGACCACTTCTCAGTACCTATGCTTTCTGCTGATGTTTTGGTCACTTTTGAATGTTGGTGGTGCTTTCACACTCATGGTAGCATGAGACGGACTCTACAACCCACACAAGTGGCTCAGGTAGTGCAGCTCATCCAGGATGGCACATCAATGCGAGCTGTGGCAAGAAGGTTTGCTGTGTCTGTCAACGTAGTGTCCAGAGGCTGGAGGCGCTACTAGGAGACAGACCAGTACACCAGGAGACGTGGAGGAGGCCGTAGGAGGGTAACAACCCAGCAGCAGGACCGCTACCTCCGCCTTTATGCAAGGAGGAACAGGAGGAGCACTGCCAGATCCCTGCAAAATGACCTTCAGCAGGTCACAAATGTGCATGTGTCTGCACAAAGGGTTAGAAACCGACTCCATGAGGATGGTATGAGGGCCCGACGTCCACAGATGGGGGTTGTGCTCACAGCCCAACACTATGCAGGACACTTGGCATTTGCCAGAGAACACCAGGATTGGCAAATTCGCCACTGGCGCCCTGTGCTCTTCACAAAGCAGGTTCACACTGAGCACATGTGACAGACGTGACAGAGTCTGGAGACGCCGTGGAGAGCGATCTGCTGCCTGCAACATCCTTCAGCATGACCGTTTTGGCAGTGGGTCAGTAATGGTGTGGGGTGGCATTTCCCTCCATGAGCTCGCCAGAGGTAGCCTGACTGACATTAGGTACCGAAATGAGATCCTCAAACCCCTTGTGAGACCATGTGCTGGTGCGGTTGGCCCTGGGTTCCTCCTAAAGCAGGACAATGCTAGACCTCATGTGGCTGGAGTGTGTCAGCTGTTCCTGCAAGATGAAGGCATTGAAGCTATGGACTGGCCCACCCGTTCCCCAGACCTGAATCCGATTGAGCACATCTGGGACATCATGTCTCGCTCCATCCACCAACGTCACGTTGCACCACAGACTGTCCAGGAGATGGCGGATGCTTTAGTCCAGGTCTGGGAGGAGATCCCTCAGGAGACCATCCGCCACCTCATCAGGAGCATGCCCAGGCATTGTAGGGAGGTCATACAGGCACGTGGAGGCCACACACAATACTGAGCCTCATTTTGACTTGTTTTAAGGACATTACATCAAAGTTGGACCAGCCTTTAGTGTGTTTTTCCACTTTAATTTTGTGTGTGACTCCAAATCCAGGCCTCAATTGGTCAATAAATTTGATTTCCATTGATGATTTTTGTGTGATTTTGTTGTCAGCACATTCAACTTTGTACAGAACAAAGTATTCAATGACAATATTTCATTCATTCAGATCTAGGATGTGTTATTTGAGTGTTCCCTTTATTTTTTTGAGCAGTGCAGCTGTGGAAGATAAGAAGACAATAATAGTATGGCAAGAGAAGTAGCATGATATGAGACCAGCTCAGTTTCCAACCAGGGAGGTTGATTGTTTTATTCATAGGCTTGAATAACACAGAAAGTTAGACAATCCCATACCTGTTTTGGTCTTTGTAAAAATTATTTTATAATTCTAGGGGCTCTGCTCCAAATAAAACAGATGATTTCTGAAAAGATATAAGAATTTGGGGAGAATATACATATTTAAAGCCTCTTAACGTGCGGAAATGTGTCATAATTAATGTTTGCCAGTGTTTATGAATAATTATAGGGTCAATATAGACACCCATTATGTCATATGAAAGCTTAGAACCTCTGCTTGCCAGCTATCTAGCCAGTTTAGCTGTATTTCCTTTCAGAAAATAAATATTTTGGGCGAAATATACCTTGTTAGCAAAAGTTTTATTAAAAAATAAGCTTAATATTTTTTTATATTTGCGGTTTTTATAAATCCATATTTGATCCAATGTGGGCATGTTATACATCATTCAAACCGTCTGGCTCTCCGGATTACGATGCGATGATGCGTTTTACTGTAGGGTTTCCGAATTAGAGCCAAAAGAGTGTGGCGTTTCAAACAGGAGATTTTTTTTTGCGAAAACTGAACCTTGATGCGTAACGACCCCTGCCGGTCGGCGGAACGCGTCACACGCCATCAGCTTAGACTTTCTCTTACCTCTCCTTGTTGGCTTCAAAATGACACCACACCCGTGTATTTCCGGTAATGCGTTCGGTAGTAATCCTCTTTTTTGTGCAAAGAGTGCTTGTAAAAAACAGAAGGCAAAAATCTTTTATGTCTAATTTAAACCAAAATTAAAATATGATCTCCTTGCGCTATGGCTTTCAAACACACGTGGTCGTAAAGCTGAGATTCTCCCCTTTCCAACGACACGTCACTCAAACCTGTCGACCAACCAGGTGCCACGTTAGGCGGACGCGCAACAGGGGAGGCGAGATATAACCCGGAAGATTAGCGTCAAGTGCGCTTTATTTGGCTTTTATAATACAGTTGAAATTGTTGTTATAACAAAATTTTGTCAAATAATGTAAAGAAATACACCATAGGATGTTGCCATCAAGAGTAGGTAATACATAAACACTTTTTTTCCTGCAAAAATTGTTAGAAAATTAGTTTTTTTCAATTTGGAGAGGTTGTGGTCCTTTGGAGACTTCCAAAGGGACACTTGGAGAAATGTACACAGAAATGTATGTACACTATCTGCTCTAGAGTGAATAACTTCTGATCAGTGAGGGTAATCAGTTTAAAATTTTACATGGTAAAAATTTGACCCCAAGGGGCAAAATATGGAACTGCAAAAACATTTCATGGACATGACCTCTTCAGTTTATGGTCCCTAAAATCTAAAACAAAAAAAGAAATTTTGAAAAGCGCCTTGTATTTTTTCCTATTTTTACCATATTTATGCCATTATAGTTTAATTTCAATAATTTCAAGTGTTTTCAATTAATTTTGTAAAGGCTTTTGAGTAATAATACTTATATTTATATTATATAATATTTGAGTAAAAAGCATTAATATTTGGGTATGTCATTTCAGGCGAAAATTGGCAAAAATAGGCTTGGAGTTTAAGAGGTTAACTCTCCCTACCAGGCATTAACAGAAATGAGGCCACCGACCAAAATCACTGATCATATGTTCAAATACAGACCAATTTAAACAAGTCAAAGACAGATCAGGTACTGACCAGGTATCTGAAGAACCTGTCAGCCAACTTGAAAGGAAATTTGAGAGTTTCTGACATAGAAAAGTAAGTTGTCTGCATATAAAGACATTTTGCGCTCCCTCTCTCCTCTAAATATCCCCTGAGTGAGTGTAGGGCAATAGCCAAAGGCTCGACAAAGATTACAAACAACTGAAGAGAGAAAGCCCACCCTTGTCTCGTGCTCTGCTGTAGAGGAAAAAAATTTGGCCTGGACAGAAGCCAAGGGTGAGGCATAGAGAAGACTGATGCACCAAAACTCTCCAAAACAGAAAAAAAGGAAATTTCAATCAACCCAGTCAAATGCTTTTTCAGCATCTAGTGACAGGAGTACCTCTGGGCTTTGGAGGTTTGGACTAGAACAGTAAATAATATTGAAATTGTCTATGAAGATTTGAAAACAGGAGTCTGTTCTTAATGAAAACAGCAACTGTGGGAAGGCTTCTGGATACTTGAACTCCCAAGGGTCAGTGATTTAGTACTATGGAAAGATCTAATTTATTGAGCAGATTTTGTAAGTGATAGGCTTCATTAGATAACCTATGTAGGGTCAAGCACACAGGTGCTTGTCAGCACCTGTCATGAGGTGCTTCACACAAGGGGCTGGAGTCAAGTGCAAGTTTAATTCCAGATGCAAAGTAGGCAATAACAAGCAGAGGGTCAGAAATCCAGAAAAGCAGGCCACAGAAAGCTGACAAATCCAAAGAGGGCAAATCCAACAGAGTTGTCAAAGACAAACCAAAAGACAAAGTCAAAATACCAGAAAACCAAATCAGAAACATAAACGCTCAAAACTGTGGAAACACCAAACAAGACTTTGCAATGAACACCTGCAAACGCAGGGTATATATACACAAGATGGCAGACTTAAGAGTTCAAAGGTGGGGAGCAGAATGGCAGGCGGCAGATGTGACCCCACCCATAAATAGCTAATGTGTATTAAAGTCAGCAAAGGATGCAAAAAAGTGAAAAAGGACACATGCAGAGACATGAAGCTAAGATTAGATGGTTGAAAATTGAAATGGAACACTTGACTTACCCAGTCCTTTCACAACCAAGAATGATCTTGGTTTCTCAAGTGTGTTCGTTAGAAATGCAATTTCAGCATTGAGCTTTTTCAAATGAGTCAAAGCCCTTCCCCACTTCACAGTAGGCCCTTTATGTTCCAGCTGACATGCACTAGGCTTTCCCCTTTAACACATCAAGATGTCGTAGCTACCTAGTCCTGTTACTTAGACATTAACTCTATTTTCAAGTGTTATTTTACCAAGCTGCCTTGAAAAAAAAGAACAGAGCAAACACTGCCCCCCCATGCTTCACTGCCTTTCCCAAATTGAAAGGCAAGAAAAACCCAAAATAGCATTAATCCGAACATTAAGTAGTCTCTACAAAAGCTAAACTACTTCTGAACTGCTATTTAGCAGCAGCCATTTAGATCTATAAAAATTAAACATATTTTAAATACATATATCTGCCTAAGCATAACCTAACAGTCATAATATATTGTAACCAGGATAAAAATAGAACTAAAATACAAGAGCTTGGATTCACTTTGTTGTCCTTAGTTATCAATTGTGGGCAATTTTCATTTTTATTGAAGTTGTAAAAAAAAAAGAAGAAAAAGTAAATGTCAACTATTATAGATCATGCAGAAGATCTTGAAGCTAACCAATATTACACAATGGCAGAACTCCACAGCTGATTCCGAAATGTCAAACTTAATGCCATTCAATTTCACAGAGAGGACAGCACGGAAGAATAGACCATATTTTATCTTTGCCTTTCACAGCATAGCTTTCACTGGGTTGAACTAACCTTTTCGGCACAGTAGGGCCGCCATACTAAATAGAATGAGGGCTCTCACCCTTCCTTGGTCTGGGGGCCAGAGTTCTGTGGGGAGGAGAATCAATGATCACAGGAGATGTAAAGTTCTCAGGCCCCAGTACCCCTGCAAAGAACTCTGACATAAAATGAGTAAAGTGGGCTCTCTCCACTCCCTACAGGACTCTGATGATTCTTATTTAATATAAATATAAATTTTGTCACCGACTTTTGGACTTGAGGTCGTAACATTTCTTTGTCATGGTTGCCTGCTCCACAGTTACCTCTTTGTGGCACTGGCGAAGCTTTCTGAGTTAATTCCACAAATCATGGCATAATTTTGAGTGTTGGATAGTGCCTTCATCCAAAGAGCTTCTGAGTGCATATTCAAGTTCTGAGGGTAGCAATTTTGGTTTTAAAATCCTCCAGGTAGACTTGGCGAGATAGCTGTAGCTCATATCTTTTCTCTATTTTGTGCTTGAAAGTTCACTCTCAAGTAGAATATGACTCTAAATTGTGGTGCCTCATACAGTGCTGAACATGGCTTTGGAGTAGGTTGTCAAATCACAAATGTTGAAATGTTATTATGTGTTGACATTAAGAGAAAAAAGTGGGAGCTGTAGGACTTCAGTCTACTCAATTGCAGGCTGCACAGAAGTGCGTGCACCATGTTTTAATAAGTGTCACGCATCCTCCAAGTACCTCAGTGGATTCGGACTCGATCTTCCAGAATTCCCTGGGAGATCACCTGACTGCTACACAAACTACAGATAAAGATACTTACCTGGACTCATGCTTTATGCTCACATGACTGATTTAGCTTAGTATATATGCCCAGGCTTTAGTTGGGATCATTGTAAAGTATTGCCGCCATTCTGTGAGCCTCCTGAGCTTTTATTTTGTTTTGTGTTTCTTGTGTATGACCTTTGCCTTGTTGTTTTGACTTTGTGCCTTTTACCTTGCCCTTTTGGATTGTCTGCTTGGTTGTTGTTTTTTGGATCTTGACCCTCTGCATGTATTTTTTGACTATGTTTTTGCTTGTCCCATTTTGGACTGTAAGCCATTTTGGTATGATTGTGTTTTTTGTACTCTTAAGCTTTCTGGAACTGACCCATGCCTGTTTTTCAATGACGAAAAGCGGTGAGCATCTGACTCTGTTTGACCTGTTACAGATAACATAATACTTAATACATAATAAACTAGCTATATTGTGTAACATACGTTTATACATATTTCTAGCCAACCTTGTAATGCCCTATTAAATTCTAATGTACTATGAATGGTATTCATAGAAACCCAAAGGAAGCATATCTCTTAAAAACAATATGTCTTTGTCTCAGGAGAAGTAAAACAAGTCTCCGTATTTTAATAATAAAGGATGAATGATTTCTGAATTCTGATAGTTGTTTCTCAGAAGCCAGATTTTAGGAACATGAGAAAACTGATTCATTTTAACAATGCAAGTAGGACTTAACAATATCTAGGAGACATAAATAAGATAAAGAGGAGATCTAATTTATTTCTTTCCTCTGGGAATGGTCACCAAAACTTTCTAACGACATCTGACATATTTGATTCAGAGCAAAACTAAATTAGACATTTGTGTTGCCTTGGCAGCATTTTAACACAAATATCCAAAATTGGGTTTCTACAATAACAACATATTTCTTCCTATTTAAATCTTATCACATGTTACCTGATGCTATACAGTACATTTCCATTCTGGAAGATCCGTAGTAGCTTGTTGTCTGTAGTGACTTCGTGGAAGTTTGCACCCTTCTCGTTGGCAAAGAAGAGATCAGGTTTCCATATAGAGTCCAGCATAGAGGGGTCCAGATCCAGAGATGTGTCGGGATACTCGCTGTAAGCCAGTCGAGGGTCATTCCACTGTTGACGCAGAAACACATTAAGCCTGTAGTCCTGAAGAGAAACATATTATAAAATGCAAATCATTATAGAGAAAACTTATTCCAATCTAAAACTTGCCTAAAATAAAACAAATACAAAACTTGATTCATCATATTTTTAGACTATCACTTTTAACATTATTAGTTTTAATATTCTTGAACAGTAGCTCACTGACCACAAAACACACAGGAACTGTAGAACAAACATTTACTGAATGTTAATTACAAAAAAGCTGGAAATATTATTATTATTAACTTATTACTTAAGTTAGTTACATTTCCCAATATAGATACATTAATTAACTCTACAGAATGAATGGTAATGTGTAAGCAATGTGTTTTAATAGTAACATAAATAATATAGTAATATTAATAATCAACATTATTTTAGATATTGTATATATATATTTTAGACATAATGTAGCATAATAATTGCAATAAACCTAAAACCTTTTTAATTGATCAATGTTTGTTACTTATTTTTTACTATCAAATCATCATAACTTTGACTAAAATCTATTTATTAGCAAATAATTGATAAAATTAGCAAATTATTAAGGTTCATTATTATGAATCATTATCATTTAGCTTCAGCTACCATGTAAAAATCAGAGACCATCCTTTATTTATTTATTTTGAGTCAAAACAGCCATTAAGTATGCTATTCAAAAAGAAGAAATATGGTTAACAGAAAATTAAACAGAAGCAGAACTACAAAATATATTATCCAATGTTACAGTATTTATTGTGCCCACTCTTTGCCTTTATTACAGCTTCCAACCTTTTTATGAGACTTGCTTTCAGTTTTTCAAAGAAACCTACAGGGATATTTTTCTACAAATAGAAGTTCAGTCTAGCATTTTGTATTTTTCACAATTGATTGAAAATAAATCATTCAAAGATTCTGAGGTCTGGACTCTGTGGTGGCTGGCCCAATGTTCTGAGAGCAACATCAGCTTTATAGTTTGGTAGGTCACCTTCTTAGCAGTGTGCAAATGGTATTGCCTGTTACTTTCAAAAACCTCAATGTCCAGTTCTATTGCGATGCTTCTTCTTTTTTGTCGATTCCCCTTTCTCAGTAATAGCTTCTAGACAGCTACACATCCTTTCAGTATATGGCAGGTTTTGGGAGTCAATACACGTTGGAATACCCATATTAACACACATATATAATTTTGGGTTAATAAGTTAAGTGATACTTAGTAGTCCCACAACAGAGAAATTTCACCTCCGCATTTAACCCATCGGTGAAGTGAAACATTACATACACACTAGTGAGCACACACACTAGGGGGCAGTGAGCCCTATCCATGGTGCCCAGGGAGCAGTTGGGAGTTAGGTGTCTTGCTCAAGGACACCTCAGTCAAATACTGTCGGCGCTGGGGATCGAACCGGCAACTTTCCGGTCACAGGGCCAGTTCCCTAACCTCCAGCCCATGACTGCCCCATAATAATGGGCAATACCCACATTTACCACACCTAATTTTGTGTTAATGTGGAAATAACCACATTAAAATGTACACATAATTTTGTGTTAACTTTGTTGTACATTTTTTGTAATACCATGTTAATACTCAACCTGTTAACATGATACGCTCACATTTTCTTTTGTGTTGAATTAGAACTTTATTTACACTTCACAACACTAAATAACATTATTCCTTTAGTGAATTCAGCATATACTTTTCAAAAATACTGGTTACTTTTGTAGAATTTTCCATTTTTATTAAGACATCATCAGGTGAGCAAAGACAGTAAAATACTCCATTCTGCCATTGAGGTAGAATTGTTGCATAGTGACTGCTGTGTTTCCTGTTGCAGAGGCTTTCCCTTCAGCCATCCCTGCTTAAAGTACCTATTATCAGAAGGGAGGTTCACTGGTTAAAATATGAATGGGGCAGCTCTTCTCCTCTGTACCTGTGGGTTGCAGCACCCCTTATCAGCTCAGCAAAACAATTTTTTTGTTTCTTATGGTAACCTTGTTTATACTGTGATTTTGTCTGTGATTTATATTAACTATGCTTACTGTACAGTTAACCATCAGAATCAGAATTTTTTTATAAATTGCAGATCCCAGAGGGAAAATAAAGTGGTCTACTATAGTATCCTATGGTAACTATGTTCATATTGTTATACTGCCACAATGTTTACCCCTTTTATAAACCAACCTGAATGTAAGGTAAAGCATGGTAAACTGAAAAAACATGAACAATAAAGCAGAATAGAATGGCATGGTGGAGATACTATGATAATATGATAATATAGTAATATTGGTTAAAATATGGTAGTATAACCATGGTTAATAATAGCATAACAATAGTAGTAGAGATACCATAGTAACCATGCCATTACACCAAAAACAGTGGATGCTGGAGATACTCCAGTAACCAAGGCCCAATCCCATTTCTTATTTTTACCCCTACCCCTTGTTTTTGAGTGTAACCCTCCCCCTTGAAACTAAGTTACAAAAGGTAGTGGTTGAAATCCTCCCCCTATGAAATGGGACAGCCCTTCAAGAACCAGATACATCATCAGTTGCCATCAGCGACTTTTATGTAAACAGATGAGATGAGGTTTTCCGGCTATTTCCAACATGCCACCTCCAGCTTTGGTGATCTCACTTGTGTTACATGACAGGCCAGGTGAATCATATTTAAAATAGCCTGGAAAAATAATCAGGACATGTTTTCCTGCTTTGTCTCCATACTATAGCAATAATGGCATATCACACTGACATTTGCCGTTTAGCTGAAGGAGACTGGAACGCATGGGTGCTCGGGATTCATTCACAACTTCAGTTTTACACATGAATCAAATGAGTCACAGAATAAAAAAAGAACATAAACAAAAAATTTCATCACTTCACTAACAGCTACTAGCACTGCTCTGTAGGTGACCCTGCCAGTCTGCAGTGACAGGAGAGGAGGGGAAAGTTCAGCTCCTCACTGCTTAAATACATTTAGGGCATCATATGCCTTAAAAGAGGGAGATGACAATTATTTATTATCGACACCAAGAATTCTTCGGTGAAATTAAGCTGAACTTTTTACGTTTTAATTGCTAGCTTCATGACTGAATTTTCCCGTTCCACTTTAAATAGTGAGGCAACCTCACGTACCAGAACGTAACTGCTGCACCATTTAAGGTGGAATGGGAAATTTCGCCAGGTAGCAAGCGAGACATCAACATATTACTAGCGATTTTTATGCGTGTTATGAACGAAATGACCATAAAAATGCTATTACAATGGTTCTCTTACAATACAACGGCTTTTTAACAGAGAAATACTACATTTATGTGGTCGCTTGTGCAGCCATATTGCCGAAGATTCGCAGGACATTCTGGGACTTTTCTCATAACACTCTGTTTGTAGTGCGCCTCTGAAAAATCTCAGTTTGAAGGGCCATGTAGGCCTAACACTTCACCCTACCCCTCCATCTCAACGACAATCGGGACAACCCTACCACTAGACATGAGCGCACAAAATGGAGGGGAAGGGCTAAGTGTTAGCGGCAAGGGGTGAAATGGGATTGGACCTAAATGTAGCATGCCATGTGCTACCCTGGGCACATAAAGAATGCTGGAGGCAGGAGAAAGGTCTGCAGCAGCCATTTTAACTTTCATTTTATATGCAAACAAAATCTCACCAAACCAAAGCTGCCCACCTATCAGTTATCAAACTTCAAAGGACTTGAAGTTCTCTTTCTCTCCCCACCAACCTCATGAGGTTTCATCTGCACAGAGGTTTGGACCACACCTTCCTGCCAGCTCCCGCACCAGTAATCGGGGCCTGGGGGACAGGCTCACAGCACACCACACATAGTTTTCTTTTCACCAAATAACTATTAAGATTAAGATTAAGTCATCCTTAGTCCCACAATAGAAAAATCTCACCTCCGCATTTAACCTATCCATGCAGTGAAACACCACATACACACTAGTGAATGCACACACACTGAGCAAGATACCTAACCCCCAACTGCTCCCCGGGCGCTGTGGATAGGGCTGCCCACCGCTCCGGGCAAGTGTGCTCACTGCCCCCTAGTGTGTGTGTTCACTAGTGTGTATGTGGTGTTTCACTTCACGGATGGGTTAAATGCGGAGGTGGAATTTCCCCGGTTGTGGGATCAAAAAGGTATCACTTAACTTACTACCAGGTCAGGGGATTGAACTTTATGGTCAGAGGTCTAGTTCCCTAACCTCCAAACTGTGACTGTAAAATCATAGTAGAGATCCCATAGTACCACACTATAATTTCTTATAAGGGAACAGGAAGTCATTTTCCTTCTCTCCTGCCATGTGTTTGAAAGCTGAAATCTTTTTCTGCAGCATGACGTGTTTAAAATCCTAATAATGGATGCATTATGTGCTTCCTCAAAATTTTCTGGATACCATTTGTCCTGTGATCTGTGAAAGGAGCTCTTCCTCACTTGCAGATGAACTTGATGCTCATTATGCCTGTTTTAAAGCAACTAACACCTCACCTGCTGAGAAACTCCCAGAAGATGAGGAGAGCTGTGCTCTAGCCATTCCACTGTCAGGGCAGTTAACCCACGCAAGGCACCCGGTCCCAAAGGCGTCCACGGCCGGGTACTTAAAGCATGTGCCAACCAGCTGGCTGAGGTTTTACTGACGTCTTTAACCTCTCCTTAAGACGGTCAGTGATTCCCAAGTGCTTTAAGGAAACCACAATTGTTCCAGTCCCCAAGAAATTGTCTGTGACCTACCTGTCACTGCCCTGTTGCACTGACATCTACAGTTCTTTGAGTGTGTGTGTGTGTGTATATATATATTCATTCATTCACTCATTCATTTTCTAAGCCGCTTCCCTCAGGGTTGCAGGGGGGTGCTGGAGCCTATCCCAGCAGTCATTGGGCTGAAGGCAGGATACACCCTGGTCACCAGTCCATCGTATATATATATATACACACACACACACACACATACACCGACCTGAATGAAAAAATATGCAATGTCCTCCTCAGTATATGGAGCTTCGAAAAAGCTGGGATGCCCCTGATGATGAGGTGGACACGCAATGTTTAAATACCTCCGTTTGCAACTTCCGGGTGCACACCCCTGTACCCCTTCATGTGTCTGGCAGAAAATGGAGATCACTTCCAGCATCGCATGTAATGCAATTGATTACACATGTAGTGAATTTTTTGGTTCAGATTGCTTTATTCTAACAGGAGGAGTTACAACAGAATATTTGGGGCATCTTGAGATTCACTCACAGTATAGATGCAAATCTTTATATTATACATGCAAAACATATCAATGCTATATTATGTTATACAATGTTATTTTATTATTTTAAATTATGTATATTACAGGCAGAAAGTGACTAATGTAGACATTTGTTTCTTTGAAGCAACCTAACTTTGTATAAATAGGCCATAATATAGAAATATGTACACATATGCAGTTGTGATTTATACAAACACTTTCATTTCATTTGCATCAGAGTCCTACAGATGCAAATATAGTAAAGGAAAACCCATTTGTGAACCTGTGCCTAAAGCAGGTGTAACAGAGCTAAAACAAAAAGACAATAATTAATAATAATAATTGTAGCCCTTAGTTGTGTGAATTTTTCCAAAATTATTGTCCATAAGAAATCATCTTTTGTTATATATTTCTTGTTACTTTGAGCTAAATTGTTGTTTTATATTTAATATTTCTAAAAATACTTGATATATTAATACTCTTGATTCTTTATATATTAATACTACATATAAGGTTAATGTGTGAGTTTGAACTACAATTCCCTGCCGACACGTGTGCAACTACCAAAGCTTGCGTTTTCTGTTAATTTTGTCCCTTCGCGCTTCCCTTACCCCCAGCAGCGCTTTATTCTATGCTGGAGGTAAGTTGTGTAGAAAAAGCTCTGTGAATAATCTCATATTTTAGTAGATATATGTACTTCTGAGATGAATTTTTCCGAGCATCATCTGTAATAACAGTCATAGTGCTTATGTGCTGCGTTTTGGACAAGTATTAGTGTATATTTAACCAAGTTTAATCCTTTAGTTCCAGACGGAGCTGTCGGCAATGTTCTATGCAGACGGCAATGTCTGGGCGCCAACTGGGGAATGAGCTAAAAAATGTTCTTAAAAAAACCCTAAAAAAACTTCTGTTTTCCTTTCCTTTTCTCATCTTTATAGAGCTATGGGCAGTTGCAGCCAGCATAATCTTAAAACAGATTGTGTGTGTGTGTGTGTGTGTGTGTGTGTGTGTGTGTGTGTGTGCAGGTATGTTGTAGTCATTTTGTCTTGGAATTAATGGAAAAAAAAAGTATTATGTGTTCTGTGAAGCTTCGAGAAAAAAAAAAAACTCCCTCCCTGTGCAAGCTACAGTTTGTCCACTATACGATCACATATAACAAAATGTACTAGCTAAGCTGTATATTGTTTTAACTTTATTTTCATGAGCAAATGTGTACTTGTAGTCACCCCAGCAGCGCTTTATCCTATACTGGAGAGCTAAGAGCAGTTGCAGCAAGCATAATCTTAAAACAGTTTGTGTGTGTGTGTGTGTGTGTGTGTGTGTATGCAGGAACAATAAAGACACAGCCAGAGAGGGAAGCCACTGAGTCAGTAATTTTCTGTGTGCCTGTCACTTTTTAACACGAGATCTCTGGTCTCACCTACTGTTACACAAGTTTATATTAAATTTAAACTTGTAGCCAACTGAAACTTTGCTTGTTCACAAAAGTTATTTAAGAGCCACTCGGTTCTACCTAATGGAAATGGTTTGCCTTCAGTGTTTTGTGCTTATGATCATTTTAATAGACACCAGTGACAGACTAATTAATGACATTCTATTAAAAGATTGGTTTACCAAGAGTGAAACTAAAGTATTTTCACCTAAAATTAGTTAATGAAGTAAGAGTCTTGTTACAAAAATGGTAACAGGACATTAGTGTCATAATCTTTTAGTGCTTTTACTTTCAATACTTAAGTACATTTTGTAGGTAAATACTTTTGTACTTTTACTCAAGTTGAAGTCTAAAGGGAGGACTTCTATTTTAACTGGAGTAATATTTACCTTGTATGTTTAGAGGAAAAATGAGCAACATTTGATGAAAAGAACACCTTTTTAATTGTTAACCATGAGAGTGGGTCTTTTATGCTTTAGGGCTGTATGGCAACCAGTAGCACAGGAAACACAGGTAGATGGAAGAATATATTCTGCTAAATATCAGCAAATTCTGTAAGCAAATCCATCCATCCATCCATCCATTATCTACCGCTTCTCCGGGGTTCGGGTCGCGGGGGCAGCATCCTGAGCAATGAAGCCCAGACCTCCCTTTCCCCAGCCACTTCCACTAGCTCCCTGGGAGGGATTCCGAGGCGCTCCCAGGCCAGCTGGGCGATAAAGTCACGCCAGCGTGTCCTGGGTCTTCCCCGGGGTCTCCTCCCCGGTGGACTTGCCTGTGACACCTCCCAAGGGAGGCGTCCAGGAGGCATCCTAACAACATGCCCGAACCACCACAACTGGCTCCTCTCGACGTGAAGAAGCAGCGGCTCTACTCCGAGTCCCTCCCGGATGACCGAACTTCTCACCCTATCTCTAAGGGAGAGTCCAGCCACCCTGCGGAGGAAACTCATTTCGGCCGCTTGTATTCGCGATCTCGTTCTTTCGGTCATTACCCAAAGCTCATGACCATAGGTGAGGGTGGGAACGTAGATCGACCAGTAAATCGAGAGCCTTGCCTTATGGCTCGGCTCTTTCTTTACCACAACAGACCGGTAAAGAGCCCGCATCACTGCTGACCCAGCACCAATCCGCCTGTCAATCTCCCGCTCCCTTGTACCATCACTCGTGAACAAGACCCCGAGATACTTAAACTCCTCCACTTGAGGCAAGAGCTCATCCCCGACCCAGAGAGGGCTCTCCACCCTTTCCCTCGTGAGAACCATGGCCTCGGATTTGGAGGTACTGATCCTCATCCCGGCCGCTTCACACTCGGCTGCAAACCAATCCAGTGAAAGCTGAAGTTCACGGCCTGATGTCCCCAATAGGACCACATCATCTGCAATCAGCAGCGATGTGACCCTGAGGTCACCAAACCGGACACCCTCCATCCCCTGACTGCGCCTAGAAATTCTATCCATAAAAATTATGAATAGAATCGGTGACATGAACTCCCATGAACCCTCCAGAATCCTGGAGAGGGTAAAGAGTTGGTCCAGTGCTCCACGACCAGGGCGGAACCCGCACTGCTCCTCCTGAATCCGAGGTTCGACTATAAGCCGGACTCTCTTCTCCAGTACCCTTGCATAGACCTTACCAGGGAGGCTGAGGAGTGTGATTCCCCTGTAGTTGGAACACACCCTCCGGTCCCCCTTTTTAAAAAGAGGCACCACCACCCCAGTCTGCCAATCCAGTGGCACCACCCCCGATGTCCACGCAATGTTGAAAAGGCGTGTCAGCCAAGACAGCCCCACAACATCCAGAGCCTTGAGGAACTCGGGACGGATCTCATCCACCCCTGCAGCCCTGCCGCCAAGGAGCTTTTTAACTACCTTAGCGACTTCGGCCTCAGTAATGGACAAGCCTATTCCCGTGTCCCCAGACTCTGCCTCCTCACTGGAGAACGTGTTGGTGGGATTGAGAAGGTCCTCAAAGTATTCCTTCCACTGCCCAATGACGTCTTGACGTTGAAGTCAGCAGCACACCATCTCCACTATATACAGTGCTAGTGGCACACTGCTTTCCCCTTCTGAGTCGCCTGACGGTTTGCCAGAATCTTTTCGGAGCCGACTTAAAGTCACTTTCCAAGGCCTCACCGAACTCTTCCCACACCCGGGTTTTTGCCTTGGCAACGACTGAAGCCGCAGATCGCTTGGCCTGTCGATACCTGCCAGCTGCCTCTGGTGTCCTACAGGCCAACCATGTCCGGTAGGACTCCTTCTTCAGCTTGACGGCATCTCTCACCTGGGGTGTCCACCACCGGGTTCGAGGATTACCGCCCCGACAGGCACCAACTACCTTGCGACCACAGCTACAGTCAGCCGCTTCAACAATGGAGGAGCGGAACATGGCCCATTCTGAGTCAATGTCCCCCACCTCCCCCCGAAATCTGGTCAAAGTTCTGACGGAGGTGTGAGTTGAAGATCAATCTGACAGGTTCTTCTGCCAGACGTTCCCAGCAAACCCTCACTATACGTTTGGGTTTGCCTGGTCTGACTGGCATCTTCCCCCACCACCTGATCCAACTCACCACCAGGTGGTGATCAGTTGACAGCTCAGCTCCTCTCTTTACCCAAGTGTCCAGTACACATGGCCGCAAGTCTGCTGACACGACTACAAAGTCAATCATTGAACTGCGGCCTAGGGTGTCCTGGTGCCATGTGCACTTATGGACATCCTTGTGTTCAAACATGGTGTTCGTTATGGACAAACTGTGGTTTGCACAGAAGTCCAAAAACTGAACACCACTCGGGTTCAGATCAGAGAGGCCATTCCTCCCAATCACACCCCTCCAGGCCTTACTGTCGTTGCCCACGTGAGCATTGAAGTCCCCCAGTAGGACAATCGAGTCTCCAGGAGGAGCACTCTCAAGCACCCCTCCCAAGGACTCTATGAAGGCTGGGTATTCTGAACTGCTGTTCGGTGCATAAGCACAGACAACAGTCAGGACCCGTTCCCCAACCCGAAGGCGTAGGGAAGCTACCCTCTCGTCCACCGGGGAAAACCCCAACATACAGGCGCCGAGTCGAGGGGCTATGAAAAAAACGTACACCTGCCCGCCGCCTCTCACCATGGGCAACTCCAGAGAAGAAAAAAGTCCAGCCCCTCTCAAGGAGATTGGACCCAGAGCCCAAGCTGTGTGTTGAGGTGAGCCCGACTATATCTAGCCGGTATCTCTCAACCTCGCGCACCAACTCAGGCTCCTTCCCCGCCAGTGAGGTAACGTTCCAAGTTCCAAAAGCCAGTTTCAGCAACCGAGGATCAGAACGCCAAGGCCCACGCCTTCGGACACTGCCCGATCCACAATGCACCGCACCCCTACTACTGCCCCTCCCATCGGTGGTGGGTCGAAGGGAGGGGGGACTCATGTAGCTCCTTCGGGCTGGGCCCGGCCAGGCACCATGATTGAATGCCCGGCCACCAGACGCTCGCTGGCGAGCCCCTCCCCCAGGCCTGGCTCCAGGGTGGGGCCCCGGTAACCCTAATCCAGGGTACACAAGTCCTGCTTTGTTGTCCTCATAGGGGTGGTTATAGATCACACTTTGTCTGGCCTGTCACCTAGGACCAGTTTGCCATGGGAGACCCTACCAGGAGCTTTTGCTCCAGACAACATAGCTCCTAGGGTCCTTCAAGCACACAAACCTCTCCACCACGATAAGGTGGTGATCCATGGAGAGGTCTGTAAGCAAATGTAACACAAATAGTCAAGAAACTGAGGCTGAAAAGAGGTTGGCTTCTGCAATGAGACAGATACAAAATATACCTCAAAATTCACCCTGCAGGACTATAAGCATCCTGCAGGAAACAGTGAGTGAACAATAACACTTTAACAAGACTTCCATCTGGCTAGCAATAGCATATGCAAGCTGCAATATATGTTTAAATGGGTTTTAGTAGGAAAGCAAAGGCCTACACAATTACTACTGTATTTAATTATTATTAGCTATTTTTAGGTTCATCAAATAAAAAGTAATTGCATTAATGTAATCTAGTTTGCTGCAGAGGTTTACTTCTAATTACTTTAAAAAAATTAACAAAATATGTAACAATCAAATTTTTTACATTTTCAAGCTAATCAGAACTCGTGTTACACATACCATTGTTGTTTCTGTAATGGATCCAAAACTGTTGATGAAAATGTTACAGGTGACATTTACCGGTGGACCTGTAGAAAGAGTAGAAAACAGGTATTTCGATTAATCATTTAAAATCCCAGATTTATTAGACACTAATGAGTATTATTAACTACAGGGACTTCAATGCACAACATTAGGCCCACTGTCCTGCAGTTTGGTGGTTCCCCCACTCAAACACAACTAATAAACGAGTTGAATCAGGTATGTTTGAGAAGGAAAATCCCTCCAGGACTTCAAGAATGTGCATAAGCAATTCTGTTGAAGCAGGTTCCACAGAGACATGGGAAGTTTCAGCTTCAGAAAACCTAACTTGTTTTACAAATACTGTTAACAACTTTCTCTGTTAGTGCAGATTTAGAAATTCAAGCTGCGATTACACACGAAAATCAAGTTCAAGGTCAAAGTGTTTATTGTCATATGTACAGAGGAAACAGGTTTCCTTATATACAATGAAAAGCTTACTTTGCTCCTCGCTAAGAATGCCAGATATAACATTAAAAATACAAAAGAGTATATATACAACCATATATATTAATCAAGAAACAGTGCAATGTATAAATTACAGTGGTATGGATGGATAGTGCTGTGCCTTGCCGGGAACATGATTATCTGCAGCAGAAATGAGTAGTAAAGTGCAATAGTGCAATTGTAAACATGTGCTACAGTTAAAGTGACAGTAGTTGCAGGTTATTCCTGAGGAAAGTGTTCTTTACCAGTGGGGTACACATCACACGTCTGTACCTAAGTCTGGCAGACCGAAGTGGGAATAGTTATTTCTGGTTCAGAACTCTGATTGCGGTGGGGAAGAAGGAGTTCTTTAGTCTGGAGGTCTTGCACATCATGCTCCTATAACTCCGGCCTGAGGGCAGAGGTTTGAACAGACCGTGCTGGGGGTGGGTGGGGTCTTTGATGATGGAGGCAGCTTTCCTTTGGACTCTATGGTTGTAAATGTTCTGCAGAGAGTGCAGTGGAGAATTGGTGATCTTCTCTGCAGTCTTCACCACTCTCTGTAGGCATTTACGATCCATCACGGTCAAGCTGCCGTACCACACGGTGATGCAGCTGGTCAGGAGGCTCTCAATGACGCAGTTGTAGAAGTTGCTGAGGATCACCGGAGACATCCCAAACCTCCTCAGGAAGTACAGCCGCTGTTGAGCCTTTCTGACTAGCTGCTTGGTGTTCAGTGACCATGTGAGGTCTTCACTGATGTGGACACCCAGGTATTTAAAGCTGCTCACCCTTTCCACCTCGAGCTCCCGGATGAAAAGTGGCCGATGAGGTCTCCTCTCCTTCCTCATGTCCACTATCAGCTCCTTTGTCTTGTCCGTGTTGAGGATGAGGTTGTTGTCATCACACCATGACACCAGTCTGGTCACCTCCCTTCTGTAGGCTGCTTCATCTCCACCAGTGATACGTCCTATCACTGCTGTGTCGTCAGCAAACTTCAGGATGATGTTGTCCTTGTGGGAGGCGACACAGTCATGGGTGAATAGGGTGTAGAGAATAGGGCTGAGGATGCAGCCCTGTGGAGTGCCGATGTAGGTGGTGATGCTGGCTGAAGTCCTGTTGCTGATCCTGACAGACTGGGGCCTGCCAGTCAGAAAGTCCAAAAGCCAGTCACAGAGGGTGGGGTGCAGGCCGAGTGTGGAGAGTTTGTGGGTGAGTTTGTGTGGGATGACTGTATTGAAGGCTGAGCTGTAGTCAACAAAGAGCATCCTGATGTAGGAGTCTTTGTTTTCCAGGTGGGAGAGGGAGTAGTGAAGGGCAGCAGCGACTGCGTCCGAGGTGGATCTGTTGTGGCGGTAGGCGTACTGCAGGGGGTCCAGTGTGTCTGGTATGCTGTCTTGTATGTGGGCCAGCACCTCTCTCTCAAAGCACTTCATAATGATTGGAGTGAGTGCTACTGGTCTGTAGTCATTCAGGCTGGTGGGGGGGCTCTTCTTAGGGATGGGGACAATGACTGTCCTTTTGTAGCAGGTGGGAACAATGCTCTGGCTGAGAGAGAGATTGAAAATGGAGGTCAGTACATTAGCCAGCTCGTTCGCACATGCTCTGAGGGCCCGCCCAGGAATCTTGTCTGGTCCTGGTGCCTTGCGGGGGTTGATCTTTCTCAGAGCTCTGCAAACCTGGCCTGTTGATACTGACAGAGGGGGGGACAGGGGTTGTGTGGGCTGTGTGTGTGTGAGCCTCTCGGTGCTAGTGCTGGAGGTTTCGAAGCGGGTGTAGAAGGTGATGAGGTCGTCCGGTAGGCTGTCTGTGGAGCTGATGTTGCTGGTGATGGTCCTGTATTCTGTGATGTGTTGTAGGCCTTGCCACATCTGCCTGGAGTCAGCAGTGGAGAAGAAGCCATCCAGTTTCTCCCTGTACTGCCTCTTGGCTGCTGTGATGACTTTCCTCAGTCTGTACTTCGCAGCTTTGTACTCTGTCTCATTGCCTGATCTGTATGCAAGAGAGCGAGCACAGAGCATGTGTCGTACCTGACTGTTAATCCAGGGCTTCTGGTTGGGGAACCTCTTCACTTGTGTGGTGGGCATGATGTTATCCACACACATGCTGATGTAACCAGACACGTGTTCAGCATATTCCTGAATGCTGACAGAAGAGTCCTCCACAGTGGCTGCAGCTTTAAACACATCCCAGTCTGTCGTAGCAAAACAGTCCTGCAGTATGCTCTCAGTCTCCGGAGACCATACTTGAACTGTTTTGGTAACCGGATGTGATTGTTTCAGCCTTTGTCTGTAAGCCGGGTACATGAACAAGGAGATGTGGTCAGAGAGTCCAAAGTGGGGGCGGGGTGCAGCCCTGTATGCACCGCGTACATTACTGGACACGTGATCCAGGATGTTTTTGTCACGAGTTGGAACGTCCACGTGTTGAAGTATTTCGGAAATACAGTCCGTAAGTTGCACTGGTTGAAGTCACCGGCAATGATAAACACGGCATCAGGGTGAGCCGTCTCTAACGCGCTGATGACGTCATGGAGTTTGCTGAGCGCTGCCGCAGAATTAGCCCATGGATTTATATATACAGATGTTAAAAATACAGCACAGAATTCCCTTGGTAAATAATAGGGACGACATTTTAACAGCAGGAACTCCAGGTCTGGTGAGCAGTGCTTATAAACGGTCCGTATGTCTCTACACCACGTGTTGTTTACAAACCCACACACACCTCCACCCTTAGCCTTACCGGAGGCTGCCGTGCGATCTCCACGATGCACAGAGTGAGTCTCTAGCTGGATAGCGCTGTCCGGTACTCTGTCTGAGAGCCAGGTTTCAGTAAAAATTAGAGCGCAGCACTCTCTTGTTTCCCGCTGAGATGTTATCCTAGCTCTCAGCTCGTCCAGCTTGTTCTCCAGTGACCGCACGTTAGCTAGCAAGAGGCTAGGCACTGGTGGTCGGCTAGCGCGAGCCTTTAGCCTAGCATGCAGCCCTCCCCTCTTGCCTCGCTTGCGTCGCCGCCTCTGGAGCGCTCTCCTCGGATCAGCGTGCTCACTCGCGGTCGGTAGGTCTGGGTCTTCCTGGTGGTGGTGGTGGTGGCTGCGGGAGCGGACAATGGGTTGTAGCTCCGGTGGAATAAAGCCGCTAAATCCGTGCATGTCTTTTGTGATGTCCATGCAATGCAATGTTTATGACAAACAGCCAAACATTGTGGCTTTTGTTCAAAGAAGAAAATTAATCCATGTAGAAAATCTTTATAACTGTAAAAAGCACCTCAGTTAGTGCTTGTGCGTATTAGAGTAACAATTGCTTTATATTCTCTATGTTGTATTACTTGCTTCCTCTGCTAAATTCTATATGTGATGAACAAATGTCATAAAGAAAAAAAAAGTCAACGGCGGCGTCCACTGATTGATCAGAAGCTTGCCCTGTTTGGTCCAAGAGCTGTTTATGATCTGAAATGCTGAACAAAATCTGCTCTGGGGAATTTTAGGTGTGCAGCATAAGTTGGCATAGTGTATCCCAGTAAAAATGAGAGAAAATTCAGTATTAGACTGCAGTAAGCTTAAAGTTGGCTAAACAGACAAACATATTGTTGTGAAAAGATAAGAAAAGGAAGTTTCATTTAACCATAATGCCACACCACTATTTTAGGACCTAAAAATGAGTCTGGCCAGGATTTCTAAATGGCCTAAAATGACAAGACTTGTGCTTTCAAGTGGACACTTGCTATCTCAAGTCTGCTTTTCTGCAACTGCCACCTTCTTGTCCCTAGTGCACTCTTTTTTGAAAATCAAAATACGGTCATCCTAGTTAAGTAGCATATAGAAAGCATCACAGTGAGAGTGCTGATAAACATCAAACTAAAGCACATTTATATGGTCTTTTAGCATAATTTATGCTGCATTCATCATGTTTGAAATTAGCTAACTAAAACTATAACACTGCTTTCCAGCTAAAGGTTACAAGGTTATGATGTGGGGTAAAAGAAGGTTAGCAATTGTATATTGTTTAAAAAAAACAATTCCTCAGTTTCAACATTTGACATTGTACTATATTAATTTAAAAATAGAGATTAATATGATATGCACATCATGGCATTCTGTTTTTATTCATATTTTGGATAGCATCATAATTATTTAGCATTTAGTTTATTGTATTAAGATGGTATTTTTACTTCACTGATATGTTGTTGACATGTTACTACGTGGTTTTTAGTAGTTAGCAAGCAATATGTGTAATCTGTCAAGCTAACTATTGGTGTGCTAGTTTATTTTAGACTGAATTTGCCTACCTTTTACTTGCAACTCTGTTAACCATTGTTTACCTTCAATTATTTTATGTATACTACACTGCTCAGAAAAATAAAGGGAACACTCAAATAACACATCCTAGATCTGAATGAATGAAATATTCTCATTGAATACTTTGTTCTGTACAACGTTGAATGTGCTGACAACAAAGTCACACAAAAATCATCAATGGAAATCAAATTTATTAACCAATGGAGGCCTAGATTTGGAGTCACACACAAAATTAAAGTGGAAAAACACACTACAGGCTGATCCAACTTTGATGTAATGTCCTTAAAACAAGTCAAAATGAGGCTCAGTATTGTGTGTGGCCTCCACGTGCCTGTATGACCTCCCTACAATGCCTGGGCATGCTCTTGATGAGGTGGCGGATGGTCTCCTGAGGGATCTCCTCCCAGACCTGGACTAAAGCATCCGCCAACTCCTGGACAGTCTGTGGTGCAACGTGGCATTGGTAGATGGAGCGAGACATGATGTCCCAGATGTGCTCAATCGGATTCAGGTCTGGGGAACGGGCGGGCCATTCCATAGCTTCAATGCCTTCATCTTGCAGGAACTGCTGACACAATCCAGCCACATGAGGGTCTAGCATTGTCCTGCATTAGGAGGAACCCAGGGCCAACCGCACCAGCATATGGTCTCACAAGGGGTCTGAGGATCTCATCTCAGTACCTAATGGCAGTCAGGCTACCTCTGGCGAGCACATGGAGGGCTGTGCAGTCCTCCAAAGAAATGCCACCCCACACCATTACTGACCCACTGCCAAACTGGTCGTGCTGAAGGATGTTGCAGGCAGCAGATCACTCTCGACGGCGTCTCCAGACTCTGTCACGTCTGTCACATGTGCTCAGTGTGAACCTGCTTTCATCTGTGAAGAGCACAGGGTGCCAGTGGTGAATTTGCCAATCCTAGTGTTCTCTGGCAAATGCCAAGCGTCCTGCTGTGAGCACAACCCCCATCTGTGGACGTCAGGCCCTCATACCATCCTCATGGAGTCGGTTTCTAACCGTTTGTGCAGACACATGCACATTTGTGGCCTGCTGGAGGTCATTTTGCAGGGCTCTGGCAGTGCTCCTCCTGTTCCTCCTTACATAAAGGCGGAGGTAGCGGTCCTGCTGCTGGGTTGTTGTCCCCCTACGGCCTGCTCCACGTCTCCTGGTGTACTGGCCTGTCTCCTGGTAGCGCCTCCAGGCTCTGGACACTACGCTGACAGACACAGCAAACCTTCTTGACACAGCTCGCATTGATGTGCCATCCTGGATGAGCTGCACTACCTGAGCCACTTGTGTGGGCTGTGGAGTCCGTCTCATGTTACCACGAGTTTGAAAGCACCACCAACATTCAAAAGTGACCAAAACATCAGCCAGAAAGCATAGGTACTGAGAAGTGGTCTGTGGTCCCCCCTGCAGAACCACTCATTTATTGAGTGTGTCTTGCTAATTGCCAATAATTTCCACCTGTTGTCTATTCCATTTACACAACAGCATGTGAAATTGATTGTCAATCAGTGTTGCTTCCTAAGTGGACAGTTTGATTTCACAGACGTTTGAATTACTTCGACTTATATGTGTTGTTTAAGTGTTCCCTTTATTTTTTTGAGCAGTGTATATATTGTCTACTGTATTAATATCGACTATGATTCGTGTTTAACCCTGTTATCTAGTCATTTATCATTAACAGCTCATATAGTTTCTGATTTGACAGCCTGAGATGGGAAAATAGCATTAATATTAAGTACTTATTTTGATTTCTACTTTGTCCAAAAAAAAGAAAGAAAGAAAGAAAAAGGTACAAAGGTGGGTTTTTAAGCTTTTAAGAGTTCCAAGGCGTAAAATTAACTCTATCCATGGTAATTTTCAGGTAATGTTTATTTCAGTGTAAAAGATACATGGATCTATGTACACAGTCCATGTCTGTGTTTTACTGCCCACATTCAGTCTCGTGGCATAATTTCCTGCAAAGATGCTGATCATTTTCCTGCCGTTGTAATTAGGCTGCTTTGTGTGCCATAATGGCACATTCTTAGAACAGAGATCTTGGACCTTTCCTGGCAGCTCAACCTACTGCACTGACAGGGGAATGATTAAATTTGCTTTTATCTTCTACAGCAGGGGTGTCAAACTCATTTTCACAGAGGGCCACATCATACAGTATATATACAGACAGTATAAATGTAACTAAATGTAACCAAATGTAATGTAGAATAAATGTAAGTACTCCTTAATGTTAAATAACTCTGAATTTATTACTTATTCAACTTATAAATACTTGCATAGATGTAAAAATGTTTGCTTGTTGCTCTGTTAACATAACATAAATCCTGTTAATTTGTCAGATTAAGAAACTCATATTACTCCATCAATCAACGATCAAACTATCTAAGTGAATAAAGAAAAATATCATCAAACACAAGTTATGACATTAACTAACTCAAAACTTTGTCACAGTTGAAAGGGGCAGAATAACAATACAACCAACAACTTTGAGCTGCTAAGAACATGTGTAACAGATGTGGCATTTTACAAAAAACAAATGGCTGCACACATCCTTGCAGAGGTCATACATACACTTAATGACAGATGGTTTGATTACAGTAAACATTTGTCTGCAAAAACACAAACCTGTGTAAACACTAAATACACTGCTGCACATATAAAGTAGTATATGTAATAAACAGGGTCTATTTATATACCTGCTCACAGACCTTCAGTATACACTGCTTCAAAAATGCACCCTCTGAAAAAGACTTAGACGCACAAGCAATTTCATCAGCTACAATAAAGCTAGCTTTCACAGCTGCGTTGTTTTGGGCCGTAGCTCTTGTGAACATATTCTGCTGCGATCGTAGTTTGCCTTTTAATTCTTGTACAATTTGTTGTTTTTCTTGAAGGCTAACTTCGGCATACTTAGCTCCGTGTTTGGTATCAAAGTGCCGACGTAAATTGTACTCCTTGACAACTGCCACCGCCTCATAACACAAAAGACATACCGTTTTTTCTCCTTTTTTCTTCATGGGTAACTTAATCAGCATGAATTGTGGGAAATGTAGTTTAAGGTCAATGCACTCTTTAGAATTAGTGGCGGAATAATCAAGTCTAAAAGCATGCATTGACCATAAACTCCATTTCCCACAATTCATGCCGATTATGTTACCTGTGAAGTGACGGCATTAAGCCACTAGATTGCAGTCAATCAGATCTTTTAAGCTCTTGCGGGCCACATCAAATGACACGGCGGGCCACATTTGGCCTGCGGGCCTTGAGTTTGACACGTGTTCTACAGGTATAGGTATGTAGCCACTTTTATTACCCTTGCTCTTGCCCCCTAGTCTAACTGATTCTCTGTGCGTTCTACCTTGAGGAGATACTCTTGTGTATACCAGTGTGACCAGATGTTGGATTTCTTCTACAAACTAACTCTGCTGAACCCTGTGGGTCTTTCTTTAAGTGAAGCTTGCATAGGCACCAGCATGCAGTGTCCGGCCATATTACTGTTTTAGCTGTTACATAAGCAGGGCTGCTTTAGCTGGCTGGTAGATATTGCCCTTTGTGAGTTTGATTCTTATAGGCTAAAACAATATCAACTCTTATTATAGTACATTTTAGATGTCAATGTCTGTAGTATAAAAGTCGATTTTTATATTAGAGTATTATTCATGATGCCTTCAATGCTAGGTAGCCAGTATTGCAGTAGTTGTCACGATTGGCCCCTCCCAGTCCTGTCCATGTGTTCCTGTTGTGTTTTGGTTTGGCCCATGTGTTTTTGTTTTGGTTTTAGTCCAGCCCTCTCGTTTCATGACTCCACCCCTGATTGTCTCCACCTGTTTCCCGCCTGTCCCTCATTTACCCTGTGTTATTTAAGTTATTTATTTTTGCTGGTCATTGTGTTGTTTGTTTGAAGTACTTTGGATTTCTGTGCACTTCGTCATGTCTGACTTTAGATCTGTCCGTGTTGACCATCTGACTTTGGCCCATTATGACCCTGATTTTGGATTTGCCCACAATAAAAGTCACTTATCTCAGCGTATGCGTCTGCCTCCTCACTCCCAACCGTTACAGTAACTATCAAGAACATGAAAATCTGGCTGCAGAACATCTGTGCTTGCACATATGACTTCGAAGTGCTCTTCTCTGTCATATAAAGAAGTATGTTGCATTATTTTTAGCTTGTAAAGAACACTATTTTGTTTCTGATTTCCAAATTTTTTTATTGTTAAAAGTGTCCTTGAGGTCAAAGGCTATATATAACCTGACCAGCGTGTGCTGGGCTTTTAACATTTGGTTGGAATGTAAATTGACACTAAGGCCAACTAAGGTCTCTTTCGTAGCTCTCCGGATTGTATTTTCATAAAGTTTTATTCTTCCATAACCATTGTATGTATGCTGTGTTTAGAACATCATACATATTAAACAGTAAGGCTCCTTGTGTGGGATGAATAAGAAATTGTATATTGTCCATACATTATATTTTTTATGGATTGCAAACATCTGTCTCACCTTTAAAGTTGGGTCTAATGCGTGCGTCATAACCAGAGGTTCTTCCCATCAGCTTGTCAAGAAAGTCAGATGGGGACATAGGCTTTGTGGCTGGTCTATTCTGGAATTTTATCTCCTCTTTACAGGAGCCAGGTCTGCGAGACAGAGAGAGATAGAGAGATAAAGCTGATGGTGAATTTGAGAAGAAAAACATTTGACAATGATAATGAGGACAACATAACATGATAACAGGATTCAAATAGCATCACCAGTATTATGCCTTATTCTTGTTACTTTCTTTTAACTACATGCAACATAACTTTTCATCTTAATGGAAAAGAGAGGTTTTCATAAACAAGGGTGGTGGGGACAGATTTATGACTCAACTGCTGTAAATAACCATGATCATGCAACTCACTGGCTTTCTATCCTTAAATAGTTTTTGACTATATATAATTCAACCAAAATTCTGGCCTTTTCATTATACTAAGACTGCTGTAATTCATTAATGATATTCATTTAAATTCTCTGAAAACATGTCAGTTCTACTACTGCTTAATAGCAGTGCTGCTTTTGTTACCACTGACTATAAAATGTGTACAGATAGACTTGAGAACTGGGTTGGACTCAGAACTTAAACGTCAAAATAGTGCCAATGACATGTGGCATGCTCAATTCATGGGCCGCTCTTGTTTAAATTTTTACAACCTACAAGATTATGGGATATCTTACCACAGCTATGATATTTATACTCTCTCAGATAAAACTGATTTACTTGAACCTCTCCCCAAACAACTATGGTCCTCTTGACTCACTGGATGGGATGCAGCTGAATAAAGATAAATCAGATTTTTTTTCTCCCGAAATACCAATAAGAAGCACAGACTACCTGCCTATGTGGAGCCCTAAAAGTTTTTTAAAAAATGCAACCTTGGAGTGGAGTGTAAACTCAGTTTTAGCAATCATGTGAAGGCATTTACTAAATCAGCATTTATCCTCAGCAGCATTTTAAACATGTCAACAAAATTAGAGATTTTATGACTAATCCAGACCTGGAAAAATCCATCCATGTCATTAGTTCTAGCAGGACTGATTACTGTAACGGCCTCCTTACTGGACTCCCAAAAAAGGCAAACGGCTTCAGTTCTCACTATATGAGTAAAAGAAAGTAACACATCACATCCATTCTTAAATCCTTACAGTGGCTACCAGCATGTTACTGAACAGACATTAAGATACCATTACTAGTCTATAAATTGCTTCATGGTGTAGAACCATTTATCCGATATGCTGCAACAATATGAGCCAAGCAGAACTCTCAGGTCGTTAAGAACTAGTCAGTTAGTCCTGCCTAGGTAAACACTGAATGTGGACAAATAACATTTAGCTATGCTGCTACTAAACAAAACCAGTTGACAGAGCATTTAAAGAGCCTTGACACCTAGATTCTAGGCTGAAAATGTTCCTATTTAAGGCTTTTAACTTACTTTAAAACACTGTTAGCCCTGCGTTCTATATTGTAATAGCACTCTTATGGACTCTTAACATTTATTTCTTCTTGATTCTTATTACATACTGTGGCCCGGCCGGGGGAGGGGCCGACGCACACTATCATGTTTTTCATTTTTATTCTCTTATATCTTTTGCAAAGCACTTTGAATGACGACGGTGTGAAAAAGGTGTTATATATGTAACGGGTAGGCGCTAAAAGGACTAGGAGAGAACAAATTATGGGGCACTAGGACCCAGCAGTCGTAGTTAAAACAACGGCAGTGAAACTCGGCAGCACTACAGCTACTGCGGGACATTAGGACCCAGCGGCATGGTAGCTCTTACAAACTAATACCGTTTCATCCATCCATCCATCCATCCATGTTCTAAGCCGCTTCTCCCTCAGGGTCGCCGGGGTAGCCTATCCCAGCGGTCATCGGGCAGAAGGCAGGATACACCCTGGACAGGTCGCCAGTCCATCGCAGGGCAGACAGACATACACAATCACGCCTAGGGACAATGTAGCATGTCCAGTTGGCCTGACAGCATGTCTTTGGACTGTGGCAGGAAACCGGAGAACCCGGAGGAAACCCACGTCGGTCGCCCGGCCGGGGAATCGAACCCAGGCCCTCCTCGCTGTGAGGCGACAGCGCTAATACCGTTTCACTGCTTCTTTATTAAGCTCACCTGTTGCTCACTTGAGGGCGTGAGTGCTTAGGAGAACATGGTGAGATTGCCATCCTTGTTTTACACTAGCTTGGTTTACTGGAAAGGACAGGTTTATGAATCCTTCTCAAGCTAAAACTGGGTGCTACATTTGTGTTAGTTCCCCTGTCCTGTGAGACTGGTGTGCCTACAGAGAAAAGGAAAATATTCTGTCTCAAAGGTTGCTGGTGCCTTCTGCCGTCAAGGTGGTTGAAGCTTGAGTTCGGTAAGCAAACACTGTGCACTTTTATGATTGTAGCACTGTTACTTGGAGAGCCGGTTGTAGCGGAAATGTTGCTGTGCCGTCCCACTTTGTTCCGTCACAGCAATGCCGGAAGTACGGAACAGCGGCCACTGTGCCAGTACACACAGCGGAACAGCGGTCTCTGTGCCGGTACACACATCGGAACAGCGGCCTCTGTGCCGGTACACACAGTGGAACAGCGGTCTCTGTGCCGGTACACAGTGTTAACCCTGATAATTTGAGAAGAGCTGAGAACTATTCCTTTTGTACAGTTGAACTTTGAGCATAAATTATCTGGCTGAATGAGAATTCCTATTATTCCCCATGATTGGAGCTGGGTAAACAGTGACATTTATTTTGCCTTCTAAAAGGTAAAATGGACTTTTTAGTATTATTGTTGTGTGCTAAGCATTAAAGTATCAAACAACCTTTTGACTATGAGCTATTTATTTAACATTAAATTGTTCACTTGCATGTATTGCACATTTTACAAGCCAACTTTAGAAAAGTCAATAAATAAAAATATTAAAATATAACAAACAAAAGGTGAATACTATTTCACAATACAGCTTAATAAAATAAAATGCCTCAAAGAATAATTACAGTCATATGTGCACACTGTAAAGGGTGAGTCAAAAGTCACAGGACAAGTTTTATTTTATGTTATTTTTTACTTTATTATCAGCTTTTATCTCTGGGGTAATCTCAAACAAATTGTGTATGCTGAGAAAATCTGCAACAAACACCACCTTCAGCACTGCATCGTGGAGGCTTGTTACAGCATAAAAAAAAAATAAAATGGTGTCCTGTGTCTTTTGATTCAACCTGTATATATAAAGCTACCCTTTGGCTTTCTTCTTCAAATAATGACACCTGAAGTAGCAAGAGACATCTCTCCTTGGTATCGGTGAAAGCCTTCATGTTTGCACAGTATTTCTAGAGTCACCTGCAGTGGTAGTAGAAATAAAATTATTAGCAGTTTAACATTATATTTAGCAGTGTAAAATTAGATTGTGTAAATGAGACATACTGTAATTATTGAACTTCCTACCCCTGGCAGCATAACATCTAGAATAAAGACAACACTTCTGAGGTCTTTTTTGTCCAAGCACAAAGCTGTCTGAATTTTTTCATACAGCTCATGAATCTAAAAAGTAACCAAAAATATATGAAAACGTTCAACTAAATATACGAGTGAAAAAGGAAAATGTACTTATGGTGAACTGCAGCAGTCAAGTTATCAAAGACGCACCCGTTCAGTGCTAAATTTGGGCAGTCTAGGCCTAAGTGTGGTCCGGAGCTTCATACACTTGTTGGGATGGCTCCAAAGGAACATTCCTGCTGACTTCTTTGCACCACTGGACAATTGCCTATGTAACTCCTATTGAAAAAAAGTTGCATTATTAGCCAAAGAAATGAAATTAACCTGATATTTATTTACAGGACTACAATATTTGCAAGTCAAGAAAACAGTCAGTGTCAAAAAAAACTTAAAGCCCTTTATTGACAATATAGTTTATGGTATGAAACCTTTATTTACATTCACAGTTGAAAAATGGAAAGACCCTAACAGCACTACTAAGTGTATCAACAGTTACAGCAGTGCAGTGCCAAATGTTAAACTACACTATTTGGTCAAAAGTTTGTAGACACCTGCATATCCAATGTTTTGTCCAAAAGTATGAACAAGTTTGTCCCCCCTCTATTGCAGTGAGTGTTTCTACTGTTCTGGTAAGGTTTTACACTTGACATTAGTGAGAGAATCTGATTGCATTCAGCCATAAGAGCATTAGTGAGGTCAGGTACTGACGTCAGATAATTAATTCCTGGTCACAAATGGCACTCCAACTCATCACAATGGTACTAGATGAATCTCCTTCACATTCCCACTGCTCCACAGCCCACAGGCAGTCATGGGGCTGGAGGTTAGGGAACTGGCCCTGTGACCGGAAGGTTGCCAGTTCGATCCCCAGTGCTGACAGTCCATTACTGAGGTGTCCTTGAGCAAGATACCTAACCCCCAACTGTTTCCCTGGTGCCGTGGATAGGGCTGCCCACCGCTCTGGGCAAGTGTGCTCACTGCCCCCTAGTGTGTGTGTATTCACTAGTGTGTATGTGGTGTTTCACTTCATGGATGGGTTAAATGTGGAGGTGGAATTTCCCCATTTGTGGGGTTAAAAAAGTATCACTTAATGCTGGTGGACTTTATACCCCTCTAGCCAAGGCCTGGCAGTGGCATAATGCTCCCGAGCATCCTATTGAACTGGAAATATTTGTCATGGAAACTTTACAAGCTGTGTGTGTGCAGTCTAACACCTGGGTGCACCTTAATAAAAAGATGCAGCTAAGTTGAGATATAGTGCACCTTCTCTCAAATATGTTTCTCAAAAGTTAATAACATAATTAAAAGAATAGATGAAAAAATAGCACATGGTTTAAAAAGGTTCACAAGTTACAAACATAATATTGAAGTCATCTACTTTAAATGTAAAAACTGAATAATTAAATAAATTATTAACAAATTATGGAGTAAAAAATATAAATATCTACATCGTAAGTCAACTGACTAAATAGAGATTTGAAAAAAGAAAAGATATTCTTCAAGCATAACTGACAGGTTTGAAAACCTTTAAAAGTCTTAAAGGCATGACATCAGAAAATATAAGAATAAGAAGAATAATTGGAAGCATTGTAATTACCTGGATGTCTTCATCACTGATCAAGCCTCCCACACCTTTCTGACAAAGAATTGAGTGATTCATTAAGTGGATGTTCCTACAGTGAGCATGTTTAATACAGTTTGCCATATGTCCATCATAACTTGGAGCAGTTACTTACTTTGTATGTGGGTAAGGGTAAGGTTTGTCGCATCCACATTTAAAGCTTTTGTTCAGGAGGTCTTCTTGCTGTACACCAGCACAATCAATGTACAATGTAACCACTTTTCAGACTTCACACTGTACCCAGGTGAATTTAGAAACATCTGGATATAGGGATCTATACCAGTTCACAACAATTAAATTAGTCAGAACAATGGTTTTACGAACGTTTGAATGAAAATATTGTTGAGGAGTATGTACAATGTACCTCTCTGCTCTATGTCCAGTCAAGCTCTGCTACGTGCATGCATAAATTTTGCTAGCCAAGCAATCTGTATCATGTGTTGCGAGTCTCTATAATAAACAATAATTAAAATATAGTGTTGTCACTCACACAAGTTGACATTTTAATAGAAGATGCTGATTTTATAAATTAATAAATAAATAAATCATCAACTTACTGGCAGAACAGCTTCTGCTGCTAATGCAGCTGCATGATATCTACGCAGGTGAAGTCACTGTTTTTGAAACAGAGTCTCATTTGCAGCTTTGATTCTTCTAACTTCCAGTTCGGCCATCTGTGTTTACATAGAATATAACTTATTCTTATTCATATATATATATATATGTGTATGTGTGTGTGTGTGTGTGTGTGTGTGTATTGATAGATACTTACTGTGCAAACAAATACCCCACAGTTATCTGAATCAGACTGCTTCCATTGGGCTGGACTCTTTATTGTCCAAGTGCCCAAGTCCCAAATGTTCTGAAATGCATTACTGGGAAAAAAAAAATAAAAATAAATAAATATATATATATATATATATATATATATATATATATATATATATATATATATATATATATATATATATATATATTAAAAACAACATTCTAGATTGTGGATGCAGCAGATGAATCTGTCGGAAAAAGTTGTTGCAACCATTTTTAAAGACATTGGCTAAATATGATTAAACTTAAAGCTTAAATTATTCAAGCTTAAACTATTAGTAACATACTCTGTTGACGACTGGGATCTATGCATCTTTAGTTAATATTAACAAAGCTTATGAACAATCAGTCTACACCTGCATTATAATGCATTAGAATTCAGTCTAGTCATATTTCATTTTATAATACAGTATATAAACAGAAGTAGTTAAACGGCTGTACCAAATAATATACAATAAACAAGATCTAGAAAAAATAGAAATATGTAGCTATGTTCTCTTATTAAGGTAGACATAAAAATATGTACCATAACAATTCCATGTCCTGGGCTTCAGTTGTTTTGTTTTTCCCCAAAGAATCATACAGTCTGATTTCAGATGTCAGACCATCAAAGACCTAAAAACATCCATCCATCCATCCATCCATTTTCCAAGCCGCTTCTCCGTCAGGGTCGTGCTGGAGCCTATCCCAGCAGTCTTCGGGCGGAAGGCAGGATACACCCTGGACAGGTCGCCAGTCCATCGACGGGCAGACAGACAGACACAGACAGTCACTCACACACACACCTAGGGGCAATTCAGCACGTCCAATTGGCCTCACTGCATGTCTTTGGACTGTGGGAGGAAACCGGGGAACCCGGAGGAAACCCATGCAGACACGGGGAGAACCTGGTCGTCCGGTTGGGGAATTGAACCCAGGCCCTCCTTGCTGTGAGGCGACAGCGCTACCCACCACGCCACCGTGCCACCCAACCTAACAACAATAAAAGTAAAAATTATTTTTGTTATCAGGGCCAAGACTTCTGTTAAAAACACATAATACCACTTCTCTTTTTCCAAACAACTATACTCACCCACAAAATAAAGTGGTTTCCAGATTCTGGGGTTTTGTGTCCAACAACACGGGGAATGAGCACTTTTGAGTTTTCCTTTACTTCCTACAATTAAAATGAAGTACGGATTTATTGGAAAATGCAGTACAGAACTTCACAGGGTATGCAGTCAATATTGACACTTTTCAGAGAATACCTTTATGCATTTTAAATGCACATCTTGAATGGCTTTGTTCTTTTGCCAGTCTCTCCACCAGAGTATAAAATTAAACGTTGGAATAAGGATGACCTGGAATAAAATCACATTTAGCATAATTTAAATTTTTTTTAAACTTATTATTATTATTATTATTATTATTAATATTAACTAGCAGTAATATTTAAATAAGAACAATTTACAATTTCTGTTCCTTCCACCAACTGAGAAAGTCTTGTGTCTACTACCTGTAAAAAAGAAAGCTTAGAGTTCATTCTTTGATCTTAAAGTTGTTTTCTATTGTCATAAAATGTGCTTGTGAGATTAATGCTCACGCTGTCAGCCAAGACATTCTGACTTTTCCAGTTGACCGTTACTCAGTGCACATTATTTCAGGGGGGCACAAACTTTTCAGATCATGAAGCTTGGCTGTTGAGTTTGCAATCCTTATTGTGGTCAGTTGCTCCTCTTTTTCTTCAGCAAAAAGGACTGCTAATTTTTCCTGAACATTATAAATATTACAACATTTTAACAGACAGTTACATAGTTATACATTCTGTTTTGCTTACTTTTTAAATTTATTTAACAAAAAGTTAATGTACCTCATTTGATTGGTTAATTGGAAAAAGACCAACTGAAAAATGCTGCCAGGTCTTGCTGTTTTCTTCTTCTAGGGGCAATCCTTTAATTTCCATACCTTCCTTTACCCCTTCTTTCTTGATTGCTGCCTATTATAATTTAAACAATACTTCAGTATTTCCTCAATTTTTATTGATTCAAATTATGAAATGCAAATAACAGTTACACAAACCTGTTCCAGAAATACCAAGTCTTCCACTGCTGTCTACTTCTAATGGGTCCAATGCAATTCTCATCATGTCTTCTTTGAATTTCTGATTTACCTTCTGATTATGTAGGTGGAACATAAGTCTCAAGGAAAACATGAAATGCCTGTCCTTCATAATGCAAAGTGTGGTAGGGCTGCCGGTAAGGAGCTTAGGCTACCCTCTGCTGGAATTGAGATAGCTCTTGTTACTCTGAGGCATCACAGGACGCCAGGTGAGCTCAATAAAAGTCCCGGTAATTAATTGTTGCTCCACTTCTGTTTGGGTATACGGGAGCATGTATGTTGGGAGTGCACGCTGCTGCTGGAGGAATTGAGGTTGGTAGGTCTCCGTTTGGTCTCATTTCTGTGTTTAAATGGCATGTTTTGGACCTAAAGGCAATGTATTTTAATAGGGTACAGCCCTAGCACGACAGCATTGGTTTAACGTGTGGTTCCAGCCAGACGAGAGAGAGGGTTTCCAGCCAACTCTAAACCGTGTGGAGCAACAGTGACTGCATTGTTTGAGCTTGGGAAGCAGAAGCAAGTGGATATTACTCAGAGGACCAAGGCCTGGTGAACTGCAGGCCACTGTTTTTCCCACTGTTTTGTTTTAAATGTCTTCTGAAATAATTGATTATCACTGATCCGCTGGATTAAACATTTGGATACTTTTTATATAATTTAATATTGTACTTCACTGCCAAATAGTAGCAAGAGTGTGTGTTTTATATATGTACAAGTGAATGTGGTGGAATTAGTGTCTTTTGTGAATGTGCTGTGGTTCTCTCTATGCCCTGGTGGCATTGTCGATCTATTTATAGTTACACTTAGCCGGAATTGGAGTTTTGTATATTGATTATTATAATAATAATAAGTTGAAATTATATAGCGCCTTTACACAAAACCCAAGGTCGCTTTACAAAATGCATATCACATTACACAAGGCCCAAGGAAGATGCAGGAGAAAAATGAAGGAGAAAAAGATGAGATTTCAATAAAATTTGCAGTGAGAAAGAGAAGAGGTAGAGCGAAGAGAGAGAGGCAGAGAGTTCCAGAGCAAGGGGGCCGCAACACTGAAGGAACGACCACCCATAGAGCTGAGCCTGAACCTAGGGACCACTAGAAGGCCTGCTTCCGAAGACCTGAGGTTACGAGTGGGCTTGTAGGGTATTAGAAGGTCGAGTAAGTATGCAGGAGCCAGGCCATGAAGTGCCTTGAATGTGAGAAGTAGAATTTTATAGTGAATACGTAAAGTAATGGGCAGCCAATGAAGTCTCTGAAGAACAGGAGTAATGTGCTCAGATTTTTTAGTGTATGTGAGAATCCGTGCTGCAGAATTTTGCACTATTATGTTTTGTATTATTATTTTCAATTAGAGATTGTGAATTTGTAGCACTGGAAGTGAGATTATTCCTTGGTAATTACTTTGTGTGGGGTGTTTGGTTTT
Source organism: Pygocentrus nattereri (assembly GCF_015220715.1). Classification (NCBI taxonomy): domain Eukaryota; kingdom Metazoa; phylum Chordata; class Actinopteri; order Characiformes; family Serrasalmidae; genus Pygocentrus; species Pygocentrus nattereri. The sequence goes on along the minus strand of NC_051218.1, from coordinate 24,593,845 downwards.
CTTTGAACACATTTATTTGTTTATTTATTTATTTTTTTATCCAGTGTTTTTGTTTCTTTTTATTTGATGACGGCTATTAAGCGTTAAACTATTGTATAGATTCCACCATTGAAGTTATGGCATTATTCATCTATGTTGACTGAGGCTAACCACCGGCAAAGATATTTTACGGTACCCACACATTTGCTACTCTGAACCAGCGCTAGCAGTTGTGTTTTTAATTTATTTTTTTTTTATTCTTGTTGCTTAATTGTCACACTAAATAAACATTGTTCAATTGTGACACAGTTTGTTTTACTCATTTAGTTGAGTGCCTAAGTGTGGGATCCCCTACCCAGTAAATTTGGGTGGCGTAGTCTAGTCTATTGCATGTAAGGGGGTGTCGGAGACCGGTCACAAAAGAAAGTACTGACTTGAGGCCAGTTCTCGATTAAGTTGCTCTGCCACTGCTGTGTTTACAGTGGAGCGAAGCTCTGGAACAAGATCTAGACTTCTCAGTCTCTCTTCTGGGCGTTTTTGATTTTTCTGGTTAAATCGATCATAGAGGCTGTAGTATTCATTAGTTCCTGTCACTGGATGGGGTCTTGAATGCACAGCAGTACAGTCCATCTCTTTGATGCCTTTAAACTGACTAACAGTAAGCCATGGAAGCGAAATCTGTAATGTTTTCTTTAATGCCTTTTCAATATTCTCTTCTGTAGTTTCACAAAGTTTTCCATTGTATGGCTGAAAAAAACCTTGTTTTCTGTCCTGTTATTGAGGTGTCTTGCTACACGGCCTGCTAGGTCACAAATGTAAACATTTGGGGGGTGCTGAAAGCTCAGGAGGGCATCAGCATGGTCCCCTGCAGACTCTTGCCACCACAAAGGGGAGCAGTAATAAACAATTGAATGTTGACAAGAGACATGTAATACGTCACCTAAAAAAAAAGACACGGATCCATACAATACTTACTAAAACATTTTGTGTATAATGCCATATTTATTGATTTTATATTACACTTACCCCCAGCTTTCTGCAATTTCACAAACATTTCTGGATAAATGTCTTTGTAGAGTAGGAGTTCTTTAGCCGGTTCAGGATGTCCTCTCTTGTTCCCTCTGTTGAAACACCCAGTGCTTCGCAAGCTGAGACAAGTTCTGATTTCTGTACCTATGGAAAGATGAAGCACACATTTCTTAATCATATCATTTTCATTATCATAATCTAGATATTTAAATGAATATTGTTTAAATATGTATACTCAAACCTTTTTTTTTTTCTTTCAATCAAATCTAGAATGTAATCTTCATTAATATCTGTGTTGGCCACCTTGCCTTTTTTTACCCATGTTTTTTTAGGTATAAAAGTAAAAGCTAATCCAGTTAAGATTCAGTTACAGAATGGTGTCAGCGGTGTGTCTGTAACTGCTTGTTTAGTATGTTGAGATGGTGTGTATTAGATCTGTTACATGTTCAGTGAGTTTTCAGGTTAACATCTACAAATATAAACTTTGTCACTTAAAGTGAGAAACAACTGAATTTGACAGATAAAAAAAAACATGTAGTTAATTAAAATGTCAATAATCTACTCAAAGTATTGAGATGATTCACTTGTGCTACATCATTACATTTACATTTATGGCATTTGGCTGACGCTCTTATCCAGAGCGACTTACAATTTGATCATTTTACACAGGCAGGCCAAGGTGGTGTTAGGAGTCTTGCCCAAGGACTCTTATTGGTATAGTGTAGGGTGCTTGCCCTGGTTGGGGATTGAACCCCAGTCTACAGCGTAGAAGGCAAAGGTGTTAACCACTACACTAACCAACCACCATATCATTGATATCGTGTTGATGTTACGGAGAGTCTGTTTAATATTTAATCTGTAAAGCACTGCTCAAAATAAAGTTACCTTACTTGTATTAACACATAAACCAATCAAATTTACAGAAACGTAAACATGAAACATAAAACGGTTTACATGTTTGGAGATCCTCTCTAATGTAACTCTCATAGCAAACAGTATAAAGGTAAATATTACAAAAAACGTGATTCAATGCTTACCTTCATTTTTATCTGCATAATATATGGCAAATCTCAAATGTTTAGACCAAAGATGTCTTTCCGAGCAGATTGTCGTCTTCTTGCAGTAGGGGCATTGTGTTTGACAAGTGTTTGCTTTTTTTTTCAGTTCTGTCACTGATGCAAATTCGGTACTTTTTCCTGTTTCCCCGATAATCAATGTCAGTATAGTCTAATTATACAAACATTACATATACATAAAAATATAGTCTAACAGGCTAAACAGATTAGTTACGTTGGACTACGCCTTACCTGACATGATCACAAAGCTGACATAGCCTGTACAATCATGTGACTCAACTCAGTTTAAACTTTGGTGTAAACCTTTTTGTTTCATTAAACACTTATTATATATATACATTTACATCCAACATACAGTATGCTAGCGCCTGGTTCATGCTTTACAATGAGAAAAATCATGTGGTGTTTGTTGGGGTTGCAGAGCATCATGACTGTGACGTCAAGGATAGTTTATTAACGACAAGTTATAGCTGTAAAGCAAACATTATCTTTACCAGCAAACAGCGTTGAGCAGAATCATACACGGTTTCCCAGAGAGGGATTAAGAGTAGGTTTGGACTGCAATTCCTTTAAATGGAAAACAGGAGTCTAGGGCTAGACTCAATCCCTGTACAGGGAAACTGACCACAACCGTAAGAAAAGCATGCTGTGAGATGAAAAAAGACACATGTAAGGCTTTTTAATAGATTGTGTGGGCAGAACTGTTATATAAATGCATTTAATATACTTTTCATATGTTAAAACTTTTTAAACTAGCTTAAATCTCCATTTATATTTGGGGGAAAACCGAGACAAATACCCACTTCACTTTCTGGAACTGCATTTAAACCCATATTTCACATAGTAAAATGTAAAAATACAACATATACAGTCTAAAATATAATTGGTACAACGTGACATGGCTTGTGAATTGATGTGTTTCAACATAAATCTACTGGGGCAGCCGCTGTTCCGCTGTGTGTACCAGCACAGGGGCCTCTGTTCCGCTGTGTGTACCGGCACAGGGGCCTCTGTTCCGTTGTGTGTACTGGCACAGGGGCCGCTGTCCCGTACTTCCGGCAAGTGGGACGGCACAGCAACCTCTCGGCTACAACTCCTACTGGTTACTTGTCTACCACGAGATGTTTTATGTTATTTTGTTAACTAGAGCAAGTGGGAAGTCAGTGAAGGCCTTGGGTGACCAGTGCTGTTTCCAGTGTAAATACTTGAAAGCTGTTTTCAGATGACTCTAATCAGGGTTTAATAAGTAAGCTTTTTAAAATATATGTATATATTTAGGTGTTTATTTTTAGTTTACTTTATTGAAATGTTTTTTATAAGCTATAACTTGTAGCTTCTGGGTGCCCATAATAGGTTTCATGTGACTAGTGCTGCTGCTGATGTTATTGGAGTATGTTAGGGGTTGCTTTTAGTTTATTTCTATTTGGCTAGTTATTTTATTTACTTCTGTAATGTTTTTTTTTGTTTTTTTTTTTTTTTTAATCTCCTTGGTGGTTCTTTGTGCTCCTGGGATGCTGGGAGGGTATCCAGGTGGTAAATAGCTGCTGCTGATTATAGGGGCTGTTAAACTGCACAGGTATAAGATGTGCTGTAGCGTCAGAGGCGTAGCCTGAATGGAGGTTCTAATAGTTGTCTTTTTCCTTTTCAACAGGAGCATGTAAATGGCTAAGCACTAGCCACTGTTTGTCTTTGACCAGTTGCTTTATGGTTTGGTTTCTTTATTTTTCTGGAAGTCATTGTAATTTCTTTTATTTTGGCCTGCTATTACTGTTGGTATTTAAATAAGAGCTTTGTATGTTTTAACTTTGTCTTTTAAATTAGAATTATAAAACTATAAATTCTTCCATATTGCAACCTACCATTTCCATTGTTGATAAAGTTAAAACCCATTGGTATAACGAGTGAGTCTTGCATTGGGATTGAGGATTTGTGTTTTTGTTGTGGTTTATTGGTTGCTTGTGTTTTCTGTTTGTTTGTCACTTGTGGTGGAGTGATTTTGCTTTAAATGCAGTGGGTAGTCCTTAAATGTTTGGGAATCATTTGAAGGTTGTACTAGCCACGTATGTTTAAGATTTACGGATGGAACATGATTGACGTTAAGCTTTTGAAATTGTTTGATTAAAAAAATAAATAAATAAAGTTTTATTGTACATCTGCCATCTGATGTTCATTTATTTGAACAGACCTCATGGGGGAAAACAGTAAATGGTGTTCGTATATAACAGTCCATTCTTTATGTAATTTTAACTCGTAGGTTGCTCTCATCCCTTAATTGAGAGTGGCGTATTCGGATAGTTTGGGCTCATAAGGGGACTAGCGCTGCCGCTTGCACCCACATATAAATAAACTTGCTTTGCCTCTCCTCGATTGCCACTGCAAGGGAGAAAAAGCTCCTGCTCCAGCAGGGGTCACTCTGTTTCTGACAGCATGATGCAGAAAGAGGATTTAAGATAAATTCAGTTTTCAGCTACCTCTGATGGAGCTTTCGTATTGTATTCTTGATGAATTGGCTTATTTAATAGGTTAAAATGTGAATTATAAACATGGTATCTATGGGTCATTTTAAAGAACACTGAGCAGAGGCATAGCCAAGGAATGGTTATTTTCATTATTATTTACACTATACATGTTACCGTTAGGCACAGTTATAAGTAACCATGGCGTAAACTTTCATTGTTATGCAGACGATACTCAACTGTACATATCAGCCAAGCCTGATGACAAATACAGGTTAAAGAAAATAGAGGACTGTGTAAAAGACGTGAAAGGCTGGATGTCACGTAACTTCCTCCTATTAAACAGAAACAAAATAGAGGTTCTCCTTCTGGGTCCAAAATTAGCAAGAAGTAAATTACCAGATTTAATATTAAATCTCGCCGACTTTCCAGCCACACCTGTATCAGCAGCAAAAAATCTTGGCATTATGATAGATTCAGATTTATCATTCGATCAATAGATAGGCAGCATCACTAGGACAGCTTTTCTACATCTTCATAACATTGCCAAGATAAGAAATGCCCTATCCCTGTGTGATGCAGAAACACTAGTACACGCTTTTATTACTTCTAGGCTAGACTACTGTAACGCGCTACTGTCAGGATGCACGAGCAGGAATTTAAACAAACTCCAACTAGTCCAAAACGCCACAGCCAGGGTCCTCACTAAAACTAGAAAATTTGAGCATATTAGTCCAGTGCTATCATCACTTCATTGGCTGCTTATTAAATTCCGTATTGATTCTAAAATCCTTTTATTGACTTACATGGTCTTGCTCCCGAGTACTTACAAGACCTTGTTTCTCATTATGAGGCATCACGACCACTCAGATCATAGAGTGCTGGCTTATTAATAGTCCCCAGAATTCAGAAGGTTTCAGCTGGGGGAAGAGCTTTTTCTTATAAAGCCCCCAAACTCTGGAATGATCTTCCAGAAACTGTTCGGGACTCAGACACAGTCTCAATCTTTAAGACTAGGCTGAAAACTCACTTGTTCAGTTTAGCTTTTGGTAGCTAATGTTCCCCCTTAGATAAAGGCAGCAGGTCCAGGGGCCAATGGACACAGGGAATTATAGTAAACTGAGACGCTGGTGCTGTCGTCCCGCTGCTCGCACGCGGTCACTCAAGTTTGTGGACGGTGGAGCGGAGGGATGCCAAACTGTTTCAGAGTGCTGCCGTGTCAGTGTGTCCTTCTGGTTCTCTCCTTTTAGTTAAGCTGATCATAGTCAGATCTGCTGGAGTCATTAGCCACACTCTGGAAATGTTTACATTCCCTGTTTATGTACAAACAGATAGAATAAAACTAATTCCATCTTCCTGCTTTCTTTCCGAGTATACAATCACCCATATGTCCGGCTGGACACTGAAGGACGACCGATTGCCGAGCCCTCAATCAATCATCAATTATGCCTCAGGGAATCAGGGAAGTTATTAATCTGTCTGCATTTCAAAGGTACTGCAACTGACATTTTAAAAATCAACATGGCATCAATTATTTTTTTATGTAAAGATATAGTATAATAATGGGGTCCTGAACAGAGAATGAAGTTGCACCCTCTGTGTGTGTTAGTTTTTCTGTATTTTCATAGCCAGTTGACCCTCCCCTCATTTTGCTCTGTCTTCCCCAAGAGACAAAGCACAATGCACATTCAGGTGAAATATTCTCCAAATATTCCACCAAATCTTCCTCGAAGTTGACGAGGCTGCCAAATATTCCTTTACTGGATCTTTCTTAAAGTCGATCAAGCAGAAGCTGGCTCCCTATTCACATTTTCGCATTCCACCTTAAATGATGTGACTTCCATTCTGCCCTTGAATGTAACTGCTGTCTCATTTAAGATGGATGTGAAAATTTGAAGCTGGTGAAAAAGCTGACTTCAGCTTTAAGGAAGAGTTGAACATCATGGAAAGGAATAAGGAGCTTGCTTGTTGCTTGTTTGAAGCAACAGGTGGGCAATATTGACTTATTTTTGTTTCATAGAACCAGTGGGTCAGTATTGTTTTGTCCTGTTTGCTTTAGTTATGTCCTGTATGCATTAGTTATGTTACTTGTGCGTTTGTCCACTCTAACAGTGTCATGGTATTTGTCTGTACAATAAAAAAAATATACAGGACTCATATCAGATGTTTAAATGTCTGTGGTAATGGCTAATGTCATATCCCATTATCATCAGTTAACTTGTGAATGAGTTGCTACCATGCTGTGTAGTGCTACATAGGAAAAATGCCAATGACTGGATTTGGTGTAATGTGGTTCGATGTTCGAGCAGCCATAATCCTGCACAACAGCCATTACCTTTGCTGTAGTATTTGTAGCTTTTGTGCTGATCAACCAGCCAAGTAGCTATAGGTTTTGCTTTTGTGTACATTTCAACTGCGCTGATGTAGTGCTACTGCAGTGGAGCCAGCATTGCCTTAAGGGCGTTTTCTTTTGGAATACAATAAATGAATCAAACATAGATTTGAATTGTCAGTCTAATACTTTATGGTTTTGATATCTTGCATATTAAAGAACAGACCTTACTTTACGCATAGCAACGGTCCGCATGTGAATTTTTATTTTATTTAACTTGCATATGTTCAGAATTTGCAGTAGCAATACAGTGTTTAAAAAAAGTCACTAAAACACAAGTTGTACGCTATTTCTGTGACTGGGCTGGAATGGGGCCAGTGCCCAGGGGCCTATGACTGCCAAGGACATCAGGGGCCTCAGAGGGGCTTGGACCACCCCTTAGACCAAGGACTTAGGTGGGTATTGGATGAACAAAAAGCCCTTACTATTTGCTGGTTGCTATGAAATAACTTGCAGGCCCTTCAGGCCACCCACACCCTCATGCAATATTTGAAATAATTAAAAAGCCCCCTGACTCAAATGTGCAGAAGTATAACTGTGCAGGAAATAGTAGGGTATTGTTTATATTTAAGCTTTTTCCAGCCTTGTTCAAAGTGCACATCAACCCATTTATTAAATAACATCCATCACTTGTCTTTTTTTAATAAACCATTCTAATTGGCTCTTGCTTGTAGGTTGACTATGGGTGTGACACAAGATGTGGAACTTATTTGTATCAGCGGTCTGGTTGACGCTCTGATCATTTGCATAAAATTTGTCTAGCAAAAGAGAGAGGAGACGGTGCTTGTCTGTTGTCTCTTGCGTTCAGGTCATATCCAAATAATTCAACTAAAAAAACAAATACAAAAGAATTTATCATGATGTCACCTTTATGCTACCAAAACCTAAAACACCTTCTCACATCCCTGATATGAAGTGAAATGCTTTGTTTAACTAGGTGTAGGCTGAATAGCTCAGCGGCTTTCAATAAGATTCACTTATGTTTTACCAAACTTCAACACTGTAAAGAATAAACCGCTTGTGCATCTGTGACAAGCTTCAAATGCTTTTATTTATTTATTTATTTATTTTTTATAAAAAGCAGAGTGCATAGTATTAAACCCTTTTCTATTCCCACAAATCTAGCTTTTCTTACCATTTCATGCACAGAATAAAACTCCAATAAATAAGCTATGTAGTTTGATGGGCTACTTTTTGGCAGCTAATGCACCAAACTGTGGTGCACACAGCAGGTACCGCAAAACATCCTATACATTTACTCTTGGACATGTCAGTGTTAGCCTGGCACATGGCTGGGTTATGGAGGTTTCAGAAACATTCTGATTGAGCTTAGCTGCTGTTGCTGAAGTGAAAACCTCAGGTACTACTCTACGGAAAAACCTGTAACATTTACTATATGTGCTGAAATCCTGCTTCAATCACATTCAATCATAGCACATTTGTTTAGTTTTGTAAAAATTTGCTCACCTATTTTTTTTTATCTTGACAGATATAGATGTATGCACAGTGATGATAATTTCTGAAAACCATTGTCTATGGTGCAGTTCATTACATCCACAAATACAAGTTAAAACTCTACCGTGCAAGGAAGAAACCATATATAAACACTCATATATAAAGATCCAGAAATGCTGTTGCCTTCTCTGAGCCCGAGGTCGTTGGAATTACAGGAATAGCGTTGTCCTGGTTCACATCCTACCTCACTGACCGGTTTCAGTTCATACAATTAATGTACCATCTATTTATGCAAAAGTGAAATATGGAGTACCACAAGGTTCTGTTTTAGGTCCTCTGTTATTCACGTTATATATGTAACCATTAGGTTTAGTTATATATATATATATATATATATAGACATGGAATTAGTTTCCAAGTGCACGGTGTTCCAAAATCCCAAAAATAATTAATTCAAAAAGAAAAATGAAAATAAAGGGAAAACAAAACAAAATAAACTGATCAACTTGATACAAACTCCTATCAAAAAATATGCCTTCAACTATGGCCTTACGAACAGAACTGCACACCAAGCTAGCTTCACCCTCACTCTAACCAAACATGCTTGTTAACCAAACATGAGTTCTCCATTTTATAAACCCCTTAACCTATTGGGTGGGTAACAATAAAAGAGTCTTTAAAACTTGGAGGTTGTCTTGTGTTTTTGTTCCTTACAATAGCTTACAGCATGGAACGGACGAGAGCTCCGTTACAATGGGCATATAATGAAATTTGTTTTAACATTTAGATTTTGTCTTTGTACTATTTTCAATTAAATATAGGATTTGAATGATTTGCACATTATTGCATTCTGTTTTTATTTACATTGTTTACAGCATTCCAAACTATTGGAAACATTGTGTGTGTGTGTGTTGAAGTGTAAAGCAAAAACAAAAAGGCAGGATTTCAAGAAAAATCTCATTTGTTCTAATATAGTATGGTTTCCCTTAGAGATGTATTGAGTTCTCCTATACAGCACATAGTCTATTTGTGTTCGATCAAGAGACAGGCTCGATCAACACACAGGCAGTATCACTAGGAAAAGCTTTTTTACATCTTCACAACATTGCCAATATAAGAAATGCCTTATACCTGTGTGACTCAGACACAGTCTCAGTCTTTAAAACTAGGCTGAAAACTCACTTGTTCAGTTTAGCTATTGGTAGGTAAAGGCAGCAAAATCCAGGGGTCCATGGACACAGGGAATTATAGTAAACTGAGACACTGGTGCTGTTGTCCTGCTGCTCGCACGTGGTCACTCAGGTTTGTGGACAGTGGAGCAGACAGATGCTAAACTGTTTGAGTGCTCCTGTATCTGTGTGTCCTTCTGGTTCTCTCCTTTTAGTTAAGCTGTCATAGTCATATCAGCTGGAGTCCTTAGCCACACTCTGGAAATGTTCACATTCTCTGTTTTACATACACCCAAACATAACAAAACTAATTCCATCTCCCTACCTTTTTCCGAGTAAATGTCTGCCCACCTGTCCGGCCGGACACTGAAGGACAACTGACTGTCGAGCTCTCCTGCTACCCACTTCAGACCAGCTGCCCACACCCCAGCTACTGTCACCTGTCTTGGACTAGCTGCCCACCCTACATTGACGTTTTTATGGACTCCTAGGTACTATTACTATTAATATTAGTAGTATAATAACTTTGTAGGTAGTTTGACCAGAGGAGGATGGGTCCCCCCTTGAGAGCCTTGGTTCCTCCCAAGGTTTCTTCCTCAGCTCTGAGGGAGTTTTTCCTTGCCCCTGTCTTGCTCACCTGGGGTTTTTTACATTCATGTTAAAACTTTGTCTTTACTGGAATTCCGTGAAGCTGTTTTGTGACATCAGTTATAAAAAGCGCTATACAAATAAATTTGACGTGTTTTTTGTGTGCGAGGTGGTAATTGTACCTTTATGGCCAGGGCCCCTCAGCAGGCCTAACGTTTTAATACATACTTCTATAACCTAGGGATACTTCAGCTTTTTGAATAGCCCTCATATTCTCCTGATCATCACTGATCATTGAAAATCTATGGGCTGATCTTAAATATTGTAGCAGTCCAATGAAAAATGTATCTCCATTTTTTTTCACAATTTTTATTTTTCTGCATCATTCAGCTCAGCAACTGTCCTTTACAGTGTGTGAAAATTTCAAGTTGATGATTGGACCAATAGATAGATAGAACTTTATTGATCCCAGGGGGAAATTGCAGTGTTTTAGTAGCAAGACATATTTTAACTTGCATTGACTAACTTGCATTGAAAGTAAAGAATGTTTTTGCCCTCTCCTGTGAAGTTACTATTTTGGAGATGCTTAATTTTCTTCGGACAGCGACAATATGCTGTGCATGTGAGACAGCCCCAGAATATCACAGGATGTATTTGTGATCCTAATTACATAATTATTCATTTAATTTGTCCAAAAAATACCAGATTGAACTCAGGTAATGTGGGAGAGGTGTACTGATAGTGAGTTGTATTGACAGTGAGTCTAATTGCTAACTTTTTCAATCGAGATTATTAAGATATGCAGTTAATCGTTTATTTTTTTTGTTTGTTTTCCCCTGTAGCTGTAATTTACATTTACTTTGATTTGGTGTTTCTTTGTCAGCTGTGCATATCATCGGTTACTTGGTGAGAAATATAACATATCAATCTCAAACAATTCTATCTAAAAGACTTCTTTCTAACTTTGTACCATTAAGAATATAACTTTTATGTTGTAGGGTTTTTTTTTTGCAATAGAGTAGACCCTCTAACATGACAATATCAACAAATGTGCCGGTCATTTTCATTTCAGCTTATAGCTAATAAAATTTTGAACAATGAATTCCTTCAATAAAATTTGTTTTGCTTCATGAAAGAACTTACGAACTTAAATCTTGTGTACATATTGCAAATTTCTCTATATCTTTGTTTTAAATTATTAAAGTGTTTATTCTTTTACATAAATAGTTGCAACTGTAACAACTGCTGATTACAGATTCTGATTCTGATTCTGAAAAACAGAGCTAATATCATCCTTTTTGTTCTTTTTTTCCTACCCTTTCTTCTTCCCTGACTGATCTTGATTACTACGTCTCTTCTTTCCCTCATCTGTCTCGCTCTGTTTTACTTGTTTTACTATCTTGCTTGTCTCTGTCTTTTTCCTATCTCTTTTGGTGCCATTATTCATCAGTATGTGTCAGCTTCACACAGGTTAAAAATGTTTATTTATGTTGCAGATTTTATATCTGTCTCTCAGACTAGCTAGTTACAGCCTGGAATATTGGCTGCAAAATAATTTTATCAATTATGCTTAAAAACACCAATTATCTTTTCAGTTAAGAAGCATAACATTTTGTTAAAGCAAATTTAGCATGAATAAACCCTAAAAAGCCTCTCCCACTTCACCTGAACAATACTGCCCCACTTTATTTAACATGTTCAGGTAATGTGGGAGTGTCATAAAATACGATTTCATGGAAACAGAAGACTTAATTGTGATCTTGGGGCCACATTACAGAAACATCATTTGATATATGTTTAGTCACCATTGCAAGTTCAGTTAGGACTAAATTTAGGAGGTCATAGAGAATAATCCTAGACAAAATTTTCTAAATGTTTTCCTAACTTTAGGACAACCCTAGTGGTGTTCTCACCTCTGTTGGGTTGTGCTGTTAGCCATTCTAACTTGGGACAAGCATAACAAGCTCACTAGCGTTAACAAGCAGTGACATTTAAGATGGAATTAAACTAAATTAGTTCACCCAGAATGCTACACCCCCAAACATTACAGAATAAGTTTGATTTCGCCTTTCTGTCATTGCAACACCAGTCATTTGACTTCTGCTCACTCATGTATTCGTTTTTATCATTAAACACAACAGAGCACCAGTTAGTCAGAACAGAATCCAACATGTACTGTGGTTTGTGGCGCTGTTTAGGTCTATAGCCTGCTTGCAAAGCTAAAGTTAAATTAGCTGATGGTTTGTCAGCCCTTTTTAATTAGCCAGAATCTAACGTGTTCTGTTTAGAGCAGAGATGTTATCAAGCTAGCTAAACTAATACTAACCAGCTATTCTCTCCTAGTTTGCAGCAATTTTTAACATTTGTCAATCACAGATTCAAGATATTCAAATTTATTTTCATATTCAAATTTATCTTGACCTTGTCAGACGAATGATGAAGTTTATGTAATATGGCTCCCTGCAGTCCACAACTGCATGTGTATGCAAGGCTGTAGAATGTTCCCTTCCTCATTTTGCTGTTCAAAGATGTGATCGTTAGTGTCCAAAGAGGTGATGATTAGTGCCTTCTAATCACTGTCATTGTGGCCTTCAGCGAGGACAGTAACAATGTGAACTAAGCACCAGCCTATTAATTAAACTTCCATGTGATACAGGACCAGTCAGAGTGAAGGGGTCCTTTTACAGCTGTTTGACCAACATTGTGGAAAAGATATTCAGTTGTGAATAAAAAAAAAGCCAGATGTAAATAAAATGTTTGTTTGTGTCATTGAGCTGCATTATGTTGTTTAATTAGTATCACTACATCCTAAACCCAAATTCATGATGCTTGGAAAAAAAATACTTAAATCTTTCTTTCCCTTTGCCATTTCATTAGTTACAAGAAAGGTGAGATTGTTGACTGCTTCGCTGTGCCCCAATCTTTGGGGTTAAAAGGTGAATTAGCAGTTATACATTAACTCCAGCATTTAGGATGTTTTATTGTTAAAACTGTGTTAGAACTGTGTGGTAAAAATGATCAGCAAATATATATTTTTACTGCTTTTGCTTAAGGAGGCTTAATATATTTTTACTTGTACTTGTACTGTGCTGTGGAGCTGCAAGGGGGCAATAAAAGAGTTGCACTTTGCCAACCTCTGTCAGGCTATGAAGGACCAACACATTGAACTAATTTGCTACAGCGCCAGTCTGAGGTAGACCAGTGCTGCATCTTTAGTTAGGTGAGAATATCAAAGACAGAATTGTGGATGGAGCAGCAAAATGATGACCTTTCCCTGAATTTATATTCAAGCGTCTATTTTCCCTAATAAACAGCTTAACTTTATATATATATACTTATACTTTGCATCCCCCAAAATTTTCATTTTGAGGTAAGAGTCCAAGAGGTTACCTGGGACCCAGGAGCCCCTGTATTTCATAATCTGAATCAGTATCATATATAAAATCAAATCATAAATATTACAGTTTCTAATTTCATACTACAGAAAGTAATATCAAAGTGTTTATTTAATAAATGTGATTTCTTTTATATAGACATTTGCAGCAGCACAATTTGCTCTAAGGTACAAATTAATCAACAACAGTCAGTATATTTACATTTAATATGAGCTAAATACCCATTATGTGTCACATAATGTGAGTGTATATGAAAGGGAGAGCAAGAGAGACAGGTTATGTTTGAAACGGCATACTGTGTACTGTGTACTACATACTGCATCTGTATTTACTATATGTTTCATGCTACTTTTCATTAGTAGTATATTTAAGCAATAGAACACAAGAGGGAGTGTATTACCGCAAAATAACACACAACATCGAGTGTTCTATTGCTTTTATACAACAGTTAAATAAATAAAGTAAGAAATTAATAAATTAGACCCTGAACGCGGCATTTAATGTTTTAATGTTCGCAGTTCCTTCCCCAAATTATAGTTCCAAGCAGCTTTTTGATACATCAGAGTAACAAGCTCTGTCCACTTGCTGCACAGCTGGAGTTTGTTCTCCAGCTTTTTACACAGACCAACTGACAGTTTGGTAATTCAGTGTAGTCTCATTTTCAGAGTCTGACCAAATCAGCTGTTGGTCAAATGTGATCTTAAAAGTGTCCATTTTCTGTGTGTGTGCAAAGTAAGAAGTAAAAACATTCAAATGGCTTGAACATCTTCTATAGCTATCAGCTATAGCTATCGTCTCAGCGGAATAATACAGTTTTGTGAAAAACCCGTAGCTAATGATATGGCGAAATAACAGCACGGTTAGAACGCCTCTAAACCAATCAGCTTGCGTATCCAGAACTAACTGTTGTATAATGTGCTTTACCTGTACTGTTATTTCAAACAATCAAGCTTTTATTTAACCTTGGAGAATACTTCGTCATTTCACAAACACTGTATCAAGCCATTTGAATGTTTTTACTTCTTACTTTGCACACAAACAAAAAACAAAAAGAATACTTTTTTTATAATTTTTTTTGACTTGTAGCCGATTTGGTCAGACTCAAAAAATTCCCAAACTGTCATTAACACTGAGCAGCTTTTCAGTCTGCAGCAGTGACAGAAGAACACCAACAACCTGGAGTCAGCCAGACAGCCAACAGTAATTCTTACTTTTTAGAGTTCCTGCAAATTATTTATGAAATAAGACAGCAGCATTGATTAGCTACACCACATAACATACAGTATTATTCTGTTAAGAAAAGCTGGCATAATAAAGCATGCAAAGTGACTGACCTGCCCAATTTGACAGCTCAGGCCAGCCTATACACAGTCTAGGCATATCTTACCTGATAAAGCCCCCATGGAAGAAGACAAGAAACCACACATATAAAATCCTTATGATCTGTGAGAGCATTCTTTTGCTGAGTTTCTCTCTTCGCCTCGTTGAAGAACTTACAGTAATAGTCTTAGGAATCACCACTTCCGCAGACAAGAAAGTAAGTAGATAAGATTGCATTGCATTGAAGGTCCAGCTTCTCTCTTTCCGTTGGAATGAAAATCCACTGCCGTAGTGAGAATCAGAGAGCAGGTGTGTACTTCTGTGGATATTTTGTGGAGAGAGTGCGCTTTCCCCCTTGTGTCTTGCTCCTTTTTACAGCTCCTCGCTCCAGCGATAGAGACGATTTAAAGGGCTAGCACCATATAGTGTGGTTACCAGACATGCAGTGCCCTGTTAGGTAATCACTGAAAAAGGAAGCTTGTTTAGTTAGTTGATGTTTTTTTGTTTATTTTTGCGTAAGTGAGAGAGATAGAACTTGAAGCATGCACAGCACATGGATAAATAAAATGTTCTATTCCAGCAGGCCTAGTGGAACTAAACTGAAAAAGAACTCCATGTACGTGGGTACGTGAGTTAAATTTCCATTTCGATCTTGAAATCTTATTATACAACCTGTAAAACTGTTCAGCTCGGTTTTTGCCCTTGTAAATTTGTCATTTTAAAGCTACTGGGGTATGTCATTAATGAGTTTGTACAACTGAGATCAAAGACAGCAAATAGACATTACAAGTTCCTTGCTGCTGACCTGACCTCCTAAGCCATTTATCTTTTTACTGGTGTCCTCATCTTTATGAGGGCATTCTGTTCTAGATGCATTAGTTTCCACTGCAACCATGACTCACAGCTCACTGACACGTTTGTCTTTCTATGAAAGAAAACCTTGCCTGTGTCTCCTTTGTAATGTCCATTCATGCATAAGTTATCATACATCTTGTTTGCTTTGTTATTGTGCATACAGTTAAACTAATTAAAGCACCTTTGTCAGACTTCCTGCATTGTTCAGGGCCATGTTTTACAACAGATTTTTTTCCCAGCCTAAGATGCTGTCTGTCTGACAGTGTTAAATAGGAATGCTGAAATCTATTGTAAACATTATAAGCAGGCACAAACAAAATACAGTTAAATATTCATAGAGTGTAACATCTCTGCTCCAGTGATTACAAATCCAGTCAAGAATTCATTTCATTCAGTTTATACCATTGCTGCCTTTTTCATTTTCTCTGATATTCCTGATATGGTTGCCCCAGTGCCTTCAAAATGTAACACCACTGAACATTCAACTCATGTACTGCAGTGAGATGAAACACATACATCAGATATCCTGTTAAGAAAATGGGTGAAATTATTTCTCCCTAGACACAAAAGAAGCAGGAATAAACGATTAGGGAATAGAAGGGTGTTTTGTGTTAAGACTAGCATAATAATGGCTACTGTCTCCAAAACAGTTAAAATGAACTGCAGTCTTAAATGACAACAAATACTTCTCAGACAGAAAAGATGATAATTAAATCCCCACATAGCTGGACACTATTATGCAAGTTCAATCCTTTGCTCACTGCTCTACACTAGGCTGTGTAAAATTACCAAATAGAATACTCATACTCATTGGCAATTTTATCAGATACACCTGACGGTGCCCTTTGAAGGTATACTGTTATTGTTTGTTGTCTATTTATCAGAGAGAGAGCACCAGATATACATACAAACCAAATTCCAAAAAAGTTGGATCAGTAGGTAAATTGCAGATAAAAAAAAAAGGAAAGCAGTGATTTTTAAATCCACCTTGGCCTGTATCCCCAAATACAGTCCAGTCATTCGGAGGATCAAGCCTACAACCAGAACAGTAAAGATCTGGATGGATGGGGCTGACTCCTTCCTTCAGCACCAGTTCCAGCACACTGACTGGAGCGAGTATGCAGCCCGGGCCACCACGGCCTCACAAATCCACCTGGACACCTACACTAACTCTGTCCTGGAACACATCAACAACTGTGTGGACAGAGTGACAACACAAAAGACAATAATAATATTCCCAAATCAGAAGCCCTGGATGAACAGAGAGGTTCGCTCTCTGATCAAAGCCAGAGATGCTGCCTTCAGGTCAGGAGACCGGGAGGCTTACAGCTTGGCCAGAGCCAATCTGAGGAGAGGAATATCCATAGCCAAGCACTGCTACAAACAGCGGATCGAGGAGCACTTTACCTCCTCTGACCCTCGGCGTATGTGGCAGGGCATACGCACCCTGACAGACTACAAGCCACTGAGCACTGCGCCATCCACCAACAGTGCTTCACTCCCTGATGAGCTGAACCACTTTTACGCTCGCTTTGACCGGGGTAATAAGGTGACATGTTTAAAAAACGATCCTCCACCAGACGATAATCCACTTGAACTTTCCAATTCGGATGTCAGTCGCATGCTGAGCAGGGTGAATGCACGGAAAGCAGCGGGCCCTGATGGTGTACCTGGCCGTGTGCTAAGAGCCTGTGCTGAGGAACTCTCGGGTGTCTTCACACACATCTTCAATGTCTCGCTGGCCCAGGCAGCTGTCCCATCCATCTTCAAGTCTGCCACCATTGTGCCAGTGCCAAAGCACTCAACTGCTTCAGCCCTGAATGACTTCCGACCTGTTGCACTCACCCCAATCATCTCCAAGTGCTTTGAAAGACTAGTTCTTTCCCACCTGAAGTTCTGCCTACCTGCTACGCTGGACCCACACCAGTTCGCATATCGGAGCAATAGATCCACTGAGGACGCCATCTCCACAGCACTACACACTGCACTGACCCACCTGGACTGTCAGAACTCATATGTGAGAATGCTCTTCATTGATTTCAGTTCAGCATTTAACACAGTGATCCCATCCATGCTGATATCCAAGCTCAACCATCTGGGCATCAGCACATCACTTTGCAACGGGATTTTGGACTTCCTGACTAACAGACCCCAGTCTGTTAAATTAGGCAATCTCCATTCATCACACATCACCCTGAACACTGGCGTTCCACAAGGCTGTGTTTTGAGTCCGATACTGTACTCCCTCTTCACCCATGACTGTGTACCTGTTTATGGCTCAAACACCATAGTCAAGTTCGCAGATGACACCACGGTGATAGGCTTGATCACAGATAATGATGAGACGGCCTACAGGGACGAAGTACAGCATCTCTCCTCATGGTGCCATGACAACAACCTGGCACTCAACACGCACAAAACAAAGGAGATCATCATGGACTTCAGACGGACTAGGAACCAGGCTCACACCCCCATCTCCATCAGTGGAGTTGCAGTGGACCAGGTGTCCAGCTTCAAGTTCCTTGGTCTCCACATCTCCAAGGATCTCACCTGGTCCTTGAACTCCTCCGTCCTCATCAAAAAGGCGCAGCAGCGCCTTTATTTTCTACGGAGCCTCAAGAAAGCTCACCTGTCTCCCAGGATCCTGGTGAACTTTTACCGCTGTACCATTGAGAGCATACTCACCAACTGCATCTCTGTATGGTACGGCAGTTGCTGCGCTGCTGACCGCAAAGCACTCCAGCGGGTAGTAAAAACGGCGCAGTGCATCACAGGCACCGATTTACCCACCATCGAGGACATATACCACAAACGCTGCATGGGCAGGGCAAGAAACATCATCAAAGATGTTACCCACCCAAATCATAGACTTTTCAGCCTCTTACCATCTGGCAGGCGTTACAGGAGCCTCCGCTCCCGCACCAGCAGGCTTAGGAAAAGCTTTTTTCCTGAGGCGGTTATCCTGACGAACGCTACACAGTCACTTTAAAAAACTGCACTTCCTACACCTTCTGCACTGATGATATACTTCATTCATACAACATTCATTTGTATTGCTGCTCCCTGATCTGTACAGTATCTATTACATCTACATGTCTATATTTGTATACGCATGTGTATATAATAACCTACATTCATATTACTGCATATCTCACTTTATGTATGTGTTATGTATATATGTATATTATATACTATATATTCAATATGTACATTCCTGTATATAAACTTAATACACAGATAGATAGATACATATAACACTGCATATATATCACTGTATATTTTATATTGTATGTCTCATATTTTATATTACATATTTCACATTTCACTTATACACACATGTATATAACAGTTATATTTATGCACTGGTCACTGTTACCACCGCACTTTATGTAAATAATGTTATATATTGCACTTCTGGTTAGATGCTAACTACATTTCATTGGCCCTGTACTTGTACTCTGCACAATGACAATAAAGTTGAATCTAATCTAATCTAATCTAATCTAATTTAAACAAAAACTGTAGAACAGTAAAGACAATTTATGTAATGTTTAGCAATCTTAACAACATTTTTTGTTATTATTTTGTTTTTGTTTTTAAGAAGGTAATACACACGGTGGAACCCAAATGTGAAATGCTTCTGACTTCTCCCTAAGCTCATCTGAAATTGACTGATGCACAGTGGAAATGTGAATTGTGTTCTAGTGAGTCAACGTTTCTGATTATTTGTGAAAAAAATGGATGCTGTGTTCTACGGGTCAAAGAACCATCCTGGTACTTGCAACTAATGTCAAGTTCAAAAGCCAGGATCTGTAATGGTATTGGGTGGTATTGGTGGGTACCATGCACATCTGTGAATGCACCATTTACACTGAACACATATGCTGCCTTCTTGGCTCAGTCCATGCTTAATTTAGCATAATAACATCAAGCCACATTCTGCACGTTACAAGAGCATTGCTGCATATTTAGAGAGTATAGGTGCTGGAGTGGCCTGTCTGCAGTCTAGAAATGTCTCCCTCCAAAAGTGTGTATCTTGGTATGAAAATATGACAACAAAGGCTTTACGCAGTTGCACAACAGTTACACAACAGTTACACTTGTATACAGTACACTGGCATAACAGAAAAATGGCAAAACACTTTTTAAGCTTTGTGTACACTTACTGGCCATTGTTGGTACACTTTGTAGTTGTAATTTTAGAGACTGTAGCTCATATTTTTATATACCCAGTATGTGTGAGTCATCCTTTAGCCCTTCAACAATGGGCAATTTCTGACACAGACCACTATCAACCCAGCAGTGACAAACAATACAGTAAAAACAATACACACCTTGTTGGTGTCACTGCTGTGCTGAGAATGATCCACCACCCAAAAATATCTGGTGAGTGGTGGTCCCTAGAGGTGGCTGATAAATTGTGCTACAGCCTGTACGTGTAATACTATGAAGGGAATCTATAGGGCAGGTGTTTCTAATAAAATGACCAATTGGTGTGAGTATTTCATATGCTTTTTTTCTTATTTTGTACACTTTAAAAATGCACGCAAAAACCAAAACAAACAATACATACAATAATAAGAAGGAGAATAATGTGCTCTCTACTGTTTCATACAATTTCACTGCATAGTCTCATGGGGCCTGACATGATATTGCAACAAGAACATGTGGGGACAATGCTGAGGCACATAGTGTGCGGTCGTCACCAACTTTCTGCAGAGTCAATCACTACAGACCTCCAAGCCTCATGTGGCCTTCAGATTAGCTAAAGAGCAGTGCAACAGAGATTCATGGTTTCCATGGTCGAGCAGCTGCATCCAAGACTTACATCACCAAGTGCAATGCAAAGCGTGGAATGCAGTGATGTAAAGAGCCATCTGTGTTTGCCGGTTGCCAGGAGAACGGTATTTGTCTGACTGAAAAGTGTAAAGTTTAGTTGAGAGGGGGATTATTGTGTGGGGTTGTTTTTCAGGAGTTGGGCTCGGCCTCTTAGTTCCACTGAAAGGAGCTTTTAATGTTTCAGCAGACCAAGAGATTTAGGACATTTTCATGCTTCTAACTTTGGGTTTTGGGGATGGCCCCTTCCTGTTCGAGGGGAGACTGCGAGCCAGGCCTTCTCGTCCAACATCAGTGTCTGACCTCACAAATGCGCTTCTGGAAGAATGGTCAACAATTCCCATAAACACACTCCTAACCCTTGTGGAAAGCCTTCCCATAAGAGTTGAAGCTGTTATAGTTGCAAAGAGTGGGCCGACATCATATTAAACCTTATGGATTACGAATGAGATGTCACTCAAGTTCCTATGCTTGTGAAGGCAGATGAGCGAATACTTTTGGAAATATAATGTATATACAATCAATAGTTCTCCTCATAACTGTTGCACTGTCACTTGAATTCTCATTTAAACATGTGTATTCTTATTATAATGACTCATGAAGGTAATTTTAGCTTTCCACTTGTCTTTTGCTAGTTTGCTTTTTTCAGTTGGCTTTTTGTTGATTTATCTACTGGTCTCCAGTGTAGTTTGTTGAAAGTATTGCTTTAAATGCCATTTAAAAGTTGTTTTTATATAAGAAGGATACAATTGCAGTTTGCATTACAGAAACATATAGCACACTTGTTTCCTGAAAGATCACTGTACAATCGCAATATACAGAGTAAAAATTGTTACCTGAATGTCTCTTAACAGCTTCAAATATCTGTGGTTCAGCTCGAGTTGCCTATGGCTAGCTTGGAGTTAGTATATCATGGAAATTGATAATATTGTAAACGTAGCAATCAGACGCTACTTATTAAAAAAATAGAAAAGTTTCTGTATTCAACATTGCTGTGTAATATCATACATGAGTAGCACATACTCACAGTAATAATAAAAATAATAATATAGTAAATTTTAACAATAAACAGCAATAGGCTGCAATAATTGGAAACACCCCCTTTTCCTAGACTGTATCTAGCTCTCAGTGTAAACAAAGCTAAAAAGTTCATGAAACATCTGGAATAGCCCATGCATTAGACTATGTTTTATAGCCTACATTTTATTTATGCAGCTGTTTTAGTCTACTGACTAAACTGTTTTACAGACTCCAATTTAGGGACACACATTCAGAAATGGTTTCTCTGTTATGGGAGGTATGAGAAATGTAATCTGCTTTCAATCTAACTGAAGTTAACCGAACTAAATCAAGTAGTATTGGTTCTATACGTAAATGGATTGATTCAGTACCAGTAAGTCATGTAGCAGTTTTATGCAGTCTGCCATACTTGTGCTCATTATGGCCCTTGGTGGAGAAATATATTCTCTCCATATCAGTATCACAGTGAAGAACTGTTAATTGTTAATATCCTTCATTATTAATAACCTTTTGACTGCATGTATGTAGCATCTCTATATTCAACCAATGTCTATGTGGAACTTGCCCTGAGATGGCATACAAACTGGTCAGGTAGATGTCAGGTCAAATTTATTCTACCTATTTGTCATGTATGCCAGGCCCATAAGACACATTTAGATGGAAATGCAAGTCAATTTTCTCTGCATAAGTTCCTGTTCAAGCATACTTCTTTGTCCAAGCAGAACTTCATTAGTGGTAAATTTGCATTTTCTCTATGACTCTAATTTATGCAATAAAATAATATATGAAATAAAATAATTTTCTGTATGGGCAAGTGCAAGTATCTAGCCCCCTTAATTTAAGATAATATTCACATGGCTCTCCCTGGGACTGACTCCCCCCAATCAGACTGAACAGCAGATAAAAGATTGCCTGGTGCAAAGTCCTTCAAGCAATGGCAGGAAGGTAGCATTTTATACTTGAATAGGTTCATTTTTCAAGCATTACAGGAGAATAATTGAGACATTATGGCCTGAAATCATCACTAAAGTGAGTATGTGTAAGAGAGGCATAGTCAGTTGTAAAAGAGAGAGATAAATTATGCACTAAGAAAATAAAAAAATGATCTTCTTGGTAATTAATCACACCATAAATGTTTTCTTTCGTTGAAGATGGTGTATACTGTACTTCACCAAATGTGTTTGTGCAAGTTTAGAATTTTTTTTTAATGCATAAGGTTAAATTATTCAACACATAATAAAAAACTTTGGAAAATGCAATAATGGCTGCAGGCCTATTTAATCAAATAACCTTGGGAACAACTATTGTAACAAGCACTTGGACAATTTAACCCTTTAATGAATGTAAAAATATTGAGTTAGCATATAGGATTTCCACTGGGAATGCTCTTACAAACACCTATTGAGATTGAGGTGGCGTAATATACCTCTCTCTATCAAGCTTACCATGCATACAACCTTTCACATATCAACATATCAATAGCAACATTTAGTAAACTATTTACAAGTGTGTTTCCCCCCAAAAACTCTCTCCCCCAACAAGCTGAGATCAGAAATTACAAATTCAGTCCGTAGGTTGGCAAAGAGAGTCAATATTGGGACTCAGTGATCCCGTTTGCCAACTTTCAAGGTCCACAAGTTTACAGTAAGTAGACAGTATGGTGAGGAATAAACACAGCCTAGACTCAGCAATCTTAATTTCAAGAACTTGGTTGCTTATCACCCTGTCAGCTTGTATGGCAGTGCAAGTCTGTTGTTTACTCCTGTTGCAGAGATGTTTGATGATGAGTAGGCAATATGTCAGCTTAGTATAGTGTATTTAAATATGATTAATGTAGACCAGCAAGTATTCCACCAAAAGCTAATACAGTCTCATTTGCCACTAACAGAAATGGATGCTATGGGCACATGAGTGTAATCAGCACTCAGTCAGCACTCAAAAGTCACATGCATTCCTCATTCACAATTGTGTTTGTCAGTCTTTGCCCCCCCTTATCACTATGGCAACAGTCAATTTAGTAACCTCTGTAGTCAGTTTTATTGCTGGATATGAGTATATTTGCTATACAGTAGTTAAGACTCACAGGAAGGAGGGCCTGGGTTCGATTCCCCTGCAGGGTGACCGGGGTCCTCTCTGTGTGGAGTTTGCATGTTCTCCCCGTGTCTGCGTGGGTTTCCTCCGGGTTCTCCGGTTTCCTCCCACAGTCCAAAGACATGCAGTCAGGCCAATTGGATATGCTAAATTGCCCCTAGGTGTGAGTGTGTGAGTGACTGTCTGTGTCTGTCTGTCTGCCCTGCGATGGACTGGCGACCTGTCCAGGGTGTATCCTGCCTTCCGCCCGAAGACCAATTTTGCAAACAAACAAACAAATAGAACTGGCATGGAGAGAGCACAAAAAAGTAACATATGCCCTGTCAATGCCAATAGAAATGCAGTGCTGGCACAGAGCCTGTGTAGGAAGGGTCCCAGCTGTATGAATTTTTTCTGTTTATTGTTAACATATGAATTACATATAAATGAACAAATACAATTCTTTAAAAGTAAGTTTTGTTTCTTTTGGACTTTATTTGTGCTGTGCTATTATTTATTCATTTCTATATTTATATTTCTGAGATTAATGATTACTGTATTTATTTGCTAGTTTTTGTTAGTTTATTTATTTTGGATTTTCTTTTGTATTCATTTATTTTTGTGTATTTTGGACTGCAAAGAAAAGCAACACAAATCAACCCTTCAACCCTTACCTCTTACTGGAAGCCCACCTAACCAAAGCTGTCTTATTTTAGACATTTTATGAGAAGAACATAATTGTCATTAGAAAAGACATGCTTGGAACAGTTGAAGGTTAACAAGAATGAGGATAACCAGAAACAAGATGGATGGACTCAATCAAAGATATCATCAACAACCCATTAAGAAGCCTAAAAATTAAAACAGAGGATAGGACAAACTATCCATTTTGTTAACAGAAATTGGAACCAAATTTACTACACTAAATAAATAATACTATTGTATTTATTAATTATTAGTATAAATTATTATTTAATTATTAATTCCTCTTGATTTAATTTCTGAATTCATTAATAGATTTTGTATTTATTTATTCATTTATTTAACTGCGACTCAGCTAATTGCTGTTAACAGGCTGACTGTGACCAAAATGGACTCCCTAAACAGTATTGTGCTATAAATTATATTTAATCAAGTGAATAATATTAAAATCATATTGATCAATAACTGAATTTGGACACTTCACCACCTGTGTCAGAATTCAAAAGTCACCTAAACAGATCAACATCTTTTGCATATAAGAGCCTGAAGTTGAATTCCTACCCATACTCATAGAGTGAACTTTGTATTGATGTACAAGGTAGTGTAGATGTACAAAGATGAGAACCAGGAAAAAAAGTATAATTACATGAATGGGGGGTGGGTGCTGGAGCCTATACCAACTAAACAATCTTGCTTAATTTATTAAACTGTGATTAAAAGTGTAATGCCACACAGACCTTTAATGCTGTCCCACTTCAGCACCTCAGGGCTAACAGTTTTCTGTCCTTTATAGCATTAAATACAGTTCAACATGAGATACCATAGTCAGGTCTCATTGCGTTGACTGAAAAATCTAAAATCTACAGCACGACATTCTCTCAGTTAGAATGATGTAATTAGCTAGCTAGCTAACTGAACAAAGTTCATCTAAACTTGAAATGAGACTGTTGATGGATACTGAAACTTGATGCATAAAAAGAAACAAAAAAGATCAAGACACATTTTACTTAATTGCAGGGAAAAAAATATTCTTTTTACAATTTAAATCTCAGAGATCAGTGGCAGATGAGATTGGACCCAGCAGGCCTACGCTACTCACTTTTCCATTGGTCAACTCAAAATATCAACTGAAATTTACTTTTACCATTGAGACATTATTATTGTTAAAGAAACATGAAAATTTATATATATATATATATATATATATATATATATATATATATATATATATATATATATATATATATATTCATCCTTCCCCGGACACTCTCAGTACTCTCACTCACCATGGCTAATTTTAAACTGGCTAGTCAGCAAAGACCTGGCCTTTCTTTTCAGTAACCTCTTAGTGACTCCCTGGCTTGCCCTAAGGAACAGTCAAATTCAATTGCATGGCAGACAGAGCTGGAACAGCTTAATGTTCTGTAAAAGTAAGGCCATCTCACTCTGTCCTCACCTTCAGTTCTATCGTGAATTCACACAAATTCACACAAATTTAAATACCATTTCTATTGTGATATTGTCATAACCATTACACAGTATTATCCTGCACTCAGTCTCCATGCTGCAGCAACATGCTGCCTCTCTGCTGATCCTCAGCATGAGTGTGGCAGGCAGTACTGTTTCTTGTACAAAGATGAATCAATATTTTCTTATGAGCAGTTTCAATGTGGGAACTTGACTGCTGAATAGGCAAAATTGAAAAGAAATTAAAGAAATGTGTCATGCTAAATTTGTGTCTAGTACTCACATACACACACACACACACACACACACACACACACACACACACAAACACACACACACAGACACACATTTTCTAAGCCACTTCTCCCTTATTAAAAAGAAAGTCTACAGGATCATATGAAAAAGCAATGTTGTAGACTGACAAGAGGAGAGGATGACTCAAGGTCCTCAAGCGTTGTAAAAAAAACCAAAAAAACATATATGGCCAAACGCCAACACAAAGGGCACGCATTTGAAGTGAATCTTTTGTCCTTCAGCAAGGTGACAGGTGTGACATCCAACCAACCATTTTCCAGTCTTCAGTCATTCCAGCAGGACTGCAGGGGCAAGAGTTAATCAGCTTCTGCTGCAGTACTTAGCTGTACATAAATCTCTTAACTGGGATATTTTTGCTCCACTTAATTTCATTTGAAATATCATCAGATCCTCTCAATTCCCCTAGTGTCCTTTGATGAAGAAATGATATTTCAGCAGAGAGCTTCCAATTATAAATGAATAAAAATGCATGGGCCTTCACTGAGATTGGGAATTTATTTCCCCCATAATGTGCCCACAAATGGAAAAGAGTCTTATTATGTTTTGAGCTATAACTATATATTATATATAGCTATAATTGAATAGCTCTAATTTACTTCCTTAAAGGGAGTAGATCAAATAACTTGTCTGTGACAAGCCCTTTGTTCATGACATACCTTGGGTGATTTCAGACATCTCAGTTGCATATAAATGAATTGTAAGAGCTGTTGAAGAGGGTGATTTGATGCCAGTGATGAAGAGGTACGGAAGGCCTAGACAGTGACGGATGGGGCATGTCTTCAGCTATCAGCTGAGCAGTTACCACTGTAGAATTCCAAACCAGGGGACTCCTGGACAAATTAAATGTATTTGTTGAGTGCTCAGGTCACAGACATAAAGCTAGCCATAAAGAAAGTGGGCTAACACAGTTATATAATCTGATACCAAGATTAGACCCAGCTCATACAGGACAAGTGACAGGTGTGACAAACATGACCATACAGGGGTAACCACAATAAAAGGCAGCCTAAAATACAACTTCAGCACATGTGCACAGATACAGAATGTATATCACAGATATAGCACAATTCAAAACAATAAATGACTTCATCATCCACAGCCACCATTCTGCATACTGTTGCCCTTTCAAGAGTAGCAGAGAGAAGCACCCCATAACTCAGCAGCAGACTGGAACAAGGGCAGACAGTAGAGTGTATCTGGCTGTAAAAGATACTGCCCTTGTCCTTGAGAGATAAAAACAGAAGAGGGAAGGCACAGAAGAAGTGAACAGTTTTTACCATTTGCCATTAGTATTCAGAATTAATTTATACTATTTTATATTCATTTTATTCCAATAATCCTTCAAGATCAAAAGGCTCTTCTTTCACACGTGTAGGACACATTATTACATTAATATGGTTTTGTAAGTTCTTAATTGAAAGGACGCTCATTTATACACACTAGAAAAGATACAATCTGAAATGAGATGTTGTTTGTAATTTCAACACTGCTTTAAGTATTCCTCTAGCAGGGGTTCTGAACTCCATTCCAGTGACAAATTTGTCACTAGGGTAAGGCACAGGCACAATTGGATAACAAACATCTATCAAGGCAGTCAGCCAATGGTCATAAAATAGTAAAAAAAGACACAATTGTAATTACAACACAAAATCAACAGCTATTTTTTACCTATTTTTCTCAAAGTTGGATACTGTGAAAAATGTAAATAAAAACAAAATCCCATGATTTGCAAATCATTTAAAACCTAAATTTCATTGAAAATGCTTCAAAGACAACTTATCAAATGTTGAAACTAAGAAATGTTATGTTTTTTTTTTTAATATTTGCCCATTTTGAATTTCATGCCAGCAACATGATCCAAAAAAGTTGGGACAGGGGCAACAAAAAGCTGGTAAAATTGTGTAATGCTTAAAAAACCACCTGGTGTTTAATTGGCAACAGGTCAGTAACATGATTGAGCATAAAAACCATCCCTCCTCTTTCAAAGGTAAAGATGGGGAGGGGTTCACCACTCTGTGAAGACTGCACGATCAAATTGTGCAACAATTCAAGAACAACGTTTCTTGGCATAAAATAGCAAAGAACTTTTGCTTTTCATCATCTATGGTACATAATAACATTAAAAGATTCAGAGGAATCTCTTTAGGCAAGGGACAAGGCCAAAAAGTAGTATAAACAGGCCCCTTTAGGCCCTCAGGTTTCCCTGCATTAAAAACAGACAATGATTCTGTGGTGGAAATTACTGCATGGACAAACAGTTCGTTACTGCATCGAAAAATGCTAATTAAAACTCTAAAACACAAAAAAAAGAAACCATACATAAACAGGATCCATGAATGTGCCACTTTCTTTGGATACGAGCTCATTTAAAATGGACTGAGGGAAAGCGGACCATACTGAGCACTGGTGCCCCTCAGGGCTGTGTGCTTAGTCCGCTGCTGTTTACTCTGCTGACTCATGACTGTACTGCAAAGTACAGCTCAAATCACATCATCAAGTTTGCTGATGAGACGACTGTGGTGGGTCTGATCAGCGAGAATGATGATTCAGCATACAGAGAGGAGGTGCAGCAGCCAATGGACTGGTGTGCAACCAACAACCTGTCTCTGAATGTAGACAAAATTAAGGAAGAGTGCGAGGTGACCACCTCAAACTGAACATCAGTTCAGTTCAGCTCTGCTGTGGAAATCGTCAGGAGCACCAAGTTTCTTGGTGTCCACAACACAGATAACCCCCCTTGGTCCCTCAACACCAACTCCATAGCCAAGAGAGCCCAGCAGCGCCTCTTGTACCCGCGGAGACTGAAGAAGGCTCATCTCCCCCCTCCCATCCTCGCCATGTTCTACAGGGGGACTGTGGAGAGCATCCTGAGCAGATGCATCATCACTTGGTTTGGGAGTTGCACCGCCTCGGACCGCAAGACCCTACAGCGTATAGTGGGGACAGCTAAGAAGATCACTGGGGTCTCTCTCCCCTCCATCATGGACATCTACACCACACATTGAATCCAGGAAGCCACTAGCATTGTGGACGACCACATCCACCACTCACACTGACTTTTTATACTGCTGTCATCTGGCAGTAGGTACCAGAGCATCCATGCTACCACTGCCAGACTCTGCAACAGCTTTGCTCCTCAAGCAATCAGGTTTTTAAGCTCACAAGGACTGAACTAATCCCCCCTTCCACACACATACTCTGCACACACACCTTTTTTCATGCTCTGGAACATTGCTGCTACACTGTGTTTACACTGCTTACTCAAGTTTTACTGCCTCAGTAACTGCTGTGTTTATGTATATTATCAGACTGCGTGACTCACAGATCATAGCTTATTAAATATTTATGCACCTTATTCTCACATGTCCTTATTCTTCATGTCCAGAAATGTGTGCTGTGTCGGTTCTGCACTGTCTTGTCTGTTTACTGTGTCTAATGTCTGTTTAATTTATTGTATATATTATATTGTTTCTAGCTTAATTTTTTTGTTTGCACACTATGTCTGCACGTTCACACTTTGCACTTTTTATTCCTTGTTGCACCGTGTTATTCCTGGAGGAACATAATTTCACTCCACTGTGTACTTGTACATAGATGGAATGACAATAAAGGCCTCTTGACTTGAAAAGTGTCCTGTTGTCCAACGAATCAATATTTGAAAATCTTTTTGGAAATGATGGACGCTAGGTCCTCTGTGCTAAAGACCACTCAGCTTGTTATCAGCGAATACTTCAAAAGCTAGTATTCATGATGGTACAGGGGTGCATTAGTGCACATGGTATGAGTGACTGGCACATCTGTGAAGGCACCATTAATGCTGAATGATGTACACATGTTTTGGCAACATATGCTACCATCCAGACAATGTCTTTTTCAGTGAAAGCCTTGCTTATTTCAGCAAGACAATGCCAAACTACATTCTGCATGTATTACAACAGCATTGCTCTATATTAAAATAGTCTGGGAGCTAAACTGCCCTGCCTGCAGTCCAGACCTGTCACCACTGAAAACATTTGTCACATTATAAAATGAAGAATACGACAAAGGAGACCCCAAACTGTTGAGCAGCTAAAATGCTATGCTAAGCAAAATTGGGAAAAAACATTTCACTTTCAAAACAGCAGCATTCAGTCTCCTCAGTTCCCAAACACTTACAGAGTGTTGTTAAAAGAAGAGGTGATGAAATAAAGTGGTAAAAAAAAGGTGATGAAATAAAGTGGTTGGAACAAAAAAGTTCCAACTTTTTTGGAACATGTTGCTGGCATCAAATTCAAAATGGGTAAATATTAACCAAAAAAAAAATATAAAACTTAGTTTCAACATTTGATTTGTTTTTCTTTGTACTATTTTCAATATAGAGTTTAAATGATTTGCACATCATTGAATTTTGTTTTTATTTACAACCCCAATTCCAAAATGTTGGGATGCTGTGTAAAAGTGTAATTCAATGTAAATAAAAACAGAATGCAATGATTTGCAAATCTCATAAACCCATATGTTATTCACAATAGAACAGTGAGCACATATCAGATGTTGAAAGTCAGACATTTTACCATTTCATGAAACTCATTTAGAACAGAAGTGCATCTTAAAAAATTTGGGACAGGCACAACAAAAGGCTGAAAAGTAAGTGGTCCTAATAAATAAACAGCTGGAAGAGCAATTTGCAACTAACTTACATGACTGGGAATAAATAAGCATTTTAGAGAGGCAAAGGTCTGTCAGAAGCAAAGATGGGCAGAAGTTCACCAACCTGTGAAAAACTGTGTCTACAAACTGTGGAACAATTCCAGAAAAATGTTCCTCAACATAAAATTGCATAAACTTTGATTATCCCACTAACTATATTACATTATATATCTTCAAAAGACTCCAAGAATCTGGAGAAGTCCTTGTACACCAACGATGAGGCCCATGGTCAATATTGGATGCTCATGATCTTTGGGCCCTCAAGTGGCACTGCATTGAAAACAGGCATGATTCTCTACTGGAAATCACTGCATGAGCTCAGGAACACTTCCAGAAATCACTGTCTGTGAACACAGTTTGCCATGCAATCCACAAATGCAAGTTAAAGCTGTATCATGCAAAGAAGAATTCATATATAACCAGCATCCAGAAACGCTGCCAACTTCTATGGGCCCAAGCTCATGTAAGATAAACCAAGGTGAAATGGAAACGTGTCCTGTGGTCCATCCATCCATCCATCCATCCATCCATCCATTTTCTAAGCCGCTTCTCCGTCAGGGTCGCAGGGGGGGTGCTGGAGCCTATCCCAGCAGTCTTCGGGCGGAAGGCAGGATACACCCTGGACAGGTCGCCAGTCCATCGCAGGGCAGACAGACAGACACAGACAGTCACTCACACCTAGGGGCAATTTTAGCATGTCCAATTGGCCTGACTGCATGTCTTTGGACTGTGGGAGGAAACCCACGCAGACACGGGGAGAACATGCAAACTCCACACAGAGAGGACCCTGGCCGCCCGGTCGGGGAATCGAACCCAGGCCCTCCTCGCTGTGAGGCGATAGCGCTACCCACTAATAATGGACACTGCATCCTCCAGACTAAAGACCTCCCAGCTTGTTATAAGCACACAGTTCTACACACACACACAATGCTAAACCACATACTGCATCCTTCACAACAGCATGGCTTTACAGAAGAAGAGTCTGGGTGCTGAACTGGCCTGCCTGCAGTCCTTTCACCAATAGAAAACATTTGAACATTTGATCATGAAACAAAAAATACATCAAATAAGACCAAGGACTGTTGAGCAGCTAGAATCCTACATCAGACAAGAATGGGACAACCTTCCTCTCATAAAACTCCAGCAAAATGGTCTCCTCAATTCACAGAGGTTTACAGGCTGTTGTTAAAAGAAGAGGTGATGCTACACAATGGTAGACATGGCCCTGTCCCGACTTTTTGAGTTGCTGCCATCAAGTTCCAAATGAGCTAATATTTTTGATGAAAAGGTAAAATGTTTCATTTTCAATATCTGACATGTGTTCTATGTTCCATTGTGAATAACATATGGGTCTATGAGATTTGAAAATCGTTGCATTCTTTTTTAATTTACATTTATTTACATTTTACACAGTGTCCCAATTTGTTTTGGAATTGGCATTGTACATCTAAAACCAGACTGAATTAGCATATTAAAAATGCTACAGTAATAAGAAAAAGTGACCAGAAGTCAAACTACATAAAAAAAACAGTTTTACCCCCAATTAATTTGTGCCTCATACTCAAGTGTTTATCACATTTTTCAGTTTATTTACATGTTTTACATCAAATGCAATAGACCTCATGTTGGTCAGCTTACACTGGCAGTTATAATTCAGCTGTAAATAATTTTAAAGTAGTCTCACTGTTACTTTCAGGCCTGGTCTGCTCCAGACAGATAGCTCTTTGTCTGTATAAAGTCTTCCATATTTCTCATGAGACTTAACTAGCTCCCCTAATTAGCCCTAATTAGATTAATGTTTTAATTTACTTAATTGTTATGTTTTTTATTCAAATATTTTATTTGATATTTCATTTTAGCTGAAAAAAATGAAAATAATATGAAGTGTTTTTGAGTCATTGGCTGTGTCCAGAAACGCATACTACTTGACTATACGTAGTCTACTAGTGAATGCACTGCTACTGGTGGTGTATTTCTTTGATTTAGTATGGTAGTATGTGGTTGTGAATGCAAACCATTGCTTGTGACAAGTACAAGAAACATGTAGTTTCAGTACAGAACAGTATAGTGTGTCCTGTTCTTATAATATTAAGTTGTTTTTACTTGCAGTAAGGGCACCTTCACACTTGCAACATTTGTATGTCACTTTGAGGGATAGGTTCATTATAAATTGGGTGTAAATGAAAGCAACAATCACTGTCTCAATTTAGGACAGACTGCAAGGTCACTTTATGAACAGCTGCTACACTTATTTGCACATACGCACGTGTAACTTTAATTTTATTTCAACTTTGCACATACTGTACACTTTTTGCTTTTAGCTTTTACTATGTTTTTTTAGAGTTATTCTTATATTTTCTTTTTTTTATTCTCTTAAGAGAATAAATATATGGTGAATGGAGGAACAGCAAAGTAAGAATTTCATTGTACAGTGCAACTGCCTGTTCTGCTGTACACATGACAATAAAACTCTTGAATCTTGAAAGGACAGAAGCAGCTCTCCATGAGAGCCTGAACACCTCATCACTGACTTTAGTTGGCTCTGGAGAGTACTTTAGAACATTCCTAGTTAACTATAACATGAAATGGTATTTGATACTGTTAAAATAATAAATAAGAAACTATAACAGAATATAATAGAATGGAATAGAAGCTTCATTATGTTCACATTTACTTACTACCTTACTTGGGTGGTCTTTTCAGAGAATTTTAAAATAAAAGCCAGGGAAAATGAAAAATTGTTAGCTCTGTTGCATACATTTTGCAACCCTGGAACACCTCATTCCACTTTTGCTGCTTTTACAGAATATCTTCTGAATTTTGAAGTTGGGATGTTTTACAACTATGAAAAGGGTCTTACTATTAATTTTTCTAAATTGTGTAGTCTTGTTTAATGTCAAGTACATTTCTAAGAGACTAATTGCTCTACTTTTTGTCATACTTTAAAATATTTCCCCAATCATTTCTCTTATTAAATGCTCCTGCATCTCCAGCTGCTGATAAATTACAAAGTCTCAAAATATCATCTGCAATGTTTGTTGCATTTTTATCACTAGAGTCACCAGTTACTATGATCATCCTCTTCATTTTATTTCAGAAAATAGATCAGATGATTTTATTTCATGTAGGCCAAATTTAATTATGATCATAATTAGAATTAAAATAAGAGCTTGCAAATGTTAATGAATAATGTTTTAGGAAATGCTGTATTAATTGTATTGATTTAAATGCTTTCTTTAAATTATCCTGAGAAGCTGGTTCAAGACTGGACTGTTACAATGCCCTTCTGACTGGAAGTAAATTCTGCATCGATTATACTTTTCTTCTACTGACTTTTAGATGGTGAAAACATAAGCTTTTGGTTAAGTTCCCTAACATAAGCCGGCATGTTTTTTGTTTGTGTTTTGGAATTCTTAAGATACTACAGGTCTATCTGTTGGATTCTAAGTTCCAAACATTCCTTTACTGTTTAGATTGAATCATATAGTTGACTGTTTATTTTTAAGTCAGTGGCAGTTACTGATAATCTTGTCTTTTCCATCTGTTGTCCTGTTTTTGCTCCTTAAATGTGTCATTATCAGTTTTATATATAAATGTTGATGATGAGGACATCTGATTCATTATGTTATGGTTTGCTGCAACACAAAAGACACACAACAGTAAAGACTGATCTTTTGATAACAATTAGTCATTCACCTGGCACTATGAAAGACAGTAAGCTTTCAAGACAAGGAGATGCAGAGATTTTTAATACAGGCTCATATATTACAAAGTCTAATAGAACTACACATTCTTCTGCAAAATATAGCTCCTGTAAAAAAATCCACACACTCTTCAGTTGCATCCAGTGCAAGCTTGGCAGCTGCTAAGGCAAGAGCTGAAGGTGAAGCTGCACAAACAAGAGCAGCTTACCCTAAGAAAGAAATGGAAGTCAAAATTGAACAAGCTCATCTAGAAGCCACATTAGATGTTTTAAAACATGAGAGAAAAGCAAATGCTGCACTCGCCAAAGCTAAAGTCATGGAGGCAGTTGCTGCCGAGGAGATTTAAGAAACATTGAAACTTTACCACAACCAAGTTCACCGCAGAAAGTTAGTGAATATGTATCCCAGCTCTCTACAACACTAGAACGTCCAGTATCACAACACAGCAGTCAGTTAGTATCTGGAGGTCTAAGTAAATTTGATGATCTACCAGAAAATTATCTGATCTTCGTCAGGACTACTGAAGGTCTAAGCCTATCATGCAATGAAGAAATGATCTGCTTATTAAATGGTTGGGTCCACAATCCAGCCAACATGCACGCTGGATAATGTCAGTTGACATTAGACACCCCTCTGAAGGCCTTCAGATGATATGGAAGAGGTTACAAGAATGTTATGGTGCCCCTGAGGCCATAGAGAAAGCACTTTTCTTGAAACTAGACAATTTCACTAACATTGGAAGCAGAGACAATCAAAGGGTATGTTTGGAGTGCATCACCCTCAAAAACCTGATCAGATTCATGCTGTATTTGATTCAAGTTCACAATTTGATGGTACTCTATATCCCTTAACAATGTCCTTCTTTCCAGGCCTGACCTCAACAACAGTCTTCTAGGTGTACTCATCAGGTTTAGGAAAGAGCCACTTGCTATCACTGCTGACATTCAGCAGATGTTTCACTGCTTCATTGTATGCAAGAATGACAGGTATAACCTGAGCTTTCTTTGATACAAGGACAACAACCATGACAACAAAGTGGTTGACTGCCACATGAGAGTGCATGTCTTTGGAAATAGTCCTTCTCCAGCTGGGCCCATGTATGGATTAAGAAAAGCTGTATGCAAAAGAGGAAAAGAATTTGGAAGCAATGTCAGACACTTAATTAGAGAGATTTCTGTTGATGACACTCTAAAATCCTTTCCCACAGAAACTGAAGCCATAAACATCCTCCGAAGACCACAAAATATGTTAGCACAGTCCAACATTGAACTCCTGATTCCTGCTATCAAGTATGAGGAATGGAGAAGACGGCAGGACTCATTGCAAGAAGTCAAGAATCTGAGTGTTCCACGCACCTATACATCATTTTCCCTTTCAAAGGCTCTCAGCACCAAATTTGTGTCTTTTCATATGCCTCAGTCAAAGAAATAAATGCAGTGGTTTATTTGACAGTAAAACAATGACGAATACAGTTTGTATCTGTTGATGCCATCATTTTCTGCTCAGAAGATATTTATTGATATTTCTTTGATTGATCAGTTTTGGTCGGAGCAATAAGTGTATTTTTCTCCAGCCACCAGAGCGAGCCAAATCAGATACTGCAGATGTCATTGTTGAAATATCTAACAAATGGAAAGCTTTACTGTATGTCTATAGGTAAAGAATATTTCTGAATATTATGCTTTCCACTGAGCCTAACTATTTTGTACATACAACTATACAAGAAGCATACAAGAAAAAAGAAGGAAAATACACATTTTACTAATTCTTGTGCTTAAATCACATTTCTTTTTTCTTAAAACAATCTAAATGATTAAAAACGTCATGACTTTGCAGTGTGGCTGCAAGATTTGAATAAATTGGTGGGACTTATTCTGCTTAAAAAGGCTAAAAATACATCAATCATTTGGTTATAATCAAATTTGACAAAAAATATATAAAATGACAAACTGAGGGTATATCATGATTTACTATTCAATTACATTACTCAATAGTCACAATAATTGCAAGGTGGTAACTAGTTCCCAAAACGGTGCTTATTGCCAATATATACCAATAAATTGTGTAAAAAAACAGGTCTGCTGTGGGCCTGTTGTAGCGCTCCATGAAAACATATGTCTTTGAAGGTTATAGCTGTGGGTTTGATTCCCTGTCACAGATGTTGGATGGTACTTTATCAACTGTTGTGGACACATAATTAATTATCTTAAGAAAGGGTCTTTCTTTAAAAAATCCAATGATTTGCTACCTTCTATGACCAGAGACACAAAATTTGTTTATGCTGCTACTTTGTCTGAAAATGGTGCATGGGTCTTGTTGCTTCCTTTCAATGAATTGTTTCAACATTTGCAGCTGTGCAACAGCTGTCTTGTAGCTCACCATAAGAGCATCTGCCTCTGTACTGTAAGGTTGTAGTGTAATATCTACTTCAAGCAACTTTGAGCTACTTTAATTTCACTCACTACTCACCTAAAATCCAATCTAATAGACAAACATCTGACATTACCGTTTCCTTTCATTTTTTCCTTACAATTTCAAATAAATGATTTGCATTTGGGGTAGCAGAATGGGGTCAGTGTGTAGTCTTAAAATAGTCCAGTGATTTATGCATGAGTCCCAGTAAATTGTCAAATTGTGGATTTCTGCAAGAGTGAGAATGAAGTGGCTTGCACTCTCTGGACGGGCTCTCAGTCCAATGGTGAGGAAAGCAAAGCAGCTCTTTAAGACACAGAAAACCGACTCAGCGTAGCAGAGCTTTCTCATGGCTTCTTTTGAATCGTAGTGCCACTGGTGAAGTGGGCCTTTTGGAGAAGCATCAGCAGGTACTTTTGCACAGGGTTGCCTCACTCACCGAGCAGCACTCCACTGTACACCACCTCCTCAAGTCATTCAATTCCATGAGGTAGACTCGTGCTTGTTTTCGCAGCGCAATCAGATTTAATTTAACACAGTGCATGTTAAACCACCAAACTTAGCAGTTTAGGAAAACCCATATTAAACTGAGACTAAACTGCTGCTAAGCTAATGACAGAGTAACAGCACCATCTGACATTTGCTGTTGAGTAATATGCCATTTTATAAGTAGTGGGATTGTAAACATATTCCATGATGGGATGGTAGGTCCATGTGCTCTCAAGTAACGTAAAATTTTGATGGTCTCATTAATTCTGATGTAATTCAGTAAACAGCATCTTTATACAGTCCTCACAGAAAAATGTTTTCTATTCTTAAACTGGTCCCCAGGGACCACCAAATGGTCCAGATTATTGCTCTATGTACTGCAAGTTAGTTTGGAGCAAAAATCTGGATGGTTTAGGGGAAGACTGGAGTTCCTGGAAGACTGAAGAACCACTGCTATAAAGCACATAGTAACTCAAGCAAAAAGGCTCTGTCTCACATGTTAATTGTTGTTTTCTCAACAACTACGCTAAATACAAATTTCCATTTCCTGGCCTGTAATGAGGTAGCTTGAACTGATGAAAAATCTATTGAACGTGTATGTAGCGGTTACATCTTAACTCACTGTCTTTGGGCATTTTCATATTGTGCAATCCTATGAGGATCCTGTGGTAAAGAGCTGTGACAGCTAGTGAGTGGAATTTGTATTTCATATTGACTTTTGACTACCAAAAAAACAACTCCAAAGCAGTCCCTCCTAGAAGTGCCACTGTCTAGTAGAGCTGTAATCTTCAATTACTTTCAGCAGTAGCTAAGAGGAAGAGCGAAGAGAGTATGCAAATAATCTTTGTCTTGATCTGGAAATATCTCCTTTGTCTTTTTGTTTGTGCCTTAAATATTCTGACAGATCCTTGTTTTTATATATTTTATATATTTTGTAATACATGTGTATGTTGTGGATACTGTTGCATGTATGCTTGCAAATGTCAGAGTTATGTCATCACAAGCATTCTGAAAAATGTCAGTAGATCACAAGAATAATCCAGCTTGTAACACTGATGCATTACAGAGCAAACGGGCTGTAGTTTCAAAGAAAGAATGCAAGATGGAACTTGACCATGCACTTACATTAATGAAATGGAAATTTAATGGAAATAAAATGGATGAGGGCTATAGTTACCATTGGCCTCTGCCTGCCTAATCATTAGTAGACTGAAGTTGCAGAGGCAAAGTTGAACTTGCTGCTTAAAATTTGCAAGGTTACTCTCATTAAATCAGCACATTGTGCAAGTGTGAAAAATAAGAACTCAGCAATAACACTAATAAAGGAATGGTTCAGCAAAAATAAAATTTACATATTTTTCATTTATTCCAGATATAGTCAATGGGCTAAGATGTGTGGTGTCCAAGGTTTGGGAAGAAAATAATAATCTGGAGGGATAGAAGAGAGAGACAGCTTAAAGAGAGAAAAAAAAACGCTTCATGTCCTGCTATCTACCTTTTATCTTATTTGATATACCACTCATATAATCAGTGATTAATTAAATACATTCTTTAAGAAAATAAATCAAATGTACACAATTTTCCAATTACTTTAGGTATAGTTGATCAGCCAAAATATGTTTCGTCCAATTTTTGAGATTAATACTGGAGCTTCAAGGCTAAGGTTGCTAACAAACATTAAAAGTGAAAAATCACCTAAATCTTTTCCATAAACATCCATAAACTCCCAATCATCTCACCTCGATGCAGTTGTCAGCTATTTTACACAACAGGTGTTGGGCCAATTCTTTGCAGACATCTTGATGCCACAGGTTATTTTCACAATTTCTGTAGTTTCTTTTTATCAATAATTGTTAATCTCGCAATTTCAAACTGAAGATATATGCAATATATTGCAAATGCAATTCAGTATGACATCTGTTGTCTGAAATGGATGCTGCTGTGTTAATGGCCACACTCTGACGGCATGCATTTATGGAAAAGATTTAGGTAATTATTGATGTCTAATGTTTGTTAGCAACATTAGCCTTGAAGCATTTCATTCAAAATTCACAATTGGGACACCAAAAATGCTCCGGCTGCTCAACTAGAACTGCAGCAGATGGAAAATTGTGTACATCTGACTTTTTTGTTAAACAATTACTTTAAACCATGGTCTCGGATTTAGAGGTATTGATTCTCATCCCGGCCGCTTCACACTCGGCTGCAAACCGATCCAGTGAAAGCTGAAGTTCGCGGCCTGATGTCCCCAATAGGACCACATCATCTGCAAACAGCAGCGATGTGAACCTGAGGTCAGAAAACTGGACACCCTCCATCCCCTGACTGCGCCTAGAAATTCTATCCATAAAAATTATGAATAGAATTGGTGACAAAGTGCAGCCCTGACGGAGTCCAACTCTCACTGGGAATGAGTCTGACTTACTGCTGGCTATGTGAACCGAACTCCAGCTTTGTTTGTACAGGGCCTGAATGGCTCGTAGCAAAGAGCCATGTACCCCATACTCCCGAAGCACCTCCCACAGAATACCCCGGGGAACACAGTCGAATGCCTTCTCCAAATCCACAAAGCACATGTGGACTGGTTGGGCAAACTCCCATGAACCCTCCAGAATCCTGGAGAGGGTAAAGATGGGTCCAGTGTTCCACGACCAGGGCGGAACCCGCACTGCTCCTCCTGAATCCGAGGTTCGACTATAAGCCGGACTCTCTTCTCCAGTACCCCTGCATAGACCTTACCAGGGAGGCTGAGGAGTGTGATTCCCCTGTAGTTGGAACACACCCTCCGGTCCCCCTTTTTAAAAAGAGGCACCACCACCCCAGTCTGCCAATCCAGTGGCACTGCCCCGATGTCCACGCAATGTTGAAAAGGCGTGTCAGCCAAGACAACCCCACAACATCCAGAGCCTTGAAGAACTCAGGGCAGATCTCATCCACCCCTGGAGCCTTGCCACCAAGGAGCTTCTTAACTACCTTAGCGACTTCAGCCTCAGTAATGGACAAGCCTATTCCCATGTCCCCAGACTCTGCCTCCTCACTGGAGAACGTGTTGGTGGGATTGAGAAGGTCCTCAAAGTATTCCTTCCACCGCCCAATGACGTCTTCTGTCGAAGTCAGCAGCACACCATCTCCACTATATACATTGCTAGTGGCACACTGCTTTCCCCTTCTGAGTTGCCTGACGGTTTGCCAGAATCTTTTCGGAGCCGACTTAAAGTCACTTTCCAAGGCCTCACCAAACTCCTCCCATACATGTTTTTTTGCCTTGGCGATGACTGAAGCCGCAGATCGCTTGGCCTGTAGATACCTGCCAGCTGCCTCTGGTGTCCCACAGGCCAACCATGTCAACCAGGGCTCCTTCTTCAGCTTGACGGCATCTCTCACCTGGGGTGTCCACCACCGGGTTCGAGGATTACCGCCCCGACAGGCACCAACTACGACCACAGCTACAGTCAGCCGCTTCAACAATGGAGGAACGGAACATGGCCCATTCAATGTCAATGTCCCCCACCTCCCCTGATATCTGGCCAACTTCTGACAGAGGTGTGAGTTGAAGATCAATCTGACAGTTTCTTCTGCCAGATGTTCCCAGCAAACCCTCACTATACGTTTGGGCTTGCCTGGTCTGATCGGCATCTTCCCCCACCACCTGATCCAACTCACCACCAGGTGGTGATCAGTTGACAGCTCAGCTCCTCTCTTTACCAGAGTGTCCAAAACACATGGCCGCAAGTCCAATGACACGACTACAAAGTCAATCATTGAACTGCGGCCTAGGGTGTCCTGGTCCTGGAGGAGCACTTTCAAGCACCCTTCCCAAGTACTCTAAGAAGGCTGGGTACTCTGAACTGCTGTTGACTTTGACTGCATAAGCACAGACAGCAGTCAGGACCCGTTCCCCAAACCGAAGGCATAATTCTCGTCCACCGGAGAAAACCCCAACATACAGGCACCGAGTCGAGGGGGCTATGAGAAAGCCCACACCTGCCCACCGCCTCTCATCATGGGCAACTCCAGAAAAGAATAAAGTCCAGCCCCTCTCAAGGAGATTGGACCCAGAGCCCAAGCTATGTGTTGATGTGAGCCCGACTATATCTAGCCGGTATCTCTCAACCTCGCGCACCAACTCAGGCTCCTTCCCCGCCAGTGAGGTAACGTTCCAAGTTCCAGACTCTCGCTGGTGAGCCCCACCCCCAGGCCTGGCTCCAGGGTGTGGCCCCTGTAACCCTGTTCCGGGCAGGGTACACAAGTCCTGTTTTTGTCTTTTCATAAGGGTTATTATGGATCACGCTTTGTCTGACCTGTCACCTAGGACCAGTTTGCCATGGGAAACCCTACCAGGAGCTTTTGCTCCAGACAACATAGCTCCTAGGATCATTCAAGCACGTAAACCCCTCCACCATGATAAGGTGGTGATCCATGGAGAGGCTTTCTTAAGATTGTCTCAGAGAAATAAATCAGATCTCAATATGATATTAATGAAGGATAATTGATTTCTGAATTGTTTCTCCTAAATCCGCCTTAGGAGTAAAGATGAGATTAACATCAGCATCTCACTGTGAGAAATTCTGGTGATGAAGAAGAGAAGCAAGATTTCTCCTTCAGAACTGGCAGATGACAATGACATTTTACACTTTTCTTATGGTAATATTATTCAGCTGAGACTGGGGTGAGATGAGTCAGACAAAAAAAGAGTTAAGTGAGTGCATACTTGTAATTTAACACTTGTGTAAGCAATGGGTGCACCTTAAATTATTTGAATTCACTAAAGGACAAGAATCTCCAATCTTATTCAGAGGGCCAGGGTGGCCAAGTTTTTATTCCAACCAAGCCTGGTTTCACCTCAACAGTTGTTTGAAGACTGACATCAATTGATTAAACAACTGGAATCAGGTGTGCTTCTGCCTCCACACTGGCCCTTTGGGAATGAGTCTGGTGGGGAGCCTTTAAACTTTTAGACAAAGTCTAGTCAAAGTCAAGTCAAGGTTTATTTATATGGCACTTTTACAACAGGTGTTGTCACAAAGCAGCTTTACAGAAAAATCTGTGCCCAAACCCCCCATGAGCAAGCCAACGGAGACAGTAGCAATGAAAAACTCCCTAAGAGCAAGAGGAAGAAACCTTGAGAGGAACCTTGAAAAGGGGAGCACACCGGATAGCAAACAATAACAGCAGAGAATGAGATTTGCTTGTGAGTATAACATACGGACAAAGGGGAAAAGTATCTGTCTGTCTGTCTGTCTGTCTGTCTATTTATCCGGCATTGTCTAATGTTATCCCATCAAAAACAACTAAAAAAGAAACAATCACAGAAAACATGAGAAAACTATTAGATTATTTACTAAATTAGAGTATAAGAAGCATTAAGGAAGCGATTGTACTTTCTTGTTGATTTTATGGGGGGATGGGGGAATCTATTATCATTTCAAAAATGTGGAGGTTAAGACACGCATGATATTACCACTGAAGAGTAGGCCACCACTGAGAATTCAGTAGCAGTTTTCCAGGGCTGACTGTCTGGTGCCACAAGATGGAAATAGTGCAAAAGTAAATTAGTTCTTAGTTAAGACCGTTTTTTCAAAGAGGCATTTTTGCACTATGCACTACATGTGAAGTTAGAACTGGCCAACATAGCCTTCTATATTGTACGAAGGCTTCTTGCATAAGTTGAGGTAATACCAACCACAAAAAGAAGAAAAACCATATTCATATACACCTAGAATTCCCAGCAAATCACAGATGCATTTACACTCACTGGACACTTTATTAGGTATTACCTAGGTATTTATTAGGTATGTTCAGTTGCTTGTTAACACAAATAGCCAATCACATGGCCGCAACTCATTGCATTTCGGCATGTAGAGGTTGTCAAGGCAACTTGCTGAAGTGCAAACCGAGCATCAGAATGGGGAAGAAAGGTGATTTAAGTGACTTTGAACATGGCATGGTTGTTGGTGCCAGATGGGCTGGTGTGAGTATTTTGGAAACTGCTGATCTACTAAGATTTTCATGCAAACCATCTCTAGGGCTTACAGAGAATGGTCAGAAAAAGAGAAAATATCCAGTAAGCGGCAGTTGTGTGGACGAAAATGCCTTGTTGATGTGAGAGGTCAGAGAAGAATGGGCAGACTGGTTTGAGATGATAGAAAGGCAACAGTAACTCAAATAACCAATCAAATCATCTGAGGAATGTTTCAACATACCTTGTTGAAAGTATGCCACGAAGAATTAAGGCAATTCTGAATGCAAAAGGGGATCCAACCTTTTACTAGCAAGGTAAAGTGGCCGGTAAGTGTATTTAATCCTACTGAAAAGTAAATATTTATTTTTTGCTCTTCTAACAGTGTGGCATCTGTAAAACAACAAAAAAGCGATGTACTACTGTCATAGTAACACTGATCAAGGCCATTTTGTAAAATTTACTAGCATGAATTTATGGTCTCAGACTATAATAACAGTTCCTTTAAAACAAATATTACACAAAAATTAAAAAGGGAAATAAGCAGCATTCATATGAATGTCCAGTGTGCAAAAGAATTGTATATTTGTGGCAACTCACAGCACTGGGCCACAAGTGTGTGCCAATGCACTTCTCTCTAGATCCTCCCTACAATGCCAATAATAGAGCCTAAATGCCTAAAACAGAGCCTTGTGGAACACCATACTTGACTTTTGTATGAACACATGATTTACGTTTTAAATATACAACTGTATATTTAAGCAAGCAAGCAAGCAAGCAAAGTTTATGTATATAGCACTTTTTTACAACAAGTGTTGTCACAAAGCAGCTTTACAGAACAATCGGTATTACAGAAAGAAAAAGAGCAAGCCAGTGGCAACTGGAAAGGAAAAACTCCCTAAGGGCAAGAGGAAGAAACCTTGAGAGGAACAAAGACTCAGAAGCGGAACCCATCCTCCTCTGGTCAAAGCAAACATTGTTAGTATAAAGTATTATAGTACAAAGCGTGAAAAACAAGTGGGTAGTGGTTAATTTGATTAGTTTATGATTAAGCGATCAGTCAAGTAAAATTTGAACCACAAAAAGCTATTGCTGTTATTCCTACAAGGTCTATCTAGTAGGATAGAGTGGTCTGTCATATCAAATTCTGCAATAAGATCAAGCAGAACCAGCAAAGATACATGTCCTTGGTCAGAAAATAAATAAGAGATTGTTTACAATTTTCACTAGTGCAGTCTTTGTACTATGATGAGGCCTAAATCCAAACTGAAAACTTTTCTGTATGTGATACCTATGCAAGTGGGAATTTAATTGTTGCGGCACAGTTTTTTAAGTAAAGTAAATGAT
Source organism: Pygocentrus nattereri (assembly GCF_015220715.1). NCBI lineage: Eukaryota > Metazoa > Chordata > Actinopteri > Characiformes > Serrasalmidae > Pygocentrus > Pygocentrus nattereri. The sequence continues at coordinate 24,549,121 of NC_051218.1, read as the reverse complement.
CGCAGCCTCTCTGTAGTAGTTACGCTGTAGTAATGTTCTGGATTGGCATTGTAGCACAGCAGGTCTGTATTGGTTAACCTCTGCAAAACATGCCCACATGGGCATGGATCCAGATCCTTAGTACAGTATAACTACGACAAAGCTGCTCCACACTAGTGAAAATTGATATTGAAATAAGTAAATTCATGAAATATAATAAGAAAATGTAGACTTGCCTTCTCATGCCTTGAGATGCTTTCTCTCTGATGAGCCTTGACCCAAGGAAGCAGTTTAATAGAGTTAAAAAGCTATTTTAAAATGTAATATAAAAGTCCTGATAACACAAGTGACCAAAATCTCTGGGACAAATAAATTTTTAAGTACAACAAAGATTTAAAGGTTGAGACTGTGTCAGAGTCCTGAACATTAACTGGGAGATTATTCCACAATTTTGGGGCTTTGTAAGAAAAAGCTCTTCCCCCATTGAAGTCTTCTGTAACATGAGGGAGCAATGATGAGGCAGACACATATGCTGAGAGAAGCGAGATTTATTAGGGGCAAATCCATATTCAGGGTCTAAACAGTCTAGGGTCAAAGAGCCAACATGGAGAGAATGAGGGACAGACATGACAAAAAGGAACACAGGATAAATATAACAACAGAGAACAGGAAATACCATGGAGGCCAGAAGATACTAGACTATACAATACAAAGACCAGCAAAGAACAAGGGATAACACATTTCTTAACTTTGAAATGTTTTGGAGGTTTAGAAACATTGTCCTTGTAATATTACCTATGTGTTGATTAAATATCAGATCTGAATCAATTGTCACACCAAGATTTTTAGCTACTGACCCAGGTACTACAGAGAAGTCAGCAAGATTTAACATTCCAAGCAGCCTCTGGACTAAGAAGGAGAACTTCTGTTTTATCTGGGTTTAAAAGAAGGAGGTTCTGCCACATCCAGTGTCTTTTATCTTTTACACAATCTTCTATTTTATTTCATTTGGATTTATCATCTGGTTTGGCTGATATGCACAGCTGTGTATCATCAGCATAGCAGTGGAAACTAATTCCATGTCTATTTATAACTAAGCCTAATGGTAACATGTATAACGTGAATAACAGAGGACCTAAAACAGAACCTTGTGGAACTCCATATTTCACTTTTGTAAAATTAGATGATACATTATTTATTTGTATGAACTGAAACTGGTCAGTGAGGTAGGATTTGAACCAGGATAATGCTATTCCTGTGATTCCAACCATGTTTTCTAATCTGTCCAAGAGAATAGAGTGATCTATAGTGTCAAAAGCTGCAGTTCGAGTAGTACCAGCAGAGATACGAAGCCTTGATAAGAGGCAGGAAGATGATCATTTGTTATCTTAACTAGAGCCGTCTCTGTGCTGTGGTGGGGCCTAAATTTTTCAAATATGTTGTTCTTATGTAGATAGGAACAGAGTTGCTGGGCTACAGCTTTTTCTAAAATCTTAGAAACAAATGGTAAGTTGGAAATAGGTCTATAGCTTGACAATTTGCTGTGGTCAAGATTTGATTTCTTTATCAAAGTTTAATCACTTAATCATTTTAATTTTTATAGGTGCAATGTTATCTAAATTTGATCAGAATGTATTTTCTAGGCAATCTGCTAATCTGTCTAGCTCTGTTGGGTCTGACGAAGGAAAAGCTATGGTTGATAAGCCTGGAACAATTTCAATAAAGTGTTGAGCTGTATCTGGCGTTATTGAACGTTTCATGCAGTAACGGTGTATATAATGATGTATATACATTTTCACTAAGACCTAGTTCATATGAAATTAGATAATGATCTGAAACTACTGAAGTTTGTGGAAGAACAGTTAGATTATATATGTCAACACCTAGAGTCAAAACAAAATCTAGAGTGTGATTACAGTAATGTGTTGGCCCTATTACATTTTGAGTAAGGCCTACAGAGTCTAAGATAGATGTGAATGCCTTTTTTAATGGATCTGCTGTGTTCTCAAAGTGAATATTAAAATCTCCTGAAATTATTACTTTCTCAGTGCTCACTGCTAGGTCTGCAACAAAGTCACTGAATTCTTTTAAGAATTCAGAATAAGGTCCTGGTGGCCTATAAATACTAATTAGGGGAATGTTTCTGATTTATGTCTAATGATTTTTTATAAATGACACATATACCACCTCCTTTGCCAGACAGTCTAGGCCTGTGTACATAATTATAACCCACAGGGGTGGGTTCATTTAATGCAAAATATTCATCAGGTTTAATCCATGTTTCTGTGAAATATAAAACATCAATTTAATGATAAGTTATTGTATCGTTTACAATGAGAGCCTTAGAGTTGAGTGATCTTATATTAAACAAACCAAACATTAGTTTAGGGACGCTGCAGTTAGACACTGGATCTGATATTTTTATATTTATTGTTATTTAAACAAACTAATTGAGATTTTCTAAGTTTGCGTTTAATTCGGGCAGTGAGACAGTCTCAATATAGTTGTACCTAGGTGACATCTCAAGGCAGCAAGCAGACAGTTGGTTTAACTGTTTGTCTGCTGCCTAGTCCTGGCTCTGGACAGTCAGCAAGTATATATCATGCTCTGCCAACTAAGTAACAGACTATGGGCTACAAGACCAGACTTCCCCTCAAATTGCACCATTTATCTATAAAGCCCACATGATTTTCTGCACACCACTTGGACATCCAGCAGTGTAGCGCCCAAAGCCTGCTGTAAGCTTCAGCACCCTGTCATCTTGGAATAGGGCCAGAGCATATTACGGCACTTTCTATATTAGCAAGTGGCTAAGTTATTCCACATTAAAAGTTTTACTCTGGCGCATGTGCAGGTGTCAGAATGTAACTGCTGAATTACGTAAAAGGAATGGAAAAAACTCACTACCAGTTGAACAAATTACACCCGAAATCCATTCTCATACATCGATTAAAAAAAAAAAAAGGAAAAAAAATAAATTGTCAAGAGGCCCCTTTGATGGGCTGGCCATAAAAAAACAGATGACATAGTTGAAGGTAGGCTGCACAGTTTTCTGAATTTAATAATAACAACAACAATGTTAATAGTAATACATTTTATGGTACGCTAGAAGTCATTGGCGTCAGTTTAATAAAGAGTTTATAATATTACATAATTAGTGTAATTATTAGTAGAACTTTTATCAGGATTAAGTCAGTATGTTTGTGTATAATTGTATTTTCATATACTTCCCCACACTCAAGTCTGCACACCACCACATCACTCTTTCATATTCTAGTGTGAAAAAAAGTCCTAATTGTTGTAAGTCACATTAATATGAAATAAATTTAAATTGTCAGTTGTGACTATGAAATAAGACAATAATTTGACTTTGTATGTTTGTGTGTGTGTGTGTGTGTCTGCCAATATGTAAAGAAAAAAAATAATAATTTATTGATACATGCAAAGGCATTAATTTAATATTAATTGTTTAATTATGTGTACATTTGCGTTTTACAGTTTTTAAAGTTTTATTTATTTTGTTGTTTATTATTTTATCTATTTTTCATATTAGCAGAAATTGTCTTCCATAGTGTTTTTGCGCTTGTATGTATGGTTGAGATTTGTGCAGTTAGAAGGTCTATCAGGTTGGAAGTTTCTGGACATTGAACATTCTTCTACTGCAGCATGGAGTTATAAACCTCACATGCTGTTGAAACCTTTGTGAGCCATATCTGTGGACACTTCTAGCATTGTATTATGTTTATAGTTTGCAAGTAACTGTAATAAAATTTTTGTTGCCATGTGTAAACTTGAGCAAAATTTAATATTCAATATTTAGAACAGATATTACATCTTAATAAATATATACATATATATATATATATATATATATATATATATATATAGATGGAGTGTTAAAGCAGCCAAACCCATACCTAGCCCATAGGAACATGTGGGCCTCAATGTTGGCAGGCCATCTGTCACGGTTGGCCCCTCCCAGTCCTGTCCATGTGCTCCTTTGTTTTGGTTTCAGTCCTGCCCCCTGTTTGGTTACTCCGTCCCTGATTGTATTCACCTGTCCCTCATTGTTCCGTGTATTTAAGCCCTGTGTTTGCCCCTTGTGTTCGCCAGTCTTTGTATCTTTGTATCTGGTCCTTGTTTGATGTGTTGGTTCTGTTTTTTGTCACGTCTTACCCTCGATCTGTCCGTGTCGGCTCATTGACCCTGGACTGTTTTGACCACGACCCTGGATTTGCCCATAATAAATCTCGCTTATCTCAGCGTGTGCGTCCGCCTCCTCGCTCCCCCTTACACCATCAAACAATAGCCTAAAAATATGGGCTAAAAATTGGGCTTCCAGTTTAGGGCCCCTATGTCGGTGGCTCACCTTAAACCCTGATATGCGGGCTACGTGTGGGCCGCCAGCACATGGAATATGGAAGCTTTTGGTATATGGTATTTGGAATATGGTATGATTTTCCCCTAATATGGTGGTTTAGTATGGTGTCCTGAGGTGGGACCCCAGCCAGTTGTGAAACCAAGGGGATGCTGCTGGCCCCTCTCTAAGCCCTCATCAAAAACTGATTTTATTACATAAACATGTCATCGTTTCACAAAGTCTTAACTTCTATGTCTTTGTAGCTTCATTCTGATTGGTGGAACTGAGGGTGTTAAAACTTACTCCATGTTACAACCCTACCCAGTCTCCCCTGAATTCAAATGTGAATTCTACAAAAGTGTGAATACCACACTAAATTAAGCATCATCAAAGTATTGAGGCTAGTACTATATATGACAGGTCAAATATCAGTTTTAAGCTTGTTTTAATGTCGCCTCACAGCGAGAAGTGCCTGGGTTTGATTCCCCAGCCGGGCGACTAGGGTCCCCATGTCTGCGTGGGTTTCCTCACAAAGACAGGTAGTTAGGGTGATTAGACATGCTACGTTGCCCCTAGGTGTGAGTGAATGTGTCTGTCTGCCCTGCGATGGACTGGCAATCTGTCTGGGGTGTATCCTACCTGCCCGATGACTGCTGGGATAGGTTCCAGCACCCCCCGTGACCCTGAGGGAGTAGTGGCTTAGAAAGTGTGTGTGTGTGTGTGTGTGTGTGTGTGTGTGTGTGTGTGTGTGTGTGTGTGTGTGTGTGTGTGTGTGTGAATTTTCCCTATACTCTTTGTAAGAGATCAAGGATTCTCTCTCTTTCTCAAATGTGCATGAATTCCCTGCAGGTGACCATTGTGTAATTCCTCCTGTATTATGGAAGTAGTTTAATGAGAGCATGTTTTCCACCAGGGGATGGTCAGCAGAAAGAGCTGAGCTGATACTTTCTTTTTTCCCCAGTGTGACTTTGATAAGCTTCTGATTTTGGCTAGGCTGTTTTTGCTAAGGCATGCACATTTTTCATTGACAGGGTAGAGTAGCTACTTTTCTCAATATGACTACTTGGCCTTGGAAAGAAAGTACATCACTGTAAACCTTCGAAGCTTCAAACCTTTTTCGCTGTATACCCATCAAAATATGAACATAAATTAAAAAGGGCAACTGTTCACAAGACCAGTCCACAAATAAACATGCATTAATATTTAAATATGTGTAAATCTTCACATTAAAATAAAAGTACAAGCCGAATTACATTCACTGCACCTAACTCAGATACATAAAAAACTGCTAGATCATGTGACCAACTCCCTGTTCTATATCCGTCTCCTCCATATCCCTCTGACATACATTTATACCAAGTTCTGTACCTAAGCAGCTACAGTTTGTCACCATGTCAGAATTAAATTTTATAGTACTGAGATTTCTGGTCCACTTTCTCATCACATGAAGCATACTCTCCATACACCTTGCTTAGTTCTTGATTCAAACAGTTTCTGAGTTTATCCTGGAGTTCTTTTGGGGGCCTAGCCCTCAAGTGACAGGCAGAAGCAACTAGAACTCCAGCACATTCTCAGAGTTATCTCCCTTCTTTCAGTCTTCCCTCACTACCGCCACATGTCCATGGTCTGAACTCACAAAATGGAGTTAATATGGAATAAAAGAAGTTTAGGAGGAACATGCCCCTCCTCATTCCAATCTAACACTATAAACTTCTGTCTTCTTTGATGAAGTTTTCATAATCCCTGACCTTCTAGTGACAGCCAGAAATCTAGCCTATTTGCTAATTTAAGCACTGAATTTTTTTGGGGTACACATATGAATGCACCTTCTCAGATATCAAGATGAGAACAAAATAATATAAATTATATTAGATAAAATTATAAGCCACTTTTGTCTAAACATCTTATTGTCCTGCGTTCAAGTTGTGCCAGCGATACACCTGCACTAACATGGCTTACACATGTCCAGTCATACCTTTGTGGGCAAAACATGAGAACCAGAGACAGAAAGTCAAATTCTTGACCTTTTCTATGGTGTTGGCATTGACATGAAGAACCCCTGCTATATGCAGATCACATAGCTTTATTTACTTGTTACCACAACCACTAATTAGAATGGTGTCCAGATACATTTGGATATGCCCCAGGGTTTTTTTCAAATGGACTATGTGAAAGCTTGTTCTGAGTAACCCCATTATTCCATTATTTCAGGTGGTAGATGACTTCTTTGTGCTGTTTTTTGTGTAATGTGTTATTACTTTTTTATTATAATTTTTAAAAATTTGTTTGACTTGAATTTTTAAAAACACAATTGGCTTTCACATTTAGGCACACTTACGGACAGTTTGCATTAGCTGGAGGCATGTGGAGTTAACATTATGTCTCTAAGCTACTCTATTGTTTTGACACACATTGCGTTGCCTTTCTGTATCTAACAAAGGCAGAAAGATAGGGTGTGCTGGCCCATTCTAAGGCAAAGGGAAATTATGCAATATTGACCATCCCCCTTTACCCAATTATTTCACTTTCCTCGAAAGATCATGCTGAAAGAGGTGAATACCGCACACTTTCTGCTCTACATGTAAAACAACTCCCTGAGAAATGTACATGAAGCACTCAAAAAGCACTGTGTTAATTTCAGTGTTTTCTTTCAGCAGACAGTTATGCCTAATGTGCACACACTGTAAATAGCTTTCACCATCAAGACATCCTTGAAGTGACGTTTTGGCCAATAATCAGATTTACATGATTTTTTCACTTGCCCCTATATAGTCAAAGACTTCAGTTTGCTTCTTTAGGTCTGTACAGAAGTGAGAAGGCTAATGAAGTAATGGAAGCTTACAGTCATTAGTTTGGAAGTGTGTGAACTGAATGGCTAAGCCATCACATCTCAAATAGCATTATTACATTTTCAAAGAAAAAGAAAATATCAACCATGATCATTTGTATTAAGGTATGCAAATACATAAAATTAGAAACTTAGAAAGAGAAAAATGTAAAGACATTATGGGCTACAAAATCACTATAGCATGACTATTCACAGTATTGCAGGAGGGAGTAAAAATAAGGGAAACATAAATAAAGGAACAAATAATTTTGTTTTTTGAAAACAAAATTTTATGAAAAATAAAGGAACAAATAATTTTGAAATATGCTCCATCACAAATCATACCTATTAATCACACATGTATTTATTACTCATAGTCATCATTCTTGAACAATCTGTTGAAAATATATTTTTTACATTTTCACATGAGGATCAGTGCAAAAAGCAGACAAAGGATTAGACAATTAGATTTAATCCCCTGCCATCTTTAAATTGCTCTTTTTACTTGCTTAAGCATGGTAGTGTTGCAGAAAGGTGAATCAAGGTATGTAAGCCTTGATTCCAAAAGTGAAAGTACATAAACCTTGTCCAGTTCATGAAAGCTAGATATCACATAGAAAATGCCAAGTATGACACATGAAATATTCTGTTTTTATTCATTACAACCAAAAGAGCTGCTAATTAGCCAAAATTTGTTTAGAACAAGTTATGATCTAAGACAAGCTGCTTTAAATATGAATGTTATATGCAGTATAAGCAGTGCGATATCAAGTGTCTCTCAATATCAAGAAATTGACCCTGTTTACACCAAGTCACCTCTGCTCAATCTACTTTCTTATTTTTACCCCTACCCCTTGTTTTCAAGTGTCATCTTACCCCCACAAAAGAAAAGAGAAAGGGGAGGGATGTAACACATTTGTTATCGCCCACCCCTTATTCTTTCATGATATGAAGCTTAAGCCAGCTTCTTGTTCTAATTTCCCTTTCCACCTTGAAATGGGTTCCAACCAGAATGTAACTGCTGGACCATTTAAAGTGGGCCAGGAAATTTAATAAGCTAGCTATAGAGACATCAACATACTACTAGGGATTTTTGATGCTTGTTATGAAGAAAAGGACTATAACACACACACACACACACACACACACACACACACACACACACACACCTTCTAAGCCGTTTCTCCTTCTGGGTCGCGGAGGGTGCTGGAGTCTACCCTAGCAGGCATTGGGTAGAAGGCAAAAAGGACTATAACATTTCAGATAATATAATGGTTATTATTCTGACTCATGCGTAGCTCTGGCTTTAGTGCCCTCTAGTGGTGCACTTCTGTTTTGGCCTCTGAGTCACTGTTTAGAGCAGCACATGCAGAATCATGCAAGCATCAGTTAACATCCAGTCTTTCTTGTCTTTGTTCAGGCATTACCTGTAAGTAACTTGTTTATTGAACCTATTTGCACACCGTTTATGCTTTATCTTTAGTGGATGTTTCATTTTAGAACAGTACTTAGTTGGTGAAGTCATGGTAGTTGGTCAATGCTTGCTTCCCTGTTCCGGTGTTTATATGGGTCTCAACTGGAATGTATAAGTTGTAGCAACCTCATAGCCAATTCAGTTGTAATAATCTTTGTTGTATATCTATATTATGCATTTATTTGTGCATTGATACTGATTACTGGAATCAAAAGCCACATTCCCTTTTTTCTGTTTTCCCAGTTTTACACCGCTTCCAGTAAAATCGCTTAACGGCACCACGTATCTTGGCCTCTTTTTGGAAGAGTCTTTACCTGTCTGCATAGCTGTGTATGCAAACGCATAGTGAAGGCAGAACAGTTATTGTATTTTTTGAACATGAAAAATGAAGGGCTAAGGGCAAAGTAGTAGGGGCAATGGTGAAATAGGATTGGACCTTCATGTGGCTAGTATCTGGACTATATCTTGTTAAGATTTTAGCCACATGCATTTACACTTGGTAGTCAGATGCATCTCCAGTTACTTGGACTGAGATATGCTACGTGGGATGGAAAATGCTAATTTGCTCATTGCACTGCAACCAAAACTGTTTAGATATTTGTTTCACTATTGCACAGTTCCTGTGTGTTGTCTTCACATTGGTTTGCACAGGAATGTCTGCCCATATTGCTATTAAGCATTTTATTTCGTCCGGGCCCCAACTATATGCATCCTCTTTGATTACTTTCTTCACAGAAATTGATCACATGCCCAGTGATGTGCTGCATACGGAGGAGTTTCGGTTGTACTGGGAGTGGTTTTTGGTGTTCATTGTGTCTTGGAGAGACATGCATTTACACAGCTATAACATATGGCTCAAGTGCATCTCAGACCACCTTTTGTAGTGGTTTGAATGATGTGTGTTTACACTTGCATTTTTATGTAGCATGACCTCACAGAACCCTGACCTCAACCCCTTTGAACTTCCCAGAAGAGTGGAAGCTGTTTGATAGTGAATTGATAATATGAATATGATAAGCAATGTATGTTAATTTTACTTGCCACAGTACTCTCTATATATATGCCCAGAAATGTGGACAGCTAAACATCCCACCTATAGTACCTTTTTGGATATCCCATTCTAAAACCATAATAAAAGTAATATGGTGTTAGCCCCCTTTTGTGGCTATAACAGCTTCCACTGTTCTGGGAAGGCTGTTCAGAAGATTTTGGAGTGTGTCAGTTTGAATTTGTGTCTATTCAGTCAAAGCTTGAGGTCAGACTTGATGTTTAAGAAGAAGCCATGGCTCACAATTATCATTCTAATTCATGCCAAAGGTGTTCAGTGTGGTTGAGCTCAGGACTCTGTCAGCACTTGGCAAAATACTTGGCTGAATAAACTGTCCAAAATGTATTCAGTACATGCTACAACATATAAAAAGTAACAGAATACATTCAAAATACATTTAGATTACATCTAGTTTCACTGAGAAGACCAGTGAAAAACTGCTGCAATTTTTACTTAACTCATTATTTCTCGCTGTAACTGGTTGGTAGTTTTTTTCATGCAATTCTTCTATAGTGTTTTATGGAAATTTTGATTAAGTACTTAATCATGAATTGATTCATTTTATTTTAAGGTTTTCTCTCAAAAACATAATATTTAACTGTATTCTAATTACTGCCTTTACAAAATGTAACTTGGAATAAATACAGATAATATCTGTATTCTGAATACATATTCTGAATACTTGTATTTCATTACATCCCAATCCTGGACTCTGTGCAGGTAACCGGAGTTCCTTCACATCAAACTCTTAATGGGCCTCACTTTGTGCAGTGGGGCACTGTGATGATGGAACAACGTTGGAAGTATATAATTGTCTGAAATATCTTTACCTTAACATTGCCCTTCACTAGAACAAAAGGACCTGGCTCAAAACCTGAAAAAAACATCCACAGACCATTATCCCTCCTCAACCAAACTTTACTGTTGGCACTACGCATCCAGTGAGGTAATGTTCTCCTGGTATCCGTCAAATCCAGATGTGTCCATCAGACAGAGGTGTGCAGCTGCAGGGCCATAGAAACCCATTTCATAAAGCTACTGACACACAGTTATTTTGCTGATGTTGCTTCTAGAGGCATTTTGGAACTCCGTAGTGAGTGATCCAATGGAGGAAAGACAATTTTTACAAGCAGCAGGCTTCAGCTCTCAACAGCCTGCAGCCTGCAGCCTACAGTCTCAAGCACTCAGCAGCCTGCTCTATTAGTTTGTGTGATTTACTGCTTTGCAAATGGGCTGCTGTTTGTCCTAGATGCTTTCATTTGATGATAATGGCGCTTACAGTTGACTAGATCAGACTTACCATGGTAGAATTTTACAGACTAACTTGTAGCAAAAGTAGCATCACTGAGCTCTTCAGTATGACTCATTCTCCTGCAAATGTTTGTCATAGAAATTACATGGCTATGTGCTTTATTTATACAGCTTTTATCAGTGAGTTTGGCTGAAATACCTGAACTTAATACACTGCTCAAAAAAATAAAGGGAACGCTCAAATAACACCTCCTAGGTCTGATGAATGAAATATTCTCATTGAATACTTTGTTCTGTACAAAGTTGAATGTGCTGACAACAAAATCACACAAAAATCATCAATGGAAATCAAATTTTTAACCAAAAAACCACTTAACACAAAATTAAAGTGGAAAAACACTACAGGCTGATCCAACTTTGATGTGATGTCCTTAAAACAAGTCAAAATGAGGCTCAGTATTGTGTGTGGCCTCCATGTGCCTGTATGACCTCTCTACAATGCCTGGGCATGCTCCTGATGAGGTGGCGGATGGTCTCCTGAGGGATCTCCTCCCAGACCTGGACTAAAGCATCCGTCAACTCCTGGACAGTCTGTGGTGCAACGTGGCGTTGGTGGATGGAGCAAGACATGATGTCCCAGATGTGCTCAATCGGATTCAGGTCTGGGGAATGGGTGGGCCAGTCCATAGCTTCAATGCCTTCATCTTGCCGGAACTGCTGACACACTCCAGCCACATGAGGTCTAGCAGTGTCCTGCATTAGGAGGAACCCAGGGCCAACTGCACCAGCATATGGTCTCACAAGGGGTCTGAGGATCTTATCTCAGTACCTAATGGCAGTCAGGCTACCTCTGGCGAGCACATGGAGGGCTGTGCGGCCCTCCAAAGAAATGCCACCCCACACCATTACTGACCCACTGACAAACCGATCATGCTGAAGGATGTTGCAGGCAGCAGATCGCTCTCCACGGCGTCTCCAGACTCTGTCACGTCTGTCACATGTGCTCAGTATGAACCTGCTTTCATCTGTGAAGAGCACAGGGCGCCAGTGGAGAATTTGCCAATCCTGGTGTTCTCTGGCAAATGCCAAGCGTCCTGCACGGTGTTGGGCTGTGAGCACAACCCCCATCTGTGGACACTCGTGCCCTCACACCATCCTCATGGAGTCGGTTTCTAACCGTTTGTGCAGACACATGCACATTTGTGGCCTGCTGGAGGTCATTTTGCAGGGCTCTGGCAGTGCTCCTCCTGTTCCTCCTTGCACAAAGGCGGAGGTAACGGTCCTGCTGCTGGGTTGTTGCCCTCCTACGGCCTCCTGCACGTCTTCTGGTGTACTGGCCTGTCTCCTGGTAGTGCCTCCAGCCTCTGGACACTACGCTGACAGACACAGCAAACCTTCTTGCCACAGCTCGCATTGATGTGCCATCCTGGATGAGCTGCACTACCTGAGCCACTTGTGTGGGTTGTAGAGTCCGTCTCATGCTACCACGAGTGTGAAAGCACCACCAACATTCAAAAGTGACCAAAACATCAGCCAGAAAACATAAGTCCTGAGAAGTGGCCTGTGGTCCCCACCTGCAGAACCACTCCTTTATTGAGTGTGTCTTGGTAAATTGGCAATAATTTCCACCTGTTGTCTATTCCATTTGCACAACAGCATGTGAAATTGATTGTCAATCAGTGTTGCTTCCTAAGTGGACAGTTTGATTTCCCAGAAGTTTGATTTACTTGGAGTTATATTGTGTTGTTTAAGTGTTCCCTTTATTTTTTTGAGTAGTGTATTTAGGAGGGATTTTCACATACTAGCCCCATGAAGGGAAACACATTATTTATTACCCTGAAACATGCAAGCTCCACATAAGGCCAAGTGCCCTCTTCAGTGACTGCACTTTCAATAAAGTAAACCAGAGTCCTTTCTGGATGTGGGCCCTCCAAAAGCCATGGAAATAAACTGATTTTTCAAATCTTGTTACTCTCTACTATTATAGCAATAGACAATACAAGACTGCATTTTCCATGATAAGTTCTGCTTATCTACTGTTGTTTTCTTGACTTCTCCTCCCTCCCCCCACCTCAAAAGCAAAAGTGGTTTGATCTTCACACATATGTTAGTGGTTGTCTACCAATTTTGACCTGACTAAAATGAAACCTTTTGCCCTGTGATGGACTGGCGACCTGTCCAGGGTGTATCCTGCCTTCCGCCCAATGATCGGTGGGATAGGCTCCAGCACCCCCCCCACTATTAGTGTAAAATGTCTTTGCAGCATAGTCCTGTATTTTTGATGCATGGATTTCATTTGACAGGTTTTTAGTATTTTTCCACAGTTTAAATCCATTAATACACTTTACAATAACATTATGTGACAGATATTGTGACCTATTTGTTGCCCTTACACAACACTTTGTAAAGTCTTACAAAAATATGATAAACTTATATTATTGCCTGTAAATCCAGTTTCATTTGCTTTTTGTCTACCAGATTTAAACTAAATATTCCTTTACAAATGAAACCCATAGATGACTCCACCAAATATCCTCAATATTTATCATAATTTTAACACCAAAGGAAAAGTTAAACCTTTGGGTTTATCAGACACTTGTATCCAAAGGAGCTTACAGTATACATTTCATCACTTTAAGAACACTGCCTGGAGATGGAACCCATGACATAATTGCTGGTAACACTATCCTCAGGCAGCTGCTCCAAATGTCTTCAGGTATTATTGCAAAAATGTTTAACAGCAATAACATTGGCCTGGTCTTTTGACAATTAGAATAATTATCATCTTAAATTCTTTATTGTAATCCAATTAAACCAAACTCTTTACACCTTTAATCACCACCTGAGACATGATTTCTTTTTTCATCAGCGATGAGTGACATTTAACCAACAGATCAGAGTGGTTTGACTAGAGATTTTAATTTGACTTCTGGCAAATTGTGAACAGCTGAAGCAGACATTCAAGGAACATAACCTTTACGTTGGATGTTGACTTCAAATAGCAATTGAAGTGTCTTCAATTACATTTTCTGTAAAAGAAAATTAATAATTTCAGAAAAGATGATTAAATTGTGGTATTAGAAGATACATTATATGTCAAAGTTTTAGAAAACAGCTCATTCATCTCTTTAACCACAGGAGTCTTTACTCTTCTAGGAAGGCTTTATGCTATATTTTCGAACAATGCGTGTATCTGGCCAGAAATGCATCAGAAAGGTCAAGTATTGATGTTCTATGATTAGTTCTATATAACATTTTTTACAAACACCACTCCAACTCATCTCAAAGGTATTTGATTGTTGCTTTTAGGTAGGGCTCAGGTGTGGCTGCTTCAGAGCATACCGTTCTCTTTGCAAGCTGCACTATGCAAGCTGCATGTACGCAATTGAACGCCATTTTGTTGTTTGTGCACTTCAAAGCATCTGAATTCACTAATTAGAAGTAGTGTCCAGATACTTTTGGATATATACCATAAAATAAAGAAAAGAAGGGACAAGCCGTTTTTAATCTAGTGTCTCTTCCAGATCATTCTTTCGGATTCTCTGTGGTCCTAATGGCCTGTTTGTACATTGTAAATTCTTCAGGGTGGCTGGGCTCTCCTTGAGACCAATGCATCCACAACACTTGCAGTAGTCATAATATCAATGTCGTGTGTGTATATCTGTGCGAGCATGTGTGTTTGTGTGTGCAGCGTTTGTGGGATATATTCTACCATTTTCAATTTTCTAAACATTTTATGAGGAATGCACAAGAAATCTCTGATATTTATATACTCTATTATAGGTTGAGCAACACTAATTACATGCATATTCTGTTACCAAAGCACAATCCTTTGGCTATGAGGTTATTAAAAACAGATGCAACATTTCTTTCCCAGTTCAAGACAGCCGATTTTATCTATTTAAAATACACTGCTCAAAAAAACAAAGGGAACACTTAACACAATATAACTCCAAGTAAATCAAACTTCTATCAAATCAAACTGTCCACGTAGGAAGCAACACTGATTGACAATCAATTTCACATGCTGTTGTGCAAATGGAATAGACAACAAGTGGAAGTCATTGGTAATTAGCAAGATACACTCAATAAAGGAATGGTTCTGCAGGTGGGGACCACAGGCCACTTCTCAGGACTTATGTTTTCTGGCTGATGTTTTGGTCACTTTTGAATGTTGGTGGTGCTTTCACACTCGTGGTAGCATGAGATGGACTCTGCAACCCACACAAGTGGCTCAGGTAGTACAGCTCATCCAGGATGGCACATCAATGCGAGCTGTGGCAAGAAGGTTTGCTGTGTCTGTCAGCATAGTGTCCAGAGGCTGGAGGCGCTACCAGGAGACAGGCCAGTACACCAGGGGACGTGGAGGAGGCCGTAGGAGGGCAACAACCCAGCAGCAGGACTGCTACCTCCGCCTTTGTGCAAGGAGGAACAGGAGGAGCACTGCCAGAGCCCTGCAAAATGACCTCCAGCAGGCCACAAATGTGCATGTGTCTGCACAAACGGTTAGAAACCGACTCCATGAGGATGGTATGAGGGCCCGATGTCCACAGATGGGGGTTGTGCTCACAGCCCAACACCGTGCAGGACGCTTGGCATTTGCCAGAGAACACCAGGATTGGCAAATTCTCCACTGGCGCCCTGTGCTCTTCACAGATGAAAGCAGGTTCATACTGAGCACATGTGACAGACGTGACAGAGTCTGGAGACGCCGTGGAGAGCGATCTGCTGCCTGCAACATCCTTCAGCATGATCGGTTTGTCAGTGGGTCAGTAATGGTGTGGGGTGGCATTTCTTTGGAGGGCTGCACAGCCATCCATGTGCTCGCCAGAGGTAGCCTGACTGCCATTAGGTACTGAGATGAGATCCTCAGACCCCTTGTGAGACCATATGCTGGTGCGGTTGGCCCTGGGTTCCTCCTAATGCAGGACAGTGCTAGACCTCATGTGGCTGGAGTGTGTCAGCAATTCCTGCAAGATGAAGGTATTGAAGCTATGGACTGTGTGTGACTCCTAATCCAGGCCTCCATTGGTTAATAAATTTGATTTCCATTGATGATTTTTGTGTGATTTTGTTGTCAGCACATTCAACTTTGTACAGAACAAAGTATTCAATAAGAATATTTCATTCATTCAGATCTAGGATGTGTTATTTGAGAGTTCCCTGTATTTTTTTGAGCAGTGTATATTCCTCTCCCAGCTAAAATAGCTTGCCTGACCTATAGTATCTGACTACAGTTTAAAATATCAGCCAATAAATTTGTGGGTGTATAATACAGATACTTGAAATATTTAAAAATTTTCAATTTTTGAATGATACCAAGTTAGCCAAACATTTTAAACAGTTTAGCAAAGAATGTACACTTGTTTTTCTCCACTGAATGTACAATCGTTTTTCCTCACAAAGCCTGTGTTACTGCCATATATTCACAATCAGTTAAGAGTTGTGTGGCAATTTCTTGGAATTAGCATTAAAAAGACACATAAAAGATGTGTCCCTTTAATAGAAATAAAATGTTTGCTGTGACTTAGACCTTCTTGTCATGGAGATGAAAAAATAATCTTTCTAAAATCTTTTTCTTTTCTCCTACAAACCTTGTGCATTAACAATTTACATTCAGACATTTACATTTGTGCACTTATAAGTATGCTACAGTACAATGCAGAACATATAACATTGATACATTTATCTTCTGGTGTTCTGCTCATTTTGTATTCTTCTCAGACACTAATAGTGCACTTATAATGCACCATACATCATAATCAATCAGATGTAGTGGTTCTGTACTTTTCTTGTTTACTTTAATACTGTTTTTGTCTGTCACCCAGGGGCAAGTCCAATGTCTATTATTTTCAACTGATGATATGAAATAATTAATGCAGAAATGTATGCTCTAAATATAATTTCAAACAGATTCATTCTGTGGGCCATCAATGCTGAAGTCTTTTTAATGGACTTGAGATGCACTGCATGAATAAACCATTTATATGAAACAACTCCAAAGGTATTTTGTATGTACATCTGATACGAAATGATGAGTTGTGCTTAGTATGATCAGAGACAACTAACAGAGGTGGAAACAAGTCAATAAGTTGCATGTAACAATTAAGTCTCAAGTCTTGACACTCAAGTCCTGAGTCAAGATAGTTTAGACAACATACCATAATGACCAAGCTGAACAAAGTTTACAGAAAAGACTTTATTTTTTTTTTTGCCAGCAGCTTTTCCACCCTACCTTAAATGATGCAGCAGTTAAGTTCTGGTACCAGCTGCACCATTTAAGGTGGAACAATAAATTCCAATACGATGCTGTCAAAGAAGAAGTCAACTTTTATGTAAATGTTCTTTACAGCAGGACATAGCATAGCAATTATTTTAGTGTCATTTTTCTTTTTTCCTTTACTGCATCAACACTGAAGACTTATGACAAGGATTTCAAAGTTGGTGCTACAAAATCCTTATTTTCAGTGTAATGTTCAAAATTATTCCAGGGCACCCAGTCAGTAGAGCTTTGGGTATTGTCATTTGTCATTGTCACTGTTCCATGTAGAGATGAGGGATCTTGGCTATAAATGAAGAGAAAAGAGAATTAATTTATTTTTAAAATGTTTAAATTTTATTTAGTTTCCTAAACAAGGAAACAAAATACAGCTCAGATCCCTAGCTTAAATGCCTGTCAATGCTTATTCCACTTGTACAATTAGCAGTGAGTAAAGTGAGCTTAAATACAAAAAATGAGGACCAAAAAGAAAAAAAATAGATAAAAATACACAGTAATGTACTTAACTGCTAAACTTATATGCTGCTGCTTCTAACCCTAACTGGATCATGAGAGGTGTGATATCCTTTAAATTTCTCTGCCTCAGTCAATTTTCTATCATCTGCGATGCCGTGAAATTCTTGTATAACAAATTTATTAAAGACCTTTCATGTCCACCACATAGGACATCAAAAATGTACACTGTTAGGAGGTTAAACTTTTATGCATATAAATTAAAAAATGCTTTGACTATCAGCTAAAATGTTTTTCTACCTAAAAATATCAACTATAAGCTCATATCATAAATGCATATTTTTCAACTGCATACTTTTCTTGCAATCTTAAAACTGAGATGACTGCCATTGTGGAAAGGCAGAACTCCTGTTGCGCATGACACACCCAAATGACATATCATAGTAAAGACCAGGATGTCTACATGGTGTACCTGGTTTCAGCACCATAGCTTATGTGGTTATTCAAATATACCACAGAGGACAAAAAATCAATTACCAGCTCTCAGCATGGCAGCAAATGAATGCATTCATATGAAAAGTAAGTGGCTATGTAGACTCCAATTTGAACCTTGAGCCTTTCTGCATCATAAGGCTGAAGTCAGAGTCACTGTTGTTAAAGTCCTACTGGGGGCATATCTGTGTCTAAGCAGAAACAACTGAGAGTCAGACATGAGCAAAACAAGCTGTTAGTTAAGAGAAAACTTATGTATGGTATGGCTGTGGCCAAAAACAGCTAGAGAAAAAAAGCAACTCATGTGCAAAAGCAGTCTCTTTCAATAGAGGTGAATGCTACAATTGGTGTTGAGAATTAAGTTAAGTTTTACTGACAGCAGGCATTCTAACAATTCTGCCTTAGGCTTAAACTAGCACCTGAGCACTCTTATTTGTCTAACTTTGTCTTTAGTGGAATTCTGCGAAGCCAACATAAGATGTAAAAAAGGCACTATACAAATGAATTTTATTTGATTTGATATTTGTATAAAAATAGAGGAGGACAACAACAAGTTTGCACCTTTACGCATCCCACAACCACTGGGGGTGAGTCATACCATAGCAGAGCTATATGAGAGCAGTGCGCTCTTGTAACTGGTAAATGTAGGTATAGAAACACAGTTTTAGATCCTTGTCAAATCAAATGTCAGTTTAGGTATATGCTGTATCTTAAACAGTAGTCATAAATCATGCTAATTTGTCACATGCACATGACATTTCAATCCATCAACCTTTATTTAAACTCTGAATACACTGAGGGAGACCTTCATTTACAATGTAGCCAAGCAATACAGAAATCAGCGACTGAGAAGTTGGATATTAAAAATAAATCAAATGTTATAATAAAGCAATAAAAATCATAACGGTGCAATTTAATAATAAGAAGGTACCAATAAACCATCAAATCAATAAACTATTATCAATAAACTTAACCAGTAAGAGATCAGATAAGGATAAAAATAAATAAAAACATAAATTAAAGAAATGAAACAGAAGATGTAAGACAGTAAATTAACAATAATAAAATAAAAGAATACTAATGAAACAAAAGGAATAAAAAGAATGATTAAAAAGTAAAGTAAAAAATAAAAAAGGTTTTAAAAAGGACAATTAAAAAGTAAAACAACAGCTTAAACATACCAAAAATCATATTAAAAGTTAAGTAAAATCAAATAAGGCAGTTGCAGGTTGTGTGGAGGTGGTTAAAGACTTTAAAATGTTCATGTGAAATCTGAGAGCAAATTTTAGAGTTTCCTGTAATTAATTCCAGCTCACTGTAGCTAAAAGCAGATTTTACCAGCTCAGTAAAACGTCTCAGCACCTGAAGGGTAATCCAACCACTTGAACACTGGGGATGTGAGTAAGGTTGAGAACTGTTTAAAAAAAACCTCTCTAGAAGCCACATGGTGGTGCTATAACTCAAGGCTGCAGATTAATCCAACAAAGTATTTTCTCACTATTTTTTTTCCATTATTGTCGTAGTATAATAGTCACAAAATATAAGTATGAGTATGTGCTTGTGTGTATTTCTGGCTGTGTTTACACTCATATGTGTGTTTATGAGTTTAATGCTTTTGTCAACTTAACCTTGGCACCATGTAGTATGAGGGTCTTTCTTATTTATGTGTGCTTGTCTTGACTGAAAGTAAAAACAAGAAGGTCAAAGCCATGAAAAATGTCTTTGAAAGTTCTGCATAAGCAGAAATAAAATGCCTTTGAAAATCTATGTAAGCAGAAAAACCTTAATGCGGCTGAGAGGCATATAAAAAGATCAGGATATGCAGTGGATATGAATTATAGGGTTCTATAAGATCTCTCTGTTAAATCAAATTCATTACTATAAAGTATACACACACATACATACATATATACATACATACACACACACACACACACACACACACACACACACACACACATATATATATATATATATATATATATATATTATGCACACATATATAAAACCAGCCATTAGGGGTGTACTTTGTGTACTTCTGGTGCCGGTCCCAAGCCCGGATAAATGGTGAGGGTTGCATCAGGAAGGGCATCCGGCGTAAAACTTGTGCCAAAACTATCATGCGGATCACAGATATGATTGCCATACCGGATCGGTCGAGGCCCGGGTTAACAACGACCGCCTCCGGTGCTGTTGACCAGCAGGGTACCGGTGGAAATTGGACTACTGTAGGTCGAAGACCATCAAAGAGGAGAGGAGGAAGGCGGGTTAGAAGGCAGCGAGAGAGAAGGAAAAGCAGGAGTGTGGAGGTTAAAGTAGGGACACTGAACTTAGGGACAATGACTGGTAAAGACAGAGAGCTTGCAGACATGATGGCGAGAAGGAGGGTAGATATTCTGTGTGTCCAGGAGACCAGATGGAAAGGAAGCAAGGCCAGGAACATACGAGGTGGATTCAAACTGTTCTATCATGGTGTAGAGAGGAAGAGAAATGGAGTAGGGATAATCCTAAAGGTGCAGCTTGGGAAAAGTGTTCTGGATGTAAAGAGAGTGTCAGACAGGATCATGAGCCTGAAGTTGGAGGTTGATGGTGTAATTTTCAATCTGGTCAGTTCATATGCACCACAGATTGGTTGTCAGAGGAGAAAGAGGAATTTTGGAGTAATAAGATGGATGAAGTTGTAGATGGTGTCCATAGAGAGGAGAGATAAGTGATTGGTGCAGACTTCAATGGACATGTTGGCGAAGGGAACAGAGGGGATGAAGAGGTGCTGGGTATGTATGGTGTGAAAGACAGAAATGCGGAAGGTCAGATGGTTGTAGATTTTGCAAAAAGAATGGAAATGGCTGTGGTGAACACGTATTTTCAGAAGAGGGAAGAACACAGGGTGACATACAAGAGTGGAGAGAGGTGCACACAGGTGGATTATATCCTTAGCAGGAGATGCCACCTAAAGGAGACTGGAGATTGTAAAGTGGTGCCAGGAGAAAGTGTAGCAAGGCAGCATAGGGTGGTTGTCTGTAGAATGAGATTAGAAACAAAGAAGAAGAAGTGAAGACAGAGCCAAAGATTAGATGGTGGAAGCTGAAGGAGGAGGATGGTTGCAGGCAGTTCAGGGAAAACTTGCAACAGGCCCTTGGGGGCAGTGAGGAGCTACCTGAGGACTGGGAAACTACAGCTAAGGTGGTGAGAGAAACTGGCAAAAATATTTTGCGTGTTTCGTCTGGTTAAAGGAAAGAAGACAAGGAAAGTTGGTGGTGGAATGAGGAAGTCCAGGAGAGTATTCAGAAGAAGGCAGCTAAGAAAAAGTGGGATAACCAGAGAGATGAAGGAAGTAGGCAGGAGTACTGTGAGGCTAGTCGCATAGCGAAAAAAATGGTGGCAAAGGCAAAGGCTCAGGCCTATGATGAGCTGTATGAGAGGCTGGACAGTAAAGAAGGAGTAAAGGACTTGTATCGTTTGGCTAAATAGAGAGATAGAGCTGGAAAGGATGTACAGCAGGTTAGGCTGAAAAAGGATAGAGAGGGAAATATACTAGTGAGTGAACAGAGAGTGCTGAGAAGATGGAAGGAGTACTTAAGAACTAATGAATGAGGAAAATGAGAGAGAGAGAGGAGGACAACAGGGGGAGAGATAGTGGACCAGGAAGTTCAGAGAATTGGTAAGATGGAAGTGAGGGCAGCTTTAAAAAGGATGAAGGATGGAAAGGCAGTTGGTCAAGATGACATACCTGTGGAGGTATGGAGATGTTTAGGAGAGAAGGCAGTGGACTTTTTAACCAGGATGTTTAACAAAATCCTGGAGAGTGAGAGGATGCCTGATGAGTGGAGAAGCAGTGTACTGGTCCCCATTTTTAAAAACAAGGGTGATGTGCAGAGCTGCAGTAACTACAGAGGTAAAGTTGATGAGCCACACCATGAAGGTATGGGAAGGAGTTGTTGAAGCAAGGCTAAGGCGAGAGGTCCAGATCAGTGAGCAGCAGTTTGGTTTCATGCCCAGAAAGAGTACCACAGATGCAATTTTTGCGTTGAGAGTGTTGGTAGAGAAGTACAGAGAAGGTCAGAAGGAGCTACATTGTGTCTTTGTGGATCTAGAGAAGGCAAGAGAAGAACTGTGCCAAGAGAGGAACTGTGGTACTGTATGAGGAAGTCTGTAGCTGAAAAGTATGTTAGAGTGGTGCAGGACATGTATGAGGATAGTGAGACAGTGGTGAGGTGTGCAAATGGTTTCAAGGTGAAGGTAGGGTTACATCAGGGATCAGCTTTGAGCCCTTTCTTGTTTGCAATGGTGATGGAAAGGTTGACAGATGAGGTCAGGCAGGAGGCTCTATGGACCATGATGTTTGCAGATGACATTGTAATCTGTGGTGAGAGTAGAGAGCAGGTGGAGGTTTGGAGAGGTGGAGGTTTGCACTGGAGAGGAGAGGAATGAAGGTCAATAGAGATAAGACGGAATACATGTGTGTGAATGAGAGGGAGGCAGGTGGAAAGGTGAAGATGCAAGGAGTAGAGGTCGTAAAGGTGGATGACTTCAAATATCTTGGGTCAACCATCCAGAGCAATGGACAGTGTAGAAAAGAGGTGAAGAAGAGGGTGCAGGCAGGATGGAGTGGGTGGAGACGGGTGTCAGGGCTGATGTGTGACAGAAGGATAGCAGCAAGAGTGAAAGGGAAGGTTTACAAGACAGTAGTGCATCCTGCTATGATGTGTGGTTTGGAGACTGTGGTCTGTCTAAAAAAAGACAGGAGGCTGAGCTAGAGGTGGCGGAGATGAAGATACTGAGATTTTCGTTGCGAGTGACAAGGATGGACAAGATGAGAAATGAGCAGATCAGAGGGACAGTGAAGGTAGAGCAGTTTGGAAATAAAGCCAGCGAGGCCAGGTTGAGATGGTTTGGACATGTGTTGAGGAGGAATAGTGGATATATTGGTCAAAGAATGTTGGAAATGGAGCTGCCGGGTAGAAGGAGAAGAGGTAGACCTCAGAGAAGGTTTATGGATGTAGTGAAGGTGGACATGGATATGGTTGGTGTAAAAGTAGAGGAGGCAGTGCATAGGGCAAGATGGAGGCAGATGATCCGCTGTGGCGACCCCTAAAGGGAGCAGATGAAAGAAGAAGAAGAAGATTATATATCATCAAAGTAAGGAGAAGAAGATGAGAATAGTTTATTTTAGTTTATTTTATAAAAAATAAAATAAAAAGAATAAGGCAGAGAAAGCTCGCCCCGTGGTACAACGATAAAACCCGGACCTTAAAACAAACAGCTCAGAAATTAGAGTGGAAATGGCGTCATACCAAGCTAGAAGTGTTCCACACTGCCTGGAAGGACAGCCTTATGGAGTATAGAAATGCTCTCACAGAAGCTCGCTCAGCATATCTGGCCTCGCTGATCGAGAATAATAAGTATAATCCTAGAATACTGTTTAATGGGATTTCCCAAATCACACAAAATCAGGCAGGTACTGAACCAGAAATTCCAGCAACTCTCACTAGTGAAGTTTTTATGGACTTCTTTAATAATAAAATTGATAATATTAGACAACAAATTCAACCCACAATATCAAATTCAAATCCAGCTTGGCTGTCATCTGACTTGGCTGATACAGAACAAAACTCAGCTGTAGAAAAGAGCCTGGAAACCTTTTACCCCCTCCCACAGCTAGAGCTAGAGAAGATTATCTCTTCTGCAAATTGCACAACCTGCACACTTGATGCAATTCCATCAAAATTACTCAAAGAATTACTGCCAGTCATTATAAACCCTATCTCAACTATTGTAAACTCGTCCCTTAGTCTGGGCCATGTACCCAAAGCTTTTAAACTAGCAGCTATCAAACCTCTGATCAAGAAACCAAATCTTGATGTCACCGTTTTGTCTAATTACAGGCCTGTTTCTAACTTACCGTTTATATCAAAGATCTTAGAAAAAGCTGTGGCCCAACAACTTAGTTCATATCTACATAAGAACCATATATATGAAAAATTCCAATCTGGATTCAGGCCACACCACAGCACTGAGACGGCTCTAGTTAAGATGACTAATGATCTTCTTCTTGCCTCTGATCAAGGCTACATATCTCAGTGCTACTTGACTTTAGCGCGGCTTTTGATACAATAGACCACAATATTCTCTTAGAAAGGTTAGAAAACATGGTTGGAGTCACAGGGACGGCCCTATCATGGTTCAGATCTTACCTATCAGAATGTTATCAGTTTGTTAGGGTAAATAATTTATCTTCCAATTATTCAAAAGTGAGATTTGAATTCCGCAGGGGTCTATATTAGGACCATTACTATTTACACTATACATGTTACCGTTAGGCACAGTTATAAGTAACCATGGCGTAAACTTTCATTCTCATGCAGACCATACTCAACTGTACATATCAGCCAAACCTGATGACCAATACAGGTTAAAGATAATGGAGGACTGTGTAAAAGACGTGAAAGGCTGGATGTCATGCAACTTCCTCCTATTAAACAGTAACAAAACAGAGGTTCTCCTTCTGGGTCCAAAATTAGCAAGAAGTAAATTACCAGATTTAATCTTAAATCTCGCCCACTTTCCAGCCACACCTGGATCAGCAGCAAAAAATCTTGGCGTTATAATAGATTCAGATTTATCATTCGATCAACACATAGGCAGCATCACTAGGACAGCTTTTCTACATCTTCGCAACATTGCCAAGATTAGAAATGCCCTATCCCTGCGTGATGCGGAAACACTAGTACACGCTTTTATTACTTGACTAGTAGGCTAGACTACTATAACGCACTACTGTCAGGATGCACGAGCAGGAGTTTAAACAAACTCCAACTAGTCCAAAAACGCCGCAGACAGGGTCCTCACTAAAACTAGAAAATTTGAGCATATTAGTCCAGTGCTATCATCACTTCAATGGCTGCCTATTAAATTCTGTATTGATTATAAAATCCTTTTATTGACTTATAAAGCCCTACATGGTCTTGCTCCTGAGTACCTGCAAGACCTTATTTCTCATTATGAGCCATCACCAGGCCCGTAGCCAGCATTGTGATGGAGGGGGGGGGTTTTTCCCCCAAAAGTGGACTTCATTTGGCTCTCTACTCCAATGCCCCCTAAATACACGAGCACACTTCAAACCTTTTAATTTAGACATATTTTATTCATTATAAGTTTGTTGTGAGTCTGTTGTTGCTGTCCATTTATTCGTCTGTTGCTCCCCACTGGGGGCGGGAGGGGGGATCGAACGAACTCTTCGCTACGGGCCTGATCACGACCACTCAGATCACAGAGTGCTGGCTTATTAATAGTCCCCAGTATTCAGAAGGTTTCAGCTGGGGGAAGAGCTTTTTCTTATAAAGCCCCCAAACTCTGGAATGATCTTCCAGAAACTGTTCGGGACTCAGACACAGTCTCAATCTTTAAGACTAGGCTGAAAACTCACTTGTTCAGTTTAGCTTTTGGTAGCTAATGTTCCCCCTTAGATAAAGGCAGCAGATCCAGGGGTTCATGGACACAGGGAATTATAGTAAACTGAGACGCTGGTGCTGTCGTACCGCTGCTTGCATGCGGTCACTCAAGTTTGTGGACGGTGGAGCGGAGGGATGCCAAACAGTTTCAGAGTGCTGCCGTGTCTGTGTGTCCTTCTAGTTCTCTCCTTATAGTTAAGCTGTCATAGTCAGATCTGCCGGAGTCATTAGCCACACTCTGTAAATGTTTACATTCCCTGTTTATGTACAAATGGATAGAATAAAACTAATTCCATCTCCCTGCTTTCTTTCTGAGTATACAATCACCCATATGTCTGGTCGGACACTGAAGGATGACTGACAGCTGAGCCCTCCTGTTACCCACTTCAGACCAGCTGCCCATGCCCCAGCTGCCACCAGCTGCCTTGGACGAGCTTCCCACCCTATGCTGATGTTCTCATAGACTGCTAGTTATTCCTAATACCAATATTACTGCTATTCATATTAGTAATATAATCACTTGTAGGTAGTTTGACCAGAGGAGGATGGGTCCCCCCTGGTGAGCCTGGTTCCTCCCAAGGTTTCTTCCTCGGTTCTGAGGGAGTTTTTCCTTGCCACTGTTGCCCCTGGCTTGCCCACCAGGGGGTTTCTGTACATTCTTACAGTCCTGTTGAAACTTTTGTCTTTTCCAAAATTCTGTAAAGCTGCTTTGTGACAACATCTGTTGTTAAAAAGCACTATACAAATAAATTTGATTTGAATAGTAAACACAGTAGCTCCCCTCCCATCGACCCACCACCAATGGGAGGGGCAGTAGTAGGGGTTCGGTGCGTTGTGGATCGGGCAGTGTCCGAAGGCATGGGCCTTGGCGTTCTGATCCTCGGTTGCTGAAACTGGCTTTTGGAACTTGGAACGTTACCTCACTGGCGGGGAAGGAGCCTGAGTTGGTGCGCGAGGTTGAGAGATACCGGCTAGATATAGTCGGGTTCACCTCAACACACAGCTTGGGCTCTGGGTCCAATCTCCTTGAGAGGGGCTGGACTTTATTCTTTTCTGGAGTTGCCCATGGTGAGAGGCGGCGGGCAGGTGTGGGCTTTCTCATAGCCCCTCGACTCGGTGCCTGTATGTTGGGGTTTTCTCCGGTGGACGAGAGGGTAGCTTCCCTACGCCTTCGGGTTGGGGAACGGGTCCTGACTGTTGTCTGTGCTTATGCACCGAACAGCAGTTCAGAGTACCCAGCCTTCTTAGAGTCCTTGGGAAGGGTGCTTGAAAGTGCTCCTCCTGGAGACTCTATTGTCCTACTGGGAGACTTCAACGCTCACATGGGCAATGACAGTGAGACCTGGAGGGGTGTGATTGGGAGGAATGGCCTCTCTGATCTGAACCCGAGTGATGTTCAGTTTTTGGACTTCTGCGCAAACCACAGTTTGTCCATCACGAACACCATGTTTGAACACAAGGATGTCCATAAGTGCACATGGCACCAGGACACCCTAGGCCGCAGTTCAATGATTGACTTTGTAGTCGTGTCATCGGACTTGCGGCCATGTGTTTTGGACACTCGGGTAAAGAGAGGAGCTGAGCTGTCAACTGATCACCACCTGGTGGTGAGTTGGATCACGTGGTGGGGGAAGATGCCGGTCAGACCAGGCAAGCCCAAATGTATAGTGAGGGTTTGCTGGGAACGTCTAGCAGAAGAACCTGTCAGATTGATCTTCAACTTACACCTCCGTCAGAACTTTGACCAGATATCGGGGGAGGTGGGGGACATTGACTCAGAATGGGCCATGTTCCGTTCCTCCATTGCTGAAGCGGCTGACTGTAGCTGTGGCCGTAAGGTAGTTGGTGCCTGTCGGGGCGGTAATCCTCGAACCCGGTGGTGGACACCCCAGGTGAGAGATGCCGTCAAGCTGAAGAAGGAGTCTTACCGGGCATGGTTGGCCTATGGGACACCAGAGGCAGCTGGCAGGTATCAACAGGCCAAGCGATCTGCGGCTTCAGTTGTCGCCAAGGCAAAAACCCATGTATGGGAGGAGTTTGGTGAGGCCTTGGAAAGTGACTTTAAGTCGGCTCTGAAAAGATTCTGGCAAACCGTCAGGCGACTCAGAAGGGGAAAGCAGTGTGCCACTAGCACTGTATATAGTGGAGATGGTGTGCTGCTGACTTCGACTGAAGACGTCATTGGGTGGTGGAAGGAGTACTTTGAGGACCTTCTCAATCCCACCGACACGTTCTCCAGTGAGGAGGCTGAGTCTGGGGACATGGGAATAGGCTTGTCCATTACTGAGGCCAAAGTCGCTAAGGTAGTTAAGAAGCTCCTTGGTGGCAAGGCTCCAGGGGTGGATGAGATCCGCCCTGAGTTCCTCAAGGCTCTGGATGTTGTGGGGCTGTCTTGGCTGACATGCCTTTTCAACATTGCGTGGACATCGGGGGCGGTGCCACTGGATTGGCAGACTGGGGTGGTGGTGCCTCTTTTTAAAAAAGGGGACCGGAGGGTGTGTTCCAACTACAGGGGAATCACACTCCTCAGCCTCCCTGGCAAGGTCTATGCAGGGGTACTGGAGAAGAGAGTCCGGCTTATAGTCGAACCTCGGATCCAGGAGGAACAGTGCGGGTTCCGCCCTGGTCGTGGAACGCTGGACCAACTCTTCACCCTCTCCAGGATTCTGGAGGGTTCATGGGAGTTTGCCCAACCAGTCCACATGTGCTTTGTGGATTTGGAGAAGGCATTCGACTGTGTTCCCCGGGGTATTCTTTGGGAGGTGCTTCGGGAGTACGGGGTACATGGCTCTTTGCTACGAGCCATTCAGGCCCTGTACAAACAAAGCAGGAGTTTGGTTCGCATGGCCGGCAGTAAGTCAGACTCGTTCCCAGTGAGAGTTGGACTCCGTCAGGGCTGCCCTTTGTCAACGATTCTATTCATAATTTTTATGGATAGAATTTCTAGGCGCAGTCAAGGGATGGAGGGTGTCCGGTTTGGTGACCTCAGGGTCACATCGCTGCTGTTTGCAGATGATGTGGTCCTATTGGGGACATCAGGCAGCGAACTTCAGCTTTCACTGGATCGGTTTGCAGCCGAGTGTGAAGCGGCTGGGATGAGAATCAGTACCTCTAAATCCGAGACCATGGTTCTCAGACGGAAAAGGGTGGAGAGCCCTCTCTGGGTCGGGGATAGGCTCTTGCCTCAAGTGGAGGAGTTCAAGTATCTCGGGGTCTTGTTCACGAGTGATGGTACAAGGGAGCGGGAGATTGACAGGCGGATTGGTGCTGGGTCAGCAGTGATGCGGGCTCTTTACCGGTCTGTTGTCGTAAAGAAAGAGCTGAGCCATAAGGCAAGGCTCTCGATTTACCGGTCGATCTACGTTCCCACCCTCACCTATGGTCGAAAAGAATAAGAAGAATAGACCGAAAGAATAAGATCGCGAATACAAGCGGCCGAAATGAGTTTCCTCCGCAGGGTGTCTGGACTCTCCCTTAGAGATAGGGTGAGAAGTTCAGTCATCCGGGAGGGACTCGGAGTAGAGCCGCTGCTTCTTCACGTCGAGAGGAGCCAGCTGAGGTGGTTCGGGCATCTGGTTAGGATGCCTCCTGGACACCTCCCTCGTGAGGTGTCACAGGCGAGTCCACCTGGGAGGAGACCCCGGGGAAGACCCAGGACACGCTGGCGCGACTATATCGCCCAGCTGGCCTGGGAGCGCCTCGGAATCCCCCTTGGAGAGCTGGTGGAACTGGCTGGGGAAAGGGAGGTCTGGGCTTCATTGCTTAGGATGCTGAAGCGGGTCGTGAAGTAAGGAGGCTCAAGTTAGTGGAAAATCCCGTGGAGGGAAAACTTTTATTTCACGAGACAAAAACGAAACTTAACTCGCTTCCAAAACAACAACTGAACTACTACCAACTAGTACCCCCCCCTCGAGTCTCTTAAAGGGCTAGACCCCGTTGAGTGACTTAACGCCTGTCCGTTGCAGATTTGCTCCAGTCGCGAGTAATAGCCCCTACACACGTCCCCCCAGAATCCGTGAAAACGGACATGTCCAACCGGCGAGGGGGCCGAACCAGACGTCCGGAACGGCTCGTCACACCCGGAGCCGGGGAAGGAGAAAAGGCCGGCCGCTCCCTGGGGCGTGCCGGGACAGTGCCTGAGGAACCTCCACGCTTCGCGGGCCGCCCAGTCTCCCCAGTGCTGCAAGGAGCCAGGTGGGCCGGCTTCAGGCGGTCTACCGAAACGCTCACAGGAACGCCGCCAACCTCAACCTTGAAGTACTTATCCCCAGGAGTCAACACTCGGAAAGGACCATCGTAGACTGGACGGAGGGGGCTCCGGTGCGCGTCGTGCCGGATGAACACAAACTCTGCCGCTCGCAAAGAAGGCGGAAAGCGTGACTCCGGCAGGCCATGTTGGGAGGTGGGCACCGGTGCAAAAGCGCTGGAGAACTCACGAAGGGCCTGTCGCTGGTGGCTGGCGGACCACGGGGCAGTAGAACTTGGGAGGAAATCCCCAGGAACCCGTAGCACCTGGCCATAAACAAGTTCAGCCGAAGAGGCTTGGAGGTCGTCCTTGGGGGCTGAACGGAGGCCCAGCATTACCCAGGGAAGCCTACCGGCCCAACCGTCGTCCTGGAGACTGGCCCGGAGTGCGGCCTTCATAGAGCGGTGGAAACGCTCACACAGCCCGTTGGCCTGGGGATGGTAGGCAGTAGTACGGTGAAGATGCACCCCGAGACCCGCAGCCATGCTGGTCCAGAGGGCTGAAGTGAACTGAGGGCCGCGATCCGAGGAAATGTCTGATGGAACGCCAAACCGCGAGACCCACGTGTCAATGAATGCTCTGGCCACCTCCGAGGACGTTGTGGAAGAAAGCGGCACGGCTTCTGGCCACCTCGTGGTCCTGTCGACGATCGTGAGGAGGTGGGTGAAACCCCGGGATGGTGGCAGCGGACCCACCAGATCCACATGTACGTGGTCGAAACGCCGCTCAGGCACAGGGAACAACACCAGCGGGGCCTTAACATGCTGATGCACTTTGGCGCGTTGACAGTCCACACAAGCAGTACTCCAGTTGCGAATGTCCTTTTTAAGGCCGTGCCAGACGAATTTGTCTGCCACCAGCCTTTGCGATGCCCTCCTGCCGGGGTGAGAGAGGCCGTGTATGGTGTCAAAAACCGGTCTGCGTCAGCAGGTGGGAACAATAGACCTGGGGTGGCCCATGGACACGTCACAGAGGAGCCGCCAACCGCAAGCCAGTGACCGCAGACCTGTAGGCTTGGACCTCTGGGTCCGACACCTGGTCCGCCGCCATTCGGGAGTAGTCGATGCCGAGGTGTACAGCGTCAACTGCCGCGCGGGAGAGACAGTCGGCCACAGGGTTGTCTTTTCCTGCAACATGCTGAACGTCCGTGGTGAACTCCGAGATGAAGGCCAGCTGACGTTGCTGACGGGAAGACCACGGTTCGGAGGACTTCGCCATGGCAAATGCCAAGGGTTTGTGATCCACAAATGCAACAAATGGACGGCCCTCCAAGAGAAAGCGAAAGTGGCGCACGGCCAAGTACAGGGCGAGCAGCTCACGGTCAAATGTGCTGTATTTACACTCAGCGGGGCGGAGCAGGCGACTAAAGAACGCCAGGGGTTGCCAAGCACCATCGACCCACTGTTCATGCACCGCGCCAACTGCATAGTCAGATGCGTCCGTGGTGATAGCAATGGGTGCATCAGGCGAGGGGTGCGCCAACATAGTCGCATCCGCCAGCGCACGTTTGGCCGCATTGAAAGCCAGGAGCCGCTCGTTAGTCCAGTCTACTGCATGTTTGGCCGCTCTGCCTTTGAGGGCTTCATACAGAGGGTGCATGAGACTGGCCGCGCGTGGGATGAAACGGTGATAGAAGTTCACCATTCCTAGAAACTCCTGCAGAGCTGTCAGAGGGCGGGCGAAACACTGAATGGCTTCCACTTTAGTAGGGAGTGGAACGGCGCCGGCACTGGTGACGCGGTGACCGAGGAAATCGATGACCTGAAGCCCGAACTGGCACTTCGACGGGTTGATGATCAAACCGTGCTGATTGAGGCGCTCAAATAGGAGCCTGAGGTGGTGCAGGTGTTCCGACCTGGAGGTGCTGGCAACTAGAATGTCATCCAGATAAACAAAGAGGAATGGCAGGTCACGCAGGACACTGTCCATGAGGCGCTGGAATGTCTGGGCGGCATTCTTGAGGCCAAATGGCATGCGGAGGAACTCAAACAGGCCAAAAGGAGTGATCACCGCCGTCTTCGGGATGTCAGCGGGATGCACGGGGACTTGATGGTAGCCACGAACTAGGTCCACCTTGGAAAAGATGACTTTCCCAGCCAGACAGGCAGAAAAATCCTGCACATGAGGAATGGGATAGCGATCCGGAGTGGTGGCATCATTGAGTCGGCAGTAATCACCACATGGGCGCCAGCCTCCGCCCGGCTACCGGACAATGTGCAGTGGAGAAGCCCAGGGGCTGTCGGACCTTCGCACGATGCCTAGGCGTTCCAATGTGTCAAACTCAGCCTTTGCGACCGTGAGCTTGGCGGGATCCAGGCGCCTCGCGCGAGCGTGGACAGGCGGACCCGAAGTGGCGATGTGATGTTCGACTCCATGCTTGCTGCCATCTGAGGAGAACGTGGGGTCCGTCAGGCCCGGAAACTCCGCGAGGAGGCGCGAGAAGTCGTCTGAGACAAAAAACGCACCCGTCAGCTTGAAGGAGCCGAAACGGCTGAGTGAGCATGGTAAGGAGCTGAACGTCTCCGGGTTGACAAGGCGTCTGTTTTTAACATCAACCAGCAGGCTGTTGGCACACAGGAAATCGGCACCCAGAAGGGGGGTGGAAACCTTTGCCAGCACAAAAGGCCATGTAAATCGCTGCCCGCCAAAGCACAGTGGAATTGACCTCAGCCCATACGTGGGGATGGAGGTACCATTGGCGGCCTCGAGGGCGGGGCCAGCACGGCCTGACTTCATGTCCAACCCAGAGGCAGGCAGAACGCTCAACTGAGCGCCTGTGTCGCAAAGGAAACGGCGCCCTGACACTGTGTCTGTGAGGAAGAGCAGGCTGCTGGAATGGCCGACGCCCGTAGCCGCTAACAGGCGTCGGCCCTTGCGTTTCCCGGCTTCCCAAAACTGCAGGGAGGACGACATTTTTTAGCCTTGGCCCCAAAACGTGCATGATAGAAGCAGAAGGCTGGAGGGGGTTGGGGCATGGCTGCACATACCGGGGCGTCAGAGGGGGATGAAGACGCGTATGCCCGCGTGGCCGCAAGACCCTGCTTGGCGGAGAGGATCTTGTCGGCCTCTCTAGCCAAAGCACGAAAGTTTTTAAGAGTTGAGCCTGCTAAAGCCGCATGAACGTCGCCAGGCAGCTGCTGCAAGAAAAGTTCTCTGAATAGAAAACATGGCGGGTGGTCGCCCAGCAGAGACAACATGTGGTCCATGAGTTCGGACGGTTTTGAGTCGCCTAAACCGGGTAACGAGAGAAGCCTGCGTGCGCGCTCTGACTCGGACAACTCAAACGTCTGAAGGAGAAGTGACTTTAACGCTGCATACTTATCGCCTTCGGGGGGAGCCTGGAGGAAACTCAGTACTCTGGAGGCAGTGCTGCTGGTCAGGGAAGCGACGACGTAATAGAACTTCATCTCGTCCTCCGTGATTCTCCGGATGGCGAACTGAGCCTCAGCTTGCGCGAACCAAATGGCGGCGTGCTGCTCCCAAAACTCCGGCAGCTTAAGAGCCACTGCGTGTGTTGTCATGTCGGAAGAGCTTCGGAGACGTCCGAAGAGGCGTCGGGGTCACCACTGAAGCGGGTCGTGAAGTAAGGAGGCTCAAGTTAGTGGAGAATCCCGCGGAGGGAAAACTTTTATTTCACGAGACAAAAACGAAACTTAACTCGCTTCCAAAACAACAACTGAACTACTACCAACTAGTACCCCCCCCTCGAGTCTCTTAAAGGGCTAGACCCCGTTGAGTGACTTAACGCCTGTCCGTTGCGGATTTGCTCCAGTCGCGAGTAGTAGCCCCTACAATGCTGCCCCCGCGACCCGAACCCCGGAGAAGCGGAAGATAATGGATGGATGGATGGATGGACACAGTACCTGTGTAGCTACAATTAGCTAGCTGCTCCATCAAGCTGAAGTTCTGAAAAGCAGAAAAAAAAACAATGGGGTTTTCATTATATATCTAAAAATATATATAAAATAAATTTCCCCCCAACTTCCAACTTCCATAGCCACAGAACTTCAGAAAGGAATAAAGAATATTTAAGTATAGGTTAGACAAAGGGATCATCGGTTCTGGTTCTGAAAGCTATTAGTCCAAGTGATTTCCCAGTACAATTGTTAGGTATTTAGTTATTGATTGATTGTATACTGTTTGTAATCTGTTGCTGCACTGTTTATATCAGCCGCACAATTCCATTCAACTAATGGAATGGGACATCTACAAGCACACTACAGATTATGTACTATTTGGGAGATAAAGCATGCTCAGCACAGCAGTGACAATGATATGGTTGTGGACAGCCTGGAATTCTGAATGAAGAAAGATTTATTGATTCTCTCTCGATGCCCAAGTATATTACCAACAAATTAGGTGCATCTTATACTGTGGCCAGCATGTAAAAACCTCTGCTACCAGAAAACAACCCCAATTCCACTACGATAACAGTGTCATTGCTGTGCTGAGAATGATCTAAAAACCAAATGCATAGTGAGCAATGGCCCAATGGTAATCCCTTTCTGCTCCTTTAAACAAGATAATCTCCCTTTAATAACTGCTGCACCACAGCTTTAGGATGCGAGTAGGCTTGTTTACAACAGATACAGTGATTGATTTTATTTTTCATCTTGGCCAGAGTTTTCATAGAATATCACAGATTTCAGCATTTTGTAAAAGTTACATTCCTATAAAGTTGGTTCCTTCTGGTCCCTTCTGTGCAGTAACACCTCCCCATTTTACCCATCTGTTGTGAAACACCACATACACACTAATGAACACATATGCTAGGGGGCAGTGAGCAGCCCTATCTACAGTGCCCGGGGAGCATTTGGGGGTTAGGTGCCTTGCACAGGGGCACTTCAGTCATGTACTGTCGTCTCAGTGGATTGAACTGGCAACCTTCCAGTCAGATGGCTGGTTCCCTAACCTCCAGCCCATGACTGTACCCATGTTATCTATGCAAGTATGTATATACTTACATATATTATGTTGTGATTTATTTAAAGCTAAGGCACTGACAGAGATAGTGATAAGCTAAATATCTCGCTACTGACAGAAGAAAGCCTTGCATCTCCAAGATTTTATAGCATGCAAGCAACATAACTTATCCAAATAGTCATCTTCATTTATTTTCAAATGAGCTAAAGAAAACAATGTTAATATGAGCTGCCAAACATGGCTCCTGAAACCTCCATCATTTTTTTTCTGCTTTTCAGAACTTCAGCTTGATGGAGCAGCTGCCTAGCTAGCTAATCCTAGCTACACAGGTACTGTGTTTACTATTCTCATCTTCTTCTCCTTACTTTGATGCTTTTGTCTGTTACCCATATGATTAACCCATATAAAACATGGTTTTGTTGCTGTTTGAGGTATACAGTCAGAAAATGTTGTCTAATACAGATACACCATGAACCCTGCACAATAATTCTGTTGTGCTTAGATTTGTTTCCAATGTACTTTTTTTAACATACTTGCCTAAACAGTAATTTGATCAGAGTATGAGTGGTGGATTATGTTCACTTGTTGCATGACCTAGATAAAGCAAAAATGACCTCACATGTAGGCAGCAGGTCCAGTGGTCCATGGACACAGGGAATTATAGTAAACTGAGACACTACTGCTGTCGTCCCGCTACTCGCACGCGGTCACTCAAGTTTGTGGACGGTGGAGCAGAGGGATGCCAAAATGTTTCAGAGTGCTGCTGTGTCGGTGTGTCCTTTCTGGTTCTCTCCTTTTAGCTAAGTCAGAGTCAGATCTGCCAGAGTCATTAGCCACACACTTTAAATGTTTACATCCCCTGTTTATGTACAAATGGATAGAATACAACTAATTCCATCTCCCTGCTTTCTTTCTGAGTATACAATCACCCATATGTCCGGCCGGACACTGAAGGACGACAGACTGCCGAGCCCTCCTGCTACCCACTTCAGACCAGCTGCCCACGCCCCTAGCTGCCACCACCTGCTAGCTGCCCACCCTACACTGATATTCTCATGGACTCCTAGCTATTCCTAATACCAATATTATACTACTAATATTAATAGCAGTAATCACTTGTAGGTAGTTTGACCAGAGGAGGATGGGTCCCCCCTGGTTCCTCCCAAGGTTTCTTCCTCAGTTCTGAGGGAGTTTTTCCTTGCCGCTGTTGCCCCTGGCCTGCCCACCGGGGGGTTTTGTACATTCCTACACTCCTGTTAAAACTTTGTCTTTTCTGAAAAAGGGGGGGGGGGACCAATTAAGAGGGACACACACTCACAGACGGGACGGGAACACCCCCGGGGTGACGGTGAGAGAGAGAGAGAGAGAGAGAGAGAGAGAGAGAGAGAGAGAGGGTGTTAGCAGTTCTGTTGCTAATTGTACTGTCCATATCCGTTCGGTGGGAAATAAAAGAGAAGTTCTACCTCAACCTTGTAACCCGACTATATTTTTCCACCCCTCTGAACAAGAGACTTGGAGTTACTTGGAACTACACGCAACTTTGAGGGTTACAGACTGGTGGCAGCGGTGTTTTTTTTAACCGCTTGGTTTTCTCGAACTTTCAGGCTTTACTACGACGGCAGATTGCCCTCAGCGTCACATCACAGAGTTAAGCTAATTGGTGAGTGAACCGGTGGATTGCAGCTGCATGCATTCACTGAAACGATGTTTACTGGCAAATTTCTGCTCTTTTGTCTAAGTTGGACAGTGCCAAGCTACAGTAGCTAGAGGAGGAATATGTCGGACGCTGATGGAAGGGAGGATTCTCCCGCGGATGTTCAAGCTAATGAGGCTGATGAACATGGTGCGTACTCAGCTGACCAGGCTACTACTACGAGGGTCATTCACTATAAAGTGGAACTTCCTCCCTGTATTCATGGTGATGGTAAAGACAAAGAAAGTTTTTCTCTGTGGAAAGCCAGGCTGGAACTTGCTGTTAAAGCATGCACAAGTGTACAGACTCAGACTTTAGCCACGATTCTCCCCACTAGGCTTAGTGGTGACGCTTTAGCTTACTGGCTATCCTTACCACCATCAGTACAACATAATTATGAGCAAAGCACTGCAAGGCTCAGTGATGTTTTTGGGAAAAAACAGTTTTTGCTCCATTTTCAAACATTTATATATGCAAGACCTCGTATGCCCAAAGAGCCATTGGAAGTCTATGCAGCTGAAATCACATGACTTGTACTAGAAGCTTTTCCTAACTATGGTGAGCCTGCCATTGCCATGGAACGTTTTAGACGCTTTGTAGCTGGTCTGGACCCAGTTCTCCAGTCTAAGTGTCATGAACATGGAGCTACTACTTTAGATGAAGCCCTTTCCATTGCATGCAAGTGGGAACGTGCGGAGGAGGCCCTGAGATTAGCGGCCCCTTCCAGTGTTCAGACAGTGGTTAATTCCAGAACCCCAGTTGAGACCACCACCAAAGCCATAGTGTCTACAAAGCAGAGCACATCTCCAGAATTAGTGCAAGTGGTAAAAGAACTGTCTACCGAGCTGAAGGCCCTCAGGCTTGAAGTTAATCAGCT
Organism: Pygocentrus nattereri; assembly: GCF_015220715.1. NCBI lineage: Eukaryota > Metazoa > Chordata > Actinopteri > Characiformes > Serrasalmidae > Pygocentrus > Pygocentrus nattereri. The sequence goes on along the minus strand of NC_051218.1, from coordinate 24,511,767 downwards.
AAAGCAACAGCATGTTCGTTCTGCCTGTCTCAGCCCTCCACCCACGCATGTGCATAGAAACAGACACTATTCCCCTGATTGGTTTGAGATGGACAGAGGTACAGACAAACTTCGCTATTCTCCACATTCATCTCCAGATCGCTATGGTCACCTTGACCATCGGAAATGCCTTGACCTTGACTCTGCACCACATGGTCCACAACAGATACCCAACTCGTCATGAATTGTCCATCCCAGCTGACTTTGGTGGATTGCAGAAACCTGCTTACAGTCCACGGCACAGTGCATCCCCATGGGACAGACGTCGACCTTCCCGAGAGCATGATCAGCGTGTTAGCTTTGGGGTTGAGGACACTTTCCATCAGGGAAACGGCTGGTAGTGGATACTGAGGGCCAAGTATCTACTTCACTAGGACACAGTGGCCCACAACCTGTTTCATCTAGTACTATGCATGGTAAGCCTATTGCATATGTGTTTGCCATTCTTGAAGACACAGCTGTTAAGGTGTTTGTGGACACGGGCTCTGAGATTTCCATAATAAGTGAAGCCTTAAAATTGGCAGTGCCTTCTCTTAGACAAAAACCTATTCAAAAGTCCTTCATCCTGGCAAAGTCAGTAACAGGTGATTGTTTGGACACTCTAGGCACATTATCAGTCACCATTAGGCTAGGTGAGGAGTGTTTCACTCATGATGTCCAGGTTGTAAGAAATGCTGTACAGCCAGTAATCGTGGGTTGGGATTTTCTACAAAAGCATCATGCAGTCATTGATTTGAGAGAACAGCACCTACAGTTATGGAACGGGACAGTGCCCTTGTTGTGTTGTTCACAAACGGCTCCTCTCAAATGTAGTGCGGTCTCATTAGCGCCGGTGACGGTTCCTGCCATGTCCCAAATGAATGTTTTAGCTAGGATTCAGTTAGCTACTGGTGATCCAGAGCACATGTTCACTTACACTGGTGTCTTAGAACCTGAACCTCATAGCATGCCAGGTCTCTTAGTGGCGCGTACACTGACCCCTGTTAAAAGTGGTGTAATTTGGGTATGTGTGATGAACCCCACGCATGAAGACTGTCATGTCCCCAAAGTCAACAGAATAGGAGAATTTCACTCTTTAGTGCACCAAACTGGGGAGGAGTTCTGCATAGCTGAGGCCACAGTAGCAGAAATCCAAACTGGGACCTTGTCACGACCACTTCCCAAAGTCAACCTTGGCAGTTCAGCACTAGATCCTGAACAGCAGCAACAATTGGAGACCTTGCTTCTCAAGTACTCTGATGTTTTCAGTGCTCATGAGCATGATTATGGCCGTACTGATAGAGTCAGGCATACCATTAGGACAGGCAGTGCTCCGGCCATAAGACAGAGAGCTTACCGCACTTCTCCCCACATGCAAGCTGAACTAGACAGACAAGTCCAACAGCTCCTGGATGGAGACATCATTGAGGAAAGCTGTAGCCCGTGGTCTTCTCCTGTTGTTTTAGTCAAGAAGAAAGATGGGAGCTACAGATTTTGCATTGATTTTCATGAACTCAATGCTGTCACTATTAAAGATTCATATCCCTTGCCACGTCCTGCAGATACTTTGGATAGCTTGTCTGGTTCATGTTGGTTTAGCACCATGGACCTTGCCAGTGCCTATTGGCAGGTTGAGCTAGAGCCACAGGACCGAGAGAAAACAGCTTTTACGACAGGGCATGCTTTATACCATTTTAAAGTGATGCCTATGGGTCTGACAAACGCACCCCCGACTTTCCAACGTCTGATGGAGCTGGTGCTTCGTGGCCTACATTGGAAAGAATATCTCATTTATCTTGATGATGTCTTAGTCTTTAGCCGGACCTTCTCCCAACACCTGGGCAGCCTTGAAGAGGTCCTGGGCCGTTTCCATTCTGCTGGGCTTAAGCTGAAACCTGCCAAATGTTCCTTTGCATGCAGCCAGGTCACTTTTCTTGGTCACGTGGTTTCCAGGCAAGGGCTCCAGCCAGATGCGAAGAACCTGGACAAAGTTCTTAACTGGCCCACCCCTACAACCACGACTGAGGTGAGAGCATTTGTGGGGTTGTGTTCATATTATAGACGTTTTATCAGGAACTTTTCAGTCATTGCTGCGCCCCTTCATGCTCTCACACAGAAGGGTGCTTTGTTCAGCTGGATGCCTGCTTGTGAAGATGCTTTCCAACTCTAAAGCATGCTCTAACTAACCCTCCCATTGTGGCCCATCCTGTCTTTTCTCAACCGTTTTTGCTGTACACTGATGCTTCACAGGACTGCATAGGGTCAGTGCTTGCTCAAGTTCAAGAGCAGACGGAGCGAGTTATATCTTACGCCAGTCATACACTGATCGCCTCACAGCGAAAGTGGTCTACATATGATTGTGAGCTCTGGGCAATTGTTTGGTCTGTAAGACACTTTAAACACTTCCTGGCTGGTACCACCTTCACAATTGTTACAGATCATAAGCCTTTGTTGAGCCTCCAGAAAGCAGCAGTTGAGAGTGATCCGACTGGTAGACGGGGACATTGGATACTGGAACTGGGTGTATATGACTACACAGTCATTCACAAAGAAGGCAAGAAACATGCCAACGCTGATGCCATGTCCAGGCGGCCCTATTTTCTTATGGAAACGAAAGCTGTCCAGTGTGTCTTAACCACCCCAGTTGCCAGGGAAATGGCGACATCGACTTGTGACAAGGAGGATGTCAAGCACATTCCTGACATCTGCCCAACTTTGTCCATCCAGATGATATGCGCAAACACCAGGAGGCTGATGATACACTTTGCATAGTGAGAGCTTGGATGGAGGTAGGCAGACACCGGCCACATTTAGGCTCTTTAAAGGGTCAGTCTCCTACTGTGAGGAAACTCTGGCATGAATTTCCCAAACTGTCTCTTCGTAATGGGATGAATCTGTTATTGGCAGTTCTCCGACTCCACATGAGCGTGCCCCATTGCAGTCTGTCCATGCCAATCGTCCTTTCCAAAGCATTGCTGCTGACATCACCGAGCTGCCCATTACATCAAAGGGTCATCGGTATGTGTTGGTCATCATGGACTATTTCACACGCTACATCAATCTCTTTCCTCTGAAGGACCAGCGTGCCATTACAGTAGCTCAGTGTATCTTTGAGGAATACATCCGCCATCATGGCATTCCTGAAACAATTCACACTGATCAGGGTAGACAATTTGACTCAGATTTAATGAAACAGCTGTGCAGGATGCTAGGGATTGAGAAAACCCGCACATCTCCATATCACGCACAATCTGATGGAATGGTTGAGAGACTGAATAGGACACTGAAGGATCAGTTAGCTAAATATATGTCTCAGAATGGGACAGTTATTTGCCACAGATTGAACTCGCTTATAACTCCAGTGTACATTCAAGCACAGGGTTTTCTCCTCTTTCTGGCTCATGGGAGAGAGCCTCACCTTCCAGTCGACATTTTGCTAAAGTGTGACCCAGCTCTGACATCTCCTACACCTGGTACCCCTGCAGCATATGCAAATGACCTCACTACTCGCTTGTCACGGGCTCTGGGTGCGGCTGCTCAGAACTCAGCTGCAGCCAAACAGCATCAGAAACTCCAGTACGACAAAAAGGCTGTATTTCACCCTCACAAGGCCGGAGATCTGGTATGGCTTGATGATCCAGCTCAACGACAGAACAAGCTGGCTCCTAGATGGAAGGGACCTTTTGTTATTCTCAAACGGATGGACAGAGGTGGCAGCTTGGGTGTCACATATGAGATTACAGATTCCAAGGACAAGCATTCAAGATGGTGGGTAGTACACCACAATCGCCTCAAAGCCTATAAAGGAACTCTGCCGCAAGAGCCAGTACATAGTCAAGAACCTGCAGTTTCAGCTGATGCTGGCATGCAGCCTGAGCCCTGCCATTCTAACATCACTGCATTATCAGGAGCTCTTCCCTTTTGTCCACCTGCCCCCACATATGTACCTCCTCGGCCCAGTGTGCAGACTGAACATGCTCATGTGGGTAGCCCCACTCTGGATTCTCCTCCTGCTCCTGTTCCTCCAACAGACTCTCAGCCTAGTACTTCCCAAATGTCTGTGCCATCTTCCGGCCCTGGGTCTCCCTTCCCAACTGTCCTTGCCCCCCTATCCACGACACGCAGTGGCCGCATAGTTAGGCCCCCGGCAAAGTTCAAGAACTTTGTGTTGTGACTTACATGCTTATACTACTGTAACTTTACGTTGTGTTTAGTTCTTACTACACTGATACTTTGTTTTTGTGTTGACAAATGTTACACTGACCGTTGTTACTGTTGGAATGTTCTTATGCTGTCACAACAATTTGAAATGAGGACATGCTTTTGGGGCATCCTTTCACAATAGTGTGTATTTGATGCCCATGTATAAACCTTCCTTCAGACGCCTTGAGTGTAAGGAGAGAATAGTAAAGATTTGGTCAGAAGACAGTATTTCCTCTCTCCAAGCATGTTTTGACTGTACGGATTGGCAGTGTTTTTATGATGCTTGTGATGATATTAATGAACTAGCTGACACGGTTTCATCTTACATTACATTTTGTGTTGACACTACTATTCCAACTAAAAAGGTTGTTATTTATCCAAATAATAAACCTTGGGTAACGAAAGAGCTCAAAACAATACTCAATAAAAAGAAAAAGATTTTTTTTATTGGAAATGCTCTGGAGAAAAAGCTTATCTCCAGAGAGGTACGAAACGAAATTAGGAGGGCAAAAATGAAATATAGGGAAAAGATTGAAAGGCAGTATAACAGGGGTAATTTAAGAGAAGCCTGGCAAGGTATCAAAAAAATGGCCTCTGTTAATCAAGGAGTAAACGAGATACGACAGTCTATTAGGATTAACGGAGTGGTTGAGTCTGAATTACCAAATGTTTTTAATATATTTTTTTTCGCGTTTTGAAAGGTCTGAGTTTTCAGAGAACGTGTCTAAGCTTAGAGGGTCCTTGGGGTCCCTTGTACCTCTGGATGAGATGGTGATAACTCAGGAATGTGTAGCAGATTTGTTTAGGAGGGTGAATATGAGCAAAGCTGCCGGTCCCGATGCCATTTGTGGGCACACATTGCGTCATTGTGCTGACCAGCTCAGTGAGATTTTCACAAGACTCTTCCAGTTGTGTATTAATTGTGGTCAGATACCTTCAATTTGGAAAACAGCCACGATAATTCCTATTCCAAAACCAAGAAATGCTAGGGAATTAAGTGAGTTTAGACCAGTTGCACTCACATCCCTGGTCATGAAAAATTTTGAAAAGATTTTAAAAAATATAATTGTCTCTTTCATTGGTAACAAATTAGATCCCTTGCAGTTTGCTTATCAAGCTGGTAAAGGTGTAGAAGATGCAAAACTTTTTATTCTTGATAGGGTGTATAAGCACCTTGAGAGACCCCACTCTCATGTGAGACTTTTATTTGCTGATTTTTCCTCGGCTTTTAATAAGATGCAGCCTCACTTTTTGATTGAGCGGTTGGCTCCTTATTTTGTTTTGCCTGATCAGTTGCTGGCGTTGCTTTTAGATTTTTTGACTGATAGAATTCAGCAAGTTTGGGTGAATGGCTGTATGTCTAGTACTATGGTCTCGAACACAGGCGCACCTCAGGGTGTCCTTTCTCCCTTGCTTTTTATCATGTATACAGACAGCTGCAGGAGTTTTAGAGAGGGCAGCTGTCTTGTAAAATTTTCTGATGACACTATTATTGTCTCTTCTTCAGGGCTCAGAGTCAGATCATGGTTGTGCTCTTCCAGCTTTTGTTACGTGGTGTGATGAGCACTTTCTTGACCTTAATGTGTCAAAAACTAAGGAATTAATAATTGATTTTAGGCAAAACAAAAAGGAACCAAAAGCTAGTGTCATACATGGAAAAGAGGTACAAATTGTGGACACATATAAATACCTGGGGACAGTATTCGATTCTCAACTTAAATTTGATGCGAATACAGAGCTGGCTGTTAAGAAGGGTCAACAAAGAGCTCACTTATTGCATAAACTGAATTCCTTTCATGTTTGTCATTCAGTGTTGTGTAGTTTTTACCAGGCTTTTATTGAAAGTGTCTTAACCTTTTCGTTTATTTGTTGGTTTAATGGGCTGTCGGTGAGGGACAAGAATAGCCTGAAAGGCATTGTAAAAATTTGTTCAAAGATAATTGGAGTTCAACAGAGAGACCTGGTCTCCCTGTGGGAGAAACGAGTAGCTCAGAAAGCAAAAGGAATCATCACTCAGGGTGATCATGTTTTGTCCAGTGAATTTACGGTAATGCCGTCAGGTCGGCGTTATATCATGCCCTTCAGTAGAACAAATCGCTATTCCAAATCTTTTATTCCTTCTGCTATCAAGCTGTTAAATGTGGATAATAGTGTTTTTAAATGATAGTTATATAGTGTTTGTGTGTATATGTGTATATGTGTATATATGTATTTGTGTGTGTGTGGACGAGAAGGCTGCAAATGAATTGCCCTCTGGGGACTAATAAAGTACTGTGAACTGTGAACTGTGAACTGTGAACTGATTTCCATTTGAAGGAGAGGACGTATGTAAGAGGGCAAGAAGTTGTTTATCGTTTTCATTCATTATTATTCATTGTTCATTGTATAGTTTAAAAATGCAGATGAGATGATGCATATTCTTGTGAATCTGTTAAAACAGTTCCTTAGTAGTTAATATTACAACTCTGATATTTAGTCCCTATGTACTGACTTACGGGGGGGGGCCAATTAAGAGGGACACACACTCACAGATGGGACGGGAACACCCCCGGGGTGACAGAAAGAGAGACAGAGACAGAGAGAGAGAGAGAGAGAGAGAGAGAGAGAGAGAAAAGGTGTTAGCAGTTCTGTTGCTAATTGTACTGTCCATAGCCGTTCGGTGGGAAATAAAAGAGAAGTTCTACCTCAACCTTGTAACCCGACTATATTTTTCCACCCCTCTGAACAAGAGACTTGGAGTTACTTGGAACTACACGCAACTTTGAGGGTTACACTGCGACTGTCTCTCCTGTCTCCAGCGTTCTTCCTCTTCCTAAGGAGACACATTTTGTGCTACAATGTACTATACAGGCCTCAGTGAATTTATACAGTTTGAAATCTGTGAGTATGATGTTTACTGTCTCTGGAGGGTGATATCTGAGTTAGTGTAAGCTAATGTTCAAGGAGTTAATGGGCAGTAGGGCTGTCACTGCAAATAACACTATTAATTACAGTGCTTGCAAAGCACCCCAGACACTGTATTGTTATCCCTTTGCAAAGTACTGTATTGTTAGCTCTTTGCATCTTCTTCATTATTATAAATAAATATATATATATATATATATATATATATATATATATATATATATATATATATATATATAATTTACTTAGTTTTTTTATAGTGCTTGCAAAGCAACCTTGCAAACATGCCTGTGTAGGCCTGCTGAGAGCTGTTCTGGGCTGAATGGGTTAGGGCTAGCCCAGAGATAACCCTGTACTGGCCCAGTGTGAGTAAGTCCACATTGGGCCCTAAAGGGTTTGAGCAGTACACCACTGGTGTACTGTATACATATTGGTATGATATTGTAATGGCAATATTGGTATGACAACATTAGCTCAGTTTAACTACCACATTGTGTCAACTTGTTCCAAGTGTAATAATCCTTTGGGGTTGGGTGTGCCAAATTAGATGTTAGAATCAGTGTTTCTATTAAGATCTTTGTGATAATACTGTGCAGAACAAAAGGTTCAAATAGTTCTCGAATCTGTGGAGTCTGCCCTTTCAATTTCATCGTATTGTGAGATTGTACATGACTCACATCTGGAGTTATATGTATTAATGTAGATAAGTTGAGACACATGCCAGCCTCTCACTGTGTGTAACACATGGACTTTTATGTTTGTCAAAGTTCACTGTCGCTAAAATTGCTGCAGTGGTTTTAGAAAACAGTGAAAGGACTAGATGAGGGCAAAAAGAGTAACAAAGAGAAAAAAAGAGAAAGAGGGAAAAACACCAGAGAGAGAGAGAGAACAAACTGAAGGCACAGAGAAAGAAGAAAAGAGTATGTGAGCTTATAGAAAGAAAAGGTTTCTTCATCTTTCAGGCATGTTTTTAGGCAACATTATGAAACAAATGAAACCAGTGCAAAATCCACCATCATTAATACATTTCAATTTTGTGATGACTGCACTCACAGTATTCCCAAACTAGAAAGAATCAGTTTTGCCTTGTCTTAGTTTTGTAATGTTTGCGCACACACACACACATTATATAAATAAAAATACATATTTTTGGATATTTGTAGTGAATTACAATTTCTGAATGGGCACATTTTATATTGTTACTTGATATTTCAAATCTTCTCACATTCTTGTTAAAACATGACTGGCCTGTCAAAACACAGTATGTATCTATGTATGTACAAAAGTAGAAGAAATCATGTAATTGGGTAAAAATATTTCTCAGCACTGTAGCTGAGTAAATCATCCTAGACACTTCCCCTTTTAGTTAACAAAAAAAAAATATCCAACCAAAAATAGAAATCATCTTTGTAGCCAACTCCTGGTCTGTGGATTTTTTTGTAACAATTATTTATAATAATAATTTTGTAATTACAGTATCTAAATATTTTACTGCATACTGAACTGGTATGTTGAATTAAGAATGCGCATAATCTCATATTTACTCACACTATGTTTTAAACAATTTCCAAGATACTAACTAGGTTAGTAATTGCCTTTATTACCTGCCCTTCCTACTTAAGTAAAACAGTGGTGTTTTCTGCCAGCTGTCCAGTACTAATAGATTGACAAAAGACACCGAATTTAGCTACACATTCATTTGAAATGGCTAACATCACTGTAGCTAAAGCAAACAGAAAGGATGCCACAAGGCAACCCTCATCTAATACCATACTTCACAGTAAATCTTGGAGATTAATTTGAAAGTGAGACTGAGCCGTTACTATAATCTTGACAACATTTATAAATCAGACACCAAAGCCAAAATAAATATGTAAAGATTAAAATAATGAAACCATGTTTCACTGAGCTTCTGTTCAATCACTATACTCCATTAAGTCACCCAAAATGGAAAACTTCAGTAAAGAACAGACACACAAAAAAACTACTTAATAACACATACATTTACTTAGACACCAGCACTGGATTTTATACACCAGCTAGCCATGAGTGTGGCTGAAACACCCAAATGTAGAGGGGTGTCTACATACATTTGGCCATATTGTTTAGTAATAGAATTCACTAATTTGAAGCGTTGTCCTGATTATTTTGGCTATGTAATGTGGAACATTAAAACACTGTAAACACTGCTGTGCTAACTTGATTTACACTGTATGTCCAAAAGTATCCAGACACCTCTTCTAATTTGTAAATTTGCTTACTTCAGCTTCAGCACTGCTAGCACTGTGCACATACCTGCACAAATTCACATGTACATTCTCCATTGCAAAGCATTCCCAATAGTGGGGTTTGATGGCTATAAAGCTCCCCAGTGTTGGGCTGTGGAGCAGCGGAACTGTATTCTCTGGAGATATGGAGCGCTATAGCTTTAGGATGTGTTGGAGCGTCATGTGTGCCGCAGAACTACGATCCAGCCTAAGCAACTGACCTCACTGATGCTCTTGTGACAGAATGGAATCAAATTCTTACAATATTAGCATTACATCTTTTGTAAATACTTCCTTTGAGTTTACACTGTCACAGCAGCAAAGTGGGGGCAGACTCCCTATAAATATCCTTGATATTGGAAGAAATGCTGGATGAATAAGTTGTACATAAATATCTGTACATATAGTGTACGTAAGCTTAACAAATGATGATTCTTCATAGCTGTGTCAATGTGGAGAAAAAACATGCATAACAGCAAACTTATCTATGTGGGTTTCTTTTTATGAGTAGGTGAATAGTTCAGGACTAGGCTGACAATACCAAGCTGTATTTCCCATATCACTCAATTACCATGAATCTTCAACACCATGTTTTCATTATGTTTTAAAGTTTTCCCCGTGAGGCACTGTGCAGGAAGTTGCTGACCTTGCTGAAGGTTAAGTATGGTAATTTGGTGCAAAATAGTTGTCATGTCATCAGCTATGGCTCATGAAACTGTCTAAAGCATTACTCCTGGCTTGAGAGAGAGTGCTGATTACTGCATTAGTGTAGTGCATGACTAAGTGAATGGGTTCCGGCTGCACCGCAATGGCGGCCCATTAGGCACAGTGGACTATAAAAAACAACTATTTCTGTAATAGTGATATGAATAGGAAATGCCTTTTCACAAAAGAACCTTTCAAATGTCATCCCACAAAGACTGCCCTGCGATGGACTGGCGACCTGTCCAGCCCGATGACCACTGGGATAGGCTCCTGCGACCCTGAAGGAGAAGCGGCTTAGAAAATGGATGGATGGATCCCACAAAGAGCAGATTTTTCAAAGTGGGTGAACTGAGCTACTCTTTGCAGTGATTTGATGGATTGGTCCTGCACATATGCAGGTCTTTTGTATGTCCTCATGGTGGCACTGTAGGATTATTCTTTAGCTCACTGTTAGCATGTTGAGAAAGAAACTGAACTCTAACAGATGGTGCCAATTACTGGTATACACACTGTACTCCTATCACATATCACCAGTATTCATTTACTGAAATAAAACAGCGCAATTCCAATTCAGTAATTGCTCAGTGACATTAGTCCTTACACTAGCTTGTGATGCTTTACAGCTCTCCAGTTTTGCAGTCACGCCATTGTTTCTGTTAGGAATTCGGGACACTACTGCATACTCATGTCCTATAATATGAAATGCATTAGTTATTTTAGCATTCTGCAGTTAACATATTCTTTTAGTGATAATGATTCAAAAATGTTTTTTTGTGTGTGGAAAAAGTAGTTTCCCCTTCCTTTTAGAGCAGAAACTAAATAATGTCCTTTTCCTCTATTGCCAGTATCTTGTACAGTTACACAGACAGTGACAAATGGTCTGCACTTTTGCTTGGACTCAGTGTGGCACATAGTCTCTGTATTGTAAGAAAGAGCACAATATAAAGCTCCTAAATCACATAACTTCACTCCTTCCCAGAGCCTTTGTTCTCTGTGCAACAAAATCCTTGCTATTGCCATCTTCATTAAGACTCTATACAAATCTGTTTAGCCATGCAAAGTGACCTCCAGCTCTTGTAAGGTCTTATATACAATATACTCTGTTTAAAACTGACCAAAGATTTCTGATGACCTTGGAAGAACAGTTGTTGATGCTCATCAAGCTGGAAAATATTATAAAACCATCTCTAAAGAATCCATTCCACAGATAGACAGATTGTGTACAAATAGAAGAAATTCAAGACTATTTTTAGGCTCCCCAGGAGTCAACCAACACGCAAAAGTCGTTCTACCAAACATTTAAAAACATTTTAAAATGTTTAAAAAAAATTAAAAACTAATGTGCAAATAGGTTTTGAAATGGCAAGTCAAAATCCTGACCTTAATCCAAAAGAAATGTTGTGGAAGGACCTAAAGCACACAGCTCATGAAAGTAAAACCACCAACATCAAAGAGTTGAAGTTGTTATGTTTGAAGGATGGACTGAAATTTTATCAAGCTGATGTGCAGGACTTATCAACGTAAACAGTTGCAGTTGCAGTTATTGCTGCACAGGCGTTCACACAGATACTGAAAGCAAAGGTTCACATACTTTTGCCTCTCACAGATATGTAATATTGGATCATTTTCTCTTTATCTACATTTAGGACTTCAAAATTTCAAAAGTTTAGATCAAATTTATACAGAAATGTAGAAAACTCTAAAGGGTTCACAAACTTTTAAGCACCACTGTAAATGTGGCCTATGCAAATAAATAGAAACAATGCACTAGAATTTGCAGTAAAATGTGATTTTAAGTTCCCTGTAGAGGATGTGTTCATGGATTTTCATGTAGAAAGCAACAAAACAAGTAATTTAACCAGGAGTGCTCAAACCTTTGCATGTTTCCTCAGGAAACTTCTCAGTTTCACGGTCTGTGCGTCAGTCTTCAGGGTTAAAGGGTGAATTAGCAATTATACATTAACTCCAGCATTTAAGACTATTTATAGTGAAAACTATGTTAGAACTCTGTTATAATGATTTTACAGCAAATGGGGATTATATAATTTTGCCTAAAAATCTAGTTCTGCTGTGGAACCTCAATAGCAGTGGAGAGATTATTCAGGCTTGATTTTCATCCCAAACTCTACAGACTCTACAGATTTTGCTGACATGTTTAAATTGGACTGTTGACAGTTCTTTGCACAAAATGCTTAGGTTTGTATAGGTTTATTTTTGTTGATTTTTGTTTGATTGACTTTGCCTTTAGTCTGGTTGTGTAAGTCTGACTGTTAGTTACACTTTTTTGGTGATATTTTTGTCTATTTGCAGCTTTTCAATGTTTCTTTCTGGCACAAGATTAAATTTGACTAAAATTATAAATTTCACTAAAATTATTTTTTTAGTAGTGTTAGTCTATAACTACAGGCCTGATAGTTTTCAGGCGCCACGCAGGAATTCCAGCGTACCGACGTGTCTGCGAGAAAAAAAAGGTTCAACTAGTGCAGGGGTCGGCAACCTTTTTGACTCAGAGAGCCATAAAATCGAAATAATTGGAAATGTATTTCAGTGAGAGGGGGGGGAGGGGGGGGCACTGTAACTGTTTCAAAATATTTAAAATAAATGGTGCATAGTTTGCTATTATATTTTTAAAAGAAATGAATGTGTCCTTGTTCATGTAATTTAGTCAATGGTTAGGCTACTAATCAATTCCTAATTTACTTTGGAGTATTGTTATTGCCACCTGCTGACCGTTCTTGGTATGGCTGTAGTATCTGTAGTCTCCTATGCTATAGAAGCAATAAGGTATGTGACTAGTTAAAAACAGGTATGGATTCCTGAACAGGCCTGCTAGTCCCAAGAGTTCTGGTAATCTGCACAAGTTTCTGAAATGTAGGCTTATATTGGGTTTGTTTATCTCATGTCTGAATGTTGTTCATGTATTTCAACAAAATTGAACACAATCTATCATTGAAGGGACTAATTCAAAAGCAAAAATTCTTTGACAGTAATGAAGATCAGGGTTATACATAGACGTATATCTGCGCCCAGGGCCCAAAACCTGCCCACCCTGCTCACCTCCCGAGCAGAGAAAAAAAGTTCAGGCTCAGGAATTTTTCCCACTATCACCCCTGTAACTAATGTTAAGTTAGTCTGAAGAGTGAAAATTAAGGCATCTGTTCAGTGGTGGTACTGCATAATGTTGTGCAACGCTGTTTCTGGCGTCATTTTCAATTTTGCGGAAACAAGCTGTAGTACACGACTTTGCTTGTTGACTTTGCAGCTTAACCTGGTATTACTGGCATGTTACCTTGTCAGATCTGTAGACATCATTTTAGTGTCATAGTGAGTTATGTAAAACACATGACAGTGCACAGCAGTGTTCCTAATGTAGTATTTCAGTGTTGTATGCCTTCAGAAAAGGAATTACAACTGAAGAAAATATTGATAAGAAATTGTTTTTGAAGAATTTGGCACTGTTATCTTAAATTACAAGGAAAATGATTGTTTGTCATTTAGACAATCATTGAAGATATGCAGTCAATATACAATGTCAGTCAATCACATTTACTTTTTAAGCTGAACAAAAAGTTAGTTCCAGAAGCTTCCATAAATCCTGTAATTAATGACCTGAAAGCAGCAGATCTCTTCGGGCATGCAATAGTTTGGCATTGAAAACAGATCAGCAAAGAAAGACACTGTCCAAGAACAGTTTTAACTATGTCAAGCGAATTCCTGTTTGTCTAAGGAACAAAGAGGCTGGGAAATTGTTTTTCTCAGTATGTCTCAATAAAACAAACAATTGGGGCTCTTTTTCAGTGCACATTTGTAAAGGAACAGCATCATAAAATACATGGATGTAACAAATTAAAGGAGATTAACAAAGATGTGTGGGATGATAACATTGCTGAAAAATTCCTTGAAGTAGGTAAGTCATCATTAAGCTTAATCCTTTATCAGGATGCTTTTCAAGTTGTAAACCCCTCTGGAGTCTGGAAAAAAGCACAAAATATTGCCATATATCTGACATTTGCAGAATTATTGCAACAACAGCGCAAGCACTGATCAGACGCAACTTGTATTTCTCTGTTGAGAGCAGGTTTTAAAGTATTTTGGTCAAATATTGGTCTTAATGTGTTTGGTGAATGACCATAAAGACCTTGAGAACAATGGCACAGTTTTTCCAGATTGACAGGTCTGCAAAAGAATCATGCATGCCATTGCTGGTGACAACCTGGGGTCACACAATAATGAAGGTTTTCTTGAAAATTTCAGTCTAAGTATATACTTGTGCAGACACTGTGAAAAAGTGACAAAGTTACACTTTATGTGGATTCGCACTTCAGAGCCACATCTCACACAAAAGCATGTTCAGGACCTTGACGATTGTTCAGTCCATAGTGGAGGCATCAATTTAGACTCTCTGTTCATTGAGCTGCCTTTCTTTAATATGTGTCAGCCAGAGTTGCCTCCATGTCTTGGAGATGATTTGTTTGAAGGTGTTGTTTCCTCTGAACATGCATTGTATATTCAGCATCATCACTATGGACGAACAGTTTACCTACTTTGAATTAAACCAACAGATGCCCCAGTTTAAATATCTAGGTAAAGATGCAAGTGACAGACTTTGTGAGATGAACCAAGGAAGTGTAGAGTAGGTGGACATGCTGTGTTTTCTGAGATTGTTACCAGAGCCAATTGGAGATAAAGTTTTAATCTTCTGATGAGAATCAAGTGAACTAGTCAACTAGTTTTACAACTAAAAGAAATGGTTGCACTTGTTTGTACACCAGAAATTTCCACAGGCCAGATAGAATATTTGATATTTTTATTGATGAATATTTGGGATTTCAATAAAAATGTTTTTCCTGATCATGAACTGAAACTCAAGCACCACTATCTGATCTATTATCCAGAGCTCATTATCCACTTCTGATCAGTTATTGGTTTGTGGACTCTCAGATTCAGATTTGAGAGTAACCAATTTACAAGGAAAGTGCATAATTTTAAAATGCTGTGCTCAACTTCTGCAGAAAGACATCAATATTACAGGCATTTCTTGCTGCTGGCATCTTTTCCCACCTCTTATCGCAATTGACAGGGCTACAGAGTTTTTTTTAATTCTCACAATGATGCCAGTTGGGAATCTGTGTTAGGATGTTCGGCCTACACATACTTTGATTTCTCATAAAGCAATTGTGAGAAAGAACATGCTTGTTGTTATCAGTGAGGGCCACGAAGGGCTTGTGATTGGAAAGACTGTCAAGACAGTACTCCACAGTAATTCAGCACTATATTTATTCACTGAAAAGCATAAAGCATTGTATATTCATAACATTGATATTTACTGTCTGACGCCAATTCAGGGAGGCTATTGTGTTAAACAGGACAACCTACTTAAAATGACAACTGTAATGCTTCATCATTCCTTCCTCTACCCATAGGAACAATGACCACTTTGTTAGAAGAGTTGATGGGAATCATCCTGTGGACTCTGCCAACTATTGATGACAACACTGTTCAGACATTGACAAGCCATCTAAAAAGCTCTGGGTTGAAATCAATAGTTCACCTTCAATAAGTATGGCAAAAAAACATTGCTGACCTGCTTTCTATTATTCAACGGCAGAAGACACTGGATGCATTTAAAATGGGTAATTGCTAAATAATAGGAAAAATATATTTTATGACCATAATATATGATTAGAATATTTGGTAGAAAATTTGGGATTAATGCAGAAAGATTAGTACTGAGAGGAGACAACAAGACTAGTGTAACACCTGAGAAGACCAGGTTGTCATGTCCCCTGATCTGATTACCTGATCCTTTCAGGTAATCAGTAATCTTGTAGCCTTCTCTCAGTACTAATCTTTTTGAATAAATCCCAAGCTTTAATGTTCTACCAAATATTCTAGCAATCATATATTATGGTCATTGTAACACATCATGTGTTACCCCGGGATCCTGGAGGCAGGATTCACAGCCTTTATTCACACACTAAATAAACGAAACCAACTCAACCAAAAACTATGCTAATACCACTTCTGACCAGCTTCACACAAGACTTTTCGCACTCGAGCTTTTCAGCTCTTTATTCCTGAGTCTGGCGGACAATCTGCTCCTGCTCGTCTCTCTCTGTTCCCTCTTTGCTCTTTTAGCAAGGCGCTCACACTGCCAGCTAAGATGAGTATCAGCTGGCTCTCATTAAGAGCACCAGAGCTGAGAGGGAATGAGAGCCTCCCTGTCACCGCCCGCGTTTAGCAGCTTGGCCTGGGTCGAACGTGAGGTATAACTCGCGTCTCACCTTTGTGCCTTTAATGGCCGTCGTCGCCATTCCCTTTCTGGTGGCTGACGTCCTCCTCCCGCCGTCACTCGCGTCCCTTGCGTTGTTCAGGATTAGCGCTACATCTCCCTGCCGTCCTCGCGGGGCTTTGTCCTCGCTTCAGAGTTTGGCCCCGTCTTCCTGCTGGCTCACGCAGTCCTCACCGGGCCCAGGGGCTGCTTCCTTGGGAGGCTGCATTTGAAGGCTGATTGCGTCACAGCGGCGCAGCTGGGCTGTCCCATTTCAAAGGCTCCTTCATAGAAATGTGTCCTTCTTTTCTATAACAGTGAAGGATCCAATGAGTGGCCAACATTTTGCCAGCCAACATATCCTGAAGTTCACTGCGTTCAGCACGCATGGATTTGTGTAACATTAATATTTGAAAGGAATCCTTAAGTTCCTTAAAATACTTTTTTTTTCTTGGTGATCTATTTCTCCTTGCAAAATTTTTTTCAGCACACCTGGCTTGCCTATTCAGTGTTTGAAAAGTCTTAATTAACCAGATCATGTGTGAGTGAACAGTTTTTTTAAGATCATAGATCTCCTGGGCTGACTATAGGCACACTGTTCTAGGTATTAAATGTGTAAGTCTGTTAAAGTTACCAATAACATTTTATTTCCTTTATGAAATTTACAACGCTACACTCTTAAAAAGGATGGTTCTTCAAAGATTCTTTAGTAAAGACAACGGTTATATAGAGAACCTTGAAAACTCAAAGAACCATTTGCATGCTTAAATGATTCTTTGCATGGTGAAATTGTTCTCCAGATTGATGGAGAATGTGTTGTATTTGGCTCTATAAAGAAAGAACCTTTTGAAAAGGGTTCTCTATAGCACCAAAAAGGGTTTATCTCATTGAGCTGAAACATACATGCAACTTAAAAATGAGCACAAGAAATCATTAAGAACTATGATGTAACAACTGAAACAAAGTTTATCCACCCAGTTGAAGCCCACGGCATTTTGTAAAGATCCTGCTGCCATTTTTTGTTTCCCAACAAGTGGACAAGATTGTACTGAACTACACTGTGAGAGATCTGCAGCCTTTGAGCAAGGTCAAAAAGCTATTGTTCATCAAACAGGTCACTGGTTTGCAATAAATAGCAATGATTTTGGGCTGGTGATAGATGTGTAGAAAGATGTTCTTTTGAAAAAGAATATTGACCTATTTATTGAGAAAAAAGAAACAAATTAACATGAATTAGTTCATTTTTGGAACTGTAAACATTTGTGGCATCCAAGGGCACCCTCCATGTGGGCCTGACCAAGATCAAAGCCATGTTGGATTGGTGCCACCATACTTTCCTCTGTCTGGTCCAATGTTTCCAGGGGTTCACCAACTTCTTCTACCACTTTGTGCAGAATTTTGGTTCAGTGGCCCCTCACTGCCCTCACCCAGAACATTCAAGGACCATTTCTTTGGACCATTGAAGCCCAAAAGGCTTTTGAGTAGACCAAAGAGTGATTAACATTGTTCCTGGTCCACCAGTCGCCCAACCTGGAGGAACCGTTTATCATTGAGGTAGATGCCTCAGATGTTGGTGTTGGTACTCTCCCAACAATTCAACCTGTCCAATAAGTTCTACTCTTACTCTTGCACCCTGGCCAAACGCATTTATGATATTGAGGACAGGAGGATTCTGGCCGTTAAGCTTGTTCTAGAGAAATGGAGGCACTGGCTTGAAAGTGCTACACAACCTTTTGTGGTCTGGATCGACCACAAGACCCTGGCCTAAATCCAACAGCCTATGGGGCTGATCCCCTGCCAAGCTCTTTTTCAGCTGCTCCGACTTCCTGCTGTCCTATAATCTGAGGTCTAAGAACACCAAACCAGATGCTTTGTCCCGGCAATGAGTGCCTCCAGGGGCTGACCCCTGCCCTGAACCCATCATTTTCAATCTCTAGATCTTGGCTTTTTTTATTATTATTAGTAATTATTAAGTGACCCTTATTAGTCCCACAATGGGGAGATTTTCTCCACTGGGATCTGAGACCACCATCAGGGAGGCTGGGCAACAAGGGCTGGATTCTGTAGGCGGACCCCCAGTAAGACATACATGGCAGTGAGGCACAGAGTCCTGTTATGGGGCACACCTCCCCAGTTTTGCCAGCATTCAGGAGAGAGTAGGACCCTGGACTTTCTGTACAGGTGATTTTGGTGGCCTAGTATGGAAAGAGAACTCCATGCCATTATCGCATGTTGTGAGACCAGGTCACAGGTCCCAGGTCATAGCCCCAAGGCCTCCTCCACCTGCTGCCTTTCCCTGCACGTCCATGGTCTTGCATCTCCCTGGACTTCGACACTGGCCTCCGTTTTTCCAAGGGTAACACTGTTGTACTAGTCCTTGTTAACCAGTTCTCTAAGGCACGCAGGTTTGTGACACTGCCCAAGCTTCTATCTGCCAAGGAATCCTGTTATGGTGCTGTTACTTTAGCATGTGGTTTGGATCCATGGGATGCCTAGTGATTTGATGTCAGACTGGGGACCCAACTTCACCAGTCATTTCTGGAAAGTCTTCTGCTAGCTAAGGAAGCCTCAGTCAGCTTTTCCTCCAGCTGCTGCCCAGAGTCTAATGGCCAAATAGTGAAGGTCAATCAGGGCCTTGGCTGGACTCAGTGCTTGACCTCTACCAGCCCCTTCTCTTGGGCAAAATACATCCATAACACTCACTGACATCTGTCATTGTGCACGTCACCCTTCGAATGTCAATTTAGGTTCTGTTTGCCAAACAGGAGTATGAGGTTGGGGTCCCAGCTGTAGAACAATTTGTGCAGCATTGCCGGAGGGCATGGCAAAAGGCCTGCGCTTACCTTCTGATCATCAAGACCGAGACCACGAAACTGGTGGCAGACTGCAAGAGGTGTCCCTTACCAACCTTCTGCACAGAACAGCAGGTTTGGCTCTCTGCCAAGGACCTTCCGCTCATGGAGTCCAAGAAGCTGGCGGGCATGTAGGGCCATTTAAGTTCCAACAGTGTATTAAACAGGTCACCTACCGGCCTTCCACCCTTTTGCAGATCCACCTCACAGTCCAGGTAAACCTGCATTCCATGACTCACACCTCAGACTATTCCTTTGAGGGATCCAGCCCCCCATGCCACGTCTCATCACCAGCGTACACAGTCCATCGCCTCTTAGACTCCTGCCGGGTAAGGGTAGAATGGGATTAGCTGGCTAGCCTCATAGTGCACAACAAATACTGTACTGAACATAGTGTGATATTAGTAAGATGTATACACATATAACTTTTATATAAACAATAGTGACCATAATCACTAATTAAATATTTTAACAGTTTATTGCTGCTGAAACTGACCATGTATTTTCAATCAATAATTTTGTAGAGCAATTGTAATACTTTATGTTTAGAAAAATACTGAATCTTAATCTGTATCATATACTTGAGCAGGTTTGGAATAGCTACTGAAAAATTAGTAGTTGGCTACTTTGTAGCTACTTTCTCAATATTTGTAGCTAGCTACAATTGAGCTACTTTTCCAGATAAAGTACTTCTTGAAAAGTAGTGCGCTACTTTTTAGCTACTTTGAAAGTGCAATTTTCAGAGTGTTAATGTGAACCTGAAACACCAAACAAGCCCAACTGATAGTGTGAACAAGATACTGCTGTCCATAGGGGTCCTGACCACTGAAGAACAGGGTAAATAGGGCTAACAAAGTATGCAGAGAAACAGATGGACTACAGTCTGTAATTGTAGAACTACAAAGTGCACCTATATAGTAAGTGGAGCTTATAAAATGCACAATGAGTGTAGAAACAATGATCATAATGTTATGCCTGATCGGTGTATGTACAGACAAGACATTCAGAGTCTTTATTAAACTTCAACACTTTAACCTCAAAATTCTTATTAATGACCCTGGCTCTGTTTGGGGTGAGAATCAACTCTCCACTGCTGCAGAGCTGTTGTGGCTCCACAGTAGAAGTAGATTTTAAGGTAAAATAACATCTTCCTTTACTGTTAAATTATTATAACACACAGTTTTTACAATAAACGCTGGAATAACTACTAATTCACCCATTAACCCTTAAGACTGACTCTCAGACTACTGGACACACAGCAATGCTGTAAACGAAAAGGCCAAGAGAAAAATTTAAGATGAACATCAATAATATGAAGATGAACGGACTTATTTGCATTTATAAGTGCTCAGCTGGTTTTCTGATTTAATCTGCAACAACTCGTGAAGCTGAAGTCAACTTCTCCTTCACCAGCTTCTCATTCAAAGCTGTACAATCTGGCTCCTCAGGCATCATTTAAGGCAGAACAATAAAATTCGAACAAGAAGCTGGAGAATGAGAAGCTACTTCAGCCTTGTGTTGAACATCGAGAGACATTTTACAAGACACTCGCTGAAAAGCTTCCTGAGATGCGTGAAAGGTAGCTACAGCTGAGCTGAAGCTTAAAACAGAGCAAAGTAAGTCTCCATTTTGTTTAATTTTTAGCATTTAAGCTGGTTTTTCCAGCAGGGAACCAAAATAAGCTAACGTTAGCCTGCACATTTTCCTTAGTTACAATCTCATTGCTAGTTACATTATTGAATAAACTGTCAAGTGAAAACAAGGACTATTTAAAATAAAGATTTGCCATTTTTTTATCCACTTTGCCTATAGTTAGTGTCAGGAAAGCTGTTCCTTTCAGCTTGAGTTGTCTGGAGCTGTACTGAGCTCCATTTTCAATTGAGTCTGCAATAAAATGCTTGGTATAAACTCTTGTAGTGTCACATTAATCCCAGAAAAAAACTATCATTTTAATTTGGTCTTGTTATTTGGAATAAAATATAGACAGTGACCTTTCACTCGTTTGCATCCAAAAATGGTACATTTGGAAACGAGTGCCATGTGTTCTAGTAGCTATAATTTGAGAGTGTTGTGGGTCATGTAAAGTATGGCAGGATCAGCTGATTTCACAGTCCATGAATATGTAATATAAGTTAGTTTATGGATTGCTGTAGTCAAAATGCATTATGTAATTAAAATGTAATTCCTAAACAATTGTTAGGGGGCAGTATACTAAAAAATTAAAATGTAGTGGTCATTTTATGCACTCAGCAGTTTCTAATGAATATTGGACTGAAAAGAAGTAAGAAGATAATCACATACTTCCTGCTTTATTTTGAGTAAGTAGAATAAAATATTATGCTCTGTCATGATTGGCCCCTCCCAGTCCTGTCCATGTGTTCGTGTTTTGGTTTAGCCCATGGGTTTTTGTTTTGGTTTTTCTAGTCCGGCCCCTTCGTTTCGTGACTCCGTCCCTGATTGTTTTCACCTGTCCCTCAGTTTCCCTTTGTTACTTAAGCCCTGTGTTTGCACTTTGTCTTTGCTGGTCTTTGTATTGGTCTGTGTTGGATGTATTGGTCTTTGTTTGAATCTGTTTGCTGTGTTAGTTCTTTCCTATGTTGGTATGTCATTTCTGCCCCACAATCTCTCCATATTGGCTCTATGACCCTGGACTGTCTTGACCCTGATTTTGGATTTGCCCTCAATAAAAGTCGCTTACCTTCGCACATGCATCCGCTAACTCGCTCCCCGTTACGTACTGGGCCTTTAATTCTAAATTTTCAAGTGTAATGTGGAAATACCCTATTGGACATTTTAAAATTTTACTCATCAAAAGAAGCTAAATTTTAAAAATAATAACCTAAAGCAGTTTCCTTTTTAGATGTGCTTTGATCATTGGCATTAAATAGATTAAAAGCATATTAAAGAGTCTGGTGAGACATTCTGTTGTAAACAGCTCTTCTTGTGTAGTTTCAGGATGAAATGAAGTTTGCTGAAGTAAAGTGAAATATCAGCACTCTCGGGTTCAATGATCCAACAAAATAATGTACATTTTTTTGAAGGCAAAGATCAAGCAGTTCCCCTGTCCAACTTGTCTGAAGCCAGCTGTAAACTATTTTTTGTCACATTGAGTAGCTATGCACAGAACACATGTTGGTCACTTAATATAAAAGAAAGGATTATAGCTGGATTCTGGATCAGATTTTACTTTTTGATTTTGACTGATAAAATATCAAAACAGTTAAAAAGCAGCTATGTTGATTGTTTCCAGAAGTAAATGAGTGAAGAACTAAACAGGTGTACCCCCTAATCTTTTAGATTTATTCATGTGCAAAATTCTGGTTCCAACTGTTTCCCCTTATTTAAACATGATGACCTTCAAGAAGTGACGTATGCTGGGGAGAATCTGTAAGTTTTAGCAACGGTGTTGAGATCCTGCACACTCTCAGAAAAAAGGTGTTAAACTTTCACTGAGGTTGTGCACCTCTTGTCACTGGGGTTTCATGACAAGATGATACTGTATTATTTTTCATTTGGCAGGCTTGTTTCAGGCTTCCTGATATCTATTTGTTGTAATGTTTTTCTGTAATTCTGATCATTCTGAAGGTATTCTGACTGAAATTAGAGATGTACTGATATTTGTTTTGTGATGGCACAAGCAGAAAAGTCAAAAAGCTAGTTAATGTGAGCTAACCCCAGTGAAATTCAGCTTGTTTCAGTGGAGAGGCATTACTCATCTTCCCAGGTGACCTGCAGTTCATTTCAGAATTGAGATAATGCTTTCAACATCAGGTAGATTCTATGAGTATGGGGTGCCGGGGCTGCTACTCCAGGCTATCCAATCTGTACTCCCGGAGTGAGAGCTGTATCCGTATACTCGTCATTAAGTCAGACTCTTTCAGTGTTAGCGTTGGACTTCGCCAGGGTTGTGCTCTGTCTCCACTCTTGTTTGTGATATTCATGGACAGAGTGTCAGGGCGTAACCGGGGTCAGGAGGGCATTATGTGTGGAGGCCGGAGGGTGGCGTCTCTGCTATTTGCAGATGATGTTGTTCTTTTGGCGGAATCACATGGATGCCTCCAACGCTCGCTAGAGCGGTTTGCAGCTGAGTGTGAAGCGGTTGGTATGCGGATCAGCACCTCCAAGTCTGAGTCCATGGTCTTGGCCCGGAAAAGGATGGCATGCCCACTCCAGGTAAGGGGAAAGGACCTGCCCCAGCTGGAGGAGTTTAAGTACCTTGGGGTCTTGTTCACGAGTGACAGGAAGAGGGATCGTGAGATCGGCCGTAGGCTGGGACAGGCGGCAGCAGTAATGCGGTCACTGTACCGGACTGTAGTGGTGAAGAGGGAGTTGAGCCAAAAGGCGAAGCTCTCTGTTTACCGGTCAATCTACATCCCAACCCTCACCTATGGTCATGAGCTGTGGGTAATGACCGAAAGAACGAGATTGTGAATGCAAACGGCTTGGGGTCCCCAGGAATGAGCTGGAGGAAGTTGCGGGGGACAGGGTCATCTGGGATTCTCTGCTCTCCCAACTGCTACCGAGACCCTGTTTGGACTAGCGGTCAATGATGATGGATGGATGGATGCTTTCTTCTTCAAATATATATCTTTACACCCACCTCCTCAGTGTATGTGGTAAAATATGATAAGATTTTATGTTTCTCCATGTTACAGCTTCTTCATTCTTATAATTGCTGATATGCTGAAATTAAACACTTTGTGATTATGATCATTCAATTATTCTGTTACTGTGTTATTGGAACACAGGAATGTAATTACAAAGACTCATTTACTCAAATTTGAGTTTTAGCTTGAAAGTTAATAAAAAAAACTCTTGCTAATAACAAAGTGAATTTCTTTATCTTCTGTGAAGAAACAAGTATTTGTTAATATTTTTATTTGCACACATGGGTTACCTCTTGAGTTTAAGTGAAAGTGTAAGAGTGCATATCCTTGAAGAATGGCCATTAATTAAAGCTTTCTACCTGTGGGACAAAAGCTTTCTTTGCAACAATTATATTCTCCTTGAATTTCCATTTTAATAATAACTTTGTTGATTGCATTCATGTCACGCACTAAAAGATTTGTAATTATGACATTCACTGGTGCGTTTTTACCCAGGTCTTCAAGTCTTTCCTTGACACTCGAAATTTCATTTTTGCTTTAGGGTGGCATTTTACCTTAACTCCATCTCTTACAGCTGGAATAGGTTTTCTGTTATTTCTGTCATGATTTTACAATTTGGAATCAAGGCCCATAGCTCATTTGCATTTCATAAGATGTTCAAAGGCAGACTGTATTTAAATCTTAGCATCTCAGTATCCTATACATAAAATAGCCCTACAACCTAATATAACAGAATGCAATAGTGTTATGACTTTTCACCTCTGTGTTATTTCCTGTTCTAGGGGCAACAATGTCAGACCCTTTCGGTCTGAACATCCTGTTGAACCACTGGGCCAAAAGAAAAAATAGTGCTCCTCTTATAGCATTACGGTGTTTACCCAAGAAACTTGGTACAATAATACTTTTGTGCTGCACCTTTCCATTTCAACAGAGGAAAAACAGCATCAGCAATAGACTGTACCCTTCTGAATAACTGGGGCAAATAGGGGAAAACATTACGGGTAAAAGACACTCATCCCACATTCTAGCAAGAAAATCCCTTACATAATCGGCTTTGAACAGTTTTTTTTTCTTCAATTTTTGTTTTGTTGAAGGGATAAACAGTGTAGAGAAGAGAGGGGAATCAGTTCAGTGTTATTGTATATCTCAATACAGTTCAAAATCAAGATCAGAAAGATAGCAGTTTTTCTTGGTGTAACCATATCTTCTTCCAGCAAACAGATGTTTTAAAACAGTTAAGTGGAATTCACAATCACTGAGCTCAGTGATTATGCCTGTGATACTTGTGTGGAAATTTGGTTCTTTTGACTCTTATTTTACGTGGCTTTTGTGAATATTAAGCAAGAACAATTTATATTTGAAATATGTTTTATGGATCTCATCATTCTGAGAATTAAAGCATAGATTTGTAAACTTATTCATTTATTTATTTAAAACGGGTACCTTTTCTATCCCTTCCTAATAATTTCAATTGCTCAGACCAACATGACAGAATAAATAGCTAACATTAGCATAGGCAGAATCTCTTAGGCGAGTCACATGTGCTTGGTGCTCCAGCAGAAGTGTCCTTGCATAGAATTCTCAAGTATCTGGATACCATGGCAACCTAGTGGGCCTGGTTCCTACTCTAGATAAAGCACACACATGCATGTAGGCAAGTGATTAAAACCTTATAAGAATTTTCTGAAGCAGAAAAGGCTGATATTGGTCAGACCACTCCCTGACATACAAGTGAAAAAGGCTGCACTCCAGCTTTCCATTTCAAGTGTAAAACCTGCTGAAGGAATAACCGAGTGAATGAAAGCTAATACCTGGAGATGTTTCTGCAATAGAGAGCCACAAAACTGCAAACCTATTTAACTTCAAAAGCTTTAGTCTGAAGGTAGCTTTCTATAATAGATTTTCTCAATCTTTTCTCTTTATCTTTTTGTGCTGCAATCTTGCTTGGCAATAGAATTTATTCTTCATTGTCAAGCCAGACTGCAGCAAAATATATTCTGTAAAACTCATAAATATCTGCAATGACTTTAATGACTTTGAAGAAATGTACTCATTTTTTAAAGTAAATTTGCAAAGTAGTTCTGCCTCTACTTTTCCTGTTCTTAAAACAGACTCACACTGTGTCCCAAATTGAGTACTACTAAATAGCATACAAACCATTTTTACTGCACAAAGTGTGGGGCAATACAGCTAGATGTAATGTAGACATTAAATGTGGTACATTGCACATTGTTTGCACTCTGTTTGCAGTCTACGGCTATAAGCTGGTGTGCATGACAGAAGGTGGGGAGCCAGAAGAGTCTGCAGAAGTTTGAAATTTCAAATGGAAATTAACTTTGACTTTCAATATCTGCATTTTTGTGTGATGTTATTTTCACTAATTTCATTATGGTGACCAGGCATGTTATGTTGTCTAACTTTGTGTCCTGACAGGTACACTTGCATTAGTCACCAGACACTGTAAGATAAAGCAAATCAGCAGTGCTGGGTCTAGCCTTTTGGACACCCTAGGCAGGATTTCATGGAGCCACCACATTTCTTGTTAATGTACTGTAAAAATAGAGGCTAACTAATAATAATTGCTTTTATGAGTTATCTAAATTATGTAGATTTCTAACTGGTTAGCTATTGTCTATTGTGGCTAATTATTGATGAATGGGTGCTCATTTGGGGTTTAATAAGTTAGCATTTAAATTACAGATAACCTTCTCAGCATTCTGGAACCAGGGGTCTGTCTGTCAAGCAGTATTTGCCTACCCAGCTAGCTTTAAGCTTCATTTCAATTTCAGTCTAACCCTGGAGGCAGTGGTGACAGCATTGCTTTTTTACAATTATCAGTGCTTTACTTTCTATGTATTTAAAGTGATCTCTTTTCTCTTGTTTGGCAACTGTTTTGACTCCTCAGGTTTCACATAACTGACTGTTCATCTCAAACATTTTCATGTGCACAAGGATTAGTCATAGCCCAGGATTAAAAGAGAAAGTTAACCGTATCTGTAAGGTTATGTCACACTGAAACTGCCTGCCAAAGCTGAACCTGCTTCATTAGACAGCCCAGATCCACTACACCTTGCTGTCCATGTTCAAGGCAAAATAAATAGTTAAAACCTCAAATAAACAAATAAATGGACAAAAACATACCCTTATCTAAGCTTTTTTCTTCAGTTTTTCTTTTCCATGTTTTGGCTCCAGATGCATACATTATTTTTTGTTTGAGACATGATTAACTATTTGTTAAGAAATAAGGAATGAAAATTCTACCTGGTTAGGCTTATTGCTTGTTTCTTTATGTTTTATTAAATTTTGTAGTAATTCTTTCTATGACAGTCAGACTTCTGTATGCAGCCAGAAAGCTGTTATTGTCCAAATATTATTCCTCAGGAATTCTCTATAGGGCAAGTTACCTAGATTGTTAGCAATCTATGAGTATATATGTGTGTGTCTGTCTGTGAGCCTCCCTGCAAGATTATTTGGCATATGAGACACAAGATACCATGTTTTAAAAATCCTGCTGCTGACTAAAGACTGGGTGGGACACAGTAACATTTCGCTGGTGTCAGAACAAAACGTATCTTAATTTTTGTTGTTTTTCATTTTTTTGGAGAAAGCAGAGTTGCTAATAAACATTGAGATGTGCTTAAATAAGTGAATGTGATATATAATTTAAAATTTATATTTAGGGGAAAAAAGATACCTTTTCCCATTTTAGATCACTGAATAAATACATCTGCTGATGCATGTGGACACATCATCAGTGATGTTCCTAGAATCATTGGGTGTTTTGGGTCTTTCAACATCATACATCCTCATCCAGGTGACCCAGCCGGGGTTGATCAGACCCCAGCTTGCGTCCAGATGGCTAGCTAGCTACCACGATCCGATGGTTGTCCTTTCTTGAGCCACAGCCAACTTGAGGCCCTCTCTGCCGCTTCGGTGGTATTCCGGATGGCTCTCCTCTTTCATTGTCCCTTGATGTCTAAACTGCTTAAGTCTCTGGCCAAAGAATGGGCCACGAAACCTCTGCATCCAACACCCACTGGGAGGCACCTTGGTCTCCATCCAACCTGCTGACAGTCGCTGACCAATCCCTCGTTCTTGGAGAGATTCCTCTCAAATGCTTCTTCCAAGCGGTCTTCCCATGGGACTGTCAGCTCCAGCAGCACGGCTTGCCTTCACTGGTATCATCAGGCTCTTTAGTAACCCAAGCCATCTCTTGAGGTGGTTGCTGACTTTCCTCTCTAAGATCTCAGCTGTAGAGATTGAGACAGCATAGACAAGGAGGGGTCACAGGATCCTGGGAAGGACGCCATGCTGGTAGACCCTGGCTTTGAACTTTCCAGGTAGACCAGACTTGTCCACGGATTTCAGCCAGCCATCCAACTCAGCGCAGGTTGACTGAATAGATGTTGAGTCTCTCAGAGAGCTGTCAAAAACCTTGCCCAAACTCTTGACTGGCTTCTCTGTGATCATTGGAATGGCTGTGCCTGCGATGTTAAACTGGAACCTGTCCTCCACCTTTCCTTTCCTCAGCACCATGGATCTTGATTGGGCAGGTTTGAAATGCATCCAGGCTCACTTCATCAGCTTCTCGAGTCCCTTCAGAATCCACTCGCAGCCTGGAACTGATTCTGTCATGACTGTGACATTGTTCTGGGATCTTCCCCTTTCTCCAGAAGACTAGCAGGATTTTACACAGACGCAGTAGAAGTTTGGGACCGTTCTTGTACACTTTGTATGAAGTGCCACTTGGTTCTGGAGCAGATCTCACCCTTGCTTTGTGGACAACCTCTCTGACATCCTTCAGCTGCAAGTCAAACTGCACTTCCAGTTCAGGGGGATCTATGAGGATGTTGCACTCTCCCAGCTCCTCTCTTCTCAGGCCACTGTACGTCTACATGAGGTGTTGGTCAATATCTTCCTGTGAGGAGGCAAGTTTTCCGCTGCGCTTCTGCCCCAGCAGGTCTTTAGTGAATGCGTTGCCACCTCCGATGTCACTCTGGCGGAGAAACCTGATCTTCTTTCATAGGATGCACATTAATTAGGCTAGGTCAATGTGTTCCTCTGCTCCTGCCAGCTTGTGCTGGGACTTCAGTGCTTTCATCTCCTTCCTGATGTTGTGTATCTTCACAGCTCTCTGGTTCTTTGAGTAAGATGTTCTGGAGCTTTTCTTCTCCTCCTTGCCAAACCATTCAGCTGATGCTTGGGGTATTAGTCATCAGCACATGGAGGTTCCGGGCACTATTGGGTGACTCCAGGCCAGGCTCCTCCTGCATCTCAACAGGTTGAACACCTGTGTGTTGTGTTGCTCTTGCTCCCAATGAATACTTCATCTTCGCTTGGTGGATTCTCAAGCCATGGGTGTTCTTGCAGACTTTACCACATGTACACTGCTTGCTCATAGTCATTTGTCCATTGCCTGGGACTGTTGCCATTGTGTCCATCAGACTGGGATGTTCAGCCCCCCCCCCCCACACCCAGGGGACGTCCTCCTCTCAGTGGACACAGATTGGGTTGCCAGCCTGTTCTTCCCTGGTTGCGCCTCTCCTAGCCATCACTGTCTCTCCAGTAGTCACCATGGTTTTGTCATCATGTCTGAGGTAAACCTCAGAGAAGGTTTATGGATGTAGTGAAGGTGGACATGGAGATGGTTGGTGTGAAATTAGAGGAGGCAATGGATAGGGCAAGATGGAGGCAGATGATCCGCTGTGGCAACCCCTAAAGGGAGCAGCCGAAAGAAGAAGAAGAAGAAGAGAGATGATATGATTGTGAGATTTATAAATTAAGAATCAAATTCCATTGACTGGTGAACATAATAAAATATTCCATTTGATTCAAAGGAAATTTATAATGAAACGTGATTATGTGAAAAAATATATCCAAAGTGCAGTCCATAGTTATAATATATATATATATATATATATATATAAACCTGGCACAAATACACTATATTGCCAAAAGTATTCACTCACCCATTCAAACCATTGAATTCAGGAGTTCAATCACTTCATGGCCACATGTGTATAAAACCAAGCAACTAGGCATATGGACTGCTTCCACAAACATTTCTGAAAGGATGGGTTGCTTTCAGGAGCTCAGTGAATTCCAGCGTAATAGGATGCCGCCTGTGCAGTCGTGAAATTTCCTCACTATTAAATATTCCACAGTTAACTGTCAGTGGTATTATAACAAAGTGGAAGTGACCTGAGAACGACAGCAACTCAGCCATGACGTGGTAGGCCACATAAATGACAGAATGGGGTGGGCGGATGCTGAGGAGCGTAGGGCACAGTGGTCACCAACATTCTGCAGAGCCAATCGCTACAGACCTCCAAACTTCATGAGCCAGGAGTTCTTGTCTGTATGCATTGTGCCAGTGTGAAGTTTAGTGGAGGGGGGATTATGGTATGGGGTTGATTTCAGGAGTTGGGCTCAGCCCCTTAATTCCAGTGAAATTAACTCTTAGTGCTTCAGCAGACCAAGAGATTTTGGACAATTTCATGCTCCTAATTTTGTGGGAATTGTTTGGGGATGGCCTCTTCATTTTTCCAACATGACTGCGCACCAGTGCACAAAGCAAGGTCCATTACGACATGGATGAGTCCTGTTTGAGTTTGAGTTTGGTGTGGAAGAGTCCTGACCTCAACCCGACAGAACACCTTTGGGATAAATTAGAGCAGAGGCTGCAAGCCAGGCCTTCTCGTCCAACATCAGTGTTGGACCTCACAAATGTGCTTCTGGAAGAATTGTCAAAAATTCCCATAAACACACTCCTAAATCTTGTGGAAAGCCTTCCCAGAAGAGTTGCAGCTGTTATAGCTGTAAAGGGTGGGCGTATTAAATATCATATCATATTAAACCCTATGGATTAAGAAAGGGATGTCACTCAAGTTTATATGTGTGTGAAGGCAGACGACCGAATACTTTTGGCAGTATGTGGCTCATTGTTGGGAACAAATTGAGGAGAGCATTGCATTAGAAAATGAATGACTGTGCAGGTAATGAGGAGCTGAACCCGTTGAAGCCTGGAATATGAGAACCAGAGCTTTGTATCTGATTCTTGTTTCTGTAGGAAGCCAGTGGCATGATCTTACCAAAAGAGTTACATAGGGGAACCTTGGAAAGTTATGGACCAAATAAGCTACAGCACAATAAATGCTGTACATGAGAAAAACACATTATAGAAAGCCTGCAAGGAAGGAATGAATACATGTTTAGAAGTAAAAATACAGTATCTGGTTCACGACGCTCTGTAGAAAAGCTCTGTAAAAAAATCAAAGGGTCCTCCCAACATTCAACCTAGCAGGATAAGGAGCCATATCTATTTGCCTGTCAACTGAATAGGAGGAAGTTTATGTACTTTAATCATGTAGCCAGAGTTACAAACCTGAGTGAGTTAAGATAAGAACAATTGTGATTATTGGTTAATTCTTCCAAAAAATCCAAATTCTGCCACTACCTATGTCACCCTACACTGCCGAACACAAGTGGTAGACAGGTAATCATTTTGCAGATTTGCTGCTAGACTCTGGGCTCCAAGAAACTCTGCAGCTACTAAGATGTGTTGTTGCTGGCTTTTGCGACTATTGATTACAACTTAGTGAGCTCAAGCATTTCGGAGACACATCCTATGCAATACACGTCCATGTGTTTTGGCAGCAACGCTTTGGAGGGAACACTAAAGGGAGGGGCTGTATTTGTTTGGCTACTAACATCTGCCAAAATTGTTGCCCCCTCATTTAAGCCGCAGTATTTATGTAACTACATAATTATCCCTAATTTGTCCGTTTTGTACATTTCCAAGCAATGTTTAGTGTGGTTTGCAGACAGTGGAAGATTTAATCTGGCAAGTCTTTAAAAAAGCTGGTACGGCAGTGCTTTTGGACATTTTGAGACCCTGTTATGAACATCTCCTGCAGATGTTCAATCGTGTTTTTGTAGAAAGTTTTGCCTCAGAAACTTTCCTTCTTTCTGTCTGAGGGTAAAAAAAATCATACACAGCTATAACAGAATGCACTGTGTTCAGGGTGGGTGTAATGACTGAGCTGGGACAACAGGGGAGCTGTGGCGCTGAGTGACAAATGTGTGTATATGTTGAGGCTGTGTAACTTATCTGTGACTTGCCTGATCTCCTGTAGTTGGGTTTCGCTGATATTTGTTAGAGTGTATGGGTTAGTGCAGTTTCAACGTGTGATTTGGTCCATGTTTGTGTGAGTGTGTGTGTGTTCACTTAATTTGGTTTTGTTTGTCTCAGACAGGGTGGCCAACCTGTACTGGGACACTGTGCGCTACCAATTACTCTAGCCAGCGGCCTAGTGTAGGCAGTAGTCTGGATTTGGTAATGTGTGTTGGGTTCATGCTTTTAGATACTGTTTGTTAAGGTTAATAAAGGTAATTTTATTTTAATTAGTTGGGTTTTAAGCTTGTACTTTGTGGGCCACTGGCTGGGGTGAGGAGTCTCGCTGTTCACTACAGGCTTATTTCAGGTTTTGTAGTGGTTTTATCTTGATGAGCTTGTAATGCTTTTAATCCTTTTCACACCAAACTATTGTGTGGTTTTGTAGTGGGCTTTGTAGTTGGTTGGTATGATTGCTGTGTTCCCTGTTTGCAGTATTACCCCTGTAGGTGAGCAGCTACCCCGTTTGTCGTGTTATTTGCTTTAATAAACCCTCAATTATGTTGATCTGTCTTATTGCTCTTCTGTGGTGTTGAAAACCTACTGGTGTCTGAACCTTGTTACACAGCTTCATTTCTTAGCTAGATAAGTACAACAGTACTTTGAGTCATATAGACTAGCATTACACGTAACATAACTTTGCAGCCTAGAACGCCACTGAAGCAAACAATTGCAAAGAAAGCTAGTCTTAGCATACAAGGGCACTTCATTTCAACTTAAATCACAGTATGGCTATGCTGTAAGGTTGGACTAATCAGTCCCATTCATTTGACAAAGCTCATCGAATATTATGAATTGTGTAACTGAGGCTAGCCAAGCAAGTAACATTTTCTGCTCATAATTAAGCACCTAGTACCAATTAATGGTCATTGTATTTCTATCCTAAGCACACACACACACACACTTTCTAAGCCGCTTCTTCCTCAGGGTCGCGAGGGGTGGGGGGGGTTTGGGGTTGCTGAAGCCTATCCCAGCGGTCATCGGGCAAATGGCAGGATACACCCTGGACAGGTTGCCAGTCCATCGCAGGGCTCTATCCTAACCGGTGTCATTCTATGTTAGTAATTTTCCTCTGCCAGCTTCTGGTCCACAGGGTGACTAGAGCACACATACAGATTAAAGGATGTTCCAGCACAAAACTAACTTTGAATATGAGAGTTATCATTTAACATTGTTCTGCATCAAAGCATCTGTGAACAAGGATCATACTTATTTCATTTTAATCAGAAAAACAGTAATAAATACTAAGACAAAGAAAATAAAACCATTATCTACTAATGGTAATTATTATTAGTAATGGTAATGTGATTATTTGTAGCAATATTAAGTCACTGTATTGCAGTAATATATAATAGCAATATTATTCTGCAGACTAGCTGTTAGTTTCCTGGGGCCAGGCATGATCATGCAACAAGAATACATGTCTTGTGAGGAAACTGTGAGGGTGTTTGGCTTACTGTGAGAGGGAATGTAGACTTATTAAAGTAGGAAGAAATTAAGTTTGAAAATTGTAAATGAACGTCTTGCTAAGGCACAACATAAAGTAGGGGTGATGGTGTGCTTGTCAAGATTGACAGACAACAAGCCTATCAACAGCATGGCTGAAAAGTCTTCTCAGACAACTCAAATTTAGCATGTGTACACATATGCAGAAAACTTGCAACAGAAAAGCAGTTCTATTAAACTAGACTACGCCTTAGATGATATGACTGAACTAGTGATACAAGTTGACAATAAAAGCACAAGCACACAAAGGAGTTTACTATATTTATACATAAAAAGAGGGAAAATAAGCATTCATAATTTTGTTTTTGAATTTAATACATTTCCAATACATAGATCTACTTCAGATTTACACACGTGATGTATTTTGCCTTTGTACTTATTCATTCATAAATACAATCATTTAATATTATATTGTTTATAAACAAGAATGAAGTTGTAATTACCAACAGCAGCTTTAATAATGTAAGGGATTAGTTTATTATGCAAGTTATTACATCATTAGGTTTAATTACGTTTTTGACCAAGTTGAATTACAGTTTCTTTTCCCCATTGAAGTGCAGTTAAATCAGGACTAGCAAATGGCAAATAAAAACTATTATAGCACCTCTTTGGCAATGGCTAACTGGCTAGCAGCTCCACATGCTACGGAACATGTTTGCTTTCGACCACCAGTCACTTCACTTTGCTCTCTCAAATTTGAGACATTGTCTGCTGAACTGGTTGGAATCAGACTTGTTGTGGGGTCGGGTGGGCTGTTAGCCTGCTTGCTAAGCTAGCACTAGTATTATTCTGCTAGCAGAGCTAACTTAGCTAGCAGGTTACAACATCCACACACCACTGCAGAGGTTTCATTTGGAGAATCAGTTGAATTAAACATGTTTGTCATGTGTAGTATCTGTGGCTTTTTCCAGACCTGATATAGCAGTACAGAAAATAAAAAGAAATAGCCAATCAGTGAAAACCTAAGTTATTTAGTTACCTGAGTAGTTCACAGGGGTGTACCCAGCCTACAAGAAGGGATTTGAGTTTTTTAGAAATATTGCAAAATTAACACTTTGCATTTCACTGACTTCCGAAATAAAATGTCAAGAAAACAGGACTGTCTCAAGTGCAAATCAAGAAACACATTGCATGAATAAAAAGGTGTTATTATAAAAAAATATATTATAAAAAGATGTTAGTTTTAATACTTATTTCCAAAAGTTAAGCTTAGATCTACATGCAGATTGTACTTGGTGGGTGTTAAATTTTGAATCTAGTAGGAATGTTAGAACTGGTTTAATTAAGGGGTTAATTTCAAGAACAACTGCTATGTATTGTGGGAAAATAAAGCGGACTGCTTCACCTTCCTTTTTTTGCTGTTCTCTAAGACCTTTGCCTGCTGACAATGAGTGTTCTGTCTGCTGACATGGTATCTCCCTAGAGAAACTGAATTCAATGATTCATAACTGCATATAAGCTGCTTTAACCAAATTAATTAGTCTATTTTAATAGGTTTTTTTAATGCAGCATCAAAGTGATATGGCACTGACTGTGCGTCTTTGTTAAATGTACAGAGTGATTTATTCTGGTTGGCTTTTTTGCATCTTTTCTTTTTTCCTTTTTTTTTTTGAGGAGAAGTGGTGGTGGGGGGGGGGGGGGGGGGGGGGTTGGTTTGTATGTTTAACAATCACACTGACCTTCCTTGGCTACAACCCTGGTTCTACAGCACTGAGATTAATTAGGTAACCATCCAGAAGAAACAATGCTAAGGACTACCCAGGTGAAATTGCAATAGGATCAGTCATTTTATCCTCTTGATACTCAAATGATCATTCAGTCCTATAGAAAGGATATGCTAGGTTTTCTCTATTTCTCAGTAGAGACAACACCTTGCTTCTGTACTCCAGCTATTATAATTTCCTCAGTATAATAATGAAAGTCTTGAATTGTTTCTATTCAAACAGCTATTAAGTGGGATTTCAAAAGTATTCCTTAATTATAATCTGCTAAATAAGACCTTGTTTGTCACTGTATAAGATCATCAGGACATCCCAATTCAATTTTACATCAGCTTTCCATAACACTGTAGGAGACAGGAGAGTGCCTGAAGCTAAAAAACAATGTGATTCTCACTGAAGGAGAGTCAAATTTTGAGCCAGAAATATGGCGCACATTTCAGGATCATATGCAAATGTACACTTTTTGTCCCCATTCCCACATGTGAAACTGCACACCAAAGCAAACAGTTTACTTCAGGCCTCCTTAAGGATGGGTCCTGGGTGGTCAGTTCCAGTGGTCAGTTCCACTACTGGAACTAGCTGGAACACTCTTGCCATAGGTAATCAAGAAAATGATAGTGAAAAGAGAGTGATTGAGTAAGAGGAGGTAGCACACTAATACATATCAGCTAATGATGAGCAAGAAGCTGACAAAGATGACACTCTGCACCATCCACTTTGGGTTAAAAATAAGGTATACAAATCTGAATTACTTCTGGCAGAGGTATTTTCTGGGCACTCTTCCCAAACATAAAACTGATTACCATGCCCCCCTACTAATACCTTGTAATACCTTTGAATGCATCTGAATGAAAAAGCGAATGTCTTTTGGACGTGACCTTAATACTTTCACTATGTAGGATGTTGTTTGGCATCAAACAATCACACACAGAAAGAACAAAAGAAGCATACACCTTGCAAGAAGATGTGTGTAAAGAAAATTACTGAAGACAGAGACTCAGATGAAAGCAACAGGATTACTGTACTCACTGAAGCCACAGATGACTGGATGTTCCAGTGCTGAAGAGGACTACTTGCATGTTGGTGATTTTGTGATAGTCATCTTTTTCTCTTTGCAGGGAAAAAAGAGAAATGTCCATTACATTGGTCAGTTGGTGAAAATGAATAGAAATGACATTGATGTAAAAGTCCTAAGTAAAGTTTAACAACTTATTAGTGTGTCCAGCAACAAGCTTTGATTAAACTTCTTATAATAACAAGAATGTATCAGCAGTAGTGAGTTCATATTTGAGAACCTAAAGTAGATCAATTTACTGTTATCAAGTTACAGCTGGATATTTAAGAAATTTTATTGCTTTTGAATACCCATTACATTCTTAAGTTCAGGAGAAAGCATCACAGATTTCGTGATTTTAAAGTTAAGTTCACTGTCTGTTGAAACCATGCTAAATTAATGACTCTTTAATCAGTCTTTACAAAAGCCAGTGGCTTTGCTGTATTTCTTTTATTTGCAACCATTCCATTATGAGGTGCACTCTTAAAGGGGAATAACTAAATATTTAGTTAAATATTAATAATTAAATAAATAATTACAAATTTAAAATGTAGCATTTTTTTCTATTTCTGCTTAAGATATAAGATGGTTTGATGTGGAACGCTCCATTCTAGAGAAACTTAATGAGTCTGAATTGTTCAAAGTGGTGGTGATAGAAACCAGACTTCTGGAGAGTTTAATGCCTCTAAAGCTTCCTTATACAAAGTTATTCCATGAAATAGTTATGATTTTGTAAAGTAAATACAATGGCTATACTGGTGTTATAGACATCACAAGCCCTGGTTCCTATCACCACCACTGCAAACAATTCAGAGACATTCACATCAAACCACTCTGAAAGACATTTGTTTATATCTTAACCATTGAATAATAAAGAATTCCCCTTCAAAGTGCTTAGTGAGTGTAGATCACCTGACAGGCAGGAGTACACAACTGTAGGAGACCTGGAGGGCAGGTGTCCGGCACAGTTTGGTAATTTACCTGCTCAAGCACACCTGATCACGATCATCTGTTAATCACCAGGTTTAGTGGGAGTGCTTAAGCAGAGGAATCACCAAACTATGCTGTATATAAACCCTCCATGACTGGAGTTGAGCACTGTAAAACATGATTTTGTGTATAAAAGGATTGAAAGAGAATTTCTAAAGTTTTTGCATGCAAGAGTTCTGAGAAACAAATGGCACTGTGGTGCTGCATTTGTCAACAGAAGGAAGCTAAAAGTGAAAGTACGGTTATACTCCTAATAAAGAGTCCATTTTAAACAAGGATTTAATGCTCACTACAATGCTGTGCAAACTTCTCGACTGTTTAAATCCAGATAACCACATAAGTCATCATATGTGAGCAAAAGAGGGAAAACAATGTAAGTATCCTATAATCCACTGCTTTGGAAACTGGTCAGTCAAGTATTGTCATCTTGCTGTGCACACCCAGCTGTGCAAATTAAGTTTTTTCGGTTTTGAATGAGGTAAGGTGTGACCATTTGATAACACTTCAAAATATTGCTTCCAATCCTTTCATCTCTAATACACTACAATACGAGTGATGTCATTAATGACTGAAAAAGTTCAAGAACCCTAAGCTTAAGGATTAAACAAGGTACTGTTATTGAACTTACACTGTTATTAGTCTCTCAATATCAAAGTCTGAATTCTAAACCAAAATTACAAGCAGGGAAAAGTGAAAATAGTCTCAATGTGTGCAGGAACAACTGGTTAAACATACAGCAATACTAACCTCCATTTCCAAGTTGAGACGCTGTGTAAAATGTAAATAAAAACAAAGTTCAATGAGTGCAATTCATTTAAACCCTATATTTCATTGAAAATTGTTCAAAGACAATGAATCAAATGTTGAAACTGAGAAATTTTATTGTTTTTTGTAAAGCATATGCCCATTTTAAATCTGATACCGACAACACATTGCAAAAAAAGTTGGCGCATGTTTACCACTGTGTTTCATCACCCCTTTTTTTAACAACACTCTGTAAGCGTTTGGGAACTGAGGAGACTGACTGCTGTAGTTTTAGAAGTGAAATGTTTTCCCATTTTTGATTAAAATAGGATTTCAGCTGCTCAACAGTTCTAGTATTCCTTGTATAAATGAAACAAAATTACAAATTACAAATACTATCTCAAAATACAAATTTTGTGTTTTCAGTGGGTGACAGGTCTAGACTGCAGGCAGGTCAGTTTAGCACCAAGACTCTTTTATTACAGAGCTGTTCTTTTGTAATACATGCAGAATGTGGTTTGATATTTTCTTGCTGAAATAATCAAGGCTTTCCCTGAAAATTATGTCGTCTGGATGGTAGCATATTTATCCAAAACACATATACATCATTCAGCATTAATTATGCCTTCACAGATGTGCCAGTCACCATGTGTATTAAGGCACCCCTATACCATACATATGCTTTCTTCTTTGCTTTCATTTTCCACTACAGAATCATGTCTGTTTTTAATGCAGTGCTTCCTGAGGGCCCAAAGATTATGGCAAGCAAATACTGGTTTTTGGCCTTGTCCCTTGTCATACAGAGAGTTGAGGAATGTTGTTTTTGAATTGTTGCACTATTTGATCATGCAGTCTTTCACAGAGTGTTGAACCCCTCCTCATCTTTACTTCTGCAAGCCTCTCTGGGATGTTCATTTACACCCAATCATGTTACTGATTTGGGTGTCTGATGGCTCTTGGACTGGAGATGGGGGGCTGCCGCTCTGCGGTTTCTGTGTGCGGGCCCTGTTGTTGATGGTGGAGGGCCTGGATGTGTGCGCTCACGGTCTTGGGGTGGGGACCTGGGGACCCGTGGGGGTGGGTGCTGGCCCCGTCCAGGGGGCTGGCCTCCTCTGTGTGGGCCGGGGTGCGGGGTCTGGGGTCTTGGCGCCTGGGGTCGCCCGTCCCCCGTTTGGGCTCCTCCCTGCGCTGGAGGGGTCTGTGATCCCCTGGGCGCACCGCCGGGTGGTGGGGGGTCTGGGGCGCGCCGGGGTGTCTGTCTGGCATTCCAGGATTCTGGATGCCTCCCGGGACGAGGGGTGGGGCACTCAAGTAGGGGGACAACCACATAGGGCCGGTTCGTTCTGGACCCAGGACCACTGTGTTTGCGTGTATATGGGTGTGTGTAAAGTTTGTGCAGGTGAGTGTGTTTGTGTTGGTATGTATGTGTGTGTGTTTGTATGTGTTTGTATTGTAATTGTGAGTATGTGTATGTGTGATAATTGTTGTCTCTTGTGTGCGTGTGGGTGTGTGTTGTTTGTGTTTGTATTGTCATTGTGAGTATGTGTATTGTAATTGTGAGTATGTGTATTGTAACCGTGAGTATGTGTATGTGTGATAATTGTTGTCTCTTGTGTGCGTGTGGGTGTGTATGTTTTGTGCTGTGTCAGCTGTGTGGGCGGGCGCCGGCCTGGAGCACGGTGGTGTCCTGGGGTCGTGGCCGCTTCGGGCCCAGGGCCGGCCTTCCCTGCGCCGCGGCTGGGTGTAGGAAACCGGGGTGCCTAGTGAGCTAGCGCCAGCTGGCTCTCTTCCTCCGAGGGGTAGTTCTCTGCCTCTCGGTCTTTCTTATCCTGACCCTTCCCCTCCTCCCACTCAGTCAAACATCACACTACACATGGGGGTTCTGGGGGAGG
Organism: Pygocentrus nattereri; assembly: GCF_015220715.1. NCBI lineage: Eukaryota > Metazoa > Chordata > Actinopteri > Characiformes > Serrasalmidae > Pygocentrus > Pygocentrus nattereri. The sequence continues at coordinate 24,471,860 of NC_051218.1, read as the reverse complement.
GGGGCCCATGCTACAGTGAGTAGGGCCACCTACCTGGCTCTGCTCGCTGTGATGCGTGATGTCCCACTCCTCCCCTTTTTTCCCCCCTTACAATGACACATTTCATGACACAGTACAGTACACACAGGGCTTTGGGGGGCAGGTGTTGGTGGGTGGCGCTGCTGATGTGACCTCACTTATCTGCTCACTGCTACCTGCCCCTCAATTTTATTTACACATTACACAATTTACTACATTGCCTCTGTCCCTCCAATTTTAATTGCACTGTAGCTCACACACATTCTTCTCATTTCACACACATATTGAGTGGGGGGGGGGGGGGGGGGGGGGGGGGGTGGGCGGGTCCTCTCACACCCCGGTTTGGTGCACCCTGCCTGGTGGGGGGACCGGCCGGTCATTCGGGGCCGGGGTGGCTGCCTCCCTGGGTTACTGCTGACCCGTGCTGGTGTCCGCCCGCCGATACTGTGAGTCCATGTATGTTCCGTGTGTATGCATGAGTGGGTGACTGGTGTGTGCGAGTGTGGGTGTGGGTGTGTGTGGGTACATGTGAACATGTGTGTGTGGACAGCTGGGCCTGGGTCTATGACTTGCTGAGCCTGGACATCTGTGGTACATGGTGGTGGGCAGGAGTTACCCCTCCCCACCGCTCCCCGCTGCTTGCCGACTCCGCCCCCGCCCCCTGGGGTATGGGTGTCCTGTGGGTCCCTGGGTGCATGGCTGGACATCTTGGCGTGGTCCCTGCCCTGCTCCCTTGGCGGTTGTGTCCTGAGGGTGGTTTGGGCCTCTCTGGCATGGGGGGGGGTCCTGCCGGGGGTCGGCCGGTCTCGGGCGCCTGGGCCCTCGGGGGCCGCATGCTCGGCTCATGCTGGGGATGTTGGCCTGCCGGGGGGGTGGGCTGCTCATTGCCTCTGGCTCTCCGGTCACTTGCCCTTTGTCTGTGGGCGCTCTGTCTGGGGCCTCCATTCTTCGTCCTCTGGGGCGTGCACGCGGTGGCCGTCGGAGCATGTGGCCTCAGGTCTCCTGAGTTCCTAATGGGCTGTGGATGGTCCGGGTCCCCCGGGTCCTTCCCTATCTGTCTCTGGACCACGGGGGCATGGTTGCGGCTTCTTGCCCTCATTGCTGAGCACATTCCATGACACATGACACGTGAACGCATATACACACATATACACATTGCTGCAAACAGTAGTGTGTGGTGGGTGGGTGTATATGTATAGAGACATATGTATAGATATGTAAACATGTGTATGTATGTAGCAGCAAATAGTAGAATTATGTCTGGGTATATATATGTATATGTATATGTATATGTGAATATGTATATGTATGTATATCTGTATAATTGTTTTTTTTCCCCTCCCTTTTTATTTTTTATTTTTTTTTATTTACTTACTTATTTATCTATTTATTTTTATTTAGTTGTCTGTTTATTTACTTATTTTATTTGTTTTTTCTCTTTTTATTTATTTATTTTTTTATTATTATTTTTTTCTATTTATTTATTTACTTACTTAATTATCATTATTATGATTTATTATTATTATTATTTTTTTTCTCTCTCCTCCCTTCTTCTCTTTCTTTCCTGTCCTCTTTTTTATTGCCTGTCAGGCCTGGCCAAACAAATAAAATAAAAACTTTAACAAGAATAGGCTTTAGTAACCTATAGAGCTTTTTCTTGTGAAAACAAATATGTTTGGTACATCAGTACATTCGGATTACCATTCCGATTGCAAAAATGGCCAGACATGACAGGTTAAAAAAAAAAAAAGACAATTCATGAAATCTTCAAAAACAGACTCCCACAGCAATGTGTAAATGCTATGAGCTAGATGCTAACTGGCTGTAATGAAAAATCTGGTTTAGATATAGTAATTAACTATTCAATGGCCAAGACCCAAAAGTTTTAATACACACTTCCAGAACCTACAAATAGCTCAGCAAATTTGTACTGAAGTCTCTGTAGTTATTCAATAATGATAAGTCGTAGTATGTAATGAAGCCTGGGATTAAATAGCTCAACTTTTTAAGGGATTTTAAGGGATTAAATAGCTCTACTGCAGTTTGGTAGTGGTTGGGTAGCTAACAAGGACATTTAAAATTATGTAATAAAATTTTAAAACAACAAAAACACATGTTTTGTTTGACAATAACTATGATTTGCAGTTTATTGCATGATTTAGAGTATGTTAGTATTTTACTGTATAAAAATACTTTACACTATTTAATTATCAGTTATTTTCTGTTCACCAGCTCTTAAATTAGCTTAGCTACACTTGAATCTTGTATCAGGCCTATGAGTAATGTCTGGATAGACTGTAGCCTATTATTCTTTTGTAGGTTCGCTTCAGAACATTTGTCTGACTCTATTCTTGTGACATGTACAGAATGTTAAGTAGCACTGAAACAATGCTTTTTGCGAGTGAATAACATTTGCACAGTGTCTGGAAGAGGAAAATGGACGTTTGTGCCTCACTTGCTCTAATTCTCTACAGTGCTCCATATTGTATACTCCATTAAGCCTGCTGTCTTAATCTTCCATCCATCCATCCATCCATCCATCCATCCATCCATCCATCCATTTTCCAAACCGCTTCTCCGTCAGGGTCGCGGGCTGTCTTAATCTTAATGGACATAAATATAATGTATATTACTATGAGATATCTATCATTAAAAAGGTTAATATTACAGAATATTTCAGCTTGGGCAGTTCCTGCGCTATGTAGCTTCAATATTATAATTTCTAAAGCTATGTTTATTGTTCTTTTCACGTCATGTGATACTATATTATATATATTTATAACGTATATTCATTCACGCTCGCTTCTTTATTCCTGACGATGCACCGTCGTAACGACCTTATCATGGAGATATAAATGGACCATGCCGTGAAAAAATAGTCTCCTCCTCCTACTCGTCCACTCTGAAGAACTGGACGTACAGAGCGACATTTCTACTGACCAATCGCTACTTGGCTCTTCCAGCCTTGCAGCAAACCGCAGGGCAAATCGGGAACGTCGATAGGCGGACTAATAGTGGGCCTGGCATTAAAGCTTGGTTGTGCTGGTAAGCCTTGGATGAGATTTTGTGAGTTTTCTTTAGCCTATTGTGAATATTTTGTTTTTTAAATTGTATTTTAATTGTGCCTGTTTTAGCGGCTAAAACGAGCTATACGTTTAGGAACTGTCTTTCAGTTCGTGGTCCTGTTTTGAGGGACGTGTTGGTGGGTAACAGTTTCCTGTGTTCAAAGTAACCGCTTGCATATCAACGGTGATTTCTCTCCCAAATAAATGCCTTTAAAATATTAATGAATAACGACGTTTGTCGTGCTCAGTTCGTTAAGCTTGGTTATTTTATCAACAGAGTTTTGAAAGCAAATCACGTGCTGTTTTTAGGCTAGGACAGCTAACTACATGACTCACATTTACATTTACCAATTGCATTGTCTACTAACAAGTTTGTTTATGTGTTCACATCAACTGTCAGAGAATGACAGCCGTTTAACATATGCTAACATATCTGACCCATTTATGTTTGCATCATTATGCTGCATATTTTACATTTGCTAGATAAGTTAAGCAGAGTTAGCTAACGTAAGCGCGAAACGTTACCGATTTTTAGATAAAGACCATGTGCTTTAAAAAAAAAAAAAAAACTACCTCTTCTGAGTACTTTGAAGTGAAACCTAAACCAATTGATTCTCCGGCAGACTTCACAACGACCGAAGACTGGGAACTGATTTGGACAAGGCTGCATCTGGACATCTGGAGACACACCACACCTTTCTGAGAACTTTACAGAGGCTGCGGTGTCAAAGTTTGGCTACTTTAATCAAGAGTCTGCACTACGTGGAATAATTCTGCAAACAGTCCTCTCTCCCCGGATGGTATGGCTTTTGAAGAAACTTGATTTTTTTTTCTGAAAACCGCAAAACTGGATATTTTTAAACTGGTACAGGGCATCTGAACTTTCCAAAGGGAGCTTTTATCGGACATGGATCAACAAGCAAGTGGTGGAGAGGACCCCAGTAAGTCCTCCAGAAAGAAATCAAATGAGGATGAGAGTAAAAACAAAAAGCTGGTACGTAAATTTCAGTGGTACACCGTGTGAAACCTAACGGCTAGTTGCACTTTAACTTTTTTGGAGGTTAGGCTAATATTTGAAGGTTTTCCACACACTTCCTATGCTTGAATCAACGTTATCGTTCTGTGCCCCTTTGACAGCTGAATCATGTTAAGACTTGAGGATTGAGTACCATTGTGTAAACTGTGTAGTATATTAAGTTTCCCTTGATTCCTATTGATGTACAGTCTGATAGCAAAGACCATGTTTAGGCTCAGTACGTGCACAGTAAGTTTAACATGATGCTACGCAGGACATGAGTGTTTTGGATTACTTTCACGAACTGTATGCCCGGTTTGTATCCTGTTAAGCGTATGTTAGAGGTTCCCAACCCTGGTCCTGGAGTACCCCTTGCTGTGCAGATTTTAGTGTTTCCCTTGCTTCCTACATACTTGATCCAACTTCTCAGCTCATAAACAAGTCCTTCATGACATTAATTGGCTGTGCTGGGAACAGGGAAGATACTAAAATGTGCAGGACAGAGGATACTCCAGGACCAGGTTTAGGACCTTGTGGAGTATAAGAACTGACAAAAAAAACTCTTGGAAATGCACTTTTATATTGGCCGAAAAGTTGTCAACACATGGCACGTGGTACATGTAGGGATTTGCTTACTGCATGGCTTCGCATACAGGGGTGTCTCGTATTTCAAATGCGACTGTGAATGACCTGTGATCATTCTGTTGAAATGTAGCCCCTAAATATGTAGCCTAATTATAATTATTGGATGTTATGTGGGACGGAGTCTATTTAAAGTTGCCTTTTCACACATGTACTAATTACGAGTCTCAGCTCCTCAGGACAGCTTCAACTCCCAAAGGTTTGTTACTTGGAAATATGAATGATTTTCTCATTATGGGAAGTAGCTAGGATCAGCTGACTGTAGGACTGTGCAATGATAATTTAGCAAAATCTGTGTTTTTTTTCCCCTTCAATTTCAGGTACACTTATCTCCTTTTATTGTTAAGTCTGTTTCTTTTTCATTAAGGAGTTCTGTATTGATGTTTCTTCCTGTGGGGGCATTGACATTAAGACTCTTTCACTTGGGGCTTTCCCTTAGAATGCCTGGTAGCTGTGGAGTCCTTATGAAGAAGCTGTAAGAATCTGCTCTATCCATTAGTTTTGTGGAATGTAATCACATTGTGGTCTGAGGCAGAGATTTACATGGGCTGCTGTAGCTCAGAGTTTAACAGATGTGCAGTTGAAGAGTGCTACAGCAAGAACAGCAATGCAGTCATCCTTCTTTATTAGCCTTGACATGGCCTGTGTGACTGGGCTTTTAGGCTGAGCCATAAGGGTAAATGGCTGAAAGTTGTACCACTCCTTTAGAACCCCACCCCGCACTTAAACTAGCACTAACTAAAGGCTTCTTGGCTACATCCTCTCTTATGCTGCCTGATTGAATGCTGATGTCATTCAGACATTCTTTCTCACTCCCTCAGCGCTGAGCTCACACTACTATGTGTCCTGTCTGAGGGCCAGGCATATTCCCTATTGCCCAACCCTGCTGCACAGATCTCAGACCTTGTGCTCTGACTGTTGCAAAACAACTTTTTGCACAAGCGAAGGAAGTCAGCATTCATCTGAGGAGCCACTTCAGATTGTGAGCTTTCGTTTTGCCCTTTCAGGAAAGCTTGAGACAGAAATCTTGGTGACGGGTTTAGTTAAAACGGACTGGATTATTGAATCAAATAGATTCTCAGTCTCATTACACAAAATAAAAAAACATTAATTAGACACAGCCAACTCTAGCACTAAAACACTTCTAAACAGAGAGAAACTGTCAGCTTGTCATATTTTGTCAGTACTGTGTGCACCAACAAACCATTCTTTCATACTTTTCTTGAACCATCTTTAAAAAATAGTAGTAATCTGCACAGTTACAAGAATTTTCGGTTAACCATTCAAAATGCCAGTATTCAAATACCAAAATTACTATTTGGGTATTTGTTTCATCACAGAAAAATGGACATACAGACCAACAATTAAGTGCAAAGCCAATTTTACATAATTGTGTAACAGAATATCATATTTGCAAGTATGTATGATATACTTTTTTCTGTTTTATATTTTGCTAATCCTTTGCTAAACTACTCTGTTGTAAGGTCCAGAAACATTTATATTTTCGTGACAAACTAATATGTTGGCACATTAAGTGAAGAGGAAAAACATCTGTGGAAGATGACAACATCCATTAGCTATAGTTAGTTTTGGCTCTTTAGTCTGTATTGTTACTCACCCTCCACGAAAACCTACCTTTTATCCCCTTAGCCATTTTAATTTCAATGAAAAAAAAAAAAACCCAATGTGTTCATCTACGTGGTTCCCCCATGCTGCGTTTTTTTTGCAGCCTCACTGCTGTCACCTAAAAAGGTAAGACAGCTCTACATTAATTTCAGCCAAAGGCCATTTTTTCTGTTTTGCTTTTTTTCCCTTCTCTGCCATTAACCGGATATCCGTTCATAAAATTTTATAAATACTCAAATATCGTAATTGGTTGGCTGTCACATTGCTAGTCTTATTATCGAGATAGCATGTTAATATGTAGTAGACATTTCAAAATGTTTAATATTCATCAATTTTTTATGACCGGGTAAGGCAATTTGTTATATTAGTAATAGAGTAACCAAACAGTGAAAATAGGCTTATGGAAACAGTAAGGTACTATACAGCAAAAGATTATTATTATTATTTTTGCTACGACTGAGAATTGTTGTATGTGATTAGAAGAATGCTTTACAGAAAAAAAGCCTAACAATTCACAAAGCCAGTTATGGCCTTTTATTAAAATCTATTTTAAAAGTCCTGTTGAACAGTGCACTTGAAACTAAACCAGTGCGTCATGATGTCTGACAAATTTATCACACCTCTATACTTTGTTTTTCTGCATAGCAGTACTGAATGTCACGTTTTACTTCTCATAGTATAACAGTTTATGGTACTTTGCAAGTGCCCTGCACACAATTAACCATTGAATCTACAAACCACTGACATCATGTTCCCACAGCCTTCATTACGTTGTTTGCACAGGCTATTTTCAGTTCTTGTTTGTGCTGAAGATTTTCTGACTTCAGTAAGTGAAATGCGTGTTTGACTGAATGAATACACATATGGCAATTTTGACTTCTGTTAGTGTTGTCATTTTGTAAATAAAATATATTACTTCTGATGAAAAATAGAAACTTGTAAAAGTTATCATTTCAGACAGACTGCATCTTGTGCAAACTGCACAGTTGAGATTCCAAGAGCAGTCCTAATATTTCATGTGCAAAAAGCTGCTTAAGTAACTTCATTTCTCCTTTTTCCAGATCCTCTTTACTGTTTGCTAAATTCTGTTAGTTTACATAAAAAGGGCTGAGTTCCCTAGGGTATTGCAGTGTGATCATCGAAGGGAAATTCCACCAGTTTTTGCAAGTTCATTTGTACAGCTACAAAGCCATTCAGAGTGGTTTGATTTGAAACAATAGATTATGGAGAATATTGTAGAGAGTAATATGATAACTCTGTCTTTGTAATGACGATGAATGTAGCCAGAAGTTGCAGTGTGTACAACACGAGTACAGTCATGTTACTTACTACCCAAAATGACATGCATCCTACACTTATCATCTCAGTTTTTGTATGCAGTGTTTTTAATTAAAAAAATAATGGTACATCTAGAAATCTATTTTACCTTTCAATGCCTGTTTGTACCTGTTTGATTCTACTTGTTTTAATCTTTTAGGCTGTATCCAAAGTCACATATTAGTTTACAAAACCGTATGTTAAAATACCACCAATAGTACTGCATTTGCCTTAGTCTTCCGCAGCAGATCATGTGTGCTCCTGCATTAGAATAGAAAACTCACTGCCCAACTGGCCCTTTGCAGCTTAGATTGGACACCTCTGCTCTAAAGCAAGCACCATATACAGTGTTGGTATTCTACCACCTTGGAGATGGTAGTTTCAAGACACCTTACTTCTGATACTGAGGTGTGCCCGAAGGCCTTGTTGAATTGTATATGGTTGTGTTAGATCTACTGTGGTTTTGTGTGATCTCGATATGGCTTGATTTTACATTTTAATGGTAAAAAGTTGAGTGATGTGCTGAGAAATTTAACATGGGTAGGAGTAGAAGAGTGCTGCTGTGCGTTGTTGCAGAATGTGGCAGCCGGTGTACAGACCTTCATTAAAAATGCACACCACAGAACAAGTTTGATTTTGGCTTTCACTCAGGCTGTATTCACATTACAGCCTTCTTTACTCAAAATTAATGGAAGAAAAAAGACGTGAAGTTAATCTGATTCATTTGATTTAGGACCACGTATGAAGGTGGCTCTGGTTGGATTTGAAAAGATCAGATTTGTGTGTCCACACAGCTCTGAAAACATCAGATGTGTCACATTAAGGCAAAAAATTGGATTTATTCCAATTCAGCTTTGTAATATGAATGTAGCCTCAGTCACTTGACTGAGTCATTTTAGCCTCGGTTAGTTGCAAACAAGCCTGTGCTCAAAATGCTACAGTCCCAAAAACCACAAACCAGGTTTAAACTGGGCTTTTTTGTCACTTACTTGACTTTTTCTCTCTCAGACATTAGTTTTTTTTCTTTTTATTATCTAAACCTATTTCAACAGAGCACCAGATGGACAGAATCAAACCTGTACTGTAGTGTGTGGCACTGCTCTGTAGCCAGTTTACTTATCTAATGTTAAGGTAGCAATCAGGCTATAGATCCAAACACCAAATTAAACAGCTATGATTTGGTCTATCTGTTCCTTCAATGCCAACATCAGAGTTTTTTCTATCCAGCAGTTTATAGCAAATTTTTATGCTAGGACGAGGTGGAAAAGTTAGAATATTGCTGAAGGCGCTTTTCGATCGTTGCCTTTGGCACTCAGAAATGCCTGATCCAAAGCTCATTTGAAATCACAGATAAAAGGTGCATGTTGTCGCACAGTTTTCCACCCTCATTACCATTGCTCGTCCTGCCTGGCATCTCTGAGCTGCAAAAAAAAAAAAAAACGGTCGTAAAAGGATGGCAAATGGTTGTAAAGCTTAGCCCTACAGCAGGTATAAGTGGCCCAAATACAATCTTTTTATTCATATGTGATACTGTCTCAGTGTGAACAGCAAGAATCACATTGAATCTGACATTTTCAATTCAGTTTTGAGACACTTTCACATGTGGAACTGAAATCTGATCAATATCTGATATGTAGCAGTGTGACTGTGAAGAGCCAGATCAAAATTCTTGTGACTTTTACATCAGTCCAACTCCACATTCATCATAAGGTCACATTGCTGAGACCTCGTAAACATTTGTGGTGATGTTTCTGAGGCTTATCCAAAAACACATTCTGGGTAATGAGCCCAGCTGTTAATCAATGAAGCTTTATGTTCACTCTTGTGATGCTGGTAAAGATGAAACTGAATGCTCTGGAAGTGGTCTGGCATTCGTTGGCAGTCATGATTGTTCACCTCTGGTTGAGTGCGTCAAGTAAAGAAACATGCAACATTTGTTCTTTTCCAGACTAATGCCACATATAGGTCACATTTAAAAGATATTTTGAACACCAAAAAAAAACCAAACAAAAAAACCACGCATTCGGTGAGATGATTGGATTTGGGCCATTTTCATCTCCTGTGTGAACATAGCCTTAAGGCCAAAACTGAGTTAAAGCTCTCCATTTTGCTTGTTTTTATGCAGTCCCCAGTCATTATAGCCTAAGTCATCTAACACATTCTTTGTGTAACTGTAGTGGATAGAAACATAACTTAATTAACTTTTTTTCTACTCTATTTGGTAAATGCAAATATCATTTGTACAGCGTGTGAATGGAAAGCTGGCTGTTTATTAAATGAAACCCTGACCGTCGTGCACTGTGTTTGCCCATTTAGTGGCCATGTAAGCAACCTATTCTTTTAGTTTTTTTTTTCCATTCTGAAATAACACAAGATGGCAAGAAAGCATAAAAATGCTTTAAGATGACTTGGAACCCCACGTCCCTGGCCAGACCCATTGGCAACCCGGCCCCCAGCCCAGCTCATTTAATGCATCTTATCCTTTTATCCTCAGTGTCAGACATTGAAGAAGTTTAAAGGGATTAACACATCTGTTTCAACTCTTCAGCTAATAAACTAAGCCTTTATGTGTTTGAGGTGTGTTGGAACAGGAAAAACCAGTTTTGCAATGTTATGCAAATTACTAATATTTACAAACCCGTGATTTCTTGAAATGGTGGGGGCTTTGTGTACAGTATTTACTATAGTGACAGGAGCATTGTAGAATATGCTTCAGGATTGAATTTGTATATGAATTGGAGCAACACAATTTTTTTGCATTTTTACAGTGTTATCGGCTATTGCTCCAATTCTGTAACTGTTATTACAAATGTTTTACAAAAATGGAACTTCAGAGTCCCTCCCATCGACCCACCACCAATGGGAGGGGCAGTAGTAGGGGTGCGGTGCGTTGTGGATCGGGCAGTGTCCGAAGGCGTGGGCCTTGGCGTTCTGATCCTCGGTTGCTGAAACTGGCTTTTGTAACTTGGAACGTTACCTCACTGGCGGGGAAGGAGCCTGAGTTGGTGCACGAGGTTGAGAGATACCGGCTAGATATAGTCGGGCTCACCTCAACACACAGCTTGGGCTCTGGGTCCAATCTCCTTGAGAGGGGCTGGGGGAGGTGGGGGATATTGACTCAGAATGGGCCATGTTCCGCTCCTCCATTGTTGAAGCGGCTGACTGTAGCTGTGGTCGCAAGGTAGTTGGTGCCTGTCGGGGTGGTAATCCTCAAACCCGGTGGTGGACACCCCAGGTGAGAGATGCCGTCAAGCTGAAGAAGGAGTCCTACCGGACATGGTTGGCCTGTAGGACACCAGAGGCAGCTGGCCGACAGGCCAAGCGATCTGCGGCTTCAGTCGTTGCCAAGGCAAAAACCCGGGTGTGGGAAGAGTTCGGTGAGGCCTTGGAAAGTGACTTTAAGTCGGCTCCGAAAAGATTCTGGCAAACCGTCAGGCGGCTCAGAAGGGGAAAGCAGTGTGCCACTAGCACTGCATATAGTGGAGATGGTGTGCTGCTGACTTCGACTGAAGACGTCATTGGGTGGTGGAAGGAATACTTTGAGGACCTTCTCAATCCCACCAACACGTTCTCCAGTGAGGAGGCAGAGTCTGGGGACACGGGAATAGGCTTGTCCATTACTGAGGCCGAAGTCGCTAAGGTAGTTAAAAAGCTCTTTGGCGGCAGGGCTCCAGGGGTGGATGAGATCCGTCCCGAGTTCCTCAAGGCTCTGGATGTTGTGGGGCTGTCTTGGCTGACACGCCTTTTCAACATTGCGTGGACATCGGGGGTGGTGCCACTGGATTGGCAGACTGGGGTGGTGGTGCCTCTTTTTAAAAAGGGGGACCAGAGGGTGTGTTCCAACTACAGGGGAATCACACTCCTCAGCCTCCCTGGTAAGGTCTATGCAGGGGTACTGGAGAAGAGAGTACGGCTTATAGTCGAACCTCGGATTCAGGAGGAGCAGTGCGGGTTCCGCCCTGGTCGTGGAACACTGGAACAACTCTTTACCCTCTCCAGGATTCTGGAGGGTTCATGGGAGTTTGCCCAACCAGTCCACATGTGCTTTGTGGATTTGGAGAAGGCATTCGACTGTGTTCCCCGGGGTATTCTGTGGGAGGTGCTTCGGGAGTACGGGGTACATGGCTCTTTGCTACGAGCCATTCAGGCCCTGTACAAACAAAGCAGGAGTTTTGTCCGCATGGCCGGCAGTAAGTCAGACTTGTTCCCAGTGAGAGTTGGACTCCGTCAGGGCTGCCCTTTGTCACCGATTCTATTCATAATTTTTATGGATAGAATTTCTAGGCGCAGTCAAGGGATGGAGGGTGTCCGGTTTGGTGACCTCAGGGTCACATCGCTGCTGTTTGCAGATGATGTGGTCCTATTGGGGACATCAGGCCGTGAACTTCAGCTTTCACTGGATCGGTTTGCAGCCGAGTGTGAAGCGGCCGGGATAAGGATCAGTACCTCCAAATCCGAGGCCATGGTTCTCAGGCGGGAAAGGGTGGAGAGCCCTCTCTGGGTCGGGAATGAGCTCTTGCCTCAAGTGGAGGAGTTCAAGTATCTCGGGGTCTTGTTCACGAGTGATGGTACAAGGGAGCGGGAGATTGACAGGCGGATTGGTGCTGGGTGCAGCGGTCTGTTGTGGTAAAGAAAGAGCTGAGCCATAAGGCAAGTCTCTCGATTTACCGGTCGATCTACGTTCCCACCCTCACCTATGGTCATGAGCTTTGGGTAATGACCGAAAGAACGAGATCACAAATACAAGCGGCCGAAATGAGTTTCTCGGAATCCCTCCCAGGGAGCTAGTGGAAGTGGCTGGGGAAAGGGAGGTCTGGGCCTCATTGCTCAGGGTGCTGCCCCCGCAACCCGAACCCTGGAGAAGCGGAAGATGATGGATGGATGGAATTTCAGAGTTAGCTTTGTAAATCTAACCTCTCTTTCCAAGGGTAAACTAAATGATTGCCAATGTATTCTGACAGCTAATCAGATGTGTTTACTGATCATGCTGAGTCAGGCCAGTGTAATTTATGTAGGTAAATATTAGGTATGAATCAGTAAGAATTTTACGAATCTACTACATACAATTAAAACATTAAAATATAACGACTTTCAAATGTCATGCATTAGCTAGCTATGTTAGCTAAATTATTTACCTTGGCTGGAGTATTGCTGTAGTGGAGAAGTGTAGGTTTTGTTCTGTGCCAGGAAAGCACCTATGTACAGTTGTATGTACAGTATGCTTCATAATATTTTCATTGCTCAAACCACTTCACGAGTGAAGGTGGTCTGAGATGCCTTTGAGCCACATGTTATAGCAGTGTAAATATATCAATCTTTCCAAAGCATTCGACAAGCAAAACCCTTCTAGTACAAATGAAACTCCTTCCCATGCAGTATGTCTCTGGGCATGTGATCTGTGTCTGCAGGGAACATAATCATGGAGCATGCACATGGTTGGGGCCTGAATGACACAGAATGCTTAATAACATTATGGACAGACACCACTGTGTGAAACAAACTGTAGACAAGCAAGCTAAACAGAAAAACAAAGGGTTACTGGTTGCCGTGTAACAAACAGATTTTCATATTCTGTCCCACACAGCAATTGGAGATTCAATTGACAACCAAATGCATGAGGCTAAAATCTTTTCAGGATATAGTCCAGATACATATGAAGTGGGCAGGTATAAACAGGCTCAGTGACAGCAGGAATCACACCCAAAGAGTTCATGTGTTGAGTTCTTCTTGGAGTCTTTTTGACTGGTTAAGCTGTAATTGAATGTCATCTAAAGGCAGGCATACACTGTCTGATTTTTAGAAATACACAACAGTTCTTTGGTGATACCTCACACTGTATGTTTGAACAGACCATTGTGTATGGGCAGAGCCTACTATTTATATGCTCACATTGTACAGAAATGCTTAGTCCAGTTGACATGCCATGTGAAATGCAGCCCCTACAGGCAGCTCTGCTCTCTCTGTATGTGTGTGTGTGTGTGTGTGTGTGTGTGTGTTTATACGTCATTCTATTTGTTCAAACAGAGTATAAACCTTGGTAGGCGATTTGTTAGCCTGCGTGATTGTGTGCGTTTAAAAATGGGCTGCAGTCGCACAGTGTATTCCTGGCACAAATCTACATCTTTATGTCTGACTGACACTTGACACTGACACTTTATGTCTGACTGACCGTTGTTTGCTGCCAGCTTGTGACAGTTGTTCATTAGTGCAGATGTTGGCATTGGTGCATTTTTAGGAGTATGAGTGCAAGTAAATGCACAGTATCAGGCCAATACCCTGTATCAGTATTGCTAGTAAAGCCTCCCTAGTAAACATTATCAATTAACTTTACCCTACCAAATAGAGACAATACCAATTCCTGGTCTGTTACAAAACTGTAATGTTAGAGATTGAAATTTTATCATAATGAAGCTACAAACACTTTTGGCACAAACTTCTTTCTGAAATATTTTTTTGGTGGTTAAGTGAGATTTTGTTTGCCCGTAATGAATAAAAGGAAGTTGATTCAGCTTGCATGACCCTTTTGTCTACAAAGACTGTGGGATGAAATCATGTGAGAGAAATTCAGGAAATCAAACTGTTCAGGTTGCCTCTGTATGTAATTCATGGCAAAGAATTTTCATGTTGGACAATTCTGAGTAGACTAAAGATAGATAAAAGGCCCACAGCTAAATGATTGTAACACAAAATGAATGTTGTTCTCAAAATAGAAAATAGGCCTAAGCCTGTCAGTTGTTATGTAATAAGCTGTGCCGACAGCAGATTAGCACAGCACAACTGTATCTCATAATGCCTTCCTATCAATGTCTCTCTAATATAGAATAAACATTTGACCCACTTTCCAGATGTCTTGTATTTCAGCCATACGTGTACTGCAGAAAGAGCTGGTCTGGTTTGACTAGGTGAGAATAGACAGAGGGGTGTATAAAGCATGCTGGGAGCTTGTCTCAGTATTTTTCCCTGCTGGGTGCCCTGCTTAGATGATGCTGGCATGGTCATTTGTGGATTAGTCCTGGGCATAACATCTGTGAAGGAAAATGCTCAATACCTCTGCACTATACAGGGCTTCTTTTCCTGATTTTACAATTCAGCTATTCTTTGGTATTTTTCGAAATAAATGATTAAATAAACCCTTCCGAGCCTCTCTTAGAGAGTTTCAGTACTGCAACAACTTTTAAACAGTAACGCCTTCACCGAAACATGAAAGATGTAAATTTACCATGCTTGGAGCTAGTTCTGGGGCATTGTTTTAGCTATTCCTGACTAACCTCACTTCTCCTGAGGAAAAATCAGTCTGAGGCAGCTGTTCTAATGCTCTCATAGCATCCCATGCTCTCATCAAGTATCCCATATCTCTGCTGGGCAACATTTTATGGTTTAGTGTTATCATTATATATTTATTGATATTATTTTAAATAGTGTACTCATGTTTTGCATTTCTTACTATTTTCTGTGAGTATTTGTTTTTAGTTTTAGCAGTGTTATAGTGAAAACTAATAACAAGCCTCAGTGTTAGGAGGTTTTTGTCAATGGAATGACAAAATTTCACAAAAGCTTGTTTTCCAGTATAAAGTATCTTCTTAAAAATGGTTCTTTGAGGGGTTTTTTTATAAGTAAACAAGATTCTTTAGCTGTGACTATACATATAACTGTGAACATTCAATACTCAAAGAAACATTTGAATACTAATTGATTTTTCACATGGTTAAATTGTTCTTTCCTATGATAGAAAACCTGTTGTAAACCATTCAAATCATTCAAAGGACCTTTTAAAATTGTTCTGTGTAACATAAAAAATGTTCTGTTATTGTTACAGCCTAAGAGCTGTTTGTTGGTACTATATACAACCTCTTTGCTAAGAGTGATACAACCCTATACAATGTTATGGAAGTTTATTAGAACTCCAAAACAATTTTTACCCACAGAATAAGTTACAGATTAAGGTATGTTCATCTGTATTTACAGTATTGAATGTTGAAAGGAAGCTTCATTGCGTTTGTTCATTTTTTTTCATAATTGCAAAATTCAGTTAGTATTTAGGTGTGAATCAAGTTGTTCAGTGTGGTTAGATGTGAAAGATGTGATTCTACAGATTTTTTTATAATTATGGTTATAAGAACCAGGGGTTGCAGTGTCTGCAATGTCATTTTATTTGCTATCCAAAATTAACCTACATGTCTTCGGAGTTCTATATCTGTCTGTTGTTTATGGTAAAATAATGGTAAATAATTGGTAAATAATTACTATTCACTATTACCATTTACAGTGCCCTGAATATACCTCTCTGGATTAAAAAAAATCAAGCCTAAAACCTTATCAGACCAATATTTGTCATCATTTCATCTAACTGATGTCTGTAAAAAGGAGGTTTTAAACACATGACGTGTCTGGTTCCTATTACCTGTAATGTAGACAATTCTGATTGAACAAGTATTTTTGAAGATAAAGTATTTCGCATCAATTTGCACAATTTTGCTTAAGTCTGAATGATTGAAATATGCAGAAAATTTTAAACATTAGTTGTGTTCCCATTTATGGTGGTGTCTGTATCATGTATGTATATATTGTGTATGTACTTGAAAAGTTGAGTCTTATATAAGCACTTTTGATGCTTATTTGAGTTTGTAGAATTCTGGCTTTATAGCATTGCACTGTAACTTTACCCCTTCACTGCTTATGATAACATGCTTTTGTCAGAAATCAACCAGTCAAAGTAATCCTGAATTGGACGTTTTATACTAGCAATGGGTTCATAACAGACTCAGACCATTTCAGTTGCTCATACATTTAATTTTTTATACTTAATTCAAATATTATTCATTTTAGATTATTTTACTTTCATTCTTTTGCAATCTCATTGCTTTTGTTTTTTTTATTTTGGTTATTTTTTTATTCTACATTTTGTTTTTGTTAGTAATAATAATCTTGCTACTTGGACACTGTCTAGATTTACATTCAAAAAGCTGTTTTTCACATTATTTACTTTGTAGATTGCTCTAACATGAAGTTTGCTTAAATCAGATCGACTCATGGATTTCAAATGAGTTTTCATAGGAGAAATCCAGGCGAAATGTCTGAATAGCATAGTCTCAATAGAAATGTATACACCTTTTTCTTTTTTTTTCCTTTTCAAAACAGTTCTCCAGTATTGTTGTTCCTATTATATCATTGCTTGTGTGCTTTTGTGTATTGGCCAGCTGTAGCACCACATGTGCTACTCCAGGCTCAAGGAGGATCGTGGAGGCATGGTTCAGGTTTGCAGCAGCCATGTTTCTTTACTCCATGCAAAATAAACACACAAACAACGCTGTGGCGCTCACGCTGCCAGCCAGATCAGCATCAGTTGGCTCTCATTAAGGGCACCTGAGCCGAGAGGGGACGAGAGCTCGCCGCTCCACCTCCTCGTTACCGCCCCCAGCTGGCAGCTTACCCGCCTGGGTCAAGCGTGAGGTGTAGTGAAGCAGCCTCGCTGCGTAACCGGGGGTGGGGCCCAGGTGGGAGAGCTCGGGACTCGCTCTTGCCGGCAACGTCGTCGTCCTCCTCCTCCCGCCGTCATTCCAGTGTCTCGTGTCCTTTGGGGGAGCTGGGTCTTTGCGCTCCGCCTCCTCTACGCTTGCTGCAGTCCTCACTGAGGTTCGTCGCCGCTGGGTATTGGGGCCCTGCCTTCCTGCCGGCTCTCGCGGCTGTCATTGTTGGGGCCTGGGGGGCAGGTGCATGCCACACCGGCTTAATTTATTTGTCTGGAAAGAATCGTGGAGTATTAAATATATTGAGAACAACTCAGATGAAGTGTTAGAATGCCTTTTTCGAGGCAAGATGTGTTTTTAAGAAGCTTATACTATCCTGTGTAAACAAGACATATTCAAATACTCATGATTTAGTTGTTTTGAAAGGCTGAGAAGTTGGGGAAATTAATAATATGACTGGTTACTCGTGGTCAGAGTTCGAGTGTGGTCAAAGCTGTAGTACTTATATAAATAAATGAACTAGGTGTATTCTGGTTCATTTATTGAATTCTGGCAACTGATAAAGCCGCTGAAGGTCCCTATGCTATACTACTTCTCTCAAATGAAAGAAAACTCTGGTCTCTAGAGACTTGTTAGAAATGCCAGGAAATGAAGCATATATAAGTGCTTAAGGGTACACAGGAAGTGGAGAAGGGAAGTGGTGCTGGGTGCTTTGGCTGCTGAGGGAAGACACAGGCTGTTCATTCTGACATCACCCTTTCAAATGGATATTTTTCGTTTTCAGCCAGAAGCTCAGCATAATGCCCACTTTGTAATGGTGGTTGGGAGGGTGTGGGGTGGGGGTTGGGAGGGTGTGGGGTGGGGTATCAGCAGAGTTTTGAAGTCAGAACCTGGCACATTTTATCTGGCTTTTTTCTGTTAGTGTTTATTAAGAATGTTTGCAGTTTTTCTTCAGGAATTCTTTTTTTATTTTTACTCTTATTCCTGACCTGTTTCCTATAAACCCTGCAAAGCAAAGCCTTCTGAGAGTCATACCCATGGTTTTCATAACCAGTTTCCTGGTTGATGCCTAGAAAAATAACTTGTGTAGGGGGTATTCCTCTGAAAGCTTGTGACATAGTGTGAACAACTTTCTTTCACCATCATTGTGACATACCACTATAAATTTAGTTTTGGGGAAACACACATGTTTTTTCTGAAAAAAAGTTACTGTCTCAGGTTTCCTGAAATAAGTTCTTTCCCTTTTAAAGTCAACAAGTCTTGTTTTGGGCTGTTCCAACAGAGCCCCTCTTTAGGATTGCATTTTAGTCATATGCTATTTTTGTCTGACTTATAATTAGATGAGGGTAAATTGGATAGAAAACCTGCCTTTTTTATTAGAGCAAAGCACTAAAATTCTGTTTGGATTGAAGACAGCAAGCATTGTTATGATTGATACCCAGGCCAGATGGCTGTTCAGTCCAAACACAGGAAACTGTAACATACTTCTAGCCTTCAAACTAGTTGTAATCTCCACCAGACAGATGTTTTCAGTGACAACAACTTAAACTCTGGTTACAAAGATAAAGACTAGACTATGTTTATCCAATTTTTGTGAAGCTGTGGAATTCCAAAAAATGCATTCCCAGGAGGGAACATTACTTCCTGGTGAAATGAAGGAAAGAGAAGTGCTTTATGTGAGTCTGTTTGGAGATGTATTGAGCCATGTATCATGTGACGTTTTAAAACAGCAGTGGTCCTGATTTGGATATTTTCTGTCAAAATATGTGAAAGATGTGACTTAATTCTGTGTGGTGGTGATAGAAGCCAGGGATTATGATGTCTACAACACAAACAAAGCCATTTTAATTACTGTCCAAAATAACCAGCTGACCAACTTACACAAGTCTGTTTATGTGCAATGTTGATTATGGTTGAATAGTGGCAAAACAGTAATAATAATAAAATCTGTGTGTACTATTTCGCCTTTCAACACACTCTGCTGTTACTGTTCGTTTTTTTTTTTTTGTTGTTGTTGTTTTTTTGTTTTTTTTTAAATTGGACCCAAACCTTATTTCAGAACCATCAGAAAGCCATGGATCAGACAAGAGACAAATTGATGACAGATTGGTAGCTGTTTAATAGCTTACACAGGTATGGCTATTAGAAGTACTAACCTCTTTAGAGGTCTGGTTCCAATCACCATCACTGTGTACAATTCTGAAAAAAAACTGTAGAATTCCCATTTAAATCTGTTCATCTTTTACAAACCCACATTGTAATCTGATGTATTTTATTCACATTCTAAAATTACAATTAGAACATTTTTACTTGGTCATTTTACTGCAAAGAAATATGAAGGAAAGCAATCAGTCAGGTTAGGACTATGTGTTGTTCAAGAACGGTGAAAGTAAGGGTGGTGTCAGGGTGTTGGCCTTTTCTGCAGAGCAAACCTATTTAGATAAGCAACCGCAGCTCTGAAATGCAAAATCTTAAAATAATTGTTCAGCTAAATGAGCTAACATGCTAGCAGTGAATAGGAAGGGATGGAAGCAGGTAGACAGATATGAGGCATGCAGCTAAAGAAGCTTTTGACTATGGGGCACTCCAGTTTTGCATGGCACCACTTCCAGTTTTGTATGAAATTTTTAATCCGTCTTAGCATGACCTTACTTGTGTTGTAGTAATGGCATGTGGTAAAGAGGTTTTGACTTTTAAGTGTGTTTGATTCTTGTGAAAAATGGTGAAGTTATATTTGGACAGTTCTTAAATGTTTACTGTCTTACAGTGAGCATTATGCTAATAAAATGATAGAAACCTGCCAGGAATTGTTAACGGCATATAGTAGCACAGCCTGTTCGGCAAATTTAGCAACACTTGATTCTTCATTTGATCGTAATTTAGCACTAATTGAAACAATCTGATTTCCCTTCAAACTTTTTTGTAGCACTGGCCTTTTCTCCTGCTGACGCTTTTCCATAGAAGGAATGATTTTCTGAGCAAATGTTCTTTTCTTGGTAAACTGCAGTATTCCTATTTTCAGTATAGGAATTTTTCTCTGGAAAGTATTCTGTGGAAATTGTGTGCCACCTAGTGGCACAGTGTAAATTTCAGGAAGTAGAACAGAAGTAATTGCATCTATTCCATTCATGCATAGAAAATAGTAGTGGTATTTTTTTTTTCTTTTTTAGTGAGCTGAAACTCAGTAACATCACTAACTGAAGTGTTTCTCGTCTCACTACTGTTAAGTGTTACATTATACACATTAATTTTATTTTGCCTTCTAAAACTTTCTCTAAAAGTATGTTGCCATTTCCATAAAAATCAGAGTAAAATTATAGTCAGCTATTTCATATAAATTTAATAAGGCCTTTGAAAAATGTAAAAATAAATTTTGTATGATACCTTGATATATCTCACATCATCTCTGCCTCTGTAATTCCAAACCAAGCTGCAAAAAAAAATCAACTTGACCTATATGACAGTAATTTCATGGTGTTGTCCTTACTAATATTCTGAGGGCTAGTTTAATAAATCATTTGTGGAATTTAGAGCATTCCTCATAATGAAAAAGTTGATTTTTATAAAGATTTTAATGATGCATCCCTGAAGGCATTCTGTTGTAAGTTATTATGTGACAAATTGCTCTGTTGTCTGTTTGGTATTGCACTACTCTATGAGCAGTATAAATGACTAGCCTTTAAAACAACATGTAATTATGCAAACATTAATTCCTTTATCAAATGCACGGGCGATTTTGTTTGTACTGCATTCAGTTGTATGGTCTATGAAGATTAGGACCAGGGCATGTATCTTTTGCTATTTTACATTACATTCCCAATTCTAAAATGCTGCAATAAGTCCTGTTAGACAATTTATCATCCTAATGTACCCACTCCCCCAATGTCAAATATTCTTGTAGATGCAACAGCATCTTAAAGACTGTAGAGCTTGCTGAGGCAGGGTGCACACATCATAAGGAGGTGTGTTGTCTACTGCCTGGGGCAGTGCAGAAATGGTTGAATAGAAGAAGAGGTGGGAAGGTGAGCAATAGCTAGATTGGCTGTGTGTGAGAGTGAGAGAACCTGCAGGAGGGCCTGCTTTACGGCAGTTCCTCAGCACAGTTGTGCTCGTTAGCACTGTCTTAGCACCATGTGGCATATGGAGCCCCATCTTCTCCTCCTGTGTGCTCTGGCTTACAAATGGGCATCCTTTCTGTAGCCATGGGCCTCTGCTACCTTGGCACTACAGAGATAGAATGCACATCTGGTAGTGTGAGGGGGTGATTAATGATTTTTTTACATTATATGTGAGGCCAGTAAGCTGGGTCTACTGTTTGTGGAAGCATTTTCTGATTCTCTTCGTGAGCAGTCAGCCTGTCCCTCAGAATCACTCAGAATTACTTGTATGACACTGGATATTCAGGAAAAAAAATCTGTGGAGTTGCTTTGAGGTTTGTCAAGTGTTGAATGAAAGATACAGTGCCTTGCAAAAGTATTCGGCCCCCTTGAACTTTTCAACATTTTGCCACATTTCAGGCTTCAAACATAAAGATATGAAATTGTATTGTAAAGTAAATTTTTGTGAAGAATCAACAAGTGGGACACAATCGTGAAGTGGAACGAAATTTATTGGATAGTTCTGTTTAAAGCGCAGAGAGCATCATGAAGACCAAGGAAGCACAACAGGCAGGTCCGAGATACTGTTGTGGAGAAGTTTAAAGCCGGATTTGGATAGCAAAAGATTTCCCAAGCTTTAAACATCTCAAGGAGCACTGTGCAAGCGATCATATTGAAATGGAAGGAGTATCAGATCACTGCAAATCTACCAAGACCCGGCCATCCCTCTAAACTTTCAGCTCAAACAAGGAGAAGACTGATCAGAGATGCAGCCAAGAGGCCCATGGTCACTCTGGATGAACTGCAGAGATCTACAGCTGAGGTGGGAGACTTTGTCCATAGGACAACAATCAGTCGTACACTGCACAAATCTGGCTTTTATGGAAGAGTGGCAAGAAGAGAGCCATTTCTCAAAGATATCCATAAAAAGTCTTGTTTAAAGTTTGCCACAAGCCACCTGGGAGACACACCAAACATGTGGAAGAAGGTGCTCTGGTCAGATGAAACCAAAATCAAACCTTTGGCCACAGTGCAAAACGTTATGTTTGGTGTAAAAGCAATACAGCTCATCACCCTGAACACACCATCCCCACTGTCAAACATGGTGGTGGCAACATCATGGTTTGGGCCTGCTTTTCTTCAGCAGTGACAGGGAAGATGGTTAAAATTGATGGGAAGATGGATGGAGCCAAATACAGGACCATTCTGGAAGAAAACCTGTTGGAGTCTGCAAAAGACCTGAGACTGGGACGGAGATTTATCTTCCAACAAGACAATCATCCAAACCATAAAGCGAAATCTACAATGGAGTGGTTCACAAATAAACGTATCCAGGTGTTAGAATGGCAAAGTCAAAGTCAAGACCTGAATCCATTTGAGAATCTGTGGAAAGAGCTGAAAACTGCTGTTCACAAACGGTCTCCATCCAACTTCACTGTGCTCGAGCTGTTTTGCAAGGAAGAATGGGCAAAAATTTCAGTCTCTCGACGTGCAAAACTGATAGAGACATCACAGCAAAAGGTGGCAATACAAAGTATTAACGCAAGGGGGCCGAATAATATTGCACGCCCCACTTTTCAGTTTTTCATTTCTAAAAAAAGTTTAAAACATCCAATAAATTTCGTTCCACTTCACGTTTATGTCCCACTTGTTGTTGATTCTTCACAAAAAATTACAATTTCATATTTTTATTTTTGAAGCCTGAAATGTGGCAAAAGGTTGAAAAGTTCAAGGGGGCCGAATACTTTTGCAAGGCACTGTAGAAGTTTGATAAGATAAGATAAGATGATCCTTTATTAGTCCCACAGTGGGGAAATTCACAATGGGAGTTAATGAGAGTTAACACAGTGGAAGAGTCTGTTAGCTTGCTTTGAAACCTTCTCTTTCAGATGGGTTGAGAATTACATTGTAATGGGTTTTGGTGAACATATAGCAAAGACACCCTGCTGGAATTAGTTCCTCCACGTCATCTGCTCTGACACCCCCTGTTGTGTACTATTCACCAACAGATACAGTATATGCTGACCTGACACCCATTGCCTGGTTTGGCCTGGGAGTGATGGGGCACTCAGGCACTCCTTAGGGGATACCTTTTTTAATAGACTGTTCACTCATGTAGTATTTCATCTTATGCATGCTTTTCTGTGAATGTGTATTTGTGTGTATGTCTCAGTAAAAAAGTGGCTACACCCTTATGCGCACATACACACAGTAGTGATGACATTGGCCCTCATTTTTGTGTTATCCCTTCCTTTCCCTTCCCTTCAACAGAACATACACATTAAAACATTGGCTGATGACATGGTAAGGCATTTGTTCTATTATTATGTGAGCATTTTATTTCTTGCACTTTTTTCATCTCTTTATAACTGTGCAGACTTTGTGAAACTGAAGCAATCAGTGGAGAGATCAAAGCCAAACATGTTTAAAATCATTTTTATGACCTTTTTGTCAACCCTGTTACTGTCAATCAGTCCAAAGTTCTTCTGGGGTCAACATGCTGTTGTTTATTCAGAATAATGCAGTCAGCACTTTCGGATTTACTTGACTGCTCTTGTCATTTTCATTTGTTTGGCTTTGCTCTCTTTACAAGCAGTTTAATTTTCACAACAACATATGCTGTGATTCATTTATTTCTTCTGTTTTCATTTTATCCATACATGCATGCCCACCTTCCCCATGTTACCACTGACAAACTAACAGTGACTGGTGCATGGTCTGTTGTTCCTCTGACCTAGTAACTGAGACAAATGCTGACAGACACATCATAACTCCTACAGTTGTGCCTACAGTAGTCATGCCTTGCTGTCTTATTTAGGGATGATACTGTCGTTGATATTGTCTGTGTTTGTTTTTGTTGTCATGCCAAGTAAGTTGTAATAACATCACATCTGTGCATATGATTAAACTTATTATATTTGAAATGTTTTGACCTGCAAGATTTAACAAAAGTAGGTAAGTAAAGGAGTTAGAGTGCAGGTGAGTGCTGTCATTTGAACAACAGATATTTTTTTTCCTGTACTAACATATATATATATATATATATATATATATATATATTTTTTTTTTTTTACTGTATTCATATCATGTTTCATCTGTGTTATGAAGGCCTCCAAAACATAGGTTTTAGAATTTCTCACATTAGATTATGTTAAATTTTAATACAGCTCTCTGCCCCTGCAGCGTGACCGGATAACAAGTTTCCGAAAACCAGGCATGAAGAAGGAGAAGCCTGTTATCCAGCACCCCACAGATCCTGTCTCCACCCAGACGGAACTGCCCATACCACAGCCGCTTTTTGATGAACGTTCCATGAATCTCTCTGAAAAGGAGATTGTGGACCTGTTTGAGAAGATGATGGTAAGCTAATTTTTTAGTGTCTTTAATGCCAAGACAGGGTAGTCTGTCACATGGTCTGGGCCTAACAACTAGGCTTTCATTTTCACAAAGAATTTTAGTTTAGAGCATGCAAAAAATCCTAATGGAATAGCTATGCTGTTCTTTTGTAAAACTGTAGTCTAATCACTTGTATCACAGAACCACAACATATAGTATAGAGTGCAGCCATATTTACAATGCATAAACAATGTGAACAACACTCTGACAGCAAAGGTAAAAGAAAGCTGAAGTCATAAGTGTGAAATGGGAGCTGAAAGGTCTGAGCTGTCTCTTGACAGACTACAGTACGTAAGCAGTGCCTTGGCTAGACATGTGTTCCTTTGTGCCCCAACATATGTCTCCTTGCTAATTCTGCTATTAAATATGATGTGCTGACATTAGAACAGTTAGTGTAAACCAAGGTACTGTGGGAGAGGAAAGCCTGGATTTTGTAGCTGGAAGTTGATATTGTAAGTGAAAGTAAGTAGATGTCCTTTACAGAGAATGCACATTTATCCATTTAAATGTTCAGATGTTTATTTACTTAATTTATCACACTTCCAAAAATGGAAGACGTTCTTATTTTTAAGACGTTTTTATTTTTATTTCTATATGTTTGTACATTAATATGTTTAGTATTTACATTTATTATATTTGTTTCTATTTACTTTGTTTATAATGATTCTTTTTCTTTTACATAAAATAAACAGAAATAGAAATATGAATAATAAGTAAAACAAAAATTTGCAGAGAAGTACCATATTTATGTTTGCTACCTGAGATGGCTTTTGCAACAAGACTGAAGAAGATACAAATATGCATTTACAAACAATTTTTTTTCCATACACATACTTCAGGAAAAAAATAAACAGGTTTTCCAATTGCTTTGCTCCATATGATGGATTTTGGCTTAGATTTAGGCTTCCATATGCTAGTAGTGTTGTTATTTTGTGTTATGTGTTGTTTTAATAATAATAATAAATTTTTATTTAAAAGCGCCTTTCAAGAAACCCAAGGACACTGTACAATAAATAATAAAAGAAAAAAAGAAGGTAGATAAAAAAAGTAAGAACATGAACATACATAGACACATACAAAACCATAAACACAAACACATAGAATCAACCACATGCTAGTTTAAAAAGATGAGTTTTGAGTCGGGATTTAAAAACATCAACAGATGAACAAGCTTGCAGTTCATCAGGAAGACCATTCCACAGCTTTGGACCCATGACACAAAATGCTCTATTACCAATGGTGCTTAGCTTAAAATGTGGGACCTCAAGCAAGTGGAGGCTAGAGGACCAAAGAGTACGCACTGGAGTATAGGGTTGAAGCAGACTTCTTAGGTAAGATGGGGCAAGGTCATGCAGGGATTTAAACACCAACACAAGTAATTTGTACTGTATACGGTACTTCACTGGGAGCCAGTGGAGACGACTAAGGACTGGAGTAATATGCTCCCAAGATTGTGTATGGGTCAGCAGCCTAGCAGCAGAGTTCTGCACATATTGTAGCCTGCTCAAAGCCCGAGCAGGGAGGCCAGACAGCAGAGCATTGCAGTAGTCAAGCCTAAAAGTTATAAATGCATGGACTATGGTCTCAGCAGCAGTGAAAGTCTTTTGAGGTATTTCTTACAGGTTACAGTGAGCAGGGTCCCAGAGGCAGATGCCTTGGTCTGAAACCTTACCCCAGGGCAACAGCCTGGACACAAAAGCAGAACATTTAGATTCATAGTGCCTCCATATATTATCTTCTGAATAATGGCTTCATATACAGTAATGTGTCTTAGGCACCCAAGACACATTTTCCAAATCAATTTACTTATGTAGTATGTGTTTATTTGCTGAGAAAAGTGTTAATATTTGAATAAATAAAATTCATAGAACATTTAGTAATTATATATATATATCTCGTACATAAAAAATCGTGTACCCTGCCCAGGAAAGGGTCACTGGGACCTACCCCTGGAGCCAGGCCTGGGGGTAGTGTTCCAACGGCGAGCGTCTGGTGGCCGGGCAGCCCACGTGATCTGGCCGGGCTCAGCCCGAAGAGACAACATGGGGAGGCCATGTGGGCCCACCAACCGCAAGGTCCAGCATGGGGAAGCGGTGCAGTGCCATATTGGCAGTGGGAGATTGCGGGGAGGCCCTAGGTGACTTAGGCCCCTGCAGCAGAAACTAGCTCTTGGTACATGGAATGTAACCTCACTGGGGGGGAAAGGAGCCGGAACTTGTGCAGGAGGTTGAGAGGTACCAACTAGATAAAGTTGGGCTCACCTCCACCCAGAGTGTCGGCTCTGGAACCAAACTCCTGGATAGGGGTTGGTCTCTCTCCTACTCAGGGGTTGCACAGGGTGAGAGGCGCCGGGTGGGTGTGGAGATACTCACAAGTCCCCGGCTGGTGACTGATGGTCAGATCCGGTAGGCCCAAGCGAATAGTGAGGGTGTGCTGGGAACGACTTTCAGAGGCCCCTGTTCGGAATGATTTCAACTCCCACCTCCGGGAGAGCTTTTCTCACGTCCCGGAGGAGGTAGGGGACATGGAGTCTGAATGGACCCTGTTCAAAACCTCCATTGTGGAAGCTTCCAGGCGTAGCTGTGGCCAAAAGCTTGTGGGTGCCTGTCGGGGCGGTAACTCAAGAACCTCCTGGTGGACACCAGTGGTGAGGGAGGCCGTCAAGCTGAAGAAAGAGGCCTTTAGGGACTGGTTGGCCCGAAGGACTCCCAATTCAGCAGATAGGTACCGACAGGCAAAAAAGGTGGCAGAAGCAAAATCCAGGGCATGGGAGGAGTTTGGTGAGGCCTTGGAAAAAGACTTTCGTTCTGCCTCAAAGAGGTTCTGGACAACTGTCCAGCGATTCAGGAGGGGTCAGGGTGGCTGCGCCCAAGCTGTATTCGGCAAGGGTGGAGAAACTCTGACTTCGAATGAGGATATTGTCGGTCGGTGGAAGGAGCACTTTGAGGAACTCCTTAATCCGGGAGACGTGCCTCCCTCACGGGAGTCAGGGCCAGAGGCTGCTGGGGTGTCAAGTTCCATTTCCCTGGTGGAGGTCACTGAGGTAGTTGGTAAGCTCCTCAGTGGTAAGGCACCGGGGGTGGATGAGATTCGTCCAGAAATGCTTAAGGCTCTGGATATTGTGGGGTTGTCATGGCTAACACGCCTCTGCAATATTGCATGGACCTCGGGAACAGTACCCTTGGACTGGCAGACTGGGGTGGTGGTCCCTATTTTTAAAAAGGGGGACCGGAGCGTGTGTGCCAATTATCGGGGTATCACACTGCTCAGCCTCCCTGGGAAAGTCTATGCAAAGGTGCTGGAAAGGAGACTCCGACCGATAGTTGAACCTCAGATTGAGGAGGAACAATGTGGATTCCGTCCCGGCCGTGGAACAATGGATCAGCTTTTCACAGATTCACAATTTCACAGATTGTTGAGGGGGCATGGGGAAGTTGGCATTGGGAGCCAACCCAGTCTACATGTGTTTTGTGGACTTGGAGAAGGCTTATGACCGTGTTCCTCGAGATATCTTGTGGGAGGTCCTCCGGGAGTATGGGGTGCCGGGGCTACTACTCCAGGCTATCCAATCTCTGTACTCCCGGAGTGAGAGCTGTATCCGTATACTCGGCATTAAGTCAGACTCTTTCAGTGTTAGCGTTGGACTTCGCCAGGGTTGTGCTCTGTCTCCACTCTTGTTCGTGATATTCATGGACAGAGTGTCAGGGCGTAGCCGGGGTCAGGAGGGCATTATGTGTGGAGGCCGGAGGGTGGCGTCTCTGCTATTTGCAGATGATGTTGTTCTTTTGGCGGAATCACATGGATGCCTCCAACGCTCGCTAGAGCGGTTTGCAGCTGAGTGTGAAGCGGTTGGTATGCGGATCAGCACTTCCAAGTCGGAGTCCATGGTCTTGGCCCGGAAAAGGATGGCATGCCCACTCCAGGTAAGGGGAAAGGACCTGCCCCAGCTGGAGGAGTTTAAGTACCTTGGGGTCTTGTTCATGAGTGATGGGAAGAGGGATCGTGAGATCGGCCGTAGGCTGGGACAGGCAGCAGCAGTAATGCGGTCACTGTACCGGACTGTAGTGGTGAAGAGGGAGTTGAGCCAAAAGGCGAAGCTCTCTGTTTACCGGTCAATCTACATCCCAACCCTCACCTATGGTCATGAGCTGTGGGTAATGACCGAAAGAACGAGATTGTGAATACAATCGGTGGAAATGAGCTTTCTTCGTCGGGTGGCGGGCTACACGCTCTGCGATAGAGTGAGGAGCTTGGTCATCCGGAAGGAGCTCAGAGTAGAGCCAGTACTCCTCCGCATTGAGAGGTGGTTCGGGCATCTGATCCGGATGCCCCCTGGACGCCTCCCGGTGGGGGTGTTCCAGGCACAGCCTACCGGGACAAGACCCCAGGGTCGCCCTAGGACCCGCTGGAGGGATTATGTCTCCAAGTTGGCCTGGGAGCGGCTTGGGGTCCCCGGGAATGAGCTGGAGGAAGTTGCGGGGGACAGGGTCATCTGGGATTCTCTACTCTCCCAACTGCTACCGCGACCCTGTTTGGACTAGCGGTCAGCGATGATGGATGGGTGTGTGTGTGTGTGTGTGTGTGTGTGTGTGTGTATATATATATATATATATATATATATATATATATATATATATATATGTATATATATGTATATATATATATATATGTATATGGATATATATATATATATATATATATATATATATATATATATATATATATATATATATATATGTATGTATATATAGTGTGTATGTATAATAATAATAAATAGTGATTTTATGGATGGGTGCATTTGTTTAACCATTTTCAAAGGAAGCTCAGTATTATATGTAGTTAAAAAGCAACTCCTGGTTTGACCAATCAGTGCTTCATTAAATTGTGCTCATGATGCAGTTGATAATATTAACAAGTTTCTATGGTGGCTGTGAAGGTGTCAAGGAACAATATGGACCCAAGAAATTCTTGTTACCTTTTATTGTTTTTATGTTTAGGCCATGCAAGTGTAGGAGACTAAAAGAGAGCACTTGGTCCTTCGTATTGTATATTAATTTCACTGGCAATGCAAGCTGTCATAAAATTTGATTTGTTCATTTTCCCTCAGATGTTCTGCTATAAGTGAACGACTAGTGGCTCTCTTTTCCTCCCTATTTTAGTCACTGCTTGTCACCCACATCACCTCTGAATTGCTATGTTTGTGCTCAAGACAGCGTGACATTAAACCTGCACTTCAATTTGCTGCTCGACAAATGACAAGGGATTCAAGTTTGCAGTCCTGAAATGTGTTGCACTGAAAGAGCTTTTCTTATTGAAAATGTAATAACAGTAATGAAATAAAAGCTTAAGAGGCAGCACACTTCACTTGTCTGTGTCATTGAGATTACAGGGCTTCATCATGTATGCAGAAGCAATAAGCAAATAAAAGTAATTGATTTACAGATGGGATTCCCCTAATTAAAGGAGTCAGATATGTTTCATAGTTGAGTTTCTTCCCCTGCCTGTTTCTCTCTGTCAGCTTCGATATTTAATAACAATTTTTAAATAGTCCTATAGCATTTAGTATAATATCAAATATGATGCAACTTCTTTTCTGACGGACACCAATACTGATTTTGTTTAAAATTTGCTTTTAATTGAAGAACTTTGCTTTAGATGAGAATCTACAGTCATATGCTAACATTTGACCATACCTGATGAAACTACATGTTTTTATGTATTGTTGAGTTTCTAAGTGAAAATAAGTTAACACATCCTCTGCAGGGAACAAACTTAACACACTGCTCATAATTTTTAATCGTGTAGTGTAGCATAATATAACACAACTATTTCAGGCTAGATTTTTTGGAGGATTGGATCTAGTTAATAATTTTTTTTCCCCTGTTGTCACGGTTGGCTCCTCCCAGTTCTGTCCATGTGCTCATGTTTTGGTCTTGTAACTCCGCCCCTGATTGTTATCACCTGTCCCTCATTGTTCCGTGTATTTAAGCCCTGTGTTTGCCCCTTCCGTTTGCCAGTCTTTGTACCTTTGTATCGTGTCTTTGTACCTGGTCTTCGTTTGTGTTGATTCTTGAGATGTCTTACCCTAAGTCTGTACGTGTCGGCTCACTGACCCTGGAATGTTCTGACTACGACCCTGGATTTGCCCCTAATAAATCTCGCTTATCTCAGCGTGTGCGTCCGCCTCCTCGCTCCTCGTTACACCTGTGATACCTGATCCAGCAATTTTATTTGAAATCGTCCCCATACCGATATCTAGAATTGGATCAGGGCCATCTCTAATATTGCTCAACTAAAGGCAGGCAAAATAAAGAATGAATTTATCTGATAAAGGATAGAACCACAATTATGCCACTGGTCACTGAAAGGCAGGATAGTGGCACTGAACATTTATTATAAAGAAGACATAAACAGGTACATGGCATATCAGATATCCTTTCTACTATAGGAGTGTTTGTGCACAGCAAGCTTCCATGGCCTGATAAATATGCATATTGGCAAGTCTTCCGACAAGCAGAGGTGACAATATTTCGAGTGGCAGAGAAGGTCATGGGTGTGGACTCATAGTGCTTAACATATACAGGAGACATGAGTGCATGCTGCATGTGACATATTGTGACCATTTGAAATATAATTTAGCCAGCCATTCATTCAGCTCCATTAATATTCAGACAGACAGAGGGACCTGGACAGGCAGGAGGTCAGACGGTGACCCAGGTACGTCGTGCCCAAATATGCTCTTGTGCCCCTGACCTCTACATTCTTTTTTTAAAGACTCTAAACAATGCTTTAAGCCGTTGTCTCATCCACAGTGGGGAAAGTCTGCCTGCGTTGTGTAGCAGCTTAACCAAAAACTGACTGCTTCTTTTCCTTCAATATGACACATGCAGTCTTGTTGTTATTGTTGGACTCATTTGGATGAACGTTCTCACACAGAAGTGCTGTGCAGTTGTGCTAATTCAGCCACCTGTGTGCAGGATGGCAAGAGAAATAACCTTGTGTCCAACTTTTTATTTTGGGTTTCACTTAAGACTGTTTTACCTTATTTTAGTGTGCAGCACTCTGCGTAATAGGTGTTCTTTTAGAGTTCTTTGGTGAGTACTTAAACATCTAAACCTCAACAGAGTGCTTCCATTTTATTCCATCTCTTGAGTCTAGCTGTGAAAAAGGCAAAATAACCCAATTGACCAAGATCAAAGATGAAGTATTATGCTTTTTACCTCTAGGAACCTGGCACCTCTCCAGCACAATTTTGTGTGTGAGAGAGATAGAGCAATTGAGAGAGAGAGAAAGAGCTTGCTTATGATCGCTTTTATCTGTCTGCAGCATCTCTGAATTTTAGTGGGCTTAGATTCACACCCAGTGTTATGAGACACACTCCATCTTTTTTATTATTATTATTATTTCTTTTTTTTCCCTGTTAATAGAGTGTGTTTTATAAAGTTCCTGTGTCTGGTGAGATTGGAGTGTAAACCAACTGGACTCAATGTTTTATTGAAAGAGAGAAGGATTTAAAAAATGGAAAACGTGGAAAAACAATAATAATAATAAAGAAACTGACAAATATAGTCAGTCTCCATAAATGTTTCAGTTGTCACAACAACTCAGTCCTATGAGGACGTAATCAGTGAATCAAAGAAAATCAGCCTTGGCGAGACCTGCTGTTCATTTCTGACAATGCACATCATTTTTCTTTGCTATGTTTTGCTTTGCACATTCATTACAAATTAAGGAGGCAAAGTAGTAGAGTTCAGAGATTAAACAAATTATTGGTCCAAAAGAAAAGGAAGAGGGGAAAAGGCTTTTGAAGAGGCCTCATGTGCTGTAATGAGATGTTCATGTCCTTCATTTTTATTTATTTATTTATTTATTTTTTTTTATAAATGCTTGCCTGCTAAGCAACAGTCTTCTTCTGACAAAAGAACATGCAATTTGCTTAATGGGCACTAGAGGGCAGCAAAGCTCTATAGCACTATTGAATGTTCTCAGAGTTGGGGTAATAGCATTCTTTGTTGTCTCACACAAATGTGTTTGTCTTGGCAGAGCACTTGTAATACCCCGTATTACTATTTATTACCCTCGTAATAAATCTTAAGATTTATCATAGATTATGGCAGTTCTATAGGACCTGCACACAGCAGAGAACTTAAAATGAAATGTACATAAATGAAACACTATGGTTGTGTTCAGTAATGGGCATTATCTGTGTGATGCTGATGGTGCCATCACTGAGCGTACTGTTTGTTGATAGCCCTCCTGCTATAGTGCTGTGCAAGAATTTTATGCAGTCTTTCCACATTCTCAAGTTCTTTTTTGATCTCTGATGATTATTAGCATCATTAGTTGCAGTTCTGTTGCTTGTGTTATTGCTTGTTCACTACTCATTAAGCAAATTCCCTCCGAACTCACTGTGTGTGTGTGTGTGTGTGTGTGTGTGTGTGTGTGTGTCTGCCCATCTGTCTGTAGGAGGATATGAACCTGAATGAGGACCGCAAGGCCCCCCTGCGAGGAAAGGACCTGAGCACTAAACGAGAGATGGTGGTCCAGTACATCTCTGCCACAGCCAAATCTGTAAGTGTGCCACATCTCTTGGGTGGCTTGTCTTAGAGTAAGTCTGTGTGGAGAGAATGGGGATGAAACATATGAGATTCTTTGAGACACTACGGAATAATGAGCTTAACCTGATCTGCTTTCTGCCTCTTCTGCTAAAGCCCCACAACTTTGATTGCTGCCTCCTTTATCTCTCTTATTCATTTTTTTTCTCCCCTTTACCTTTTCTTGGGTGCTTATCAAACCACCTTTGTTGTATTGCACTATCCAAAACCTTTATATTGCAGGGGATCAAGTTTTCATTAGAATTTGGTGCGCATCACAGTGCCTGCTTGGTAATCTGGAACATGACTCTTTCATCACCATAAACCTATAAAAGCTGAAAAGCCACAGCCTCACAGGGTAATCCTTGGCTTTTGAGTGGGATTCTCTCTATTCTCTTTATGAAGTAGGTCCCCGTGAGGTTAGTCTCTGCCAAAATGGCGGAGAAATAGACATTCCTCTATATATCACTCTTCAAGAGAGGTTCAGCTGTGCCAGGCCTTTGGCCCCCATTTTTTATGTCTGCCATTGTTGTGATAATTACCCAGAATTATTAATAGTGATATTAATTACGCATGCTTGAACTTTTCAGTTGCCCCATTACGCATGCAATGCAAAGCATTGAAGGCTATTATTATTGAAAGCCGTGTGATGTTTTTTGACGAGCATAAGAGAAGAGAAGAGCATAGGTGTCTCTATTTCTCTACTTCTGCACCCCATCTCCTTCCCAGCAGCACCAGAGTTGCTCAGTAGCTACATGTCACTGTGGAAGCTGCGCTGTGACAAGGCAAGAGTGGGCTGTAAACTAGTTTTAACGTGTGCTCTGCATTCCAGGGAAAAGATGTGCTTTTATGTGATAAGAGCTGTTTACCATGGATGCAACACACTTGTGCTTGTAATGTAAGCAATGGAAGCTCTCTCCCTCCACCCCCACCCCCCCTCCCGTCCCCCCACCCCCGCTCCCTCTCTCTCCCTCTCTCCGCTCTTAAGATTTCAACTTAAGCAACTACCCAAGTGCAGAGTACAGAAATTCATACACAATTCTTGCAGGATACAGCAAAAGCAGTAGTCTTTTGTGCAATACTCCTTGTTTGTCTTCTTTTCAGAGTAAACATTTCTATATAGGTTTGGGCAATATATTGTTTATACCAAAATACTGTGATTAGATATTTTAACTGCTGATGATTCATCATATATGAAAGGATAATATATAACTTAATTGGCTTTTTTTGTTTGTTGAATAAAACTGTTAAAGTACAAGACTAAAGTGGTCAAATTAGCTTAAAAACTTGTCTCACTTCCTAGCGTTAAATGCTAGTAGCTCTCAGCAGAAACAGACAACAGAAACAGCTCAAGATCAAATAAACCAATTTTTCTCACCTCTACACTCTAAAGGTATTATAGCGTGAAGTCATGGTGAGCTTTGAAAGGCTCATTAAAAGTAAGAGAAATCATAGGTATCATATCAAAATATACAGTGTAGACAATGTCCAGCTGAATGCTTTTAATTTCAGTGAATGTTGTGCATGTAAGTCATCTCTTAAATATATTGACAAAAAAGTAATGGATGTATGTGTAATTTCATGTTTGCGTATCTAGAAGCTAGTACTAAATGCCAAGAGAGCAAAGACTCATTTTACCATTCCATTGTTTATGTACCCTATACACTGTGTAGCTCTAACCCTAAAAGATGTGGTCAAAAAATAATTCAAATATTTATTCATCAACCCAATTCACATTCTGTTTGTTATAGTGTAAAGAGAAGATTGTGAAGGTGACCTACTGTGGAAAATGATTGCAATCAAATTAATTGTGGATAAGCAATTATAATTATAATTGTGACATATCTATGTGAAAATGACCAAATGAATAAATAGTATGTTTTGTTATTGTAAATAAGGTTTCTTGCCATTTTTAATATCTACAATACCATGTAAAATTATTTTTGTGTAATTTTAGGACAAGAAAGTGACAAAAGTGTCAAAAGAAAGTATGTTGAGCATTATTGTTACTCAGGAAGCAAGGGTCGATTGACTTTATTAATGCAAACATTATTAAAGCTGACTCAAATATCATCTGTTAAGGTATGGGCCATATGAAAATATTTATTGTCATGACATTTATATCACATTATGTCTCCACATGCTTTCCTGAGCATATTATGGGTATCATCTGTACTGAAAGAACAGTTCATTAGTTTCAAGTTTCATTACAAGAAAAAAAAATTGAAATGTCATGATATTATATTTTTGTTAATCACCCACCCCTGAATTTGGTAAACAATCATGATATTGTATTTATGAATATAAGCCAGCCTTTTTTCCTTATGGTCATACAGTTGACAAGAATCTGGTAATTGTTGTCTCTATCGCATGACCAACAGATCACCAGAGGTAATGAAAAATTGCTAAATTAGCCAAATTGCGCATCGCATGTTAGACAAAGCGATGATTGAGGTTAATATATACATTTAAGACTTTGCTGTGCTTAGATGGTGTGAAATGTCATTCCTCAAAGCCTTTTTTCCCCATAATTTTAGATGGTTACCCATCTTTTCTTCATATTCTTCTTCTGTAATTTCTTTTTAGTTGGAAATTGGAATAATGCATACAACCACACACCCCTTCAGTCTCTCTTTCACTGTCTATCTCGGGCTGCACTGGGTCAGCTTCCTCTCCATGCTTGGAATGCGAGAGTAATTAAGAGGCGCTCTAGCTGAGAAAGGGGCTGCCAGATCAGCGGTGCTGCTGCAGGTGTAATTTGGTGAGGGTTAGAGAGGACATGATGTGACAGCGCAAAGTTGTTACCATGCCCTGGCACACCTCCGTATTAATAACTCAAAACTGGCTGAATAAAGAAGAGCGGAGTCCATCCACGCCTTTTAATCTGTGGCTAGCTCAGAGAGCATGCGGGTCTACATACAGTAGGTGATGTTTCAGAGATCAGCTTTGTAAGCCAAATATTAGCCTGCATTTCTTCCTGGCTTTTCTGTTTATAACAGACCCCTGCTGCATGTGTCTGACGAGAGAGCAAATATAAAGGGGAATGAGGATCACAGAGTGTTTACAGTAGTGTGGGCAACCAACTTTAATTAGACTTATTTTCTCTGTTAAAGAAACTTTTTTATTTCTTTAATTTTTTATTTAAAAAAAAAATATTTTAAATATTCACAACCCATTCCGTTTCTCTCAAACGCAAATTTATGTTTAGTCAGCAGCATTGGATTAGTTTTTTTCTTCTCATTATGTCATTAAGTGAATTATGTTTATTAGCTATTTGTAAAATAAAATAATTTATTGGAGAATTATTTTTCAAATAAATTTTTTTACATTTTTTTAACGTGCATTGCTTCTCTGCAGAAATCTTTTCCTTCTTGTTTTCTGCCTCTTAACACGCAACCTTGCTCTACTAAGGGGCCTTAGCAGATGATGTGATCCTCACTTAAAATTAATTTTTAAAGGGAAAGTGCTGTTGCATTAGCCCTGTTCATTTGAATATATGCTATGTACAATGAAAAGCAATGCCAATTCACTGCTGTGGATGTCCTTGACCATTAGCATTGCATGCGGTTCTCTTGTTTTTCCTCTCTCACTGTTCTGAACACTTGTCTATTACAAATATACATAAATGTTATTGAATGTGCCAAAGCATGCTTCTCGCTAATGCAGTCATCTTTCTTGCATGGCACGATGATAGACATTAACTTTGCTTACTTTCCAAGCACAGATTGATTTCCTGTTATATCCAAATTGTGAAATTGTTTCATTTGATGGAAAGCACTGTGTTTAAGTAGGAGTCCTTGATGGGGAAGTAAAAGTGTATATCTACTTGATGTTGTTAATAATAATTTTATATTATTGAACAGCATATGAAGCACTATTATAATTATTATTATTATAATCAAGCCTGATACATTATGAGACAAAGATGAATCCCAACTATCATAATTATACAGGAAATGACATAAATAAACTGTTTTACACCGGGCGCATTTTGATGGTCTGGTTATGAGCATGACTTCTCTGAAGTTTGTTTACAGGGCCTTCTGTATAATGGATTGCTTCAAATGCCATTTATCGTATCACATGATTGCATAATTCTAGGTTTCTTCCCTCACACACACATGCTAGACTTGACAGAATTTCTATTACAGTAGAGTACAAACAAGGCTTTTAATTGGTTACTGTGCTTCCCCTCAGGCTCCTCCATGACAGTTCTTTATGTGATTTTGAGATAATGTCTGCTCTTTTGATCAGGCTGTAAAATAATCATATTCGGTTTCACAGAAAAGAAACAGCAGTTAGCATGACTGTATCACTGTTAGTAACATAAATAAATGCTGAAAGAGTAGTTTTTACACACACACACACACACACACACACATATAGCATATTGCCAGCAATGCAAAAATATGTTAAGATCTGGGGGTGGACTATTTTTAACTGCCTCTGCATTTGTTATATTTTTACCCAATGATATGGTTTACTGTAGCCTTCTGACTTAGAGACTTCACTGATCTGTTAAATTATACATTTACATACAGTACTGTGTGAACGTTTTAGGCATATAAGCAAATTTTTAAACAATTTACCTCAGCAAGAATTTCTTGGGTCTGTATTGTTCCTTGACACCTTCAGAGCTACCACAGAGACTTGTTAATATAATCAATTACGTCATGAGCACAATTTACTGAATCACTGATTGGTCAAACCAGGAGTTTGACCTGAGTTTTTAGAGTTACAAGGTTCCAGTTGTGAATGGGGAGCAGGGCTGTTAAATTTGGTGTTTTGGGTACATTTCTCTCATACTGGCCACTGGATTTCCAACATGGCACCTCATAGAAAAGAACTCTCTGAGGATGTGAGAAATAGAACTGTTGCTCTCCACAAAGATGCCCTAGGCTATAAGAAGATTGCTAACACCCTGAAACTGAGCTATAGCACGGTGGCCAAGTTCATAGAGCAGTTTTCCAGGACAGGTTCCACTTGGAACAGGCCTCGCCAGGGTCGACCAAAGAAATCCACGTGTTCAGCGTCATATCCAGAGGTTGGCTTAAAAAAATAGATGCATGAGTGCTGCCAGCATTACTACAGAGGTTGAAGAAGAGGGAGGTTACCCTGTCGGTGCTCAGACCATACACCACACAATGCATCAACTCGGTCTGTATGGTCGTCGTCTCAGGAAGCTTCTTCTGAAGCTGACGCACAAAAAAGGAAACCGTTTGCTGAAGACATCTTGTTTGGCTCAGAAGGAGTCCAGCATGTGTGGTGGGGCCCTGGTGCAGCCTCAGACCATGATGCTACCACCACCATGCTTGACCATAGGCAAGAGACAGTTGTCTTGGTACTCCTCACCAGGGCACCACCACACATGCTAGAGACCATCTGAGGAGCGCAAGGTGTCAACAAGGCAAATGCAGTTATTCATGATTAATCATCATCATCATCATCCCTGGCTAGGGGCACAGTAGCAGTAGAGAAAGCAATGAATCACAGATGGCCCTGCACCCCGCAACTTCATCCAGTTCATTCTGTGGACTTCAAGCTACTCCCAGGCAAACTTGGAGATATAATCCCTCCATCAGGTCCTAGGATGACTTCAGGGTCTTGTCCGAGTAGGCCATCTCAACTGACTTCTCTTAACATGGGAGGAGTAGTGGCTCTACTTTTGAGCTCCTCGCAGACGCTAAAGCTCCTCACCCTACAGTGTAACCCTCCACCCTGCGAAGAAAACTCATTTCTACCTCTTGAATCTGCACTCTCATTCTTTCAGTTATTACTCAACCATAGGTCAATGAGAGGATGTAGAGCAGAGAGTTTTGTCTTATGGCTTAGCTCTCTCTTCACCGCTATAGTCTGGTACAGTGACTGCATTACTACTGCTGCCTGTCTCATCCACCTGAGACGCAGGTCCTTTCCTATTACCTGGAGTGGACATGTTAATTTGATTAATCATGTTATTTGAAATAATTGATCATGATTAATTACATTTGTCTATTTGCACTTTCCAGTTTTGACCATTAAAATACATTTTTGCAAATTATTATTATTATTATTATTATTATTATTATTATTATTATTATTATAACAACAATTATTTGACAGCCTTAAACACAAATTTGCCAACATTAGCTATGGAATACAGCTATAGTACAATTACTTTTTGTTTCTTGCCATCTCACAGCAGACTATTTTAAAAGTTCATGAAGAGAGCTCAGTTTTGCAGCATTACCAGCTTCAAAGTGAGCCATCAAATTTGCAGACATTGTCTTGTATTTCTGTATATGTGAACCCTCCCTCTCTCCATCTTGTGTTTTGTGTGATGTGTTATAGACTGTTAGAGAGGGTCACTGTGTAACTTTTTAGGATTTAGGATGGTGCACTAATACTTCAGCTTGCTAGTACAGAAGATACTCTGGCCTACTAATGATTGTGCTGTTTGTGTCTTTTTGCACATTAACTTCCTTCGCTGGCCACTGCATGCAGATAACAGGGAGCAAAGTTGCGGTAAGTAGCAAATTTGCTTTTTATTGAATTGCTTTATTATTCGTGATCATGCATCTCTTTCTCTTGCATCCCCCACCCCCTATTTAGTTTTCAATACTATGGTCATTTTATGCTGATTTCATTTTTAGTATTGAAATGTCTAATAGGATGTAATTTGTGAATTGAGTTTTCTCTCACAATTCCTGCATGTAAATTACTTTACTTTCAAATGAGGGATTTTCAGATGATGCAGCTTCAGAATGAATTTGTGCATTTAGACAGATTTTCTTTGTAATGAATCATAGACACACATTAACATTTAAATATTGTAACACCAGAGATGAGCAATAGTTTTTAGGCAAATAATCATAATCTGTGATCTAATCTGTTTATTCTAATGTTCTCCATTTGAATGACTTTCATTGTGTTAATTCTTTCCCTCAGACAGAACATTGAGAATGTATCACTTAATTAGTTTCCCCCTGCCCCGCACATGCTCTGTGCT
The DNA here is from genome assembly GCF_015220715.1 of Pygocentrus nattereri. Lineage (NCBI taxonomy): Eukaryota > Metazoa > Chordata > Actinopteri > Characiformes > Serrasalmidae > Pygocentrus > Pygocentrus nattereri. The sequence goes on along the minus strand of NC_051218.1, from coordinate 24,431,635 downwards.
GATTAAACACCAAGAAAGATACTGAGTGCATTTCCCCCCTGTGCTATAAATATGTTCAGTTTGGCAATGGGACATTCGCACGTATTTGAAAACCCATGTCTTTGTTCCAGCCACATTACAAATTGTCACAATTGTTTCTGAGATGTTCACTGGTGCTCACATTGTTATTGTCACATACCCCACCCAGACTGGCACACAAATGACTGTAATAATCTTTATAAATATATACAGTTTCCAAGACAGCAATGTTTCCTCATTTCACAGCTCTGTAATATGGTAATTGCAGATTTGCTTCCCCTATTTCTCACATAGTGAAACCCCATAGCCCTTATGAGGCTGCTTGCTATTTGTTTTATTTTATTTATTTGGCAAGACAGTGTTATTGCTTCTGCAAGTGCTGCTTGTCATTAGAAATAGTGTTTTATTGTCTAGTGGAAAGCTATGAGAGAGAAGTACATGTGGTAGCTTGGAGATAAAGAGGCACAAGTAAGTGTGTTATTTACAATGCAGCAATAAGTAACAGCATCCACACCTGCAGTGAGGCTGGCAGGTTATGTATTCTCTTTTTCTTTCCCTTTTTATTCTGAGCTTTCTTTTCTGTCCTCTGTCAACTGTGAAGAATTTGTGAATTGCACAAGTTTTAGACTTTTGCCCCACTTCTCACCTTCATCAAAAACTATACTTGAAATCATTTCTGTTGAAGTGTCTGGCGCTGTGTCTGTCAAGCCATGCCTCTCATTTAGAAGTCTCCAGCAGTTCAGAGGTTGCTGTACTTCCTGCCCTTTGTCTGGTCTCACCATATGCTTCCTGTGGCTGGGGTTTGTGCAAAGTGTCATGATGAAGAATCATGTCTGTGTGTAGCTGTCAAGCCTCTTCCTGTTACCCTCTCCCTCCCACCATCTCTCTTCCTTTCTAAATGTGCAGTCCTGAGTGCAGTTAGCTGCATGTTTAAGGCCTGTTTGCTGGGCAGATTGGTGTGTCCAGGAAGAGTGGACCAGAGAGGGAGAAAGTGAGACTGAGTGAAGCCTTTCAGAGGCTTGTCTCCCTCAAGAGTGGGCAGAAGGTGTCTGTCATTCTGTTATCCCATCCATGAGATCTCTCTGGCATGCTCTCCTTTAAGAAACGTGTAAGCTTGCGTAGAGGTGAATTGGCTTTAATGGACAGCCAATGCTTATGTTGTTGAGTTCCATCTGTGTCTGCACTTTGGTTCAGAGCCTCATGACTATGATGAAGGTGATAGAGGTGACGATAAAAAAAACAGGTTGAAAGGAAAGTTACTGGCTAGATACCGTGTTGAAGTTTGATTGATCACGGACAGGGTAGTTTGAGTTTGAAGCTGAAGATAATGTCTCTTCTCCTCTTCAGTGGCTCTGTATTGATGGAATCCCACTATGTATGAGTGGAAGCTTGCAAGTTCCTGCACTTTAGAAAATCAGCTTACACACAGGGCCCAGTCAGTGTTCAGTCCTGGAGTCTGTACTGCTGCAACCTGACAAGGTTACATGACTTAACCTGCAACGGCTCTAAGGACCACGGGCAGGAAATCGATAATCACGTGGATGGCATGGCCGCTAGGAGACCGCCTGTTTCCACGGAAACATGCCAGCAAGTTTGGATTTGTCAATAAAAGAGGAGGGAGATGGAGAAACACGTCATACCTGAGGGACTGGGGTCCACAGTGTCTGCAATAGCCTAGACATTCTCAGAGAATCATTGCTGTAGTCTGGGAGAATAATGGACAAGGCATGTACTTAAAAATGATTTAGCTCCTTTTCACCAAGGGACAAAAGGCTGACCTTCCTTCTGGTAAATGGAGGTTTATTTTTAAGGATGACCTTTTATTTTAATTCGTGTGAAATTCAAAGATCACTTTTTTCAGGGTTTTAAAAATGTTGTTGTTGACCTAAAGTTGACCCGAAAAAAAAACTTTATTTTTTACACAGTAAAATATATATTTGGTAGTTTATGTGTAAGATGTAAAATGCTTTGTAGGCCATATTGTTGGTGTCATTTAATGGCTGTGCATAAATTGTAGGAATATAAACAGCATCAGGAAGTATTGGTGTCTGCTGCTACTGGCGACTACATTAAAAATAGTACTTACCTATTTATTTTTAAGTACAGCCTAGAGCCCCGTTTTCATTGTAGTGTAGCTTGTGGATTTTGAATCTGTCTCTGATGCAGGCTAGCCTCCTGGTATCAGCTAATGCACCATTGCTACACGGTCAGGAGGTGTCACGTCAGCCTTGCTATATTTATTTCAAATTATTGCAAAGACGGCTGTTGAAGGAGATAATGAATAAATAAATAAAAAAAATATATATATTTTAATCTTGCGCTAAGAAGAGGGTCCTTCCTTTCTAAGTCTGTGCATATTAAATGTTGCAGTTTCTTATGCTTGTTGCCACATCTAACATCCATTGGGTAGTCTGTATTTGGCCTATATCAGCAACAATTGCTGCATCAGCTGTGTGGTGAAGGGATTAGAGAATGCAGTCAAATCTGGAAACACATCATGCCTGAAATATCACTTACACTGTGTGGAAACATATTATTAAGTGACTGTTTGAAGTGAAGTGCTTCAATTTAAAAGTATTTTTAAAGCTTAGTAATTTTTGAGGAAAAAATATTGAATATATATTCAATATCTGCTGATAATGTTTTAGTAAGATAATCTGTATTGGAAAAGAAAAAGGTCATATGTCACTTGTGTGTGTGATTGGTAAAATGTATCTTTCAAGTAATTATGGCATACCTTAAGCAAGCGAAATTCCATAGACTTGGAATGTCAAGATTTCACACCAAAGTGCTTGCCTAGTACCCTGGTTCTAGAGCAAGGCCCTAGGAAGCAGATAAAACAGGTTACATGGAAAAGCACTGGTGCATTCAAGTGAGTGCTTAGCTACTAGAATACTCATTTATGTGCATCACTAACATACATTACTGAGAAAAAGTCCAGAGACCACCCTTTTTTTTATTTCCAATCAAAACCACCATTAGGTACAATTAATTTATTTTTCAGCACCAGGAAAAAAGCAAAAAAAAAAAAAAAAAAGGATTTAACTAAAAAAAATTACACAGAAGCCTAAACTATTGAATATGATATTATTAGTTTGTATTTAGTATGTTTGCCCTTCTTGATTAAACCTTCCAATCTTTTCTGGAGACTTGCTTTCAGTTTTTCAGATAGATCTGCAGAGATTTTTCTATGTGTCTTGCAAACACATTTCAGTTATTTTAAACTCATTGTGATGAACTAATCACAAATGTTGAGGTCTGTGCTCTGGGGTGGCCGGTCCTTTGTTCAGAGAACCTTTTTTATTTGATGGACTATTTAGACAAAAGTATTAAGATAAACCTCTTAATCATTGAATGAATGTGTTTAATTTAGTCCCATTGCCACAGGTGTATAAAATGAATGACCTTGCAGTCTGTCTTTACAAACATTTGTGAAAGAATGGGTTCTAAAGAGCTCACAGAATTTGAGTGTGGTACTATAATAGGATGTCTCCATTGCAACAAGTCAGTTTGTGAAATTTGTCAAGTCAGTTCACAAAGTGGCAGACCACATTAAATTACAAAGCAGGGTCACCAAGTACATAAATGTTGCCAAAGTTCTGCTGACTCAGTAACTGCTGTTCCAAACCTACTCTGGCATTAACATCAGCACAAAACTGTGCACCAGGAGTTTCCATGACCGAACAGCTGCATGCAAGCCTTACATCACCAAACACAATGCCAAGTGTCAGAAACGTATTCTGTGGAGTGATGAATCCCGCTTCTCTATCTGGCAGTCTGATGGATGAGTCTGGGTTTGGCGAATGCCAGGGGAATGTTACCTGCCTGACTACATTGTGTCAGTGGTAAAGTTTGGTGGAGGAGGGATAATGCTGTAGGGTTGTTTTTCAGGGGTAGGCGTGAGCCTTTTAGTTCCAGTGAAGGGAAATCTTAATGCTTCAGCATGCAAAGACATTTTGGACAATTGTATGCTTTCAACTTTGCAGGAACAGTATGGGGACGATCCTTTTCTGTTCCATCATGACTGTGCCCTGGTGCACAAAGCAAGGTCTATAAAGGCATGGCTGGGTGAGTTTGGTGTGGAAGAACTGAACTGGCCCACACAGAACTCTGACCTCAATCAAACACCTTTAGGGATAAACTAGAACGGAGCTTGCGAGCAGGGCCCTTTCCAACATCAGTGTCTAAACTCAAAGTGCATCTCTGGATGAATGGGAAAAAATTCCCACAGGCAATCTTGTAAAAAAATCTTGTAGAAAGCCTTCCCAGAAGAGTGGAAGCTGTTATAGCTGCAAAGGGGGGGACCATCTCCATATTAATGTCTATGGATTTAGAATGGGATGTCATAAAAGCACATGTTGGTGTAATGTGTAGATGTCCTTTTTGTCTGTATAATCATCTTAGCAATGCGCTTGGGGCTATTATCTTGCTGTCAAATGAATTTCTTTACTGTACAATATATTATATTTTGTTATCAGTATTTGTAATGCCTTCAGTTATAAACAAATCACAAAGTCCAGGCATGGTTTGAATGTTTTTTTTATTGCTTTGGCGTTGAGCGTACTGTTGACTGTTATTTTCAGAGATTTTGCATTGAAACTCATTAGTCCTTAAAACCTTACTCTACATGTCAGATGTTCTTTTTTGTTGAAATGACACAGTGGTATCTGATTAGTCTGAGATTGGAAGGATGGAAGAGTTAAAAGTAAACAGTGAAAATTAAATACTGCATGTTTTGATAATATGTGTAGTGTTAGAGGGTTTTGTGTAATTTTTTATACACAATACACAAACACTGTACTTCAATGGCTGAGTCGATTGGAAAGGAAAGTCGATAAACGAAAGGTTAGTCTCTGACTTTTGCACAGTACTGTAATGAAGGTTTGTCCTTACTTATGCACGTTGTCCTATTTTTCTGTTTTTTCTTTCTTTTTTCTTTTCTATACTTGCAAAATTGTTGATTGTTGTGAAGGATTGTGAATTTATGAAAATCTTAAACGGATGCACTTTTATTTGTTGTGAAAATAAAATTTGACTTGCAGTTATTTGTCAGTTTGATTTGTTTCAATGTAATGTAGAACATCTTTTACTGGCTTTTTTTTTTTTTTTATGGGCAGGAACATGGAACACTTCTCATTGAGGCAGAGATTGATTCTCTTCTTCCCACCCTCTTTTTCTTTGCTCCCTCCCTCACTTTTCTGTTTCTGTATACTCTTTGTTTCTGTGCACTCCATGGAAGCTGAATGAAATGAATAACCTTGGCATTGTGCATGTGCTCTGCTTGTTTCATTGGTAGATTTTGTGCTTGGCATGCTCATGTTCCAAGGCCTATCATTGCTAGACTCTCGGGCTCATTGTGGCTACTTGTTTAAAGACTCATTCCGGTGAGGGTGTACTGCCTCCTTTTTTCACTGCTCAGCCCTTTATTGGCAGAGCCCGCAGTCTGTGGAGAACCTTTTTAAAACAAGCTAAATCTAATTAAAATCAAGGCCAACCTGTCCCTTCTTGGCGAGCTTAGGTTTGAAAAGGCCTGTTTAGTTTCAGCTCAGCCATTAAAGATGACTGTGTATTGAGCAGATTTGATATGGCACATGCCCTTGGTGTTTTAAAAGACTACCTATGAAAAATGATTCAATAGCAAGTGCTTGCTGCACCTCTTCACAGTTCACTATGGATTCTGGTTTTAATTAGTGCGGAACTTCACTTTGAAAAGGGGGTTTTCAGAGTAATGGTTCTTTGACATATGAGAGCTACATTTTGATTTTCATTTTGATGGTGTTACATGTCTGCAGATTTTGTTCCTTGGCTCAATTTCAAATAAAATTTCCTGACAAATTCAGCTGCCTGTGCTCACAGGACTACCTTTTTTGTAAGGGCAAGGACAAGCCGCCCTATTTTGGACATTGCTTTGCCATAATTGTACTGGTGGTCACTTCTTCTAAAATGAAGGAGGCTGTGTTTAATGCATTTTATGTTAAGTTTTCCATATGGTTCAGTGAGTTAGGCCTGTTGCACCTATGCTACTGAATTTGGTTCAAGCTTTTGTCTCTTAAGAAAAATGTTCATTTCCTCATAGTTTTGCACTTGGAATGCCCATCCATCCATCCATCCATTATCTTCCGCTTCTCCGGGGTTCGGGTCACGGGGGCAGCATCCTGAGCAATGAAGCCCAGACCTCCCTTTCCCCAGCCACTTCCACCAGCTCTCCAAGGGGGATTCCGAGGCGCTCCCAGGCCAGCTGGGCGATATAGTCGTGCCAGCGTGTCCTGGGTCTTCCCCGGGGTCTCCTCCCAGGTGGACTCGCCTGTGACACCTCCCGAGGGAGGCGTCCAGGAGGCATCCTAACCAGATGCCCGAACCACCTCAGCTGGCTCCTCTCGACGTGAAGAAGCAGCGGCTCTACTCCGAGTCCCTCCCAGATGACTGAACTTCTCACCCTATCTCTAAGGGAGAGTCCAGACACCCTGCGGAGGAAACTCATTTCGGCCGCTTGTATTCGCGATCTTATTCTTTCGGTCATTACCCAAAGCTCATGACCATAGGTGAGGGTGGGAACGTAGATCGACCGGTAAATCGAGAGCCTTGCCTTGTGGCTCAGCTCTTTCTTTACCACAACAGACCGGTAAAGAGCCGCATCACTGCTGACCCAGCACCAATCCGGCTGTCAATCTCCCGCTCCCTTGTACCATCACTCGTGAACAAGACCCCGAGATACTTGAACTCCTCCACTTGAGGCAAGAGCCTATCCCCGACCCAGAGAGGGCTCTCCACCCTTTTCCGCCTGAGAACCATGGTCTCGGATTTAGAGGTACTGATCCTCATCCCAGCCGCTTCACACTCGGCTGCAAACCGATCCAGCGAAATCTGAAGTTCGCGGCCTGATGTCCCCAATAGGACCACATCATCTGCAAACAGCAGCGATGTGACCCTGAGGTCACCAAACCGGACACCCTCCATCCCTTGACTGCGCCTAGAAATTCTATCCATAAAAATTATGAATAGAATCGGTGACAAAGGGCAGCCCTGACGGAGTCCAACTCTCACTGGGAACGAGTCTGACTTACTGCCGGCTATGCGAACCAAACTCCAGCTTTGTTTGTACAGGGCCTGAATGGCTCGTAGCAAAGAGCCATGTACCCCGTACTCCCGAAGCACCTCCCACAGAATACCCCGGGGAACACAGTCGAAGGCCTTCTCCAGATCCACAAAGCACATGTGGACTGGTTGGGCAAACTCCCATGAACCCTCCAGAATCCTGGAGAGGGTGAAGAGTTGGTTGCACTTGGAATGTTTCATTACAAATGTCGATTATTCCATTCTGGCAGTCCTTCCCTCTACATTCCCTGTCTGCAGCTGACTTAGCCCTCTTTGGTCTGTGATCTGATTTCCCCAAGACTGTTGATCTTGTGTTTTTGTTTGTGTTTGTTGTTCGGAGCTGGGAGATTAGGTGTAATGAAATTTCTCACAGTTGAGTTTTGACAGTGAAATAACATTCTTTGTGATGGATTGTCATTTGTCCTATGGGTTCTTTATGAATGCTTCAGTAGTTACTTGTTTTATATATGTCCTTTTGCACACAGTTTTAATGTGTTTCAGTCAATCACTAATGTAGATATGTCAAGTGAGGTGCAATTGATTCAGTTTGAATGCAATTCCTATATTTATTATGAAGGCTTATTTATAAAGCTCTGTGTCATTTGGTTGAATAAAGTGAAAGAAAACACACTGCAAATAGCTCCTGTTCAAAGCCCTGCTCTATTGCCATTTACAGAATCCATAATTATTGGCACCCTTAGAAAAAGACAAGGAAAATGTATTTTTTGGGTACCATCTTTCTCTTTTTGAAAATGCTTTTGTTAAAAATCTAAAGTTTTGTGTAAAGGTTGGATTTCTCTCATATTTTCAGTGTGAGTTGCTAATTGCCCATATATATATATATATATATATATATATATATATAAACACAAAGGTGACAATTATGGAAGAGGCTGTTCTATCATTATTGTCATAAATTATGTTATAATGTGCTTTTATATTATGGGTCTGTGAATGATAAATTGGGAACAACTGCATGTATCATATGATTAGACAGTATTTATAGAAAGTAAACATCCATCCATCCAATTCATCATAACTGCTTAAACTGCATAGTGACAAGTAGATGATTGTATGTTAGCCTGTTATGCCATTAGCTTGTTATTTATTTATCAGTACAAATGTTTGATTTTTTTTTTTTTTTGTGCCTCTTCCAGTATTATCCTCGAAGTGACACTATACTGTTTCACTTTTTAACCTTGTCTGTTCCAACCTGTTTGCAAAAAATTATTATTTTTTATATAATAATTAATATTGTGATGCACATCATGTAACATGAAAACACCTTGTGTACTAATGATGTTTTTACCATGTTGCCATATTGATTATTATAATAATTCTTGTGAGTATTCTCATGCAAAAAGGCAAAAGGGGGGAGAGTAAACAAGTAACTAAACTTGTGCTCTCAGCCTTTACTACCCATTTCTATGGACTGCGGTATTACAATGCTGATATTCAGAATGAGGAGTAGATTTTATACTTCCAAGCTTGGTCACAGTTCATTGTACATTTGAAGGAGATTCCTGAGTAATGTCCTCCTCAAAAGATGAGAAAAATATTACTGTACATAAAATACTTAAATTGTACTTAAAGTGAAAATATATATTTGATAACTAATCTGAAGGAGAGATGTGTGTATGAAGATGAGTTGAAGGAGGCTGATGCGACTCAATTGGACACACACGGAGTTGATATTAGTTGTGGTGTATAAATCAACAAGTGAGGCCATGACTACCGTACAAAGTGCCTAGTAGGATAATATTTATGGTAAGAGTGTTACTGGAGATATTGTTTTTTTTTTCCCCTCCTAAATCATATGTTTTGAGGACAAAGGAGCCAACAATACATGGGACATAAGGCAAGGCATGTTTAATTATATAACGTGTTTCATATACAAAGGCAAGTCAACATACTTTACAAGAAAGCAAAAAGAGCATAACAAGGGAGACACACTGCTTGAGTGTATTAAATAAGAAAGATAGTAATAAGAAAAAATATGCAACTAGAAAATACACAGTAGCAGAACAAACTTTGTGCAGTAAGAGATTACATTATCCTTCTTTAATTATTCCGGGCTTATGAGAGCCAGTTTTGTTGCATGGCTGCTGCTTTTTCAGTCATCTGACCCTAAACATAGCAAGTGTTATATTTTACATATACTGTTGTTCTTTTCACCTCTGACTTTATGAATATTATCACCCAAATTAGTCTGTTATATTTGCACATAATCTTTTGCTAATTTTCTTTTCAGAAAACATCTGTGATTTAAATTTAGTAGGTGTAATTTTCTTCTGTATTAATAAAAAAAAAACCTACAATAAAATATACAAATGCACTCAATAAAAACCTCTTATTATGTAGGACTGTAGAGTTCTTAAAATAATTATTATTTTAAGAACTATGAAGATGTTGACTCTGATGCATATCAGTGACATAAAACACAGCATTTAATTCATAAATAAAAGTAGAATGCTTTCTTTGCCAAAATATTGTGTATACGGCATTGTGAGCTAGTACACAAGTATCATGTGTCACTACCTCTGTCCACCGATGACCGAAAAAGGTTCATGTGTTTTACAAGTGACTGCTGCATTATGCCGTGTGGTCTTCCTTTCAACGAGAAACAAACAATCAGCTCTCCTGCCATCAAAAGAGAAGAGTAGGATCTCATTATAATGAAGAGAAGATGAAAGGGAGCCCAGAGTGAATATGGCGTCCTCATACTGAAGGAAAAATAGATGTTCTTTTCTTTCTTTTTTTTTTTTTTTTCTTTTTGTGTGTTTGTTCATGATTGTAAGCAGCATATGTATGTATGGGGGGAAAAAAAATCCTGCTTTTGGCTTTTCAATATTGCTCTGCCCATCTCTGTTTGCAGTCAATCAAATCACCTTCTATCTCCTAAATTATATTAGTTCCCTTCATCGTTCTAATTTGTCTGTTATAGAGAATCTCTATCTGAGCCTGGATCATGCAGCCATTATATAGATAGAAGAATAGTAATGTTTTCCCTGTTTCCATTCTGTGAACTTGAGTCTAAGCTCCAAGTGTGTATGCTATGTAAGAAGAGATTATTTATTTGTGGTCTAGGTTTTCTTCAGTAACTTGTGGTTTACCTTTAAGTTAATTTTGTCCCAAGTTCCGATCCTGCAGTGTTTCATAAATGGGTCCAAGCTACACATGTGACTGATTTATGGTAGAAAATATATTTGTCCAGGACAAGATTGAAATGATAAATGTGTAGGAACAGTACCACTGCTAGCATAATTGGTGCTTACTTATACCCTATCTTTCAGGATCTGCTGGTAGTGCCGTTCTCGAATCGCAGCTTTAATAAGACATGGCTCTTGTCTTGGGCAGCACATTTTACTGTCGTCATCCTCTTGACGCTGTGCAGTGAGCTGTCATTATCTGCTCATCAGATGCACTTAGAGCTTTTCCCTCAAATGGCCAAACCTAATGATTTGTGGTTTGATCAAAGCTGGGTCACGGACCGTGCACTGTCTGCCTTGTGCTTTTCTCCTGGGGCCCAGGAGAAATAGACCCTGGAAAATGTCCGCTTTTAAGTTTTATTAGCTTTCGATTGCATTGTCTGAATCTATGATTCTTCACAGTTGTTTCTCCACGTTTAGGAAAAAGAGAGAGAGCTCATGGCCTCAGTATATGGGATCTGCATTATGGCACTGTTTTGGTCCGTTTTGAATGTTTTGCCTGTTGCGTTATAAATTCACAGGGTTTGCTGTTTCCATTTATGAAGAGCCTTTGGTTTATCGGATGGCCACTAGATGGCAGTAAATGTCTTTAAATTAAGTTAGGCAAATCAAATCATTTCAAGACTGTGAGAGGGAGAAAGCCATGTTGTTGCCATGGAAGTGACCTAATGGGTTTCTCTCAGCCCTGCACACTACTGTTATAATGCCATTTGTAACAACTCTGATCTTTAAAGAGGAGAATACATGTGAAACATCTCAGCAGCATTCAGATGGACTTTGACAAGATGAATATTTATTTATTTATTTTACCCTGGTTTACATTAAGGGGAAATTAAAATTATTTCTCAGTCCTTTTTATGTCATGTCTTTAGAGCTGATAAGCAGTGACGTGCAGGGAGAGTGGCAGCTCCCAGCTCACTCTTGCTTTTTTGCTTTCCCTCCCCTCAGTGCCTAAGACAGATGATGGCAAGCCTGTATTGACAGGTTGCTTATCAACTGCAATCTCATCTGAATAATTTATACTGGCACCACTGCACTGATCTGGTCTTAAAACAGGCTGCTGAAAATGCATTGTTATGCTTAGGCAGCACTGACATTCTGCATTTCTATTGCTGATCTTGTGGTGTGTTTGAACTATCATTGTGAAATGGCCAGATTTATTGGCCTCTCATCTCCTCTCCTCTCGTCTCCTGTCCTCTCGTCTCATTCTGGCATTGGACTACTTTGCTGAATTATTCCTCATCTGTTGGTGACAGAGTGGCACAGGCATCCCTCTACCCACATATGCTGTTCTCCCACCTTGCCCTGGTTCAGGTGCTCGCTCTAACACTACACATCAATTTTTAAAATGCAGCCATATGCTATTCCTGTTTTCTTCAGATGGTTCTGCCAAATGGTTACTAAAACCAGGAAGGAAAACAAAATATTCATTTTTCTCTACACGCTGAGTAGTTGCCACACAAGATATGAATTGAAGGAGAGATTTGTTTTAAATGATCAGTCTGTTGGATTTGCAAAAGGTCACTTATAGAATTGCAGCAAATTTTGTTCACCTTTTGTACTTTTCCTTGTGTGATTTAAGCAGTGATAGTCATTTTACACCTGCAAGGTGTCACATTTTCCATGTTTGTGGCAACATTCTCTCTCTAAACTTAGCCCTGCTGGTAGAACAAAAGGAGAGGTAAGAGTGGAAAAGAGAGCAGAAATGATTATTTTATTATGCGTGCAACATCTTTGACTTTCTAATATAAATGAGCTAAGAATTCTAAAATTGTCATTTGAATTATGCCTTTCATCTCCCTATGGCTTTTTTTAAGCAGATCAGTCCAAGCCTCTGGTGAATGTTTTCTCCTCTGTTTGCATTTCAGTACATGCAGCACAACTGTAATGAATTCCATCATTTTAAAACCAATTACTGTCGATTTTTTTTTTATATCTTTTTGCACTCTTTGTCATGCTCTCTGTGGAATAGAGTTGTTGTGGTGTCGACTACATACGAGCTTGATTCTATTTCTTGCTACTCCCTAAACTCAGCATGCTACTGCAATTCTGTGGTATTACCATACCTTCAAATCACAGGGACAACTCTTAAGAAAATCAGATGTCTAGCAATCTGCAGTTTTTATTTATTTTGTTGAAAGGCTATTGTACATGACAAGATTACATAGAGAAAGTTATAAAAGCAGAGATATGTATAACAGTGAGAATTAAGTTATAAAAAAAAAAATCAAGAGGGGCGAGTAATACTACATTTATAAAAGAAACTTAAGACGAGCCTTGAAAGCGCAGTATCACAACTGGGATATGAAGAGACTTGATGAATTAGGGGAGAACAAAATTATTATTTTTTTCTTGTCCTTGTACCTTCTTTCATTAAATGTAATTAATGGTTCATAGAAATAACAATTGGGTCTCTGCCAGTCACCAACGTTACACCTTACTGTTCTTTGTTGTCAGTAATTATGTTTATTAATGATCACCAAAGGCTTACAGAGACACTGAATAACCAAGTTTTTCTGTTCATGTTGTTTCCTATTCATTTTTTCCTCTTTCACGTTTAATTGTACCTATATTGTGCAGTGAAGGTTCAGCAGATGGATTTCACAAAGAACAGCTCCTGACATCTTCAGCTCAATAGAAAGGCACTTTAGTTTCTTAATCAAAGCTCTGCCATGAGAGCTAAGGTGTGCAGAGTAGCAAAATCGTTTGCCTATTGTTTGAATGTTTGAAGGAAAAATTTATATTTTCAGAGAAATTATTTTAAAGGTTTCATGCTGTATGCACAGGATCACACAATGTTCATTTTTTCCCCTTCTACCTATATTTACCCATACTCTTTGTTGTTTTGAGGGCTTGAGTTTGTTTCCAGTGTGCTTTGATACAGATGCATGTATTAAAGTTCCTTTACAGATGAAATTGCTGGAAAGCTTGATAATGTGTTTTAAGGTAAAAATTTATATTGAGCGGAATCTTCTTGCTGTAACATCTGCCTCAGCAACTTTACACTCACTCAGGTGCTTTCAGCCTCCCCCCAGCTCTGTTTAAAGGGAATTAATTTGCATATTACCTAATATGGAGGAAGTTACCACTTCAAAGAAATATGTTCTATCCAACAGACATAATATTGAATATAATTTAAATTGTCTCATTTGGAACTTCATTTTTCACGCTTATTGCTACTAATGATTACACCATGTAACAATTTAAAAAAAAAATCTTGTTCCCAGTTAAGTGTGTTTTCCTGATTGTTTGTACCCTAAATGAATAGAAAAAAGTTATTATTCGCTGTAAACTTTGCTTTTGTGGTCAGCACAATGATATTTTGAAATTGATCTATTTTTAAGGATATTCACCATATTTCAAGATACTTAAGAAGCTTCTGGAATTGTGAGAACTATCAAGAAGTTTCTAGAACTGTCCAGAATTATCTAGAACTTTCTGGGACTGTACAGAATTGTAGGTAGCTGTATAAGTACAGTTATATAGGGCCACTATAGCCCTTCCTGAGAGACGGAGAGACATGATCTAATTGATTGGGATTGCATAGTAAGTGGGCAACAGCCATCACAGACAAAGGGGAATTGACCTAGACAGACAGGTGTGAATTAATTCTCTATTCAGATTCTGATAACGACAGTATTCACACTTCACCCCACACCCATTACAGGAGGAGCTTAGGAAGGACCACTACTGTCACATGTATATATTGTGTGTTACTCTGCTACCGGGTGATCAGTCTTGCTCTGCTGAATCCTCAGTACACTCTTGTACTTTGATACTGCATGAAATAAAGATTAACCATTTTTATCGAGTTTGGAGAGACATCCTTTTTCCTTACAGTACACGGCAACTTAGTCAATTTAGATGGCATCAAGAGGTTGCATACATCCAGCAGACGCATTTTGCTATGTATGTGGCCATTTTATAAAGACGAGCGAAAAAGTACTCTGTGGAAGCATTTGCTAAGATGTGTGAGGCCTACAAAGCATACTTCGGCATGCCTGCTGGTGACCAAGACAAACCATGGGCTCATGGTTTCACCTGTATCACCTGTAACCCAAATGAGTGGCGTCTCTTCATAGACAGATCATGCAAGAGCCTCAAAGCCGTGCTGCTTCACAATGGGAACAAGTACCCATCTCTTCCTGTAGCTCACTCGGTGCACCTGAAAGAGGAATACACCAGTGTCAAGATGTTGCTAGGTGCCTTGAAGTATGATGAGTACGGCTGGGAAGTTATTGGAGATTTCAAAATGGTGTCATTCCTGATGGGCCTCCAAGGTGGTTTTACTAAGTATCCTTGCTTTATTTGCCTTTGGGACAGCCGGGATACTAAAGCGCACTACCACAGGGGACGGGACTGGCCTCAGCGGACAGAGTTCACTGTGGGGAAGAACAATGTAAAGTGGGAGCCACTGGTGGACCCACGCAAGGTGCTGATGCCACCACTACACATCAAGTTGGGGCTCATAAAACAATTTGTCAGGGCTCTAGATAAGGAGTCGAGAGCTTTCAATTACCTCCAACATCTTTTCCCTAAGCTGTCTGAAGCAAAGATCAAAGCTGGTGTCTTCGTCGGACCACAAATCAAGAAGATCATAGAGTGCAGTGAATTTCCCAAGAAGCTGAATAGGAAGGAGAGAGCTTGGAACAGTTGTCGCAGTGATTCGCGGCTTCCTAGGCAATCACAAAGATGGAAACTATGTACAACTGGTCCAGTCTCTGAAAAGAACTATGCTGCAATGGGCTGCAGGATGTCACTCAAAATCCATATCCTTGATGCTCTTCTTGATAAGTTCAAAGAGAACATGGGAGCTTATTCAGAGGAGCAAGGCGAGCGCTTCCACCAGGACATTATGAACTTTGAATGCCGTTACCAAGGACAATATAACGAGAACATGATGGGCGACTATATTTGGGGATTGATTCGTGAATCTGATTTGCAGTATAGTCGTAAATCTCGGAAAACCACACACTTCTGAACAGTTTTTGGTAATCTGTGTAAATTTGCAATGCCTATAGTGTTCTTAGTCTGACTGTATAAATGAGAAGATGCAAAATCGTCTGTTTCTATAATAAAAATTCATAATTTTCGTTGCCGTGGTCACAAAAGGGAAGTTTATGATGAATGTAAGCAATTTTTAATTTGTTTCAGACATAAGCAATTGGAATATAACATTAAAAAGCTGGGAACAAAACTTGTGTTACATAGTGTTATTCACCAATTTATTTTTCTGATTAATGGAAATAAGTTATGAAATATTCTGTGTGGTGTTTTGTAAAAGTGATGGTAGCTGTTAAGTAATGCACATTCCATTATAGTAGCTGTTCTCTGGCTGGGTAATCAAGTGATTGCATGAATTGATGAAACCAAGAGTTATTTTAATCATATCTGTATCTGAATCAAGGAATATGTATATTGCATGATGCTTGTGAATATTACCATTGTTTGGAGATGGATCTGTTGTGTTTTCTCTCTTATGTTGTGGATACTACATCGAATTGCGATTTGTTCACCAGGTCAATCATTGCAGCAGGATGCATTCATTGTCATATTTCCAGAAACATTTAACAGTTTTTGTGTACATTAAAACTTATGATTATTATATTTTTTGAGCGAAAAGTTGTAATGAATAAAATAATTATTATATTTTTTGTGCAAAAAATAATAATGAATAAAATAATTATGATTACAGTAATATTGTCTGCTTAACATTGAACAGCCTTACAACATGAAGCAGCTCTCCAAAGATGCTAATCGAAATGCTAAGCACAATGAAAGCAGGCTACAAACTAATAACTCACTGCTACTACGTATGAAACAATGAATGTCAAACTAACCTAAGTTCAACTAACAAGGAGTATACCTGCTGTAACAACAGAGCAATTTAAAAAGAAAAAGAAATTGTAGGCTTCTCCAGTGCAGCGGTTTATACAAATAATAATAAATAAAGAGCAAAATTTGAACTATCATAGGGCTGGTTTGCACATTCTGAATGGTAGTCATACCGCACTCACATAATGTAGTATCAGATTTACTTGTGCATAACAGTGGTAAAAGTACATTGATAAATGTTAATACAGAACGTCACTATAGTGACACCTGAAGTGCCACATGTTGATCCATGATATATTGACGTATTGATATTGTGTTTTCCCCTTATTATGACACAGGCATGTGTTTTCAAATGGGATTTTCTGCTTTGATCTTTGCTGTGTTTAAAAACAGCACTTTACATAATGACAAGATTTCATGTTGATCAATACATGGTAGGCTCACCAACTTGGCTAATGATTTATGATTAATTAGTTCTCTTTGTTTTGAAGTGTGGCCTGCAAGGTACTACTTGTGGAAGTTGCAATTTCATGCTGATGCAGCATGAAAACAGCCACTAAGCCTTTTTAACATGTGGCCACACAGCAATGTTGATGCCTGTGGTAGGAATCGGGTTTTGCGCTAGTGGAGCAGTGATTTACAATAGATGGAGTTAATTAATTGCACTTTAAGGCAAGATATTTATTGTACAAACTCACTTCATTTCTCTGTATTTGTGGTTAAGTGTATATGTAGATTTGCATGCTCTCAAGCAGTTGAGAATTGTAATATAAGGCTGTTTTTCTGTGTTGTCAGATGAGGTAACGGTTGATTAGAAGTAGTAGTAGATGCGTGGCTCCATATAGGGCTAGGTATAATGAGTTGTGTCCCATGCCCCTGGCTCTTGCTTTTAACCATGGAGGTGGAGAGGGGGCAACCCTGCCTTATTATCTGTTCCTCTCCTCTTGTCTTTCCTCCCCTCTTTCCTCTCTTTCCAGTAGTGCAAAGAGAATTATTTGTGTTATTTTTCACGCCAAGCTACTGTAGAACTTCACTGTGTAGGCACAGTGAAATTGACAAGGCGTCCTCTGTCGGCTTGCACTGATATGGAATAGTAAGACAGAAAGAGAAAATGTGCTGGACTGCCTGATTTCCCTCTGCTACCTACCCTCTCAACTCACTGAATCTAATCCCCTTAGCAGTGATTCCCAGCTCATGGAGTATGCAGCCTTTTTCTGTAATGGTCATTCACCACTATGCTTTCAAATCAGTGACTAAAGCAACTCTTCATTTGAACAGGGGGGAATTGTTTATTGGTGGACATTTGAGTGTGATCTTCATTTAAGACACATTAACTCCACTTGAGATGAGGAGGCTCAGGTACGGCTAATCTCTCATGCATGGAGCATTAGACAAGTGATTCCAGGTTAGCTGATTGTTGTCATTCGCTGGATATGTGGTACAAATTTTATTTTTTACTTTTTTCACTTAATGATTGGTGTTTCAGAAGATTCTAATTGCTATGAATAGATTGATTTTTGTTCCTTGCTTGGGTGTCATTCTGGCACCTTGATGTTTGCCATGCTTAACCACAACTTGAACCCACTGGGTTTGGCATCAGTGTGCTTTCACTATTTAAAGCAATTATAATGAGATATCAAGGGAACATAATGATTTGTGGGCATTGTTATTTGCCTTTGTTCACAAAACAATTCTCTGGGTTATTGCATTTTACGGATGGAGGAGTTGATTACTCAAATTATGGCTGTGTAGATAGGAGTAAATAAATTACACACTGATTAAAGATGATGCCCTCACTATGGCAAGAGAGCCATTTTTTCTGCATGGTCAACATTTGTCTTTTCAGTCAAATTACTGTATTCCTTCAGATAACTTTGTTCTACTCAGAGCTTCTCTGCATGTTGTTATTGATCATATACAGGAAAGACTGATGTGGTGTTTTCTACTTCTTTACCAAATTATAAACTAGTCTGTGCATTTATCATACATGCTTTCCGATGAACTTTCAAGGACTTCATTTGAAAATATATCTTTGCTCTAGGCTGGTGTCTTCTCTCAAGATGTAATTTGATGTAAATGCAATATTCTCAATGCAGTTTCCTGAAAAAGAAAATCATGTCACTATATGTATATCAAGATGACATATTTAGTTATAAGAGAAGATAGATTTATGATTTTCTCTGATTATGTTACTGATTTAGAAGAATGACTAAGTTGGTTTTGACACGACTAAACATTTAGTACGTTGTACATATTTACAACTCTACTGCTTGATGTTGTTTTTTTTTTTTTTTTTTTTTTTTAAATTAACTGTTACTAACTGACATCCGTACATTTCGCCTTGGTTTACAAATCCAATTTCTAAAACATTGGGTCAGTAGGAAAAATCCAAATAAAAACAGAAATCAGTGATTTATAAATCTGCTTTTTACCTGTATTTAAACAAAAACAGTGTAAGGACAAGATATGTAATGATTGGATATAACGGGAGCATCCAGGAAGGGCCGTGTTCTTTATAAACAAAGATGAGTCGAGGCTTGCCAGTTTGTCAAAAATGCATTAGCAAATAGTTCATTCAGTTTAATAATTATGTTTCTCAGCCAGGGATTGGAGTTTAGGCATGTCACCCTCTAAAGTGCATAGAAATCTTGAGCGTTATGGAAAAGGCTGAATACTAATTTAATGCCAGTGACCTTCAACCCCTCATAGGGCACTGCATTTTTATGGAATGAAAAGGTATGTTTCTGTGATGGTTATCACATTGGCATGGGTAAACTTTGAAACCCCTAACCATTGTTAATAAACACTGTCACTACAGCCACCAATGCGTAGCAAGACTATGCCCAGTGGAAGTCATATATGAACAATCTCCAGCAATGTTGCTGGGTTCTCTGAACCCAAGCTCATCTGAAATGCGCTGGTGCAGAGTAGAAACATGTTGTAGTCTGCCCAGTCATCCTTTTTGATTATTTATGGAAATAATGGACGTTGTGTTCTCTGGGCCCAACAAGAATACCAGAATGTCACCAGTGTAAAGTTCAAAAGCTAGGGTCTATTTTGGTATGGGAGTGTGGGTAACTTGCACATCTGTGAAAGCGCCATTAATGCTCATCACATTTTGGAGCCACATATGCGGTCTTTTAGATAGAAAGAAAAAAAAAAGTAAATGTCAGTTCTTTGCACCCTGTGAATTGTGTATATATCACAGTAGATTTATATATAACATAAATAAAATTGTTTTATAGCATAAATATATAGATATGATGTACATGCATATTATGAGTAGTTCACGTCATCATAAAATGTGTGCAGTATATCTTTTTCTGATTTTTATGAGTGACTTTTTAATCTCTGCTATGTTATGTTGATATGGCTACAAAGTAAATTTAGCACATTCTTTGTATTCCGTCAAGTAACAATGTAAGTTTGCAAAAGTTCTGAGGGGGAAAATAAAAACCTTCCCAAGTTTCTCCAAGCATAATGAGAAAAAAGCTGGATAATTACAGCAGGCTGCTTTATCTTATTCATGCATGCAGGACCTCAGAGGACACAAGAATATATGTTTTTGGGGGGAGGGTGGATGAAGCAATCTAAATAACAAACAGATGGTTCAGGTCTGTCTGAGGCTTTGGCGTGGCTGAGGGGCGTGGAGAGAAGCTGAGGGTTTTTCTGCTGACCCTCTCGATTTAAAAACTGCTGATGGTCTCGGCTTGTTTCATGCATCTTCAAAACTCTGCCACACTGATTGATACACTGTGGAATAGCCTGCTTCATTTTCACTTGAAAGCATGCACAAGTTTCCCTGGTGCAGGAGACCATTACAGAGCCGAAAAAGCACAGCCTGGAAAAAGATAATAATTTGTTTTTCTGCCTGTTCTCTGCTATGCATTAATGAAAATGAACTTCCCCCTGCATGGAAAGAAAATGAATGAAATAAGTACTATAATTTTTTTAACTCTGTGCGGGTTTTTTGCGAGTATTTTTTAACTGATAAACAGTTAAATTTTGATGTCAGCCTTTGTGCCAGAACTCCACTGAACTTGTTTAATGCTGTGCCAAATCCTTTTTCTATTATAAGAAATTTAAGGGAATCGCAAGCGGCGATGAGCGGGTTCAAGCACGCGCAAGCAGTACCAGCCCTATCAGGCCTAAAAAGGCCTCAAGCAGTTTGGATCCTATTCAAAGGCAGAGTGAATAGAACTGAAATGTCAATTCATCAAAAGGCCTTCAGTTACCATAAACAACGAGCAATGGTCTTTAACCACATTATAAGTTTCCATTCATATGTCCTGAGCTTCACTTGTTTGTAGAACATCCAAGAGGTTTTCAAGATAGATGTCAGAACTACATGACCATTGGCAGCATTTCTCACACAGTACCACTTGCACAGTGGACTGGTTCAGTATTTAACCCATTGACTTGATGTAGGCCATAGTGAGGTCTAATGCAGTCACAAGGAGCCCTTTGTAGAGCAGTGTAGAGCAGCTCAGTGAAACTGGGTCAGAATTAGTCAAAAGGCCTCAATATGATATCATTATTGATCAAGAACTAAATCCATAGACGTTCACCAGGTTTTGGTCAGAATGACCTTTTAATAAGGAAAATTTAATTTGTATAATAAGCCTTTGTATAGTGAAATCATTGGACAAATAAGGCAAAATACCAGACAAGCAGTACAATTTTTGACATGACATGCAATTAGAAAGTTAGTCAAATGGCACCAATTGTTTATTGATCTACCTTGTAATAACATTGTAATAACATTGTAATAACAATTTAATTGATTTTGAGGTGTTTTTGAGAGCTAAAGTGCCCCTAAAGGCCAATCTGGACCAAAAGTGGCATACCCCCTAAGAGGCTCAGTATGTAAACATCTTTCACGTTTTGAGATGATCTGGCCAATGACTGTTGAGTTATAGCAAATCAAGCTAGAAATACCATGACCGCAGTAATTAATTGATTTATCCACACAACACTGAGTAAAAAACTCAAAATGTTTTTGATAATTATTTACGTACAGAGGCTCCAGAATCATTCCCAGAATCATTGAAGTATTTTAATAAACATATATTGGAAAAATTGTTTGGTATGATGTACTACAGTGGATTCATATGGAATTTCCACCAAGATTATAATAGTATAGTAATAACAGGTTTTTTTATGAATAGCGCCCCCCAGTGGTCAAATCTTTTGAAACTTGACTACTTGTTAGGATTTGGATACATGTAGACACTATTGAAGTTTCATGATGATTGACCAATGTTAAGCCTGTCAAATCCCTGCTTAATTCTGATTGGCGAGCACAAATTTCAATGTATCAAATTTTTTGAGCCAAAATACATGAGGATTGGGCGAAAATTGGAGGACTATTTCGCGAAAGTAGGTTTCGCTTATTTTGCAGTATTGCAAAAAATCTAAGTGGGCAGAGCTAAACGGTCCAAATACGAAAGTGGTTTGTTTGGACCCAAGGAACCTAGAAAAAAATGTGTCATATATCTGGCAAAAATCTTTTTTTTTAAAGTCTGGAATTATAGGCCCAAACGCGTTGACCTTCGCTGTAGCGTCCTTGTGGCTGACTGGGCTGATTTCTTGCACCTGAGTAGCGGGAGGGACTATTAACTGTTGACCAAGTTTCAAGTCTGTAGGACTTACGGTTTGGGCTGTGCGTTCCGTTTTCAGGGCAGAAAAAGAATAGTAAGAAAAATCTTGACAATTCCAATAGGGTTCAATGCACTACGTGTAGTTTCCACTCAGATGGGGCTAACCCGTGTGCCTCAAAAATTTGAGCATTTTCAATAAAGCTTATTGTCCTGATGGCTTGGTTGAGTTGCAGTGCTTCATGATTTCCCCAAAGGCACCTGCAACTAAATTCCAGAGTGCCTCCACTATAATTCTTTGGAGCTCACTTATTTACTCAGCATGTGCAGCAGTGTGAAGTTTCTTCACCTGGGAAGAGCTATGAGCACACAAGTTCGCAAGAACCCACACCAGCAGGAGCTCATGAATGCATGTGCTTATAGTAAATTAAGATGTAGTTTTCCAAAAATTAGTTACTTCTAATGTTCTATTATTTAATTTGTAATCTTAATTAACAATTTTAATTGCATCAGTCAGTGCTAAAAAAAATATAAGCTCAAGATGGATCTAAGCTGTGGCAGTCCTGTAGTATATATAATTTCCTGTTCAACCGATAAGTAATCTGGTCTTGCTTATCTATAATTACTAGGACTGGGGACATCACCACTATATGCCCAGAATCAGAAGATGCTGTGGGTGCTTCCCTGTGTTAAAAGTATTTGTCTTTCATAGCTTATCATAAGGCATGGATGTCCCACTATGTTCTTACTTTAGCTATCTGATCTCTTTCCCACATGCAATGACATTCAAACATCTGCTTTTGACCAAAGCATTGTTAATTGCAGACAGATTAAAGATGATTGAGTACAGACAGTATTGACCTCACATACTGCCTGTTCTATGCTGAAGATGGTGCATGTTTGTTTAAACCAGCATCAGAGATACAGAAACACCTGTAAATCCAGATGTGTGTTAATTTGTGCTGCTGTATCTGCAAATCTTGAGCCTCCTATGGGAGACTGCAACATAATGTTCTAATGATTCTTCTCTGAAAGATTCTTTGCAAAGGATTTAGTTGCACCTACTAAATGTTTTTTGATGTGTTGGAGAATATACAAAATGGCAATTAAATTTCAATTATTCTTTCTGTCATTTTAATCTCACACACTTCAGCACCAGTGTTGTTGGACAGCTCCCTGCAGTGGCAGTGATATTGCTATAGGAGAAATAGACTGCTATAGGAGAAATGACCCTTTCAGTTGTCAGTCTGTAAAAATGCTGTGTTTCGTTTGTTCCTAGACACAGTTAGTATATGCAGCATACCTCTTAATAGAACCATTGTCTTTTTTGTCCTTGTTTCTGTTGAGATTCTGTCCCTGTCGTCTTAGTGATTAGTGATTATATTTATAGTGATTATATTTCTGTTGGTGTGTACTTGAAAGTAAAGCAGCCCTTTTGGGACCAGTGGCATTGCCATGAGACTATCCAATGAAAGGACCACCCCTGGAGCTCTGAATATTTTATTTTCTATAGTTACCTCATAATTGAGAAGGAGCTAATTGTGAATTGGACGCAAGCAACAAAAAAAAAAAAAAATGCTCTTGGGCTTAAAAACAAGATTAGAGAATGTTGCAAATAAAAAAAACAACTACACATAATGTTATACATAACCCTAAATGTGTGTGTGTGTGTGTGTGTGTGTGTGTGTATATATATATATATATATATATATATATATATATATATATATATATACACACACACACACACACACACACACATATATATATATATATATATATATATATATATATATATATATATATATACACACACAGACAGGGTGGGCCATTTATATGGATACACCCAAATAAAATGGGAGTGGTTGGTGATATTAACTTCCTGTTTGTGGCACATTAGTATACGGGAGGGGGAAAACTTTTTAAGATGGGTGGTGACCATGGCGGCCATTTTGAAGTCGGCCATTTTGGATCCAACTTTAGTTTTTTCAATAGGAAGAGGGTGATGTGACACATCAAACTTATTGAGAATTTCACAAGAAAAACAATGGTATGTCTTGTGTTCCTCTGACAAATATAGATAGTAAAGTTAATGGTTATTTAAAAATTTCTTTATTTTCACTCAGAAAATCAAAAAAACATGTGTTAAAGGTTTACATACGTCTTTTCTTAATTTTAGAAAAACATTGATTAAGAGCTGGTTAACTGTTACAAGCCTTTGTGCATGTGCAAATGAAAGTCATAGGCATTTTTTTACAATTTTACTGCAGCTCATAAGGGTACATATTCTGTTCTTTTCAGTTCTTCTGTATTTGTATAATGTTTTTAATTTAGTCACTGTCACAAAGTAGCTTTACAAAGACCTGTGCCCAAACCTCTAATGAGCAAACTAAGTGACAAGGAAACATTCTGAGATGGCATGAGAAAAGTGTTAAGACTGAAAAGGAGAAACTGTCCTTTCATGGGCAGCACGAAGTAGTAAAATTACAGGCAAAGCATATATGGGTGAAATTTACATGAGCGGGATCATAAGCAGTTATTTACACCCATATCTGACTATGTATACAGTAACTTTGCATGTTGGTATGATAATCTGACCTGTACACAGATTAGGTGCCTTTGTGAATGTGGGAGCGAATTAAAGCTCAAATCTGCAGTTAGCCAGTGTATGCCTATAGAATACGATAAAAGTCATTAAACAACACTCAATTTAGTCATGATTTTACTTCTCATAATTAGGGCTGAAGGCTGCTGTCAGTGCCAGCACCATTTACACTGCTTTTGGCACAAGTTGACTGGTGTTAAATTAGACAAGAAGAATTCAATATTAATGCATCTGAAGTGGACCACTGAATGACAAGCTTGACATGTTCTGTCATTTTGAAAGATTTTATGGCTTAATATAAAATTTCAGGCATTTTTTTTCTTGATGTTTTATTTAAAGTATCTCAAATGTACTATAGTGTGGGGGTGGGTTGGGATCAGTTTTACATTTCTACATTTTTTTTTATTTGTTGTTCCATCTCTAGTAAAAGCTGTGGAAATGGGTGATATGAATATAGCAGCTACTTAAAATGTTCATATTACTCATTTGGCAGGACTAGTCTTCTCTGCTGCAGTC
This sequence comes from Pygocentrus nattereri, assembly GCF_015220715.1. Taxonomy (NCBI): domain Eukaryota; kingdom Metazoa; phylum Chordata; class Actinopteri; order Characiformes; family Serrasalmidae; genus Pygocentrus; species Pygocentrus nattereri. Next base: position 24,406,760 of record NC_051218.1, on the reverse strand, counting down.
AAAGTCTGGCCTCATGTGGTAAAGTCTAGATTTTTTTTCCAAGGAACAGCTTTCTTTTTTTTCTTGATATATGTTGTTGGAAGTGAGCTTTAAACATACAATAAATAGCAATGCTATATTATGATTAGTATTACCTTTATTAAAGAAATAAAAGTGTTTTCCCTTAGATATTAGCTGTTACTCTGTTCAAAAGCTAATTCTATTAAAATAAATGATACAAATGGATATACATTCATTTGTAATGAAACTCAATTTGTTTCACACCTAATCATAAATTTAATCACACATGGAAAATTATGTTGATCATTTCATGACAATACCAATTTCATACTTTGTGTCCCTAATAGATACATTTTTGTTTTTCCACTCAATCATATCAGACCACTCAACTTCCTAGCTATATATAAACATAAATTTTTCCTTCTTCTACTGCTGGAGGACTTTGTAGATCTGCATGCTAATATGTCCCTTCTGTGGGCTAGACTGATTGTGATTCACTGGAATGGTGTTTGGCCATAATGTGAAGACCTGTGCTGAGGATCTGTGTTAGATGTTAGATATTGCTAGGGCTTGTGTCATGTGGTTGGGTGCTAAGAGTTAGAGATGCACATCTGCCTGGGGGCAGTCGTGGGCTGGAGGTTAGGGAATCAGCCTTGTGACCAGAAGGTTGCCAGTTCGATCCCCTTGGCTGACAGTCCATGACTGAAGTGCCCTTGAGCAAGGCACCTAACCCCCAGTTGCTCCCCGGGCACCATGCATAGGGCTGCCCACTGCTCTGGGCAAGTGTGCTCACTGCCCCCTAGTGTGTGTGTTCACTAGTGTGCATGTATGTGGGTGTTTTACTACACAGATGGGTGAAATGTGGAGGGCTAATTTCACAGTGTGCAAACACAGTGACAAATGGTTCTAAATTCAAATTTAAAGGCTATGTCCAATCTTTATGAATAGAGAGCACTTTCACTTTGTGCAATCACTCCTGAGGGTCTTCTTCTTTACTGCATCATCCTCCAACCCAACATGGCTCTCTTCCGTTAGCAAATCTATCTGCATCCTTCCGCATCCTTCCGTTCATGTGTAAGATTAGCTTTTAGACCTAATACACACTGACAGGGATTACCCCCAACCCAACTTCTTTAGTATGCCTTACACACACCTTCTAATTTTACACACAGTTCACATACATACTGTATATGGTGCGTCTATAAATAATTTAATATGACTGTATTGTCTGTTTTGACTGTGGACTTCAGCACTTTAACTTAAAATAATAATCTTAAGGTGCACAGTGTCAGCTTTAGTTTCAGGGTAAATATATTTATACATCTTAAGGCCTAGAAATAAAAGTAATAAAAATCCAGAAATAATTTGACAAATGACCATAATCCTATTTTACATTTTCATGTTTTAGTATTGGTTGCAAATCCTTTGTAGTCCATCTCTGCCTGAAGTTATTGACCCACAGACATAATCACACATTGGGTCTTTCCTAGTAATGCTCTGCCAAGCCAGTAAGCCATACAGCCTATTTTAGTTTCTGCCTGTTTCAGGAGCTTTTTGCCTCTTGTCTGGTGTAACTGAACAGCATGCTCAGTGTGGTTCAGGTTGGGTGATTGAACAATCCACTTTTTAATACAGACAAACTCTATCTGTTTTAGATTTAGAATCAGATTTTTTCAAGATTGAAAGTATTCTTCAGTCGTCTGCTATTATGGCTTTCTGTAGTCTTTCAGGGTTTTTGCTATCAGTAAGCATACTGCCCAGTCTATTTTTTCTTATCAATTGATAATTGATTGACATACCTAAATTTGAATATATTGATATTAATTATTCTATTTTCGATTTATAATATATTATTATATATTATGATAGTAATCAATCAATTATGATAGTAATTATTATTAATTATTATATATTATGATAATAATAAATAGTATAATTGGTATTGAAGCTTTTTTGTTCCTCATGAACAAAAGCAAAGAGCAGCTGCACACTCCAAATGCCAGTGTCACAGCTTGAATCAAATGCTTCTGTTATCCTACATGGTTCATGGTGGACTTTTATACATTTAAATAAAATAATAGTCTGAAATGTATAATCATTGTATCCCAAAGTGGAATACTACTGGAGTAGCTATACTTAGTCCTCTACAGTATTAATTCTTAGTCCTTCTCCTGGTGATACATAGTACTGCACAGTTTCAAGTAATTAACTGACTGATCCAGTTTATGAACTGATTATGGAGCCCATCATTAGCTGTATCAGGTATGTGGGGAAAATAAATATGTAGTGCTGTGGGTTGCCAGGGGTAGGATTAAGAAATACAGTTTTTTCTTGTTTGCCTATTTGTTTTTTTTTTGTTTGTTTGTTTTTTTTATTGTGATGGTCAGATTCATTCAATAGGTTGTGTTAAAATTTTTATTCTGTTTTACTGTTCAGACTTAAATCTGTTAAACAGTCCAAAGCCACTATATGCTTTTAAGGATGTGAATTGGACTCCCACTAATCCCTTCTCAGGTGTGTAGCATGAGGAAAATCAGATGCTTATTCACAGACTCCACCAAAGTCTGGCAAGGAAACTTCAATATTCACCTTGCAGCTGTCATCTAGAGTCAGAGAGTATCAGCTAGTCAAGACTTTCAAGCGGATGTTTTCCTGCTGAGTGACAGGTGCAAGCTAAATGATGGCTTGACATATTTCCTTTGAATCCAACCCCAAAAAGCAATCAAATGAGATGCAGAAGAACAGCCTCAGTAGCTCTGATTTGATCAGCTCCTCTGTCTGCTCACCTTAGATGATGGAAATGCCACCAAAACACATGCTGATGCTTCTAGAAGCAGACAGACATACTTTAGAATGTGACAAAAATATGCAGCTTTAGGGGACTCTAAAATAGAAGTTGTATGTGTCCTACTGTCAAAATATACAAGGGATGATTTCTCAAAGTGATTTAATAGGATATAATCAGTTTTTAGGGAAAAACGGGTCACCCTTTGCTTTCTAGTTTGACTCCTTGGTAACCTTTTTGAAAATGGGAGTTCTCTGTCATGTTCATTGGCCTCTCAATCTTTTAACTGCTGTCTGCATTAATGTGTCTTCATATCAGTGGTGCCACTGACTGTAATGTATTTAAATGCTGTGAAGTGGCTCATTTGTCCAAGAATGTGCTCTGCATACCTATTCCCATAAACAACAAGCCTGAATGCAGATAAAGCACATCTGGGTGAATGCACATGAAAACATGATTTGATTTCTTCATGTAAAGGGATTCATTTTCCTGGAGAGTCATTGAGGGTTGTGAGCTAACTCGATTGCTAGTGAAAATCTAAATAATGTGATTTGCTAAGGATGGCCACAAAAATAATTGCCATCAAGCTGGATGTTTGAGTGAGAGGTAGTGAAAAGTGATGAGTTGTGCTTGTCAGAAAGGAGAGCTATTTACCAGAAATGACAGGATGACAAGATGTTTTCCTACAGGTGAGTTTGGAGACCCTGCTTGTTGGGTGTCCAGTGATTAAGACGATTAAAATGTATTTTCTACACATCCTACATTCCTACATGAAAAAAGATTCAGGTTCTGCTGCCATGAATTTCGTGATTTTTTTTACAGTCTTTTTTTCCCTTTTCCAAAGTTTTTAACTTGAATTTTCCTGCAGACAGTTTGTTTCATTATCTCGAAGCAATAAAAATGTGTGGAAATGCATAGAATTTATTCACATCCTTTTTTTCTGCTTAAACTGCCATACATTTTTATAAAATGTATATTTTCTGTCTCTATTCTTGTAAACAGATGCCTGGTTATTCTTTAAAGATTGGGTCAAACTGTAAAGTTGTTGGCTTTTCTTTCTAGCACCTTCCTTTTCTTCACTTTTCCTTACTGAGCTAATTGCTTGAACAATGATTTGTGATGAACAGCGACTTAAGTGGGGAGGGCAAGGAGAAAGTAATTACTGGAGATTTTTCAAAGCTCAGAAAGACAATGGAGACGACATCAATAAAGGATAAACATTCCCCTACCTTTTCACACAATCTTTAATGGAGACCTTTAGTATTGGTGGAGATGGATGAAGGCTTGTTCGAGCAGCGAGCTAGCCAGAGAGTGGGTAAATGTTTGCCTTCTACAGCTGGATGGATATTGGTGTGGGATACGAAGGTGTCCGATACCATACTGCATTAAAGGCTGCCTGATTAAGGAATAAAGTTGATGGAAAACTGGCTTCTATTGATGTGCCTTTGTGTCCTCATTCTCTCTGGAGCTCAGCACAGACTCCCCCTGAGCTGCACCTTGTGAAAAAAGCCTTTCAGGTGCATTCAGAAAACTGAAGACGATTGATTATTTGCAGCAGTTTTTGTGCTGGCCATGTTCTAACATTGATTTGCTGGACAACTGGCGAATCTTAGACTTACATCATACATTTTACAGCCTCACATGTCTTACATATTACAGTCTTACATCATTATTCAAATCATTATTCTTGGCACTTAACCAAAAATGCAAGGTGATTAAGATGGTGCTACGTGATTAATTTCTCTTGCAGATGGTTTAGAGATTTTTTTTTCCTTCTCTGTTCCACTTCCCTGCCATGTTGTAACTGCCCACTCCCATACACATGGTAATGTTCAGAGTCAGTCCACTATATGTTCTTTAAACAACACTCTTAGGCACAATAACATATATCACCTGACTGCTGTACATGCACAGATGTTATATAGTGTGTGTGTGTGTTACACTCTTCTACAGGACAAGCATGATATTCTAAGTTAAAAGTCCATGTCACAGCTTCAGATATGCTGTCAGGGCTGCTGGTCTGCTCATCAGTGCACAGATCCGCTGACACTTCAGAGGCACACTTTACATGCCTGTCATCTCTTAATGCTTTCTGCTGCCAGAGCAGTGCCTCAGACTTATGTACTTTGTAGAGTTAACGCTTCCCTTGTCTGTCACCTTGAAGCCAGTAAGTGCTACTGAGCGAAGAGTCTTGGGCTGTGCCGTTTGAAAAGACGAAAAGTGGCTGGAGCTCCTCTGGCTGTTAGTGTGCAGAGAGAGAGACTGCAGTGCAGGAGGTTAGAGTTAAAGGGGCAAGACATTTCCATCTGCAAAATCCTCCTCCGCTTCCCTGCCCCTGCTGACCATCCACAGCTGAGTGGAATCCTGAATGAAGCCTCAGCTACAGTTCGACCTACAAGGCTAAATAGAGCCTGAATAACATCTGTAGAGGTAGGGCTGTCATGCGTTTACTTGATTAAACTCGATCACTAAGATTTTTTCTTCTCAAAATAATTACAGTGATTTGTTGGTACTTTATATAATTATAACTCGCATATTAAATTCTCCTATGGCCTCCCTTAAAATACAAAGACTGTGATTTAGGTGTTTTTTTTAAAGGTTTTTTTCCTTTCTCAGTGTTCTCAGTGTTGCGAGATATGATCAGCATGTGTTTTTTTTTTTTAAGTATGTATGAATGTAAAGTAAATAAGTAAATGTGAGTGTGTGTGTGTGTGTGTGTGTGTATATATATATATATATATATATATATATATATATATAGTGTGTATATATACACACACATGCATTTACTATATATATAAAATGTATTTATTTATATATATTTTTATATATATATATATATATATATATATATATATATATATATATATATATAATATTTGACTTCTCAAACCACTTCGCAGAACCATTTTCAACCTTCTTTCTGATGGATAATGCTACAGGGTTGTTTTTCAGGGGTTGGTTTAGGCCTCCTAGTTCCAGTGAAGGGAAATCTTAATGCTGCAGCATAACAAAACATTTTGTACATTTGTATGCTTAAAACCACATGGGAACAGTTTGGGGAAGACCCTTTTTTGTTCCAGCAGGACTGTGCCCCAGTGCACAGAGCAAGGTCAATATAAAGCATGGCTGTGTGAGTTGGGTGTGGAAGAACTGGACTGGCCCACAAAGAGCCCTGACCTTAACCCCATTGAACTTCTTTGTAATGAACTAGAACAGAACTTGTGAGCCAGGCCCTCTAATCCAACATAAGTGTCAGACGTCTTCGGGATGAATGGGCAACAATTCCCACAGATACACTCCAAAATCTTGTAGAAAACTTCCCAGATAAGTGGAAGCTGTTGTAGCTGCAAAGGGAGGACCAACTCCACATTAATGGCTATGGATTTAGAATGAGATTTTATAAAAGCTCCAGTAGGTGTCCCAATACTTCTGTTCATGTAATGTATGTGTAGATAGACAGATAGATGGATAGGGCTTTACTTACTTTTTGCACATAAGGAAATTGCATTTCTATTGATTTAAATTATAGAAAGCATGAGAAAAAAATCATTTTAGGTGTCACTTGTTAAATTATATTACTTGTTAAATTATATTACCTTTGTCTATCAACATTTTTTAAATTAACCTACATTTCCGAAAATGCTTAAAAAAAGGAAAAAAAGTCAAGACTTTTTCATAGCATGAATGTGTATAAAAATTTGTGGAGTATACGCCATTGATTAGCAAAGGTCAGCAGAAATGGACAGATTTACTCCTTCAGCAAACAGTTTTCAGTTTTCTCCCCCCCATCTATGTTGTATACCCTGTCATATCACATAATTTTAGAAAAGAAAATGTCCAAAATGGGGCACAGTGCTTCATAACTTGATTCGTTAAAATATCCTTCGTAGTGTTGCAGCATTGTGCTGTTGATCAAATATTTATGTGAGTGAAAGGCACTGAATTAGTATGTGAACACATTCTGTCATGCAAGACGGTTGCTTTCATTGCATCATGTGCAAAGCGTCCGTGCTGTGACTGAGTGCTGTATGTGGGCTCAGCTGCCTGGGGCTTGTGTGTTAGCCTACTCCCACACACAAATGCATGGTGTGAGGTAGCTTAGTGCTGGTTCAGAGGGATAGCACACATAACGCACAGCCTGTTTGTGCATGAGAGAAGGAAGCAGACAAGAGCTGTATCTTTGTGCCTTATATGCTCTGATGGCAAAGGTTTTCTGTGTGGTCGTCATGGTGCCTTGTTATTCATCACGATTGCCTGTGTAAACAGGTTTGCGTGTATATGTACTAATAAGCGATATATGAATTGGCTGTAGCTTCAGTGAAGGCCCTATCAGAGCATGTTCTGCACTGTTGCTGTTATCTGGGCCTCTCCTCCACATCTGGCTGCCTGTCAGCTTGGCTGATTCAGCTGGGGGATCCTCTGTCTCCTGTGTCTAAACCGTAATAAGGCAGTACGTTATTTACACAGCCCTGTTTGTTTACTCTGGCAGCCAGAGACACAGCTCACTGTGGGGGAGAGAGAGAAGATCTGGCTACAGCTCGGGATTCCTACGACACTGGAGTACAACACTCTCCTTTGCCAGGACACACACACACACACATGACTGTAATCAGTGTGTCTTGCCATGGTGTGTTATAGCAGTTTGCTGTGCCAGCACTGGCACTGATGGCTAGATCACAGGAGGAATTGTGTGTTTTTATACATGACAGTATGCTTCTGTCAGGGACATTTCAGTGTTCATAGCTGAGGTGTGCTTGTGCTTATGCTGTGTTGAACAAATGAGTGTCTATAGCAACAACAGCTTTTTTTTGTCATTTTCAAATATGAAAGAGGAGAGATTTTTCTAACATTGTCTTCCACCATGAATTATAATTATTAGTAAGGATGTCAGTTAAGTGAAAAGTGACATTTAGCTATTTTAGATTTTTGCTTTAAATATTATAATATTTGAATACAAGGCAAGCACAACAGGGTCAGAACATTACTCATTACTGTTTTCTGTTGGAGCACGTTACTTTAGCACAGGAAAAGGAATATTTAGGTGGGGGATTAATGCAGTAGTTCAGTATTCTGTCTAGGGCTGCACAATGTGGATAAAATGCTAGGGCTTTCGTGTATAATTTAAATACTTGATTATTTGTTTTCTACATTAGTATTTAATATGCAAAAGCTTTGGCCCCTTTTAAGCCACAAAATTGGATAGCTTTGTAAATTTTAAACACTGTCTAAATGTCAGATAGAACAGTTGGTGTTAATATGCAGAAAAATGGAAAATAAATCAGTTATAGCTTACTTAGTTATAGTTTACTTCTCAGCAACTCAGTTATGCTGAAATTTAGAAAAATGGGTACAGTTCCTCTTTGGTGCCAGGAGTCCTTGCTTCACTGTGCAATAACTGCCCTGCTTTCCAGGAGGCTGTTGAAGTGGAACGAGCAAAGATGCCCCAGAAATCATGTGTGCGGACACATTTAAATTTATCAGACAGTAGGAAAATGCTCAGCACAAAATTTGTCTTAGCAGTTTAGAATAGAGTGGAGGCTTAATAAGTTTGATGAATATTTAATTATAGTAATAGTATGTATAGTTGCGTAGCTCGTAGCTATGCAGCCTTCATGCCTCATACCATGACTGACTTTGATTTACTGATAAGCTATTTTTACGTTAATGCTGCTTGCTGGATATTTTTTGAACTGTGGCAAGATAGATTATGAAAGTGTAAATATGTCAGTGCTACTGTTTTTAGGGTAGTTTTGAAAATGAATGTTTGGGTTTTAATTTTTTTATTTTTATTTTAAAAACACCAGCGAATAGCTGAAAACAGATTAGTCAACACTTCACATGAAGGATTGACCTACATCATTTTTGTCCAAAATTATTTATGTTGTATCATGTGACACCCAAAGAACATTTCTGACTAGTCAGGAAGCTCACAGCACATTATTAAACATTCAGTGAATGGTTTGAGGCTGATTTGTGTGTCACTTTTGCGATATAGGTGCAGCAAATGCCAATAATAAGTAACCAAATGATACATTGTATAGCCCTATTCACTAACATTCAGGCCAGTTCCAGAGTAGAATTCCACTCGCATTCAGGCCAGTTCCAGAGTAGAATTCCACTCGCATGCTGTTGTGCTTTACACCCAAGAGATGATCTTCTGTGTTTAATCCCATACAGAAAGGGAAAGGCTGGCTGTTAGATTTATTAGTTATTACAGAAAGCCATGAGGGTTACTCTCAGAAAGCAGAGTACACCACGCTGAGATCAGTATGTTCACTGTGTCAAAGTGGGATTCCTGCTGCTTGGAGAAGAAAGGGGGGTTCTAATGTGGGGCTTAACACATTCCATTGGAGGGAGCTTTACTTCATTATCAGAAACTGAATTTAATATGCCCTGCAGTAAGACCAACATTAAATGGGAATCTTTTTTTATACGCAGGTCAAGAACTTAAGTGCAAAGAAGAAAACTGCATAACGTGGTGATGATTCTCTCTCAAACATTTTTCATGTTGTTTGCTTGTTTGTCTGTTTGTTTTGTAAAAAACATTTTAGTAAATTGTTTTAGTAGTTGGGATTAAGCTGAAGTGGGAGAGGTAGGTTTTATTAGAAAACACAAATCTTGCCATTTGGACTGCTGAATACAGATGGTGTATGTTTCACAACCACAGCAACCTTCAGCAACCTTCAGCCAGCTTCATCACTATTGATTCTATAGAGGTTATGGATAGATGTAAAGGATACAGTGATCAACACCAGAAGCTTCTCAGCCAAGACTGTTCTCATAGCCCATAGGCTATGCTGATGAGTGGCAGAAGAATGAATTATGGCATCAATTATGGGCATTTTATTTAAACGTCACCCAATGTCAGGTATAGTGTCACTTCTACAGTCATAAATTTGATTCTGCAGTCATAAATTTGTGTATGTGATTAATCAGTAGACATTGTTTTTTCTTTTTCCTTTGGTATTATATGTAATTCTACTGGATATTATTAAGTAATAATACTTTTGTCCTTTTGGAACTAATTAGTGCAGGTTGCTGATTTTCATTGCATTTTAAAATATCATGATCATTAACCACTTTCTCTCTTTTCTCCATTCCATCTCAGTTTGATGGATTATCATTCATCTTTCTTTCGGTTGTGTAACAGACAAACACCAAGAGCTTGGGTGAAAAACAATTTCCTCACTCCATGTTTCAGTCACTTAAATACCCATCATTTCAGCTTGACAATTTAATGTTTTGTTTCCCTGTTTATGGGACGTCATGTGGGCACAATGTGTAAATGATTGTCACTGCTGTCGGAGCCATTTAAGCTGCCCAAAGATCTGTGTTATTAGTGCTCGCCTAATTCTGTCAGCTCCGAAACTGTCTCCAGCCTTCGATATTGCCAGGCGTTGTTTATTGCAATGGTTTCCCGAATTGGAGCAAATTAAGATCTGCATTATTTTATTTGCCGGATGGGGACTTGTTAATGATCTTTCAACAAATTAAATAACCGTGGGCCATGCTAGGATTAATTAGATAATAAGAATCACATCTCTTTTTATTTTTTTCTCCCTCTAAATGTGTTGTCTTGATAGCACTTCTAAATTGGTTTTCATTTTAACAACCGATACATGGACTAGCTACTTGGAAGCCAGGCCACTAAACTTACTAACGACTTTGAAAAAGCAATAAATAGAGTAGATACAAAATGATGTTGTGTTCTTTCATCACTCTCCTTGAAGAATGTAACTGATTTACAGCTCTTTTTATTAAGGGAAGCATTTGATATCACATTTCGCAACAGTTTGTGATGCATTTAATGTATCAATAGTCATTTTTCATTGTTTACTTAATGCTGCAGTGAAATTTTAACCCCTTCTAGATATTCAGAGTTCTGGACAAGAGATGCTGGAGCAAAGTGCTGTACCAGCCATGAATCACCGGTCAAATGAGAACTGTAACTGTTGCTGTCTAATACATCAAATGAACTGGAGCTTAGAAAAAAAAAATCACACTAGAGAAATGACAGAATGACAGTTAAGTTTGAGTTATTCCTTTTTCAGGTATTATTTCTGAGGAGACCAGATATAAGATAATCCACTTCTGTAAATTAGTGAAATAATGTAATATCTTGTACTTGTTTTGAAAGATGTAGAGAAAATTTGCCCCCCAACAACCGTGCAAGACCTGGTAGCCCACCAAAACATTCACAATCAGATAAACAGCACATTTAATCTTTGACAGAAAGATGAAAATCAAGCTCTGCCCTTCACATCTAAAAAATCCACATGTATTTCTGTCTATCCTTCAACTTTTTAAAGGTCAGGAAGCATGTGTAGCTATCAAGCTGTTACTGAGAAAACAAACTAGGTAAAAACAGAAGAGAATTTTATAATCAAATAAAGAAGCTGCTGGTGTTCTCAAAACAATGGACTGTCTACTCCAGGCTTTGGAATCACTGAATGTGTTTGGGATTGCTTGGATCATGAGAAGCAGAAATACAACAACATCTCCAACAGCACTACCTAATACTTTGGAGGTGTGGAAAAAAAGCCCCACAGATTTCTTTGAAAAACTGAATGTCAGCCTCCCAAAAAGAATAGAATCTGCAAAAAGTCAAAAAGTGTACATGCTAAATACCGAAATACTTCTGTGTACTTTTCTCTGTCATTTGCACAGTACCGTGCATTACATTTTATACAATACTGTAAATGTTGTAGAACTGGGCATGGAGCTACTCAAAATTTTTGTTGTTTTGGTTGCTGCTAATTACCTTTCGTTTTTCTGATTTAAAAAAACACTTGATAGTGTTTTACATTTACATATCTTTTTATTTAAGGTTTTACTCTATTGTTGGGAGATCACAATCAGGATCAGTATCCAAATACAGTACTGTCCAAATATTTATATTTACAAAATACAAGTACAGGTGCACTCAAACAAGTTATTTGATTTATGCCATGCAGTCCATACTAATCACATATTGGTTTCTGGGCACATCTTTGTAGTCATGGCATCTGTATTCCAGGACAAAGTAATTCGTCAAAGCAGTCGTCAAGGCCTTAGTACAAGTATTATTAAAATTTTTTGTATTCTGTTTTTTAAAATTGTGTTGAAAAAATTGCTTAAATTAAATTAGGAGGTTTAGTTTTGTTTTTTAAGTACGACTGTTTTGTCAAATAATTAAGCTATTCAGGATTTTACTTTTTGAGCATTGTGAAATTAGCACAGCAATATGCTTAGATAAACTCTAGATCTAACTTAGGTAACTTAGATCTAACTCTGACAACCTCTTGTTTGATTTAACGTTTGCAATTGCAGTGCTTATAAATGCGAATAAGTCCATTCATCTCCAAATGTTTGTCTTCTAAATCAGTCTTTGCCTTTTCTTTCACTACTAGCTAGGAGAGATTGTTTTGCTAAGTGGCCTGCAGTCTGCGCCAGTTCATTGAGAAACGGGGCTTTCACACTATGTTGTGCACGTCCTGTCTTGCAGATATTTTACTGACACAGTGACCCCTGACTCTACAACATGACCAAATCTGAAGAATCACTAAAGAAAACAGGCAGGATGGCTGTAATGTGCTGCATGTACGTCCATTATCACTGGATCTTATTTCACCGTAACTAAACATTTTATCGCAGATGAGTGGCAGCGGCGTCTAATGTGCTTCAAACATGTGCAGTAAATGAGTCTTCCAGTTCACTTGCCACATCACTTCCATTTTTTTTTATCAAATAAAAGATATTGGAAGTAAATTAATTATAGAGCTTTACAAATGCTTTGCTTTATAAGTACCAAGTCCTCACAGTGAGAAAAAAGAAATCCTGTATAGAAATAAATCGATAATCGCTTTATAATTGCATTGCAGCCCTCTGAATCGTAACCGAATCAAATTATGTGCCAAGAGATTCCCACTCCTACAGTGAACAGTATATATATATATATATATATATATATATATATATATATATATATATATATATATATATATATAAATATATATATATAATTTTTTTTGTTTTGTTTTTTTTGTTTTTGTGTTAAGATTTTTACATTTTTTTTTTTAAGTTAACTTTTAAAATTTTTTTCACTTTTCAAAATTCATTTCATCGTGCAGTCAGATTGGATGGATTATCTGTTTCGAGGTTTCCAAGCTTCTCCCCTGCTAGTGACAGTACTATAGAGCTGTTCATTCAGGTGGGGTGGGGTGGGGGTGAAGGACATTTACATGAGTGGGGCGAAGTGGGGGGGGGGCTTGCCAAAGATAAACAAGAGAATTAGGAGCCTGCTATGTGTGCCAATACAATTAACACAAGCTGCATTCAAATCGTATTAGAGAAATGTCAGAGAATAAATGGCAAAAAGGAATTTGAAAAACTGCCTGACCTGTCTTTATTATGTTTTGTGAGAGGGAACTAAGCAGATTTGGGGAGCGTGTATCAATCACGGAGAGTCTGCAGAGATAAACCTATTACTTGTAAGTTATCAAAGTGCTTCAGAAAATTACAACTGCTCCCCTTTAGTGCAGAGATGTTCTACACATTGTTCGCAGATCCCCTGAACACCGTCTCCGAAAGCTGATTAACAGAGAGTCTAATACCAGAACGTCTGCTTGTATTAGAGAGCCGACTTAGCTATTCTTCTTGTACTGTACCTACAATGTAGTAGTACTTTATTTCTTCGGGTCTCTCCATCTGTCTTCCTGACATTTTAGCCTTTCATCTATCTGATTTTTTTTCCAACTCACTGTTCCACACACACCTTTTCTCACTCTTTCTTTACCTCCACTTTCTCTAAGCTGGGATTGAAGACCCATTGCATCAATAGTGTTTTTTGGAGTTAGATAGCAGAATGAGGCCCGAGGGAGATGCAGAAAGAGTGGTACACAGCAGACCATCTCTAAATCACGCCATGGTGCTTCACTCAGAGTTGCTTGTCACCTCCCTTGTGCAGTTGCTCATTACATGCTGCCACTTACATGTTGATTACTGCATCCCTCTGGGTCTTTACCCTTTACCCTCCATCGCTGGACGTTCACTCAGCCAAGCACTAAAGCCATCTTGTTGTTCCAAGCTTCAGAAGATATTTTTCAAAATGAGTGAATAAAAAGATCACTTTGAAATGGAAGGGAATGTAGTTTTTTTGGTGATTTATTCTTTGTAATCTGTGATTTTTAAAGATCCATAAAATAAAAATAATAATGATATTTTCATGAAAAGAGTTATTCTTAGAGAGTAATTACACAAGAGACATATAGAAGGTTCAACCAAATCCAAGACATCTGGCTAAAAGTCCTTTTGAAGATTCGCTGTATGATTTGTACAGTTTAAAGCTCACTCTGGCTTTCTCTAGTGTATGTATCTTTTGATATCTTAATTGAGGAATAGCTCAGCGAAAGTGTCTTTAAAGAAATAGACTGCTCCCAGCATGTACAGCGCTAAAGCATTTTGCCTATTGAGTTGAACCCTTGAGGCGCACATAGTAATGATACTCTGTGATGCTTGCTGAATCACACATTAGTGCCTCAGTTAGAAAATACTTCACATTTAATTGCAAAAGAGAGAAGAAGAGATGGGGTGGTTCATGTGGAAAAAGGCTGGGTCTGGGGAAGGGAGCACTAAGGAAGTCAACTGGGAGAAAGCAGTTGAGGAAAAAGTTGTTACTGTAGTTACAATGAAGCCTCAAGTTGATAATTAAGAGTTCAGTGAAACAGCGTGTTCCTGCCTGATGCTTTGACAGGTGGAACCAGTCCAGCAACTTGTGTTAATGACCTCTTTGCTGAAAGTGTTATTTATTAATTGCATTAGGTCGGGAACTCTTGCTCATCTTCAAGCTGCTTTATTCGTCTCTCTGGGTGCTCGACTGGTGTTAGTGCAGAGATGAGATTTCTTGCAGCCACATACTGTACTGACAGCATATTTGGTTTCTGCATAGATTACTAGAGTGACAAAGGCATCCATCTTGACCCTTATTCATCCCTGTGCTAAAGTGTTTCTGCTAGTTTTATGTATATGCATTTTTATTCATTTAAATTAAAATAACCTGAGGCTCATAATCAAATTATATTTCAAAACAAGCAGTTTATATCTGTAATTGCTCTGTCCTCTTCTGTGTGTTTATTAAGTGTGTGACTCCACACATCTGCCTTCTTGTGTTAAATGTTTCACCAGGGGAAACTGAAATCATTACAAAAATTGCATCGTTACACATGCTTGCCAGCTCCA
The DNA here is from genome assembly GCF_015220715.1 of Pygocentrus nattereri. NCBI lineage: Eukaryota > Metazoa > Chordata > Actinopteri > Characiformes > Serrasalmidae > Pygocentrus > Pygocentrus nattereri. The sequence goes on along the minus strand of NC_051218.1, from coordinate 24,391,756 downwards.
ATTAGAAGCATTTACATACACAATGAGCTGTTGGGTAGTGCTGCCACAGAGTTAGGTAGGACTGCTGGCTATCGCTTGACATGTAATTCATTTTAGCTGTGAGGAGTCCTGTAGGCGAAAGTTAATTTCCTAAAATTAAACTTACCGTATTAGCTGAAAGATTTATGCTAATCTGACCAGAGAGTCTCTACGGCATCAATTTTTTATAATGCTCATGGCTGTGGAAAGAGTGCAGAAAGAGACAGACAGGCAGAGAGAGAATTTGTTTTTGTTGCATTTGCTCTGTTAGACTGTGTGGACTTTGCATTAGCAGATTTATAGGCTGCTTTTCTTACTGGATGTTAGCCTAATCGACAGTCTTTCAGATCATTGTTGTTTAATGACAACAGCTCTGTTGCAGTCAAGTCCCAGATTTGAAGCAGTTATTTATTACAATTTACAAAATAAATGCATAGCTTAAAAAATCAACTTCATTAGAATAATTTATTAGCATGAAATGAGTAAAAAGTGTGTTATGAACTCTTCATGGCCTGTGAACCATAAAAAATATCTTACCTGTTTTTCTGACAATGCATGGAGAATTTTTCAACAATCCAGTAGTATATCGCTGTTATCAGATCAAAACCTCATATCTCCAAAATGGTAACTTTACAGGAGAAGGAAAAACATACTTTACTTTTCAGTGGAACCAAACTTTTTTCCAAGTCATACTGGGTCATTTCTGTTGGTCCATTCATCATGAAATTTACACACAATGTAAAGGACCATGGATATAAATTGAAAAACGACATAAATTGAGATACAAGGTTTTGTTAGGACTTCAGTGAAATGTACATCAGTAAGTTGTGGATATATAATACGATAACCGTATTACGTAAAAGGTTCTTGCTGGTCTTAAGGAATGTGTATGTGGGCACATGTTTGTGTAGATAAGCTTGAATCTCAGATTTCTAATGAGGCTTCTTATTGTTACACCAGTCTGACTCAACTTCATGACTTTGTATGTCATCCCAAGGTCGTTTTTCCCCTGGTCCTCTACATTCTGAGCTTGTGCGTGCATGCATGTGTGTGTGTGTGTGCGCATACGGTATGTGTGTGCGTGTGAGGAGACACAGCCCATCAGTCGGGTTTCATCAGACTGTGTGGGGAGTGATGATTGACTTCTCCGCTGCATGAGACTTGTAGGACAAGGGGCCTGAGAGGAGCTCACCAAGGGGTTGGGTAGCAGATATAGGCATTTGCTGAGTGAAGCTCCAGGAGCATTAACAAGCCATAGGCACTGGAGCTGAAACCTCAAAACACGGTCTTTCCCTGGTCAACACTGGTCCCACGCAGCAGGGTGGTCAAACAGCAGTGCCTCCTCCATCTCACTCACCATGACATCCTTACTCGAAACAACTGGGTCCTCCCGTTGTGTGTAATTTCTTCTTCTTCTTTTCTTTTTCACTGACAGTGGTGTTATGTTGGCCTTTTGGGATTTTCAAAGGCCCTGAAATAGCATGTTCCCTCCCCTGCCAATTCAGCCCATTGCCTGTCTCCCTTCCTTCAAAATGAAAATGTCTTGTGGACATGACAGAGGAAATGAAGAAGAAAAACAAACCAGTAAAGTGAGTGGTAGCCTAACCACAATGCTGTTAGCTAGAGAGCAAGTTTGTGCATGTTAAGCACATGCTTGTGATTGAGGATCTGGGTCTTCATTGCGCTTGTCCATGCCAGCAGTGTTTGTTTTGTAATAGTCGTCTCTGAGGGTGAGAGGTATCCATTATCGTGTGTGAGCCTCCACTTCCTCCTCTGTATAATCTGCTGTTTGTGTCAGTTTTGTGAGTATGCCGGGGGGAGGTGTGTTGGCAGGAGTGATGGAGCGAATAAACAAATATCAGAAACCACAAGGAAATTATTTCCCTTCTGTACATGTTGCACAACCCCAAAACAAGAAAGTTTGGTCCTGAATGCCTCATGGGGGAAGGTTTATATGCATAACATTTGATAGGAATGAAAACTAGCATATTTTGTCTTGTGTTGTTCTTTATGGATCCTTTCTGCCTTGTAAGTCTGGGTGTAGAGGGTTTGGCTGATGTTTTGATCAGCAGACTGAGAGCACTCAGCTGTCAAAGTGGATTCTGACAGAGCGTGTCATGTCTTTTGTCTCTGTTCTGGTTTCCTGCTTGTGTAAGCTGAGGTAAGAGAAGAGTTTCATTGGCTTAAATACAGTTTGCTCCCACACGCTGTTTTCACAGTCCTCTGAAAATGACTCAAGAAACGATCCCCCACCCTTTCTCTCTCTTTTTTTCTAACGCTCACTTTCTGTCTCTCTTTTCTCACTGAACAGGGTGGCATACAGACACATCATCATATTCTGGGAAGTGAAAGCAAAAACAACACTGCATGTCAGAAAAAATTCAATTTAATGTGCTGGACTGTTGTTGCAGTGTGGCAGAGAGAGGTTGGGAAAGGGTGGGTGGTGGACACTGGTGTAGCTACACTGCAGATTTATTCACATTCAGAGGGCCATTTCAGTTGACCTTGCATTGCTGGGGAAAGCTTGTGTAAACCAACACCTAATAAATCAACTTTAACAAGCCCACTACTAGCCAAGCAACGATGCAACACCAACCTAGCAATGTAGATTAATCCAACTCCTTTCAGCAAGCATACCTGTAGATTCGATTTGCCTGATTGCATTCCATGAGATGTCAGTGTTATTTAATTGCTCTAGAGAATGCATCTTATCTCTGCCAAATTTCTCTGTCAGACTTTCCCCACACCACCACCAACCACCTCCACTATGATTCTCCCTGCTGTCACTACTGCTGCAGGTGAGATGAAAGCTGTTGTGATTGTAGCAATGCATAATTAAAAGACTTAGTAATTTTTAAATGATACCAGAAATTTGATTAGATGCTTGCTGGGTATTTCAAAAGCTCTCATGTTTATGACGGGTTTGGGTTGGCTAGGAGTTTTTATGGCTCAACATATTTTAATTCAACATGTGTGCATATACCATCAATAATTCAAATTTTATGTCAATAACAATAGAAGCATTATAGTAAAAGTGTTTTATGTTGAAGTGATACTAGTATTTACTCAGCTTATTACTACTTGTTTGGCTTCAGTTTTTTTATGTTAAGCTATTTTGAATGATTGATACAAATAGCTACAAATCATAGCATGATTTTTTTTCTCTCATGTGAATGAGAGAGCAAAATTGATAGACAGAAAGAAAAAGAGAGAGGGAGAAAAATACATATGCTTTTTTTTTCTTCCTCTGCAGGACCACAATATGAGTGACTGGCTGGATAATGTGGAATAGTAATTGTGAGTGAGGCAGTTGTGTTTAGAGTGATGTATTCGGACCTGACATTGACAGGCAGTCACTCAAACACTACCTTGCAGTTGACAGGTGGTCTGTAGAGGATTAGATTAGCTCACACTGCACAAACACTCCTTCACCCTTGCTGTCTAGCACCAGAATCCTCTTCAGCTCACTCAATCAGTGACCAGCCTGGTGGAGAGAGCTTTGCGGTGTGTGTTTATATATGTATGTGAGGCCACATATAGGCATTAGATGAAGAAGGAATGCAGAAGGTGAAGTTATCCGGATGTCATATTTCCAGGTTTTGAAGTGTAGCACAGTGGAGCAGGGTGAATATCAATGTGTGGAGAGCTGATGATGGCGAGCGGAGCTGACACACTGTCACAAAGTGATGAAAAGCAATGTAAGATGATTTGGCGGCATCACTCCTGCTAGCCACGCGTTGGGGAGGGGGAGATGGAGGGGCAGCAGTAATTGTGCGTGGTGCGGCGGTGGGACGAGGGGAGGTGCACAGGTGCTGCTGGTGGCCTTCTTTCCCAACATGTCCACTCACTGTTACACCAGCTCACCGTCAGCCAGTGCTGGCACGCCATCTGAATCTCCAGAGAGAGACAGAGTAAGCGCAGGGGAGGGAGTGATGGAGACAGAAAAGAAGTTGAGGAAGTTTGATAAGGCATGATTGTTAATGACAGAGACATTTTTTTTCTTCCTGACATGGTGGGATGGCACACTCTGAACACTCAGTTCAAATTATAGTACCTCTGAGTTTTTGCACATAATTATTATTATAACACATACAGTGGGGAAAAAAGTATTTAGTCAGTCACCAATTGTGCAAGTTCTCCCACTTAAAAAGATGAGACAGGCATGTAATTGACATCATAGGTAGACCTCAACTATGACAGACAAAATGAGGAAAAAAAATGCAGAAAATCACATTGTCTGATTTTTAAAGAATTTATTTGCAAATAATGGTGGAAAATAAGTAATTGGTCACCTACAAACAAGCAAGATTTCTGGCTGTCACAGACCTGTAACAACTTCTTTAAGAGGCTTCTTTGTCCCCCACTCATTACCTGTATTAATGGCACCTGTTTGACCTTGTTATCTGTATAAAAGACACCTGCCCACAACCTCAAACAGTCACACTCCAAACTCCACTATGGTGAAGACCAAAGAGCTGTCGAAGGACACCAGAAACAAGATTGTAGACCTGCACCAGCCTGGGAAGACTCTGTCTGAATCTGCAATAGGCAAACAGCTTGGTGTGAAGAAATCTACTGTGGGAGCAATAATCAGAAAATGGAAGACCTACAAGACCACTGCTAATCTCCCTCATTCAGGTGCTTCATGCAAGATCTCAGCCCGTGGGGTCAAAATGATCACAAGAACGTCTAGCAGAAATCCCAGAACCACACGGGGGGACCTAGTGAATGACCTGCAGAAAGCTGGGACCAACGTTACAAAGGCTACTGTCAGTAACACACTACGCCGCCAGGAACTCAGATCTTGCAGCGCCAGACATGTCCCCCTGCTTAAGCCAGTACATATCCGGGCACATCTGAAGTTTGCTAGAGAGCATTTGGATGATCCGGAAGAGTATTGGGAGAATGTTTTGTGGTCAGATGAAACCAAAGTAGAACTGTTTGGTACAAACACAGCTTGTCGTGTTTGGAGGAGAGTGAATGCTGAGTTGCATCCAAAGAACATCATACCAACTGTGAAGCATGGGGGTGGCAACATCATGCTTTGGGGCTGTTTCTCTGCAAAGGGACCAGGACGACTGGTCCGTGTACATGAAAGAATGAATGGGGCCATGAATTGTGAGATTTTGAGTGCAAACCTCCTTCCATCGGCAAGGGCATTGAAGATGAAACGTGGCTGGGTCTTTCAGCATGACAATGATACCAAGCACACTGCCAGGGCAACAAAGGAGTGGCTTCGTAAGAAGCATTTCAAGGTCCTGGAGTGGCCTAGCCAGTCTCCAGATCTCAACCCCATAGAAAACCTTTGGAGGGAGTTGAAAGTCCGTGTTGCCCGCCGACAGCCCCAAAACATCACTGCTCTGCATGGAGGAATGGGCCAACATACCAGCAGCGGTGTGTGCCAACCTTGTAAAGACTTACAGAAAACGTTTGACCTCTGTCATTGCCAACAAAGAATATATAACAAAGTATTGAGATGAACTTTTGTTATTGACCACTTATTTTCCACCATTATTTGCAAATAAATTCTTTAAAAATCAGACAATGTGATTTTCTGAAATTTTTTTCCTCATTTTGTCTCTCATAGTTGAGGTCTACCTATGATGTCAATTACAGGCCTCTCTCATCTTTTTAAGTGGGAGAACTTGCACAATTGGTGACTGACTAAATACTTTTTTTCCCCCCACTGTATGAACAGTTTGGTATTGAGTTTTGCACAGATGAACTATGCTTTGTGAATCACACACTGAGGGAGGAGTTATAGAGTTTCATGGCCACAGGTAAGAATGACTTCCTGTGGCGCTCTGTGGTGCATTTCGGTACAGTGAGTCTTGCACTGAATGTGCTCCTGTGTCTCATCACCGTGTCATAGAGTGGGTGGGAGCCATTGTCCATAATGGCCTGCAGCTTAGAATTGAGGACGTAAAGTTACATGCTTACACATAGAGTGCAGCAGTTTTCTTATGGTCCAGTGATAGCACCTTTCTAGCAACATGCTCTTATCAGTGACCTTATGAAGTACTCTGCTTTCTTTTTTTCTTCCCATATTGGTGCCCTAAATGTAACACTAACTTGAATTGTATATTTTCATTACACAACAACTAGATAACTCAAAATGAAATAATAATTAATTAAATGCAGTAATTTCATTTACATGAATGCCTGTTGATTCAAATAGGATCAAATTTAGGTGAACCTCTTTTAAATTTTAAATGCTTTGAATCAGTTATTATAAGTATAATAAACTTGAATAATACTTTACAGAAACTTCTCTGCCTTTAATGTTTCTTGACCCGGCAATTGCTTAACCCATGTGTAAGGTTGGTTTGTTCTAGCGCAAAGCTATATTCTAAATCATAGACCTTTTTGCAGTACCTCAACTACTGTTCATAAATAGTTCTTGATTCTGTGAATCCCATGATTGAATATGCATCTCAGTTTTCTATGCATGTCGACATGTTGACTGCAGAAACATGGTTACAGTTATTTTTAGCCAAGTGCTGAGAAAGTTTACAGCACTTACAGAAACATCAATGTTTATAATCCATTGGCAGTGAGGTATTAATGAAGTTTACTAAATTCTTTTTTTCTTTTTCTTTTTTTTTTCAATGTGTTGCAAAATGTAGTGTAATGGTGTGTTTTTTTTTTTGTTTTTTTTTTTAAACTTGATTGGAAACCTATACACTTTCTTTATATATCGCTTCTTTCTTTTTGGCCCTTAGTCCACCACAAAAAATGCACTTTAGCTCCCAAAGACAAAACTATGGGCCACACTGTACTAGACAATTGATTTTTTTCTCACATGATTTAATAAGAACAAATGTAGTTTCAGTGTGCTTGGATATTTGTTGGTCTGAAAGAGCAACATTAATATTAATATAATATCTCAATATTAGCTGTCCTAATTGCTCTGTCTGTGTTGTACATGACCTGTATACTTCAGAATAATTGGAAATAATGGAAAAATACATCTCTGAACTAGTTGCAAAGTGCCCTTAATCTAATACCCATCATAGCATTCTTTCCCTAAGAAATAGTCCCTGAGCTCACAGCTCAATTTGACGATACCAGTTTGTTGCATAAGCACTGTGTTACACAGTGCACCTAATCAAAGACTGCTACCTGTCCTAATTGTACCCCTGACATGCTGTCTGGTTTTCTTTGGTTGTAACATAAAGATTTGCATTTCATCCTGGAAGATGAGTCCTCTCTGATACAATAGTCTTATTGAAGTCCTTTTCTCCAGATGTTTTTCCATAGAAAAAAAATTGTGTTATTCAGATCTCTATAATTCATTTCAGTATGCAGAATTAATGCTTCTGGTCATGGAGAGACTTCTCAAAATGTTGCAGTCCTTTTGAAATTCAAAATGAGCAGACACTACATTGTACTTACTCTCCCAAGTTTAGCGTGCATCTGATAAATTCATATTTTGCATTTCTTATAACTGATCATGGACATGCCGACTTGGGCATTGTTATGGACGTAATTAGGAAGACGATCAAACAACGTCTTTTTAATATAAATCTTCCCCCACTGTATTTTAGTTTTAAAATGCCACCCCTGTATTTCCATTTTGATTTCCATTCCTAGCCCTACTTTGCATCAGTGTGTCTTTCAGACCTTAATGAGGTCCTGCGTCGGGAGAGCGTCTGGTTTTAGATCTCAAATCACCAGCTGCACCATTACTCTCATGTTGTCATGTCCATTGGTAATGAATACATTTTGCTCTTCTAGAAATTATATTAAAAAGCCCAGATTATTATTGAAAAATGAAGTGGAGGAGCCATGGCAGTATGAAATTCCAGACTGCTGGTTATAATAATAGAGCCTTGGTAGCTCGCTTTGAATTATAGATTTTGCTCGAGTGATTGGATAAGGTGAGACCACTGAAAGTGAGACTTAATAATTTACCGATTACATTACTGTGTAGATAATTGCTTAGGCAAGATAGAGTTTATTGTTTGGAAAGAAAGAATTTAGATGAACACTGAAATAGCTTATGCTAAATACCTTTGTGTCATAGTACAACAGTAATAGACATAGTGAACTGTTCTCTTGTGTAGTGGTAAACCTTGACCGCTATATGTTACACATGTAAAGTTACAGTGAACAGGATAGTAGACCTTGGTCTTTCATGTATTTAAGTGCTAGGTAAATATGCAGAGAAATAAGTCGCAAACCACTGCATTTTTAACATATACAAAAAAGGCTATGTTTACTTTACAAATATGTTTTCATGGCTCTTTTTGGGAAGGAAAAGTGTGAAGGGCCAGGAAGCTCTCGTTCATTCTTTGATTGCATTCCATTATCTTGGAGTAAAAATATCAATAATACCTTTTGCACTTTGAGACCTTTCCTCCGCCTTAGCCCGTCAAATGTGAGGTCTCTGAATGATGAGTGACACAGAGGGTCCCCATGGCAACAGTGCTGAAAGTGTTTTGCCATACAGCGATGCCCCCTGTCCTAATTTAGACCTTTAGATCATAGATGTGGGAGAAGGAAAGCTTGAAGGTGAACACTGTTTTGGCCTGCTTAGTTGTGTCTGCTGTTAATTCCAGGCTTTATTACTGAATGTATTATGTGTGTGTATGTATGTTGTAATGCCGGAGACACTTTTGTGAGTGCAATAGGTGGGCGTGGGTGGTCGTCTCATTTCTATGGGGAAAAAAAAAAGTGCCTTGCCCCATGCACAGAGCATTCATGCATGCACACAAGGGACATGATGCACAGGTTGGAGGTAAAAAATTTTATATTGTGGATGTTAATGTTGCAAATTATTCTACAGACCTTACATACTCAGTTTGAGTATGAATCAGTCTGGATTGAATAAATTAAGGTTCTTTTAATAGAACATTTTTAACATGTGCTGTGCTGACTTCCAACAAAATAAACCCCAAAAATCATAACCCATAGAGATTAAAATTGCTTTATAAAAAGCCCAGTCATTTGAGTGTGGGTGTCTGTAGTTTGCTGTAGTTTCATGAAACAATGGGAAATGAGACTGGGAAGAGACCCGAGGGCATTTGGTGATAGTTATAAATTGGATCGTTTCTTATGTATTAAAGTCATTTTCCCCGTAGTTTGTGTTAGATTTGACCAACTTCTTTGGCTGCCCGTCCATGGCTTGTAGAAAAAGCAGACACACAAAGCGAAATATGAAATTATTTCATTATTACATAGCTGATAGTTGGGTCAAGCCCACGTACACACCAAAGCCCACGTATACACAACAAAACCCACATGCATAAGAAGTTTAAAAAAAAAAAAAAGAAGAAGAGAGACGGAGCCAACATGTCCTAGTTGGTGAAGCACCTCACCCATAGACATGCCAGCTTTTACAAAGAGCATCAGGTTAGCAAAGTGAAAGATAACAATCGCATCATGCTCTTGCTTACAAATATAAGTCAAACAAGTGTGATTTATTTTGTGACAAGCAAACTTTCTTCACCATCAGAGTTTGACGAGACAGTTAAGGGCAATGATAACTTTGATTTAAATTGGCAAACATAAGCTTCACCATAACTTGCAAGCTACTAAAAATATGGTAAGTATGCAGATCAACAACACCAGTTCTAAACTATTGGTTATCATTATTGGAAGCGGCAATCATTGCGTGTGCTTAGTAGAGCACAGATGTCTACTATGGATGTGTATTGAGTCTTAAACACTTCATGTGTTAAATGCTTTAAAATCTGGTTGCAAATATAAAGAAAACTTTTAAGTAAATCAGCTTAAGGTTATAAAGGACACCAGATTTTGCTCACCATAAGCATATGTTTTTTTTATTAAAAATTTTTTTCAGTCATTAATGTGCCCACATTGGCTTTGATATATTTGTTAGCAAAGCATACGCTAAATGTTAAAACAGAATATGGATGATAAAACAACATAGGAAAAAATGACAAATAGACTTATGAATATATAAAAAATTCAGGACATTGTGTAGATAACCAGGTACCAAGTCCCCCCCTCCCTTTTTCTGTTAGGTACTAGGTTGACAAGTACAGTGTGCCTTTGATGTTAAGATCATCCAAACACCCAAAGGATTGGCCAGGATGCTCATAGCACAAAATATTTGCATATTCCAGATTTCTGTGATATGAGCATTGTAAAAGCCAGTGATGCAATATATTAAAATCATATATTCTTTAACTCTAGTCTGTGGTGCCTGTGAAGCCTGCATTTGAGGGTTTGCATGTTTACAGGTGAGTGAGCTATGCACTCATTAATCATTACCCTCGCACTTCCAAGTGTGTGAGTGTGAGTGTGTGTGTGTGTGTGTGTGTGAGTGTGAGTGTGTGTGTGAGTGTGTGCATGTGCGCGCATGTATGTAGTGTCTCATGCTGACAGATTTTTTTTTTCTCCCTGACACTAATAAGACATGGCATGCAGGTACATTTCCTGTGCATGCCTAAGGTTAAAAGAAGTGTTTCTCTCCACTTCGTGACTTCTAAATGTAAACTGCTGCGTCACTGAACTTTTTTTTTTTTTTAATCCACTTCCATAGTACGAGAATTAAGCATGAAATTGTAGGAGCCACAGCACTGCCAGCGGAGCAGCCCTGTTTCTGCTGTTGTCAGATTCTGGTCTGAGAAAGTGACACCAAAGCTGGTTTTAGATGAGTGGCCATTACCTTCTCACTGAGCCCAGACTCTGTCATCTTCTGAGGTGAACATTCGGTTTTCAGGGGTGAAGGAACAGTTGGTAATATTGGAGGTGAGCTCTCTCATCACAGAGCAGGATGACCATTGATTTTTTTTTTTTTTTTGAGGAAATAGGAAAGACTAATATTATTCATGATTTTTTTCTCCTATATGCCTTCATTGATTTGCTCGTTCCTGTAAGTGGTCAATGTCTGTTTGGGTGCAAGTGATTTCTCAAAATTTAACCACAGGTTCTTTGGAAAAGTGCTGGCGAGGTGAGTAAGTAAGAAAGTACACATGGTGTCTTGTCTAAAATTTATTTTCCCCACTAAAGCCTTATTATTTTCTGTACCCTGTTCATAATGATTAGAAGCCTTAAAATCTGCTGCCTGGACAACTAGTAGGTGTGGAGCTTATTTGTGTCTGTCCATTTCATTAGTTTTTACAGATGAGGCAGAAAACAAAATAACGAGGTTACGCTTCGCAGATGATAATAAGAGTGGCCAAAAGAGAGAGAGAGAAAGAACAGAAGAGGGAAGAAAAAGATATTATTACTTGAAAAAAAGGAGAATAAGCTTCTAGCCAGGTTCAAAGAAGCTAATGGGAACATCTCATCGAAAACTGAAGAGACTTTGCGTTTCAATGAAGTCTTTTCACAGCCATATTTCAGGGTGCTGCATGTGTTCTTCTAATAACTTGTACATTGAAGCAAAGCCTTTTTACAAGGCTGTAACCCAGAAACACAAAAAAGAGAATTAGTATAGAAGTAGGTCCATTAACATGTCTGGGGTCACAGTTAATGGCTTTTATTATTTAGTTACTCAACATTTTCCAGTGAGCTTAAACTCCATGTTGTGAATCACTGCAATAAACACTCATTTCACCTCCTGTGTGCAAGTCCAAACACTGGGCACTGTAGGGCCACCCAATATATTGTCAGTACCAGTATATCATGATAAGGATGTTTAATTATTGTCATTCAGAAAATCAACAAAGCATGTGATTTGATCAGGGTCACGCAAAGTTGCATACAACTGAGTGTGTGATTATATGTGTGTTTTATGTGTGTGATGATCTGGTCAGTAAGTGTTTATTTGTACTTAAAAACGCTAATATTAGGAAAATGATTGTAGAAGAAGTATTATAAGTTTTACATATATTGATGTATTCATCCATGCAATGGCTAGAGGTGTTCAGGAGACATGTAAAAAAAACTTTTTTTTTCCAGTCTAGCTCACAAGATTTCAACTGTTTTTTTTTGTAAAATATAATAATATAATAATTCTTGTTACTTTCCATTGTGTTTGTTTATTTGCATTTTTGTAATGATTTTACAAGCAAAAACACACTCCCTGCCAATATAAATAGCTTTAAATAATGTACTTAGATGCCTAAAATGTGTCCCTGCTGTCACATTGTTTGTAAAAGTATTTTTATTCTATTTCTGCTCTTTACTCATGATATCCGGCAGTTAAATGCAATGTGTGTCATTTATTTGCGGTTTTAGATTGTTTTGAAGGAACAGATTGAGATTCATATGAATGGAACTCCTGAAGTCCAACATGCTATCGACATTGAAACCTAAACTAAAACAAGATATTTTTGAAGATTGCCTGAAGAAAATAAGGTCAGAGTTTGAGGTTAGCCAATGATAAAGTAGACCTCTGTGTTCTGAGTTTGATGCGTGTTCTTTCTTTTGAAGTTGATTGAAAGTTTGTGTGTTGCAGAACACGTGTGAGTGCTGTTGTGAGGTTTATATCACACATGTGGTTGAGTCAGTGCTATTAATGAGAGCCTGTAACTTCTTTCCCCAGCATGACGGACAGCTCTGTCCAGCTCTGGTCCACTTTTAATTAGGGCACCCCGTCTGAGATTAGAGGCAGGGACACCCAAGGGGTTCCTATTTCCATCCTGTTTGAACTGCTCTCCCAGTAGTGAGTGAACGGCATTGCCAGACCCACATCTTTAGTCTCAGCACGCTCCAAGCGACACGGTGCTCTCCCTTAACACCTTACTTCCTTAAAATAACCCTTACGACTCTCCCAAGCAACACTTATTAATGGAAATCGGGGCTAGACTGGGTGGTAATGGAGTCCAACTCTGGTTCCGAGGCTTTGCCACACTCCCAGTGTAGTGAAATTAAGAGAAGTGTCACTTGTAATTGGGCTGCTCTATGTGCCTCTGTGTGCCACGCTCTTGAGAGGAGAGCAATCTTGAGCTTCTAACTGGGCCAGACTTTTCAAAATAGCCCTCATGAAGCTCTTTGGAGGATCTAGTGCGAGATCAAAACAGATTTGACATGTGGCAATATGTGGAGTTATTTTTTTCATTGCTAGGGCACTTCATGTTTTTTTAAAGTCAGTTTTATTATGATACAAAGAAGTTGTTCAGTTGTGACTGACATGCGAAGCATTATTTTTGACTGACAGCTGTTGTTTGGAGCATGCTCGGAACAGTGCAGACTGATCAGCACTTCACTCACTGGGGAACAAGAGATTGGAGCCTCTAAGCAGTGAAGTGAGGCCAGGCTCATTGAGCTCTCCAAAGTGGTGTGCTCTTTTTTGTTTAGGAAAATGTCCTCTTCCGCCTTCTTTTTCTGAGCTCTTGATCTTTCTTCTCTCCTTTAATCTAAAAAACATAACATACTTATTACTTTATTTATACTCCCCTGGTGTAAAGAGAGAGAGATTTTTTTTTCTTCATCCCTTTCTGAGAGATAAGCTCCTCCTTCCCTAAGACGAGGTGAGGCTTGGCTTTTTGTGTTGTGGGCTGCTTATCCTCTCTGGTGGAAGTTGTGTGGCAGAGAGACAATTTCTGGCCAAGACACACATGGATGCAGGCTTGAGAACTATCATTCACGTTCAGTTTACCAAATGGACATGCTTTGGATAGAAGCTTTTTGTGGGATGAAACAAGCCACTCTCTGTCTTATGTTTCTCTAATGAAATTACAAAGTATTAGGAGAAGCATTGTGGGGACTCTGATGAAATCAGGCATCCTGGTTGAAAATTACTTTCTAGATGGTGCCACATTGCATTCGTGGTGGTGGTGTTGGGTTGATTTTTTTTTTTTTTTTTTTTTTTCCCCCCCACAGCTCATCCCCTTCCTCCTGTCACTGAGGAGCTGATTAAGGAAAGATGGGCTTTTGCATTTAAAAATAAGGGCACACTCAGCTCAATTCTCCACTTCACTAGCATCGTAACATCTGCTCTATAAAAGTAGATTTCTTTCAACCCAGAGAACTCTGCTGGTAGATTGAGTTGTATTATCTAGAGCCACAATAGTTGACCTTGCTCTGTGCTCTGTTGTACAGGTATCTTGTTCTTGTTCTTTCAGGCTTGTTACATAGAATATTCTGTTCTTCCCACATATATTTTAAATATCTCAGTTTGTGTGTGCAGATAATTAAAAGTCCAGTTCAAGCATTCACTTAAACCCTTTTAGTTCCATTAGTAGTTGGTTTGTTATATAAGTTGCCTTGCATGTGGTGTGCTGGAAAACACACCTACAGAAAGCACTAGATACCTGTGGTCATATTACTGCTCTGAGCAGATTCTAGCCTCCTCTAACTTTGTAATTAGTGTGTAGAGTAATTTTTGCAGTGGTTTGCTGTCAAGGCCAGGGAGTTGTGCAGAGCTCGGCTCAATAATAAAGTCCTTGTAAAAGAATACAGTCCTAGTAGTGTTTTTGGAAGGCACTGTTGTCTGTTTGAGAAACACTCTGAAGTTTATTGATATCTCTTGCTCATTGATTTGTCTGGCCTCAGGACAATTACAGGTTTCATTTTCCTCCCCAGTTAAAAAGAACAGTGCTGAAACCTGAGGACTGATCATTGCTGATGCCTTCTTTATTCTGTTTTATTCTGTATCCAATTATACTTGTTGGGAACCATTTGTGTAAGAAATAGAAGCTGCAGCAGTTGCTCTCTACACAAAGCTACATGCCTGTGTGTGTTATTTTTAGTGGTGGATGAAGTACACAAACCATGTACTTGAGTTAAAGTTAAAGGTTATTCGTGTAAAAGTAGAAGTCCTCCCTTTACAGCTCCACTTGAGTAAAAGTACTTAAGTAATACGTATTTGCCTTCAAATGTGCTTAAGTATCAAGAGTAAAAGTACTAAAAGATTAATTATGACATTAATGTCCTATTATTTTTTAACAAAACTCTTGCTTTATCAGCTGGTTTTAGGTGAAAATACTTTAGTGTCACTCTTGGAAAACCAGTCTTTTAATAGAATGTCTTTAATTAGTCTGACACTGATGTCTATTTAAATGATCATAAGCACAAAACACTGAAGCCAAACAATTTCCATTATGTAGAACCAGGTGGCTCTGAAATAACTTTCTGTAAACAAGCAAAGTTTCAGTTTAAGATTTATTTGCATTTAAGCTTAGTTTAAAAAAAAAAATAGTTTAAATCTAAACAGTTAAGTAAAATTTTACAATAATAAAACTGTGCTTCAAACGCAGGTTTACAAATGAATTTTCCTTAACTATTAGATTAGATTCATTAAGAGACCCTTATTAGTCCCACAATGGGGAAATTTCACCTCCGCATTTAACCCACCTTTGAAGTGAAACACCACATACATTCTAGTGAGTACACACACACACTAGGGGCAGTGAGCACGCTTGCCCGGAGCGGTGGGTAGCCCAATCCGCAGCGCTTGGGGAGCAGTTGGGGGTTAGGTGTCTTGCTCAAGGACACCTCAGTCATGTGCTGTCGGCTCTGGGGATTGAACCGGCAACCTTCCAGTCACGAGGCTGGTTCCCTAATCTCCAGCCCACCACTGCCCCTATATTATATTGCCTTTGTAGGTTTCTTTTGATTAACCTAAACTAGCAAAAACAAATTTAATATGAAATAAAATGAAAGTGTTTGTATAAATTGAGAAAAAAAAGACAAATGACAGTCACAACTGAAAATCTGTACATATTTCTATACTGTGATCTATTTACACAAAGTTAGGGTTAGAGTCAGGGGTTTCTTCCATCATTTATGTAGGAATAGGCACACTGTTACACAGTCATTGAAACGTGTGCTTGCACTGGATCAAAACAAGCTTAGCACAAAGTGTGCACCGTGTCCTGATTAGTGGTCTAGTCTTTCATTTTGACATGTTATGTTTTTATATACACATAAGCCAGTACATAAGTACAATAACAGAGCACATTTCATAGTTATTCTCCTCCACTGGTTGTTTTATTTACGTGTGCAAGTGAGGAATTTGCGAGTGCAGATGGAAATCACATAGATTGTATTCATGCTTATTACATGCCTTGATAAGTTGCCATTGTAATATTACAACATATTGTAGTTTAATGATCTTTTTGTTGTATGGCTCACCATGTTGTCTGATTCACAACAGTATATTGTTACAAATATCACAGGTACAGTGACCCAACAGTGAAGCATGAACAAGCTTATTTAAATGAACAGAAGCAAAAATGTTTCCTTTTATCTGAAAACAATAGTGAGCTGTTGCAGCAGAAATCAACTACTTTTTCCCTCCTACATGTGTAATCTTTTTATTCCATAACAAGACAAATTGTGGAGTTTTTAAAGGTATGTTGCTTGTAAACTTTGGAGAGATCTTTTTGCAATTTTCTGAGTGCTTTGATTTTTACTGCCACTTTTCAATTAAGTACAAAAAATACTTATTACAGCATTTCTGAAACCTTTTAACTACACTGTAAAAATGGAACATTGCAGAAGTTGATTTTGAAGTGTTTTTTAGCTTTGAATTAATATACCTACTGCTTTTGTTCATGTGAAATCAAGTTTTGCTTTGCTTTATTTTATTTAAAATACTTAAAATGCTTCAATAAAACCAGTTTATTTGCTTGTTATGTGGCACCTAGCAATTCAGAGAAAATATCTAATTGTGATTTTTGTGACTGATACGGCAAACGTGATTGCTTTCTGTGAACTCCAGGCCCTTTTTTCTCCCAAATGACCTGCACATCCATTTTTTTTATGTTTGACTGCTGAATATAGTGTACGTTACAAATTCTGCGGTATTAGGTTTCCCCAATTAAAGCTTGTTAAGACAATAGTGAATAATGTAGGGTACAATTAAAATTGCAGCTGTTTTTATTTAATGATTGTCCTCTTTCTATTTGTGATTTTGATATAAAAGCAATTCATCTTTCAGCCCTGTTGTTACCACATGAAATAATTTTTTTGGTTGTGTGGACAAACCTTTTTCTTTACTGTGTAATACTGTGGGGATATATTGCAGTACTCATCTTCATGTTTTTGTTGATATGAAGAGCATTTTTTTCCCAAGGACTAATTTGATCATTTTCTTATGTCACGTATGTCATTATTCCCAAAATAGAACTGTCATATTGCCCATCACAAATATTTTTGATACTGTTTCCCTCAAAATAAACCTGCTTATTCTTGAATATGGTATGTTATTGCAAACTGACAAATAAAACATGATAAATAAAGCATGCTTGTTTAAATTCAAACATTCTGAAGTGCCTCCCAAAATGCTGACATGGCATGTGTTCAGTATGTTCATAGTTCTGCTCATATTTTTCCAGGACATAATAAACCAAATATCATAAAAGCAAACAAGTATTTAGTGCTTGTAAATGTTGCACACATATACATTTATTTGTTAATATCTTGATGTAAGCTAAAGTCTCAGTTATTACTTATAAATCTGAACCATTGTGTAAAAATTGTCATCTACTCATAGCATTTCTAACTGTGTGTGCTAATGTTGGTAAAATCATAAATTTATTTTAGCAACATATTGATAATGATTTCATATACTACCTTTTTGTAACATATGTCTTAGAGACATTCAGCACTTCAGATGCCTGGTTCCTATCACCGCTACTGCAAACATTTCTGACACAGAACCTGCATAACGGAGCATTTAACATTAAACCACTCTGAATGATTTTAATGACATCTTATTATTTGAATTAAACTTCAATTATAAAAAAAAAATATAAATAAATAAATAAAAGCCATGGAATTACCCTTTAACATTCTATGGATTTTTCAAAAGTGGTGAAAGGACCCTGGAAAAGCTGATAAAACCACAAAGACGTAAATGAAATTCAGTTTCAAGTTTGAAACAGATTTGTTGTTTGCTGTATGACAAAAGTGCATGAAGCAAAAGTAGATATTCTTTTAATTAAATAAAAAGGAAAGTATGTTGTTGTCTTTATCTTTCTTATTCCCTTATGGAGTTGATTATCTTTTCCACTTTCCCAACATATGACTTAAGGTACCATTTAATCTTGAGCTCGATAGATGAAGCCGTCTTTGTTCTTTATTTTCTCTGAATGGTGCTGAAAGTTTGCGAGAGAGCAAGAGTGAGATATGTGAGGGTCGATGCTTGCTCTTAAGAAGGTGGATGTTCTGGGCTGACATTGCAACAATGCATTAGAAGATTAAAAGTAATGTCTCAGTGCATCCGCTGTTGCTTAATTGATTTCTGGGCTCCCACTAGATGAGGTGCCTCTGTCTATTCACTCTGCCAATTTCTTGATTGCAAATTCTGATGTCAAAGAATCCGGACATAATCATACTCTTGTGATGGTGGGAAAGTTGCTTCTAATCAGACATTGCTCTGTGTGCCAGTAGTCATTGTAGAGAAGCAATCAGGAAGAATGTATTAAAAAGCGTTTTTCAAATGTAATAATACACTTACTGCCTTGTGTTGTGTCCACCTTTACTTTGGTCTACTTTGACTTATATGTAGACCTTTTCTGCTTCTTTTTGTGACTGATTCACTGTTTTTACATGGAATTTTTACAATTTGTTAGAGTCTCAGTGTGCACATATTTTTGCTTGAACTTTGAATCCACTACTGTACATTCTGAGTACATTCTAATGCTACCGCTTTGTATTTTTTATTAACTGTAAAATACCCCATCCATGTGAATCAGGATCCTAGAAGCAAAACCTGTATTGCATGAGATGTGTTATTTAAAATTTTGGTCCTAGATGTAGAGAAGTCTGTGGTATAGTGTAATACTGTATGTTCAGTATGTGAGAAAGTGCTATAATGAGGAGATGGCAGCGGGTGGTTCTCTTTCGCAACAAAGCTTTAATAAGGCAAATGTTCTCTTTAATTGTGGAGTGAGATCATAACAGATGCTTCATTCCCATATTTATGGTGAACTTGGGAGAGTGTGTTAAGATGATGGTGGCTGTAAAGATGCAAAAAAAACATAAAAGCTGGTTATGAGAAAGAGAGTGTGTTGTGGTACTAAGTCCATGGAACTGACCAAAATGGGGCAGAAACTGGTCTTTCATTAGTTCATTTTCCTCACGCCTTTCAGAAAATGAACCTCTTAGTGAGTTTTTACTGACTTGGTGAATCAGGATGCTGCACTAGGCTTTCCCAGACCATATAAGCCTGTCAATCACATCTGTAATGCAATCTAGAAAGTGTTGATGTTCATTGCCTCCTCTTTTTCTCCAGCCTGTCAAGAACAGTAAATAAGGCTGATAGTCTGGGGAAATGTTACATGACATGAGTTATCCCAGCATGCCACTGCACCCCACCACTGTAGGGCTCAGGAAGCTGTTTTGATTATATTTTGCATATTAACTAGCAGTATGGAAAACATCCAAATTGTTTGTCATTTAAGCTTATGAATTTAATTCACTTCCAAAATGAAGTAAACCACATTGGTATGGGAGCAACAAATTTCTTAGATAGACATACTCAATTTTGGTGTCAATGTTTAATGTTCATCATGTTTAGTTATGAGGTCCATATCACAAATGCCTGAAGGCAATGAATACATTTTATTGTTTTTTTTTTTAACTATCCTTTTCTGCTCATTGAAATAGAATATTTTTAAAAAGACTGAGTGTATGAATGTTTATCATGATATACTGGTTCTGCATGCTGTTCAATAATGTTATTCAAATGTCACAATGTTTCGCTCTGTCTTTGATGGGTATGTTATTTTATTAATGCTGTTCTGAACAACTGCTACGGTATTCAAATATCTTTTATGTGACTGCAAAGAACGTGGTTGGGGTGACCTATCCTGGTAATTGTTGGCCTTTGTTGAGTTAGGGGTTGGAGGAGGCCCTGGCTGATTAGCCTTAAGTTGCGTTGATCTTGCGGTAATGTCACATGGCTGGACATACCATGGACTAGCGGTGACTGTGACAGGAAATGCCTTGTGACAATACTGACATTTGCAGCCTCCCTCTCTGACCTTTCTGCAGTGCTGGGAATAATCCAATCCTCATCCCCATTGGGAGTCTATGTGGAAGTGTGTTTAGTGCCAGTCCTCTGAGGCCTTGGGCTTCAGTTTCACATTGGTGCTACAGGTTTGACCGCTGTGCTTACTCTATTCCACTCTTTCCCTCCCTGTACTTCACACATATGTCCTGCAGAGGGCAGTGTGTGACTGTGGTAGGATGCACACACCTCACCACTCTGGCTCTAGCCTAAGATCTGTGTGCTTTAGAGTGCTATATAAACTATGCTATATCTGATGTAGAAATAACAAGCTGTGGCAGCAAATGGACCAATGTCCTTGTTGTGAGTCTGGAGCTGTGTAAGTCTGTGCATTGGTTGGGTGTTGCGTGATAAGGAAATGGTGGATTGTAGCAAAACTTACATTAAATGATTTCTGTCTCATACTAATGGGATTTAATATAAACTGCTTGTCAGCACAGATGCACATTGATCCTGTTTTTCACGCCTCTGGGGAGGTTGCGGGTTGGCAGGGATGTTTTTGCTCAGAAAACACATGCTACTGCTCTGAAGGCCTGGTATCTAATGTGATCTGGAAACGGGCCCTAAATAATGGATGTGAGGAGCAGGTGGAGGGGCATTGATTTATACCCGCAGGTTTTCCTGGGTTTTATAGGATTGGCTAAATGTCATTACTCTGCTGGTGGCAAGGTGATGAACTGTAATAAACTTTGATAGGCATGGGCGTGTGTGTCGGGGTACCATTCACTCGTTAAAGCCCAGTCGTGTGATAGATTTTGGAAGAACAATCCCCCCAAGGCTACACCCCCAAAAACCACTGCATAGCAGTACAGAATTACTCTTTCCAACTGAAACCGGGGCCATCCATAGGTGCACATCTCCTAGGAGCCGGTTGTTTGTGGTCATTGAGTGAAGGACACTGGAGTTACATGATAGAGACAAGTTCTTGGTGTTCTGCTGTAGGTATGTGGATACATTAATGTTTGACAAAACTTGGAATTTAAAAGTGGTATAATGTTCTGTCCTTAATGAGTGTAGATTGCCACTGATGTTAGTTTACTTGATTTCAGCCGTAATTTTCCAACTAGCATTGTCCAGGTTAGTCTACTGAAGAGGTTGAAGGTACTGCTTTAAAAGCCAGTTAAAAAACTATATTTGAAAGGGACTACTAATGCAGATTCTATTATAGCAACATGGAAGCAGCTGGGCTTCAGCCTGGACTGCTTATGGTTGAAAAGGGTGAAACTAGGACAATGCATTAATGGCATTAATAAATGTTAAAAATATATTTTAGTGTGAGAAGGGGAATATTATGTGTTTATCTGTGTACGCGTGTGTTTTAAGTGTGCCTGAGTCTCTTTTTATATTTTGCATCTTATTGTTTCCTATGTTCCTAGTTGCAGATTAATCAGTCAAGCTGTACATTCATTTTTATGGAAAAAAACAAGCAGTTTTCTTATCATAACTGTGTTGCTAAATTATCTTGTGTTTCGTTAATACTTCATAAACATAATGAATAGGAAGTGCCACCCAGTTGTTAGAGAGCCTGTTTCTCTGCTTTTGTGAAGAGCAGTCTGGCTGTTCCTGTAGACTTTCATTTATTATGCTAAACTGAGTGGTTCTGACACTTTAAACTGCTTGACTCTGGGTAAGTAGAAAGAAAGGATTAATTGCCAAAATGTTGAACACTCATTTAAGACACAGTGCCAAGACTCACAGTTTTCCTTCTATAATTTTGAGATTTACTCCTAAAACATACTAAGATTTTCGCTAATCTGCCACTCAACCTTTTATTATGCTGATGATCAGTCCTTTTGTTCAAGTCCCATGTCAACTAATGTGCTTCTGTTCTCATCAAACAGGGCCATGTTTGTGTGGACCTTGAAGGTCAAGTGCCTGCTTCTAATTAATCATCAGGCTTTTTGATAATGTTTTCGGGATATAGCTAAGCCGTCATTTGCTATTCAAGGAGCTTGTTTATTTTCTTCTATTAGTTTTGCTTTTTTATTTTGCGCTCTCTTTTTTTTGATAGCATGTTATTTGCATCTCATATATAAATTGATCTTTTCTAGAAATCTCTGTACTGTAGTTGTCAATTACTCCATTGTTTTGGTGCCACAGTCTTCGTTAGGGAATCAAGGCACATTTGCGGTCTTGGGCAGGAGTTCCATCAATGAGGAACTCGAGCAAAGATAGATTTGTTACAGAAGTGTGTCAGTAGAAAGTTCAAGAGGACTTCTTAATTCTATCCTCTTCATTCTTAACAGATTCTTCTCCCCCCTTAAGATTGATTGGTGAAACCTGTCGTTATTGTAAAGCTTAAGTGCTCTGATACTTTTTGCTCATGTCTTAACTCATATTTCATTGCACTCAATATGCAATTGTGTGCATTTACAATATGATAAACCTCATAATGTCTGCCCACTAGCCAGCTCCACATTATCTGGAACAGTTCATGGGGTTAATATGGCCCAATTGACTGCTCATTGTTGGGTGAGGATGTGATGCTTGTAGTTCAACTGAGCTAAATGTTGCTCCTCCTCTGAATAGGATGGATTCCTCTGCTATTCTTTGTATTCAGGTGATTAAACTCAAGGGAATTTGTGTCCATGGGGGGACATCATTTCCATCACTGGTGCATAGCAAGTAGACTTGCCTTATCGCATATTAATTGTGATGCCTTACTCCAAGTAGAAGAAGACAAAACCACCACAAATACAGAGAGACTGGCACCATTTGAATATCTGCATGGGGAAAGGAGCAGTGAGACAAAATCTGGTGGCAACACTAAGCCTTCAGCTTTATCAGCGTGATCTGATGTCATACTCAGGGTGTCTAACAATTCCAGGTGGAATGTAAATGTGATTTCGCTGCAGACTGAGTGGTCTTTGGATTTGTTGAAACATTTGTTCTTAAAATATATCCAGTGCAAAGCACAGTGTTTTGTAAAGCTTTAGATTTTTACAAGGGCTAATCACAGCCTTGACCTTGATGATGTGATGGTGATATGAAATTGAAAAACTTTTATTTGACGGTAGCTGGAAGACCTCCTGCTGTTATTAACTAATATGTATTGCTAATTTTGGAATGTGTTTTGCGGTTGACCACAGAATGCCCGCTGAGAAGCTCTTTGTTCTAAAAATTTTAATTCCCATGTTAAGGAACCACAATCAAAAGAGGATGCAGAAGGCTTTTAGTCAGAAATATGAGGGCTAGTGGAGAGACATTTCACCTGTGTGACAGTAATGTCTATATTGAGGTATAAAAGCGTGTCACAACCCTTCTGCTAGGTGAAGTCTACCCCTTTTTCCATGGCACACCAAGACTCTCACTCTGTATACACACTGCATCATTGTGGCTCTCTGCTTTGTAAGTGTCAAAGAAAGTCACAGTGGTGAATAAGTGCTGGGTGTTCAGCTCTCTACTGTAGTGTCTTCAGTATGGCTTTGCTCACCTAGTTCAGATGCAGTGAAGGTTACAGGAGTCAGCCATGCCATTCATTAGAGACTATGGCTATAAATGCTGTGCCTCCTTTCTTGTATTCTGCTACTGTTGGCTCAGGGTAGTTTCTCTGTAGGTGGGTGTGTGTTTTGCGAGTGGCTATTTGTGGTGATTAGAGAGTAAGGGACAGGGTTGTGGAGCTGAACAGACTGTCAGCATGGCGGTCGTCCAGACAGAGCGAAAGAGAAGGAGGGGTAGTGCGGCCAGCTTTAATAAATGTTGCCTATTGATTGACACTAATGTAATTTCCTCATCTGTTTTCCTTTTTGCAAATATTGAGGGTAAAAGGCGGGACCTGTCCACTAATTGTTGGCCCAGAACTGTGGAGGATTTTGTGTAGCTGCAGTCAGGTATCTCCTCCATTTCACTTTACCCTTGTCAGTCTTTGGTGGATTTGAAAACAGCCTGTACAGAAGACAGACTAGAACCCAGGCTGGAGACAAAGGTCTAATTTCAAATTAGAAACCTTGACTGGTGATTAAGGTTTGCCTGCTCTCTGCACTTTGCCTGCACTCTGCTGCAGTTTTTTGCTGATTGATGAAACACAAAAACAAATGGAATTGGGTTAAATTGTGTTTAATAACCAGATAAGGTGAATTTTTGATTATTGTGGTTTATTGTGATCCATTGCATGTGGAAAAAAAAAACATTTAATTGCACACACAGCTTGTATTGTATCTCCATAGAAAAGTGCTATGATAGAATGAGCCTAAGGTCACCATCCCCAGTGCCAAGCATAAGCTGTAGCAGTATAAAGCTCAATGGAAGCATGTTCTCTGGAGTGATGGAGCACCCCTAAATACTTTTGTGATAACTTGTGAAGGCATTTGTGATCTAGACCTCTAGAATCAGTACCTGATCTCACTAATGGTTTTGTTTCACAGATTTTCACAGCACAATTCCAACATCCACTGTCACATTTATTACATATTTGTATTAATCACAATTGGAAATGATGCTATTTCTGTAGTCATGTGGGAGCTCATAAGTATCTAAAGCTAGGAAGCAAAATAGCAAGTCTTCTGCACTGTAGGCTTGTACCTTAAGTTTCACACAAAGACAAATGGTTAATTTCAGTGTCATTGTTAATGACAATTAATCATTAGCTAAAATTTAATGACTGTTACAGGTCTATTCCCAGAAATTTGGAAGCTGTTACTGCAAGAGAGACAGGCTTAACCTTTTACTCTTAATTTCAGAGGAATACTGAAAGGGCAGGTGTTTATTTTACTTGTGGACATATAGTTTAAATGTCTAAAATCTTCGAAATATCTCCCATTCATCATTATATATTGATCTCATATCTCAGCTGGAATTAGAAATATTAGCTTAATATAATTTAATAAATACTAAAAATTCCTCTACATACATACATACACATACATACATATATATATATATATATATATATATATATATATATATATATAAATATGTTATGCTCGTGCCTAAGTCACATAGTCACATACAGTCATAAGAGTTCACCTGCTGCTGAAATCCTGAAACATCTGCCCTCACTTTATTATAGCCAAGCTTCAGTCATACATATTTAGTATCTCTTCTTTTTTCAGTCTCTCTCTTTCTCACTCTGTCTCACTCACACTTACTTTGAAAAGAAAAAGTAAAGAATGAAAAAAAATCACATGATTATTAGAAGATCAAAACAACACAACAAAATGTCAACTCTAATTTGCTCATACAGAGGAGCACTTGTGTATTCCTGTAGTCCCTGTGCACTCTCTTCCTCACTGTATCCGAATGCGATATGTGTCTCTAGGGTCTAGAAGCCCAATAGCCCAAGCTGCTGCAGGAGAACACGTCGTAAATGAACTTCCATAAAGCGCAACATCTCTCATTCTGCTGCACAGACCGTTGCTGTTGCACAAAATAAATCTGTGTCCGCCTTTGCTTTGAAGCCCTATTGTCAGAGCTGCCTGTGCGTAACTAAATCCCATTCTCAAAGAGCATTTTACCCCCCACGTCTGACGGGCTTCCAGCCTCAGCTCAGCCTACTCAAACACGCTGACAGGAGGAGAAGACAGAGGCTGGCAATGTGCAGCGCCTCAGAAAATCGCATCTAACCGAGCATCACACTCTGCCTCGTTAACGGCACAATCCATTATCCCACAGATTTTTTTCTTGTTTCTTTGGGGGGTTCGCTTGTCCTTTCCTTTTGACGTTAATGCAGTTTCTTATTGCTGTGCCTTAGTATGATGTCGTTGCAGAGCAGTCTTTTAAAGCCCAAAGACCTTGAAGGTTGTGCAAAGAGATAATAAAAAAAAGAAAAGAGTTGTACTGGAGATTTACTCAGGTACATCTAAGAAGTGAATGAGAAAAAGTCCCAGAGGACACCAGCAGTGATGTTGGTGCTGAGGAATACACTGTGCCCATCTGAGATGCTTCCTCCTTTCCTTCAGCAGATCCCTTATTGTTAGTTACATATAGCTCAAGCCTTACTGATAAAACAGTGTCTGAGAACAGAAAACAAAGCACAGTGGAATCAGATAGAAATAAACTGTTGTCAAAGGTCTGTGAGTTTGTTGCAAGTAATATTCTGGTTGAGTCATTTTGTGTAGGGGGCAATTATAGCAGTCTAGGGTAAACATGTGAAGTTGTATCTGAGTTGTGTTTATATTGTATTTTCCACCCACTTTGTCTCAGTGAGCCGACAATCCCTGTTCCTGGACTCGCCTCATTACCATGTATCCAAGCACTGAACAAATCCCAGCCTAGCAGACCTTTAGGCTTCAGTATTTCTACCAGTCTCCTTTTGAGTCATCCTTGCCATCATCATCTGAATTTGAATGAGAGAGATGGCAGGAGGGAAAGACGTACACTTAGAACCATACTGTTGCAAAACAAAGTTGTGTTGGCATCTCTGGCCACATCACCGTGGCTGATTCTTCTGTGTCCCCACACTAAACCAGTGTAACACCCCACACTATACCAGTAAGAGTCCTTGGGCAAGACTCCTAACACCGCCTTGGCCTACCTATGTAAAATGATCACATTGTAAGTCGATCTGGATAAGAGCGTCAGCCAAAATGCCATAAATGTAAATGTAAAATGGTAGACACATCATTACCCAGACTACCCCTGAGCCTTCGGTACCCAAGGATGAGGTTAACTGGTTTGGTTGCTTGGTGCCAGTTGGCATGGGTACTATCTCATGGGATAGCAGCCTGCCTCCCACTTTCAGTCCCTGTGGGCCTAGACTGCTGTCTGTCAAAAGACCACCAGTGGTGATGCCAACTGTATCATATAAAGAGAAACCCACAGGAACTGCAAAATGACTGCTCAAGACTCACTACAGGCCTTTGTCAAAAAAAAAAGAGTATAACAGAAAAGAAAAAGTACTTTACACTCCAGATACATATATTTGTGATTTACTAAGAGAGTGCTGCGAGCATATCATGTGCATAGGGGATTAATAGTATTAATAGTAGTATTAAGTATAGTAATAGTATTAATAGTAGTCTTTGGAATGGGCAGGGGTGTCTCTCATTTTGATGTATTTCTCTATCTGCAGGCATTAGGTGTTCTATTTTTCATATAGCTCCACTGGACATGCTGTGTAGCTAGGGGCCTTGTCAAGGCTCACTTACTGGTATGCATCCTTGTCTGAGTAGGCACTTGTGGGTAAGGAAGGATGACTAACTTGGGGAGTGCTGGGAGTGTGTCTGGGGGCGAGCGCAAGACAGTGGCTGGCTGCTGAAAGGTCACACCTGTCACTTATGGAGAAGTCGGCTGGAGGAGCGGCCACTGCGATCTGTCAGAAGACCCACAACATCCCTGTCTTCCCAGTGTGTAGACATGCTGGCATGCAAACACATGCAGCCTTTCTTGGGGCATCTTTTAAAAAAAGGACAAAGCAATTTATTATCACCCTCAGCAACAAGACTCTTTCTCTCCCCTATACTTACACACACTCAATTATGCATGCGTATTTTAGAAATATTTTTTCCACTGATGTTTAACAAGCAGTCATTAGCAATAATAAAACATATGACCAAATGACTTTTTTTTTTTTTTGCTCATATTTGTTCATATCGCTTGCGCCACTTCATTAACAAATCGCCTCATGCATCGAGCCTTAACAAAGACTGATTCCCTCAGCTGCTACCAGTTAGCTGGATGGCTCTGTTTGCTGTTAAGGCTCTACAAATGAACACCTTCATC
Organism: Pygocentrus nattereri; assembly: GCF_015220715.1. Lineage (NCBI taxonomy): Eukaryota > Metazoa > Chordata > Actinopteri > Characiformes > Serrasalmidae > Pygocentrus > Pygocentrus nattereri. The sequence goes on along the minus strand of NC_051218.1, from coordinate 24,364,203 downwards.
TTATTTTACTATGTTCTACTTGAAGAGCTGAGCTGAGCTGGGCTGAGTGTCGGACCCCCCGCCAGAGCTCCCCCAGCCTTGCGGCGAATCCACGGGAGGTCCCAGAGCCCCGTTGCACCGGCTGCAACTCAGGCAAATTGCCACAGTCGAGACAAGTCTCCATTCAACAGGCTAATTAATCTTGCTTTGTAGGAGTAGTCATGCCAGACCTGCCCAGGGCTAGGCTGCTGATGCAGGCCTTCTGAAGTTCGGAGCTTTCATTTATGGGCAGTTAAAGATCTCCACGTCGGTTATTAGGTAAGAGCGCGAGCAGCAGCAGTGATGAATAGGTATTTCTCGTGCTATTGAGTGGATAGAACAGTAAGATGGAAGTGATTTAATGGTGCGGATATGAAGAGAAACGGCTTTGTTTGCCCAGATCTCTGACTGAATAACTCCAATAAGAGCTGATTAGAAGAATAGGCCTTTCAAGTCAGGGATTTGTTGCTTTTGCCTGCATGTTCCTCATGCAAGCCAAGACTACATGTCTTGTCAAACCTATAAGCTGTGGAGAAGATGAATATCTGCAGTCTAATAGCTCTAGTATTTTGTCTGCCTTGACGCCTCTGAACAGTTTAAAGTGATTCCTCTCTGTGGAAAACAACACAGAGATAAACGTGACCCTGTCCAGTTATGTGAACTAAATAATGTACTTAGAGAAAACAGTTGTTGCCTACTTGACTGCTATGTTAAGCATTCTTTCCCTTCTTTGGTTTCCTAGCAAGGGAAAAATTTCCTGAGTGTATGAATACTTGTGTGTGTACATATTTTTGATGTGCATGCACACGCTGCAAAAATCTTCTTGTCTGTGTGTCCACATTCAGGGCTTTATGAATGTTAGACAGGGCTGTGGCCAGGTAGCCATAGCTGAGTGATGTGGCCCTTTAGCAGAGAAGGAGAAGCCTCATCTGCTCAGCTGTAGCTTCATTAATCATGGCAGCACTCCACACCAGAGCCCAGTGGCACAGCAACCCCACATCCAAACGGCTTCCAGCACTGCATCATAGCCACACCGTTTTCCCAGCAGGGTGTGACATTAGATTCTAGTGGTTAATTCACAGCACTAGCTATGTTAGTTATTGCTGGGCTCTTTCTTTTCCTGCTTTCTTTTCTGCCTGTTTTTTCTGTCTTAGTTGCTGTCTGTCTCTGACATTCTCTCCCTCTCTTTACATCACTCCATCTCTGTCGGTAACACTCCCAGGCACTCTTGACTGTTCAGCTGTCGGTTTTCTGTGCTGGACTGTAGGGTCAGTAGGGCTGTAGAGTCTTCTGCAGCACTGTTGATTTATTTCTCTCAACCTTGCTGTTGTGTCTGAAATCTGAAGCTACGGATCATTTTCTGTAAACAACAGATGATGGAGAAGACATTGTTTACCATACCTGTGGGAGCGCAGTTCAGTTGAATTAGTGGAGCGAAGGCAATGTGCATCGTGTAGTATTTCAGACCAGCAAGTGCAAGTGTTGTGTACATAGGCTACCTGTTTTATTTGGGTTATCCCTCCACAGGAGGGGAAAGAAAGTGTGGGAATGAAAGAGGGAGAGGGAGCAGGAGAGGGGCAGAGCATCAGAGCTTACATCAAAAGTGCTGTTTTTTTTTTGTTTTTTTTTTATTCTCTGCTCTCCTCTAGCCTCTTCCTCTGCTGTCCATGAACAGAAAGAGAGGAGGGTTCATTAGGCTCACATACTACAATCAATGTAACTGACAATCCAGCTAAGGCCAAATGAGGTCCACTAGTTTTTATTATTGGGCGTCTAGTTTACTCAAATATGACATTTTGTTAATATGGTAAAAAGCAAAGTCCATTTAGATTGAGCTCTTAACCTGTTACTGTCTGGTAGTGGTTGGTTGTTGCATTGAGGCACAAGGATTATTTCCCTTGAAATAGAAAGCTTGAAGATTGTCCTTTCTGGACAAAGAGAAGCATCATTGTGATAACTTTAAGTTGTCAGTCTGAGTAATTGTCTCTGAATACAGTGTATCAGTTAGAGGCTGCGTGCAGGGTTGTGTGGGCAGTCAGAGTACATAGTTTCTTTCAAGAACGAAAATGTCAAAATAGAAGGCATTTCTTGGGTGTTGTCAGATTTGCAGCTTTTATTTATGGAACTTGCTTTAAACTCTTGCAAGAATATAGTGTTTTTGCCAGTAATAACTTTATAACAGTAAATAACGTAAGACTAAACACAAATAAACACAAATACAGTAAAATGTAACAAGATTTTTTTTAAAACATTTTTTTAAATTATTAACATCTTGGTTGAATACAGTTATAGATTAAATTTAATCAGCAGTACACTGATTTCTTGAGCTTCCTTGAGGAGAGGTTTGGAAATTATACATTTTCTAGCAGATATGAAATCACAATATATATATTTTTCCCCATATTAAATTTTAAACTATTAAATGATTACTGCCCAGATAGTGCTTACAGGTTAGCCACCTAAGACTTCACAAAAACTACATAAAACTGTAAAACTGTTTTTAAACTAATATCAAAGTTGGGGGGGGGGGGTTAGTGAGTAATAGAACAAACGTAAATAGAACAACTATTTTATAAATTTTTAATTCTGTCCATTGCTGTAAGAAAATGAATGATACTTGAACTAAGTATGTTACTTCTACCTCTCCTTGATTTGCTCAGTGTTTGTGATTCTATGCTGCAAGCAAAGTTTGTTTTTAAACGCTTTCTTCGTCAAGAACCAGTGGAATGCTGGCAGCTAGTGTTTTCTTTATAGAGGTTTCGGCATTCAGATTCCTTTGCACTTGTAAAAAGCTTTAATGGTGGCTCTCCTTTTCTCCCCTCTCTCTCCCCTCACCAGACACAAAATATATCCCTATAGCATATGAACCATCCTCTTACTAGTTGTTAATTGGCACTAAAGAGAAAATGATTTTGAATGAAACGGTCAAGAAATAAAAAAGAGTCTTCTTTAGAATATGCCTTTAATTGAAATGTGTTGTCTTGGTGCTGTGATATTGTGAGTCTGTGTTTGTTGGTTGTTTTTAAGGCCTTCAAATGTATGCTCTCACCCAAGACTGAACTAAAGAAGATATGGAAATCAATAGTGTATGCCTATGGTAGGGTCTAGGGCTTGCCAGAGAGAGTCTTTCAGGGAAGAAAAAAAATGTACTGGATGCCAGAAGCTGAATCATACTCATAAATTGAAACTTTCATTATACTGCCCAGCTTGAGATCTGTCTCTACCATGAGGAGAAACACGCTAGACGTTTTTCTTTCAACATTTTTTACAATATCATCACGCATCATTGTATAATCACAAGGAGCATATAATAGTAAGGAAAGATTCATTCTCAAATTTGAGCACTTTTGCTCCATATAATTCTAGGCTGGGCTGAAAGGTTGATATTTCCTTTGCTTGAAAGCATGCACCATTGTCTGAAATGTGTAGTAAAGGGGCCGATGCAGTGTTAAATTAAATTGCAGACGTCTTCTCCTTTGTCTCGCAATGTGTTACACAAATACATTTTTTGAGAAGAGCAGTCTTTGATGTGCAAATATTTTATTAATGTGTTCATTTGCCATGCTTATTGACGCACTTCTCATCTCCTGAATTTTATTTTATTTATCAGTAAACACCCTCAAGTTGTTTGGAACAGGTTGGTTTTGTCCTCTCATCTTTCAATGAATTTCAGAGTTGCACTGAGAAATGTTTAGATATCTTTGGCGCAAGTAATGTTTTATTGATATTTTCATATAATTTGATCAAAAGCATTGAGTTTTCTTGAAAATCCCATTTTGGAAGGGATATTTTTTCCAAACTCATTCCCTCTTCCGTGCTCTTTATAAAAAAAAAAAAAATTCATCTCCAAATAACCACGTGATGTTGTACAAACAACCAGAATTCACAGTGAATACTGGAGGTGACATCTCCTCCAATAATCTGTAGCTTAAACTGATAACAGTGCTCTCTAGTCCCACTTAACTTTTTTTTTTTTTGTAATGATCAGCAGCATCCTCTGCAGGTCCCTTATTCAATCGAATCTCTCTGGATAAAAGAGGAATTTAAACTCGGAGTCAGCTCCTGTGGTCTTGTGGTCTACTAGACAAACGAGCGTATGCGCTTATACATCTGTCACTGAAATTGTCTCGATAGTTACTTTTTGTGGACATGTAGGGAATGGAGGAGCACAGAGCACATACCACCTAGCCTTGAACTAAACACACGCCTGTTCTTCTGTCCCTCATGATGCATGGTGATGAGAGGGTGTCAGTGTGAGACTGTGCGCTAAACAGTAGTATGACAAGTCTCTGGGGTGCATGATGTTTGTTAGCTGTCCTGTTCCTGGACTGGCCTGACATCACTGGTCTGGTGTGCTGTTAAAGACAGCAGGTTTAATCAGCGATCTGCTGTCAAACTTAGCCCAGAATCTGAGTGTGCACTATCCTCTCTCTCTCTCTCTCTCTGTCACACCACACACACACACACACACACACACCAAGAGATAGAAGACAGGTGGAGACATTTGTCCTTGCTCTTACTTAGAGGCGTCTGTGGCATACCTGCTTAGTTGTCTAGATGTGTGTGTAAGGATGGTTTGTGGACAGTTCCATCCATCTTCTAAGCCACTTCTCCCTCAGGGTCAGGGGGCAGGGTGCTGGAGCCTATCCCAGCGGTCATCGGGCAGAAGGCAGGATACACCCTGGACAGGTCGCCAGTCCATCTCAGGGCATTTGTGGACAGTTATGTAGATGAAATTTGCTCAAATCCTAGAATAATAATTTATTTATAATGCAGTATGATTAGAAATGTACAACACTAAGTACATAATTTAGTAAGTCAGTTTGGGGGAACTGAGCCATTGCTAACTTTTTTGTTTTTCCATTCAACACTAGATTATTTCTACCTAATCATTACTTGGAACAGTTAATAAATTCATTTTATTACAACTCATCAATCAAATTGTTTATAAGGCCAGGTTCACTGATTTGTTTCTTCAGTTCTGTTGAAGTAGAACACAGAGTACTACATGAGGACAGCCTCTAAAAAAATTGTAATCTTTATCTAGTAAGTCTATTTCTGTAAATCTATTTCTTTCTTTTATGGCAAATGTCAAAAAGATTCTTTCAAATAGCACAAAAAAATCCTTTAAATAGCACAAAAGCTTTCCTTTGTTGTTGCTCCTAAATGGATAGATTTGAAATTTCTTGACACTGGGTTAGTGAGATAATAGCTCCTCATTCACCCGTTCAAGTCCTATTATTTACTCATATCTGCTTCAGTGGCACTGGCCTGACTGTAGGAGCATTCTGTTTGTCACCGGTGTCCAAGAGTTAGTGTTATTAGAACTGCCTTTGCAAGGTATTAAGGTCTATGTTTGCATTGGAATAAAGGAGGGAAATCTTTTAAATGCAGTAATCTTCTCAGACTGGGGCTCCTGCTGTTGTAGGGTACCTTTTAGGGAGACCTTTTTAATCAGCATGGAGCCATCACTTATGTTTGGCCTCCTGATGACTTGGCTTTTGGCCAGAGCCCTGTGTTTTCTTCATATTGAAACCTATGATTTTATTTTCATCTGTCTCTTTAGAAGTATCCTCTGTTTTTTTTTTTTTTTTTTAATCTGACCAGCATGTGTGCTGTGTTGCTGTGAGAAGCTGTTTTCTTTTCTTTTTTTTCCTCCCCCCTGTTCAGTAATTGCCAGCGCTCTAATATGAGGGAGGAGTGCTAACACTTTGATGTTGGATAGGTGCCATTTTTGAGTGATGCAATGCATTCACAGTGTGAGATCGCTGGAGTGGTTCTGAGGCGGAGATCAGCCCAGGCGACTGCAGCTGTAATGAAACGGAGCACATTTAACCTCCTCAGCATCTGATCATTACAGACAGAGCTACAAGCCATCCTATCACGCTGGCTGTTGGCACAGTGGGTCTCCTCCTTTAGCGGCAGTGAGACTGCGCTCCCTGTGGGACGGAGCTGCTGTGTGTTGGGAGAGAAAGAGCAGAGATGTGTGTCCTGGTGTGAAATAACGCAGCCTGCAGGAAGCTCCACTCCCTGGACTCATCAAATGGCTTATCAGCCACCAGCAGGGGATGTCCTCGGGGTCTCCCCATGGATGCTATTGTCCAGCCATCTCAACTGATCCGTTTTTTAGCTGACCTTTTTAGTCCCAAGGAGCTACAGCAAAACTTTAGAGAAAGGTATTTGTGTACTGTGTGTATACATGTACACCCCCACCCCTTTTTGGCATTGTTTGTGCTTGCACTGAGAAGGTAAGCTTCCCACTGTAAAGCTGTCAATCACACACTAATGAGAAGTAAATTAAGGAGTAAAATAATTGCCACCACTTGGCTTTGATATGGCTTGATGTGCACTAATTGCCAAGATTGTATCTGTATTATTTCTCAAAAGATCAGTGGGACACTTTTGTAATTTTCATTAATCACATACATACAAAGGAGTGGTAATTAATACCCTGCTTATTCTCCCTTTTTTCTGGGCATTGGTAGCAGGAGGAGAACATTAATATGGTTGAATTCATTAATGCATGCAAATGGAATACTAAACTTTTTTCAAAGGTTTCCTGCATTGTATTTTGTAGTCTTCTGTTTTTTTTCTTCATATTCTTGTGTTTGGTGCAAGCACATTTACCTTTATATTTATTGACGCATGTTGTTGACAATTAGTCATATTAATAATGATTCCTTACTATAGTCATATGAGATGTTCTTTCAGGTCACAATCAATTAGGGTGCTCTGGAACAGCGGCAGCAAGGTTATCTGATTAGTACCATTAAAATGATACACACATTGCAGGACATAATTTAGCAGGACGATTCCAGTATGGCAGTCTTATACTGAGATAAATTACATCCACAATGTGGGCAGCACTGTCATCAGCCTCTATCACCTTGCAATTGCACCTTCTCAGTCCTGGCACCAGCACCTATCTGAGCTGCAGACAGGTAGAGAGAGTCCTGTCCAGTGTTTTAGATCCACAGCCAAATCTACTATGAAGCCTCAGGAGTGCAGCTCTAAATAATGTATTTGTACTTTTCGGTAGAGCAAGCTTGATTTCACTTGAGCCTGTCAGATTAGTGTTGTCTGATTGCAGGTGGAGGTGCTTCCTGGCTGGTCAGACATGTCTGCCTTTACCCTCTCAGGGCTTTGCCAAGGCAACAGTTCGAAAAGGGAGGGGAAGAAAAGAGTCTTGGTTGTGTCCTTGTCCCAAAGTAAAATTGACAGGCTCGCTGAAGTAATTCCGTGCCACACTATTGTCTTTGGCAGGAAATGCTGTTATTGACAAATAAGGATTCAATAATAGTAGGAGATGAAGCCTTTGGATGTGATCAGAGGGCTATACCTATCCTTTTGCTGTTAAACCCAACCTTTTACTGTTCCTCTGTTTTCTCTCTCCCTCTCTATCTCTTCATCGCTCTTTCCCTTTTAGTCTTTATCTTTATCACTTCCTCTTTTTCTTTTGAGTCTCTCTCTCTATCTCTCCCCTCTCTCTCTGTCTGTCTGTCTCTCTGTCTCTCTTTCTCTCTCTCTCTCTCTCTCTTTCTCTCTCTCTCTCTCTCACTCTCTCTTTCCTTCCTCTCTCTCCTTTGCTCCCACTGCCTCTCAAGTGAATTTGGACTTGCACAGCTAAGGGCAGAAACCCAATTACAAGAATCTAGTGGGCCTGGCTGTCCACATGATTAGTGTGGCCTGGCGTAATGTTGATATCATCCTATAGAATGGAATTGACTAGGGTCATTAAGCAGCATATTATGGCCTGTCTTTGGTTTCTAGAATAAAGGTCAGTAAAACCAGAACCACTGCATCTCTGGAGTGGATTGAAGGGCTCAGATGAAAAATTGATGAGGGGTGGGGGGGTGAAAAAGGAGTGAGAAACATCACCTCCACTATTCATGTCATTTAATGTATTCAGTATTCAGCTTGGCTTTTTGGCAGTACTGTTTGCAATACCATATGCATGAAAAAAATGGGATAACAGATTAATGACTACAACAAAACCATTAATAAAACAATAGCAAAAACGGCATTGACATGCCAATTACAACTTAGAAATATCATTTTGTAGCTCAGAATTTTGCATGTTGCACATGTATTGGGCAATTCCAGGTAACTAAAGCAAGCCAGTCCAGAATGAGCCACAAGCTGCAAGAAGAAGGCAGAGTAACAAGCAGAGAGATAACCCCTCCCTCTCATGCACCTGATAACTTCTGGCAGCCAGGGTAGAGCAGACCAATCATGTCAGCATCCCTCAGATTGCCCCAAAAGCTACCCCTGAGTATGAGGGATGGAGAAATGTATGAGGTAAAGATGAATTGTGCAATCTTCAGTTGAAACTAGATCAAGAGGACTTAAAGCAGAGTAGAAGATGCAGAAGAGGAAGGTGACAAATCAACTTCAGACCACATGTCATTTCTCTCAAGTGTGGAAGGAAAAATAGATTTTATAATATCCAATAGAGTGGGGTTAGAGAGGTTGACAGAGAATAATATATGGACTAAGTAAGTCCTCATGAAGGTCCTCTCTTATAAAAGGTTTCTTGTTCTTTAAGGAGGTTGGAATACCAATAAAGGATGCAGAGCAAAGATCAAACGAGGTGCTTTGTGCCAAAAGGTTTCTAAAGAGAGGTGGTGAATTCTTGAATACATTGTTGTTTTTTTTATTCTTTATTCATATGCAAGTGACTGCTTAAACCTCAGTTCAAATGAATAATCAAAAGAATATTTTACTACCCATGCACTCATTTATATCACTGTTGTTGGGTCAAAATATTATATCTCCATTTTTGACATTCTTCAGTTTTTTTTTTGTTTTTTTTACTACATAATTTAAAAATACCTGTTGTCCTTTACATTGTGTGTAAATATCATGATGAATGGGCTAAAAGAACTGACCCCAAATGAGTCAGAAAAACGTCTAGTTCCATTGACTTGAAAGTAAAGTATGTTTTACCATTTTGGAGATACAAGGTTTTCTTCCGATGACAGCGATATGTCACTCTCCATCATCAAGTAAACATCACATTTAAGTTAATGCATAGACAGTTACACTGTTAACCTTTCTGAAAACTCTACCTTATTAAATATTCTTGATTCATTACAACTCATAGCTTATGGTGTACCTCAACCATCACAGACCCCCTGCATGTCTGTGGTGTATTTCCACATGTTGGTATTTAAACTAGCACTGCTTTCTCTGCATTGGACTTTGGTGAACCCATTAATGCAGCAGGCTTGCTATAATAACCAGGTTTTGGGGTGACCGCAAAATAAATTTGTAATACTTTTCTTGATCTTCTTTCTGTTATCTGTAATTCAGCTTCCGTTTTTGTTAGTTTGATGTGATTTTTTTTGAAGACAGAGTCTGGTGTTTAAGTTAAAAAGGTGATTGGACATTACAGTGCTGTTGTTTAAAAAAGAAAACAAAGAAAATAAGCTTTAAAGTTAAAAGTTTAAAGTTGTTGAGCAAATTTGATGGCAGAGTGAAATAGTAGTCTTCATTCAGTCTTCCCTCATCTCTTGACTGCTTGTATGAGATGAGATATTGTTATGCTTTAATTCTGGCATCTTGGCAGATAATCAAAATGAAATTTGTGCAGGCTGAGAAAGACATGACTAAACCCTTGTATGCCTGCTTATCGAATGAGAAGAGATGAGTTGACAGTGTTATTTTCACATTGATGTTTGTAGTCTGTTTCTGAATTACAAAGGCACAACTGAACTATTTATTTATTTATTTTTCCAAGTATATCGGAGGCTCTTTGTCTTGTGGCCTTGTTGCCTGGAGTTGCATACAAGGTGCATACAGAAATCTCCTACCTGTGTAAGCTTGTAGCTGAGAGCATGTATGAGGGTTGGCAGACTGAGAGTCTGTATCTCCTTTGGCAGTTTGGACCTTTGTGTAGATTTGACTGTGCAACATATTGCAAATCCCCTCTCTGGAGCTTCCCCCACACAGATCCATTTAGCATTAACCTGTCTGCTGGAGTTGGGAGGAAGTATTTGCAGGACTTTGGAGACAGATTTGGCAGTACGCCTCATTGAACGGCTCCCTGTGTGAGAAATCAAGCACAGACTTAGTGTGTGCTGTTAAATCATGGCTCCTGATTGCAAATTTGGATGACACCCATAACCAGGGTGTGAAACCAAACACCCACCACCTTGCATGGCATTGTTATTGTTTGTGTTTGTTGATGTGTTTTTATTATTTTTTTATATTTTTTTCACTATGAGAAATTTCTAGAATCAGCATCATACAGCTCTTGCTGTTTGTCTAGCTGGTAGCTATGTAGCTGTCAGGGCTGCAGGTGGGATGTGGGCTGATTGGAAAAGGAATAGAGCCTGTAGAGGGAGAGTGTGGGTAATCATTCTCACCTGCTAGAGACTAGCGTACTGCTGAGAGCTCAGGGGTGCTGCTCTGTCGACAAATCAGCTGTCTTGACTGTATCCCCCATTTATGCTCTTACTTGCTATGAATGAAGATGAGCTTCTTTGAAACATTCAGTTCATTCATTGTCACTTGTATTATAGATGACTACTCTTTATATGTTGTCAAAGTTTATAAAAAGGGTGGGTTTAAATTTATTTAAATATTTTTATAACAAAAAATGGCAGTTTTTAACAGTGTTAAGATTACCTGGTGTGATAAGAACCAAATTGTACACAAATGAATGGAAGAGAGACGCTCTGATGAGTTGTCTTTTAGTCCTTTTACATCTGGTCAGGTTTCTCTTTAGAGAAAGCTAGATGAAGCATTCAGCCCCCATTCTGTTTCCCAACTGTTCATTATGACAATGAGTCCATTCTTGAAGAACAATTGATTTTCTGTTCAGACATGTAATTATTTTTCTAAAAAATTGTTCAAAAGGAGCTTTTTAGTTCTTTAAACTCTTTCGTTCATAAATGACTGAAGCCAAAAGGCAGCCCAACCCAGCTCCTTATCACTGATTATATGTCTACATTATTTAGTCTCTGTATATATGATATCACTGCCAGAGATTTGCAGTTATCTAGTCTGACACAGATGTTGTAATTAATGTATGACAGATTTAACAGGCTGTTAAGTGCAGCACTGCAATGACTGACTCTCTAATGTGTTTTGTTACCGCAGGGTGGGTTGAGGAACAGCAAGCATGAGTGTACGCTGTCATCGCAGGAATATGTCCATGAGCTGCGCTCCGGCATTAGCGAAGAGAAGCTGCTTAACTGCCTGGAGTCTCTGCGTGTTTCTCTGACCAGCAATCCTGTCAGGTGAGTAACTTTTGTCATTCACAAGAAGGATAACTAACTTAGTCTAGCTCAGTCTCTGTGTCTCTAACTACCTTCATTTTTACTCTTCTTTTGTCCCTTTTAACCAAAAAAAAACAAAAAAAGAAACACCCACCACCCCCACACCAGCAACTGGCTCTGAAAAACTTCCAGACTGTGCCTCATTCGCTTCATTCTGTTCCGCCTGAGCATGGCATTGTTGGAGGATCTGTTAGGATGCTAATTGGAAATGTGTCAATGGGTCTTTTAACATGTGGTCCATGTGGATCCCCAAACCTAGTTAAACAAGCATAGCCCATAACATAGCTGCCTAAATTAGCATAGCCTCTAGTCACTTTAAGTCCAGCTCTGTCATCGCTCACAGCTCTATCTATTAGATTCTATCCATTAGGGAAAGTCCAGTTTTTATACTTCAGACAGCTTGCTATTCTGTAAGACTTTAATAAGTACACCTCCCTCCTCACCACCATACCAGCCACCATTTCTTTTATGTCCTTCAACTAAAGTGTTCTCTACAATCACTGGCTCACTTTTTTTATCAGGTTTCATTATAGTTAATTTACTACTTAAAATAATTTCACGTTTCTTTTGGTTCTGTGCCCATTTTGTGTGAGTTGTTATGGGCCCTTCTCATTCAAACATAATTAGGCTCCAGTTTCCTAGTGCTTCTCCCCACAAACTTGTCACATTCCCCTTGTGGATGGGATCTTCAAATTTAATTTGGTCCCAGCAGCACAGAGGAACACTCTGTGACAGCAGACCCTCTCAATTATTTACCAGCACACTGTCTGAGAGATGGCTCTTAACATGAATCAGTGAGCAGTGCATATAAAGTGGTCATCACATGGGTGGCAAGTGGACGTTCCCTTTCAGATGACCCTGTGCTGAGGGAAGCCCCAGCAGGAAAGCTCTTTGATCAGTTGGTACATTATAGACATTATGCGTATGTACCACAGAATCTCAAACTAATCTGTAAACTAACTAAACTTTGGTGTGGTCTCACTGGAGAGATCATCTGCTTCTACCTGCGACTGAGGTGTTCTTCACTGGAAAGCAGCTAATAGATTTTGACGAACACTCCACTCATGTTTACATACGGCAAGGCAGAGTCAATATAGCAAGTCTTAGAAGCATCAACAAACACATTTTGCTTTTGTTTTCTTGCTAGGAAGTGCAAAAGGTATGTTGTAGAACAGAGTGCGTCAAGGTAATCTTTTTGTTATTGGTCTATTTAAGTAAAAGGATGCCATTTCGTTGTGTTGTCTTTATCAGGCCATCAGTTGCAGGGCTCTGTGCACCCATTTATTTGCTCCTCTGTTTGTCCATTAATCATGGGAAATTAATCCACCTTGTGGTTTTTCAAAGTGCACCCTCTGCATCCCTTATGAGAAGAGTATGTTGTAGAGTTTGGCCCTGCTGGCTAAAAAAGAATGGCGTCAGCCATCTTCTCAATGAAAGGGCAGTGTGCGCCGAGGGGCAGTGGAGGCCAGGACCACCCTCTGGGTGTTTGGAAATGGCTAAACTTGGTACCATCCAGGAGGGGCGAGGTGTAGGGGAAGTAAACAGAGTCTCGTCAGCCCACAGAAGGCCAAGACTGGCGGGAGAAAGGCACCCTGGGGTGTGATACGATGCTTGGTCCCTCTCACAATTGAGTGGTAACCCCCCCACCCCCCACCCCCCACTATTAGAGCATTTTCCTAGCTTGCCAGGGTTATTCACAATTATTATAAATAGAACTAATTATCACGGATCACAACACACAGGAAAATGGGAGCCTGTGCCCTCTGCTCTGAATACGCTATGTTAATGTAACCTTTACAGTGCTCTGGCTTTACATATTTGAAATAATAATGCTAAAAGAAAAAAAACGTAGTATAATGCTCTTGCACCTCATGTTAAAGCAGTCTGCTCTCAGCAAAGTTTGATACATCTTGAGAAGAGTTTGGGTGATCCAGCATCAGATGAAATTAGTCTTTTTAGGTCAGGGAAGCAGCAAATAGTGCACACATCAGTACTCCATCCCACACAGATGGCACAGCTGCCAAAAAGTTATGCGTCTGCTTTGAGTTGAGTCCTCAGGGACCAAAGTTTCGTTTCACTATAAACCCTGGTTGTTTTTGAACTGCACTGCCTACAAGTTTGAAATGTTTGGACGTAAAACCACAGTGCATGGTGAATGGAAATTAATTTGTGATGAAAATGACCCCAAGTTCCATCGCCGTTCCTAGGTGCAATTACTCATGAGTCTCGTCAAACCTTATCTCCTCTCTCCCTTCCAACAAATATTTTAGAGTGTGAATTCCTTCTAAATCATAGCTTCTGCAGTGTGCTCTATTCCATATTAATCAAATGCGGTGTTTGTTAGTAGGAAAAAGCTGAGTATGATGGGAAAAGCTGTGCATTTGAGACAGTGGTGTTATCACTAGCTTGGTATGTCATAGAAAGATAAATGAGTGGGATTTACTGTTTGCTCTGGATGACAAATTTGTGTTGGACTTCCTTGGTTTAATCTGTGAAGTGTTTTGCACTTTTGGGTTTATCACTGAAACATTTGCATATAATCTGGGGCAATTTGGTGATTATACTGTGCAGAATGCACTGTTTTGTATAAATGAATACTGTAAAACATGATAATCATCTTTGAAAACTAAGGTCATTGTTTTGAATGAAAAAAGATCACCTTCTATGCATTTTATTCTTCTATATATTCTAAATATATTTATGATGTTTGCTCTATAGGATCATGTTATTTAGTAGAAGTCTTTTCCTTGTTGTTATATATTTGTCTTTATATTAGACAAGTGAAATGGGACTCTGAAATGGCTGGAGCTACTGTTTCTTGGTGCTAATCTCCTCCTGTTGTTTGGCCTGCTTTTGTATAATAGTTTAATTGGCTGGGATGAGCACCTGATGGGCTTCTCAAGTGGCTCATGGGCCTTTGAAGACCTTCATTTCCCAGCAGTCCCTCACAGGTGTGGAGCTCATTGCCTCATGCAACCACACACAGATGGCTCTGCCTGAGGCACACACAGCCTCGTTGTCCGAATACTTTAGTTTTTCCTCCTGTCTCTGTCTCCACTACTTTCACTGTGGAAAAAAAATGCTCAACTCGTAGTTAACTTTATATTTCTCTTAACTTCTGTTGTCTGGCCACACGCTTGGTAATTTAAGTGTAAATGCATTTGCAGCTTTCAGAGTCTTGTTTCTGTAACTTTTAATCCTTTGGCTTGAAGCAGAATTGCTGGTTTGCATGTAATCTTTGGCTTTTATTTACACAGTTATGAAGAGTTAATTTGTGCTGCATCAAATGGCAGGCGTTTTCTATGGCTCATTTCCTGTGCTTTCTCTCTCTCTCCCTGTACTGTGAGAACAATGCCACAGGCTGTACAGTTGAAGTGTAGGGATTCAGAATTACAGTATAGGAAGTAATCCAGAACTTTCTTTACACCCACTCAAGCCTGGTTTTCAATAGCTTTGTCATTTAAATTAAAACACCATTGCTCCTTTTCACCCAGTGCCATGGCAAGAACTCTCAAAAGCTGTATTGGATGCAACCGTCCTTCATCAGTCCCAGGCCAGTATATGTACAAAAGGTTTAAACTGTGTCATATCAGCTCTTCACCTCCAAGGTCTTGACTTTCTACTTTCTGGTTTAAAGTCTTTAGTGTGAAGTTCCCTATTTTAAATCCCTGCTGTGCCTTCTATACCAAATGTGGGAGCTCTCAGAAACCGGGGACAAGAAATGTGCCAAATTATTCAGCTCAATTTTTTTTATTATGTGCAAATCTTAGTGACATGGTTGTCCTGGGTCCCCTGAGAGTTTTTCTGGAGACTTCTGCATGTGCAGTGCCTAGAGGTTTGGGGTCAAAACCATAGCAATAGAGTGAAGAGATTGATGCTTTATTGCAAGCACCACTGCTCTTGCCAAGCTTCTATATGGAGTTCCTGGAGCCACACTAGAGCTAACAGGCTGATTATTGTCTTTGAAGACTTGATTTTCCTTAACAGGAAGCAGTTCAGCAGCACATTCAGTGCCTCTGTAACTGCTCTCAAGACAAATGAAAGGGAAAGAATGAGGTGCTGAGAGATAGTTGCTCACCAGGCATCTGTTTGTTCTTTTAAACAAGAAACCACAAAGAAACATGGAGTATCTGCTTCTGTTGATGAGAGATTTCTCTCAGTTTTGAGAGCTGTCTTTCATTCATGATGTATGACATTTTTGCTGAAGGCCAATTTTGGAAATCTGCTGTCTAAATTTTGAAGCTGAAATGTAAAATCTGTAATATGGTCAAAGGACACGTCTTCTTACTTGTCAAAATCAAGGTTGGAGCAAATTTGACCTTTAATATGAATTTGATAGTTTTGACATAAATTTATGTCCCTTTTATTTATTTTTCATGAATTGGACTGTAAGGAGGGTTGGGATAGCTACTGAAAAATTGGTAGTTAGCTATTTTGTAGCTACTTTCCCAAAATTTGTAGCGAGCTGCAATTGAGCTACTTTACTTGAAAAGTAGTGCACCACTGTTTAGCTATTTCGAAAGTGCAATTGTCAGAATGTTTGTGTATCTCCACCTGACACAACAACTTCAAAGATACGATATCCAACTAACATTTAGACTAAGTAAAGGCAAAGTCAATCATTCCATGTTTTTCCTAACAAAAATAAACAAAAATAACCATATACAAAGAGTATTGTGCAAAGAATTGTCAACTGTTGAAATAAAACTAGTCCAGTTTAAATGTCAGCAAGATATACAGACAAGATATTCAGTCTTTTAAACTTAAAGAGTTTAAAGAGTCTTTTAAACTTCAGCCACACTTTAGTCTCAAAATTCACATCTCACATGGCTCTGTTTGAGAATCAGGCCTGTGCAGCTGAATAATCTCTGCTGCTGCAGAGCTGTTGTGGATGCACAGCACAACTATATTTTTAGGTAAGTAACATAATCCTCCTTTGCTGTAAAATTGTTATAACACACAGTTCTAACAAAGTTTTCACAATAAATGGTCCTTGATGTTGGAGTTACTGTAAAACATATGTCACGAAGCTGAAGTCTTCTCACCAGCTTCTTATTTGAATTTTCCAGTTCCACCTTAAATGTTGCAGCAGTACATTCTGAAGCATTTAAGGTGGAACAGGACAATTCGAAAGAAGAAGCAGACAAATGAGAGGCTGACTTCAGCCTCATAAAAAGTTGAACATTGTGAGACATTTTTACAAGAAACACTTTTGTGAAAAAGTTTCCTGACTGAGATGCAAGTGAGAAAAGTGGCTACAACTGACCTGAAGGTTAAGCAGAGCAAAGTAAGTCTGCGTTTGCGTTTATATCATACTTTTAACCTATTCTAGTCAATTATTACCTACTGAGACATATTTACATGGTAAAACGGAAATAAAATGTTGTGGCTCCCAAAGTGGTTTGATTTTTGTGGAAAGGTCAAACTACCCGCCCAGTTAATGACCGCGTTCTATGGTTCAGATTGCCTGAAGCCTGTAGCAAAGGTGCTACAGCTATTAGCTACATTTCCTAAAACTGTAGTGGCTATAGCTATTAGCTACAAAAAGTGTAGACACTTGTGCCTTGTCTTGTGAGTATAAGCATGTTACATCTCAATAATGCAACAAATAATGTTTGAGTTGGTTAACATAGTAGATAAATCCGTTACCCTGCACATGGCAGATCGAGGTTTGATTCCTCATCCAGGCAGTTTTAGTTCTGTATGCAGTAAATGTTCTGAAAATATCATTGCATTTAATAAGGCTATTTAGTACAAATAATGTTTTATATTCTTATGAAGGGATCCCTTTTTAAGCCATTTTAAACCAGGCATTAGTACAGCTGCAGTGCAGCCTGTGCCTTGAATGTAATGTTCAGTGTACTAAGATTATCATGTAAATTGCTTGTAGCCCCAGTCGCTCCTTAGACGCAGGTTTAAAAAAGACGCTGTGAAAGAAAGAAGCCGCTACAATCTCAAGACAAAATAAAAAGAAAGTTTAGTCAAGAAGTAATAGCGGTCTTGATAAAGTTCTTTCCCACTGAAACATTCTACAGGGCATTTTACTCCAGCTATGAAAACAATTTTTAATTTGAATTGAACAATTTGAATAGTGTAGATTGAAAATAATAATTGTTATTATTATTGTTATTATTATTATTATTATTAATGCTAATGATATTAAGAATAATATTGCTAAGAAAAAGATAAAAAACTGACTGAGCTATTTAGTTGTCACATATGAAAGGTTTCATATTCTTATCTGAAAAGTAAATGTATATTAATAAATGAACCCAGTGTTCATTTACAATACATTACTTGGAGTGAAATATGATTCCTGGTGTTTATACCAACTAAAACTGTTAGCTCAGTGCAGTTAGGTAATAGCAGTTAAACAAGGTATTTAAGAAGCATTTTGTAGGATCTTAAATGGTGAAAAATAAATCAATATTCATATTTACAAAATCATCTTGATTACAGTTATGAAATTTAGCAAAAAAGTCAATGCTTCATATTTTGCATGTAAATCCATGTCACGAGTTGCCATGTCCTCATTGGCATGGGCTAAAGGCATCTCATATTCCCATTCCAGTCCATGGCAGGCATCGCTAATAAACCTCACATAAAATTCACAGGTTCATCAGAAATGTACTATAGATGTCGCATAAATAGAATATATTTCAATTTTATCTTTTTAAGTTGTCAGAATCTGATGCTGTTTACTTACACTTCTCAACTTTATTCTGATTAAATATTTTTATGTACTTTATTACATTGCCAGCAAAATTGTTCAGAAAAAGTAGAATCCAGAAGTAGAGTTTACATTTTCTTTTAGTAAAAGAGATATGTAAGTTGCTTGAAACAATAATAATGTTTCTGGGATTTTTTTTATTATTATTAGTTGTCAAAAAACAAAAAAAAGCTTTTTTCTTTCTGATCCCAATCAAAACAAACAACATATTTTTGACTTGCAGAAGAAAATCTTAACATGTAACTATAACTTAAATGTTAGCATATAACTGAAACAAGCACCTGATCTTAGGAGTTATAATAAATAATGTTTTGGAGGTTGCCTGCTTACCATGAGCCTTTGTGTGTAGCTGTCTTCATAGCCATGCCTCCAGAGTCTCTTGGAGCCAGTGTCAGCCAGTAGCAAGTCGGTACAATGTTCCCAAGAATGACTTTTTTTTTTAAGCTTGTGCGCCCGTTTGGTAAATAAGCCTTGGGCAGAATGCTTCTGAACTGTGTCTGAAACCAGTGCGAAAACCAAGTATGTTTACCATCTAAAAGCAATACGGTTTTTCAACTACCACTTAGCCCTTGCCCAAATTTCAGGAGCTAATAACATCTTACTCGTTAGTCTCATATTAGAGAATCTGTCTGAACCTCGTTTGCCTGACAAGATGTATGTTTTTCTATGGTTTACAAGGCCACCATACTGCCATCTCTTTACAGATAGTGAGGGGAACTTTTACCTGCACTTGATATGATGTTATGTCTGACCTGAGAGAGGTTGCTTATAGGAACTGTATTAATGTAATGAGAAGTCAACACAGTGCTGATGAATGTTTCTCTGCCGCATTCCTCTCACAGTAGAAGACATAGGGGTGCCAGTGTGGGCTGGCAGACATGCTTTATAGTTTAAGTACAGCACTTAAACATCTATCATTTTAATGCAAAGCTAGCTAGACTCCTCTGTCCATCATCCATAATTAATTCACTGTGTGCATTTTGAAAACTGGCAGTGTTTTCTCCACCTAAATCATATTTGACACTAGTTGGGGGGGGGGGGGGGTTTGAATTATGATGTTTTATAATATGTCCTGATATGTGTCCAAAACTTGCAAATAATTCTGTCTTGAAGGACTTAAATGCTATGATGAATAGTGTATAACTGTTGAGAAGTGCATTCTTTGTCTGGGTTTTCTTTTTACTATATGACTCAACATTTACTCTTAGCACCACAGAGGAGTCCATGTCAAGGTCAACACAGAGGACATTAAGACACAGCAATCTTTATAGTTCAAGCACATTTGTCTCAAGTTGTAATGGAACCACAGATAGATGTTTCTCTTTTAGCATGACAATAAAACTTTGAACATCCTCCAGGATGGGCTGAGGCGCTAAGAGGAAGTTATCAGAACTTCACCTGTCCATTTGTGAAATAAATTGTCCATGTTTCCGTGGTGACCGAAGAGTCTGAAAACGCTCTGTCAGGGTCATTTCTTCCTGCGCTGTGCTTCTAGCCAGTGCTCTCTCCAGACACCAAATGTTATTACAAACCCCTTGCTGCCCCAGGCTCCTGCTCCTCTTTGCTCCAACCCGCGTTAAGAAGAAATAAAGGAGGAAAGTCAGAGAAATTATGAATTCATTTATGCAAGGCAATTTTTGGAGGTATTTCTTTTCTAATTTTATTTTTAATTAAGAAAATTAGTAGCTGTAATAACTTTTCCCCCACCCTCTTTCCCTAATCAAGTTCATTATACTGGTATCATTTGGTGTAAATACATCTTGTGCATTAATTGTGTCTCTTCATTATTGCCAGCAGAAAAAAAAAATATTTTGTATATATATCTGTCATTGCTACAGCAATGTTTCAGAATCATTTGGCACATCATTTTTCATATGTGTATACATACCTTATGTTTGCAGGTACCTCTATAATTCAGTATGTGATTCTTTCTTGTAATAGGATTAGGGGCTGCTGCACTCTTGCACTCTCCTCTAAAAACTCTCCTTTGTTGTTAAACAACAAGCACCGCACCATATCCAGACCCTTGTTACTGGATATTATAAGCATACTCTCTGTTTAATTCTATGGAGCTCTCAGCCAAACATGCATAATACAGATTATTATCTGATTTGAATTCCATGTTGATGAAGTGAGAAACTGTATTTTGCAGGTAAATGGTAATTGTGATAAATGAGTATTTCACACAAAATCACAAAATCCACTATTACCCATCTTCTAGCAATTTCTGTGACCCTTTCTAATGGAAACGTAATGCATGTTATTACGTGTCCATGTACATGCATACATAAGTGTGGGGGGGGGGGTTCCCCAAATATGTTACAAACTTCATGAGTCATATTAATGGACACAGACAGTCTTATTTAACAACTGCATACATTCTACAGTGCCATATCTTTGTTGAACAAATATTTTAAACAAGTGGTTCTCGGTACTAGCCCTAAACATTAATGCAACTAATAAACTAATTAACAAGCTCTTACTGAGTTGCAGTGGATGTATTAGTACAGAGAGACAGAAAAAAATTATAACATGCAATTCAGTAGTACTCCAGGCCAGGATTGAGAACCACTGGTTTAATTAATTAATTTAATTGATTGATTAAGGTGATTTTAAGTCTTGTCTGTGCACTAGCCTAACCATTCTTTTACAGGCCAATAGATGGTCACTCAGCAGAGTTATTCAGGTTGACCAGCACACCAACGTCTAAAACACATGTGCTGGTTTTGGTGACCATGAGCAGGGTAGCTGTTTCAGTGCATGTATATTTTTGAAAAATTTTCTTAAATAGTAAGTGGTTAACTAGGTTACCTTCTCTTGAAACAGCAGTTATCCTGGCAGTTAACATGCTTTTTGACCAATTATCTTTAAGCCTTTTGTTTAATAAAAATACTGCACAAAAGTTGGTGGTGCATTTTAAGCAGAAAGAATTCAAAAGGGTTCACACATTTTCTTCTGCCACTCTGCTCAGTCATCAACTTCATTCATTCTTATGGATGGTTATGTAGGTGTTTTAAAGATGATACAGTGACATGACCGTAAATGCTAAAGTATCACCCAACCTATAAAAAGCTAAGCTACCAGTCAAGGACAGGAGCAGATGAAGTCTTTGCTTCTGGCTTCATTCATATATCCCAGAAACTCAGTTACACCATTCACTGTTAAAATTTATTTGACCACTGATATCCTTGTTAAATTATGCCCACATATATGAATGACAGAAGATTGTACTCTTCACATGCTCATTGACAGATGGAATGAAGGCAAGTTTATTAATATTAGTGTATTTTTCAGAAGTATAATAGTGTTTTCATGCTGTCATGCTTTGTTCTTTCCTACAAATTCTGTTCAAAGTCTAAGTAATCACCTGATCCCACTGTTTGTGTTATATTTAAAATTCCTGCATACATACGTAAATAAATACATGTTTGGAAAAATTACTTCTAGATTTTGATAATAGGTTTCTCTTTTTCTTAGTTTGAGACCTTTTCTTTGTTTGGTGCATTGCATTGCAATTTGGTTGTTTAGGTGTTCCTCAGTGCTTGTGTGTGGGGCAGTATTGAGCCATCAGAATGTGAAGTGATTGTCACGTCTTCTTCCCATATCTCCATCTACCTGCTCTTTGACATAAGGTATGAGTGAAGAAACAGCTGATATGGGCACTTCAGGATGAAATATTCATAGTCCCTGGTGTATTAGGTTAAACACCTTCTTGCTACATGGCTCAGGTCAGCTCCCTTGTGGAGGCTACATCATTAAACTGAGATTGATGCTGTGATTCATGGTTATCAGCATGAAAAGGAACAGGAGTGCTGAGAGGGGATCTGTAGATCCCATACCTGCCATAATAGCCTTGCCTTTCTGCATTTACATCTGCGGTATACAGTAGATCTGAAATAGCTTTTTTAAAACAGTGGCACACAGTTTTTTGTTTTTGTTTTTTTTTGTACCATTTATCAGACCAATCAATCATTGTTCTGGCAGGATCCACGCTGCTCCACAACTTCCATTAAATCTTCACTGTGCCAGGCATTGTTGGTGCTGCTTCGGTGAAATTGGCAGAATGTTTGGTGCTCTGTGGGGAGTCTTTTAAGTGTGCCCTAGTGAGCATCATGATTTGACGCACTCAGATGACAAGAGCTGGAGTCCTTTTCCTTCAGTCCTATTGGTTTAATCCTGATATTTTCCTTTTTTTCACACATGCATGCACACACAAACCTGTTTGCTGCATTCAGCTACTTTTTTGTCATCATAACCCCCACCCTCTCAAGCTCCAATTCCAGAAGAAAGCCAAGCTGGCATTGATTTGGTTTGATGTGCAATCATTGTGGTCACCTTCAGAATCCTGCTGGAATCCAAATGCTATTAGATGGAAATGGTGACTCTTTGAATGGAACACACTATAGTCCCATGCTTGTCTTCAGAGGGGCCCAGCAATCACATCGTGGGCTGCTGACACAAGGAATATTGTCCTCGGCGCATGTCACAGGCTTTAGCCCCTGTCCAATGCTCAAATATGCAATATCAGCAATGCTGCCTTGGTTGCTTTTGTAAAAGCAGGGTGAGTGTGGCTCAGTAGTCAATTATACACCCAGGCCATTGTTGTTTACTCTACCATTGAGTTACAATTAGCCACTTTTTACTTTTAAGCTACTGGAACTTCTTTACTGTCCTACATTCAGCACACACATATTACTTTTTTCCCAGTTCTTTATTTGGTGGGACGGATTGCAGAAAAAAAGATCCACAATAAACTTACTTCTCATCATCAAAATAAGAGAAGTGTGAGTGGAAGGGAAGCAGCTGAGAATAACTAAAAGAACAACAACGATGGCACTGGTCACTGAAAAGACTCTTCCTGTCCTTTTGTATCAGTGTGCTATAAATTGAATTTAATGAAATATATGTCACATTGTGACTTATTTTGGTCCCTTCTCTACATAATTTCTAAATAATTATGCCATGATCTTTCATCTGCTTGTCCTTATAGCACCGTGTCTTTAGAGCAGACGAGTATGGGCTGCTCACAGCTGAAAGCCTAGCTCAATAATAGGATAATGTAAATTAGCTCCTTTTCCATCCATCCATCCATCCATCCAAAAATCCTAGAAATACTAGTGGACCAAACTGCTTTCTTTTTCTTCCTCTCAATAACAGTCCGATTGCTTAAAAATCTGTGGCATTGCTACATGCCTTCAGCATCATTCAGAATCATGGACACTGTCATGAGCAGTGAAAGAGCTTCTGCTGCAATGTGTAGTCAGTGAATAAGTGTTCTGGTGCTCAGTTGTGGGTTGTAATGTTGAGAGCAATTTGTCGCTAAGAGCAGAGGGCCTCGAGTGAAATAGAACTACAATGAATAGGCCACAGGCAGCCGAATGGGACAGTCTGTGGCTTAGCCCTAATACAATTTGAAAGGCATTGCTCTCATAGAGTGCGCTCAATGACACAACACTTCAGAGCTTGTCCAAATACAATAACATAGCAGCTAGGCAGCAGTTGGCAACAGAAGAGGTCAAAGTAAAGACCAGCAGATAGTGACCTTCAGTCTATGCATTATGATATAGTACATTACAGCATGGTTTGTTCTCCCTTCTCCTCTCTGATTTTTATGTTCTTTCTAAGTCTGTAGTTTAGTGTTTCGTGGCTGTGAATGATCCCATATGATTCTTTTTGTTTATTACACTGACCACATTTGCCTGCGAAAGCTGATTTGCTTGATAATGAGTTGGCATCGGTTCATTAGTTAAATGATTTGATTTATCTTAATTGAGGCAACATTTTCCTTTCTCATATGGTACAGTACTTTGTTGGAGCAAATGCTGGTGCACTATTGTTTATTCAGTAAAGACCAGGTCTTTGCTGTACAACCATTACACATTAATCTATTTTTATAGTGCTCTACATAAATACACTGTAATTGCATCAAACCAGCAGAATTAGAGTACATAAAAATTCTTCCTAAGACAGACCATGAATATTTCATCTACCCTCTGGAATGTACATGATTCTGAAAAGTAACACAATTTGGTGGCGCTTAACTGCAGGATTATCCCCATCAATATTTCATGAATAAGTCTAAATGAAATCCATGGATGCTTGCCAGGGAGCGTGGCGAGGTAGCTGATGAGCTGATTTGACAGAGCTGTGATGCACGATTTTACTCCACTTCAAAAGGCAGGGAGAGGGGGAAAAAGGACTGAGGTAGCTGGTCTGTAATACTGCACACAGGCAGGCAGATGAGCTGAATGGACACTTGTTAACCTGATGAGTCTGCAGCATGTGCCAGCTTTTGGCTTTTTAATCAAAACAAACTGATCGGTCCCGTTTCTCAGCTGTGGAGCAATAGTCAGACCTTGAGTCTGATAAAAACGTGTGAAAAAACACCAAGGAGGTGTCTGTAGCTTGGTCTGATTCCTGCTGTCAGTTTTACTTTTAAAACCAGGTTTCCCCCCTCTTATCGTTTTCCTGCTTGCCTAAGAATTCAGACACCTGCTTACAGAATGGCAATTATGTCACTTCCAGATGTAACTTTACAGCAATTTAAAGCTAGATTTAGGTCTCCGTCTCTTTTCCTCATGTGAAATGTCTTGTGGATGTACTTAAGTTGAGGTGTATATTGACCGCCAGGCTACAGTGGCACTAAGAGTTCAGGTGAGATCAGCTTATCTAAAACACCACCAGAGTACTTCAGCTGAAATATTAGCCTCATCTCTCAACCAATAACTTTAGATCTGCAGCAGTCACTGAACAGAGCCAGCTTTGGTGGACTTAGTGAATTATGTCTGCTCAGTCAACACTTCTCTCTCTATACCCTCTCTCCCCCTCTTTCCCTCTCTTATTCTATCTTCCTCTCACTCTGCTGTCTAATACTACTCATTTGCTCCTGCCACCTCCACACTCACTCTGCAGTTGTATACACAACAGACTGATTGCACTGCGCAGAAGAGATTGCTTTCCAAGATCCCATTTAGGTTATGAGGGACTAACTGTGTTTGCATGCAGCGCGCCTTCGAAAAGTGATGAGTGCAAAATGCAAAACATTAAACTATAAGCTCTTTGTAAACAGACAGTTATAAATTTTGAACATTATGCTGTTTTGTTTTATTAACAAAGCAGGCCATTATAATGGACTGTACAGCAAATGCTAATAAGTTGCAAATTGGGTTTTGTGAGCTGGTAATGAATTTTGAGTAATGGCGTGGTGAGCCTTCGAGTGTTCATAATTCTGAGCTAATTTCATTGCAAATCAGTGAAAAAGCACACTTTACCCCTCTGCACTGCCCCGGGTTTTCGTACTGGCCCTAATCGAGGGTCTTCTGTGACCAAACTCGTCAATACAAATGACTTTAATATGCATGTGATTATTGTACACAGTCATTGTCGGAAGGAAAGAATCAATCAGTCTTATGGGCCTTTAATGCGACAAATTGTCCGATGCATTTTGCTTTATTGACAGCATGGAACTGAGGAAAG
Organism: Pygocentrus nattereri; assembly: GCF_015220715.1. NCBI lineage: Eukaryota > Metazoa > Chordata > Actinopteri > Characiformes > Serrasalmidae > Pygocentrus > Pygocentrus nattereri. The sequence continues at coordinate 24,338,697 of NC_051218.1, read as the reverse complement.
TGATGCTAATGATATCATTTAAGTGCAGTCACAGAGTGCCAGACTTCTCTTCTTTTCCCACTCTCTCTCCCATGCTCATTCCCCTCTCTACAACGGATCGTTTATCATCTCCAGATACATTGCAATTTATAGCTAATTATCTCTTAGGATCCATTATTGATTCCAGTGTTATCTTTCGTGCTTTGCTTTATCTTCTTGCTAGAGTGCATGCCCTACAAGTATTGTCCTAAAGGAGGTTATGTGCCACACACAGATTAAGATTGCCTTTACATTTGCATGCTGCTTGTACTTAATGTGTGATACAGTATCCTTTAGAGGAATATCAAATTCCATGACTATTAACTATAATGAAGTTGATCATATGATGGCCATCAAACATTTGACATCTAACATTTTTCATTTGGGCTTCCATTATTGATAACTGCATGTATTGGAAACTTTTTTCAGGTATTTTTCATTATTTGGTTCACTCCTAGAACCTGGTAAAAAATCTTTCATGAGCCTCCATGAACACTGTAGTAGCAGCCTATATATTCATTAATGCATACAGAATCTACTTTGTTGCTATTAGTCAGAAAAAAATCTATTGTATGGAACAGAGAGTCATTTCATAACCCTTTTTTTCATGAGATTCTTTCAGAGAACTTCATTTGGAACCCTTCAGGGGATTCAAGGATTTGTTTGGCCTTCTGAAAAGACTAATTTCCTGGAGGGTGAAAACATATAATACTGAAACTAACTACACCATGCACTGCTGCCTAGATGATGATAGGTGTGCCTTCTGATTTGTGATTCTTTGCAAAGTTTCTTTCTCTCTTTCTCTCTTCTTTCAGGGATATTTTGTTTTCACTGTTCACATTCCACAAACAAACATGAGTTTTGAGCCTCTTTAATGTTGCTTTTTTGACAATGTCCACTTTAAGTAACGGTTTACAAATTAAATTGAATTGAATTGAATTTCCACAAGCTACATTGTATGCAAAGAATTGTAGGTGTCTGTTCCACCCAACAGAAACAGCAGGCTCATCAGGTTTCTGATAAGTGAAATACTAAATCTTTGATCTGATAGACAGTTTCTGAAACTTCCAATGAGTGATTAAGAGTCTGTCTAGGTAAAGAAGAAACATCATAGGGTTCTTATGCAAATAAAGGTATTGGGATCAGATCGTGAAAAAGGTCACTTTGGAAGGCTACATCAAAACCTGTATTGCTATTTGTCCTTCAGTACAATGTAAAGACTTGTTTGTAAGACTTATTGTAAAATTTCTCAAGTTTACTGAGTGGCTAAACAATAGAAAATGTTTGTCTGATTCATTCTTTGCAAAAATGTACAGTAAGTTTTGCATTGTCATGGTTCTTTGCTTGTTACTTTGTGTTTCAGCTGGGTGAATAACTTTGGTCATGAGGGTCTCGGACTGCTTTTGGATGCATTGGAGAGGCTTCTTGACAAGAAACAGTAAGTTTGTTGAGTCTCACTGTGAGCCTCTTAAGCAATTCCCTTTGTGCAGAAAAATTGGTCATGCATCTATTCTCGTCTCACTCTCTTTCCAGACAAGAAAGCATTGACAAGAAGAATCAGCACAAACTCATCCAGTGCCTCAAAGCCTTCATGAACAATAAGGTGTGTTTAATGATTTGAGGGGTCCAACAAAAGCAATATTTATCAGCCCTTGGCTCACACTTGTCATAAGTGTCAAACTATCTCTGTATAGAACTGTTGCGGGGGAAGAGATTCAGTGGGCTCCAAAACATGCTCAACCACTTGAAAATCATTTCAGCTGCCCTTTACACATCTCTGAGAATAAATGAAATATCTCAGTGAGATGGAAACGCTGTTTCTCCCGATTACTCAAGCAAACACAAAGTCTTAAACGCAGCAGTGAACACAAAACCCTCGAATTTGTTTAGTTCGCAGATATCAGATATATGCAAGCCCTTTGGGTCTTAGTGCCTAATTCATTATTTTACCTAGCACTTTCCTCTGTGCTTGTGCAGATTATAATTTTACAGCCTAGCCACATTCCCCCTGATTAAATATTTGTATCTTTGCTAAATGTATTTTGGTGAATTGCAATACTTTAAAGCTTAAAAGGATAAGGATAAAGATGCAAAGATATGATTATTTGTCCCCACAGCGCTGTCCTCAATTGAATTCATTTATCTTAAACCTTTTCTCCACTGACCTAATTGGCTCTTTCTTAAAAGAACAAAGGCTAAAGTTGTCCTTACATTAGGGGATCCCAATTTTTACTTAAAGCTAAAGTAATTAAGCCTTGAAAAATGTTTCTGTTTTATTGGAGTGATAAAATGAGATCTGTTGACAATTTTCAGTATGGCCTGCAAAGAATTCTTGGGGATGAGCGAAGCCTGCTTCTTCTGGCGAGGGCTATTGATCCCAAGCAACCAAGTATGATGACTGAGATTGTGAAGATTCTGTCAGCCGTCTGCATTATTGGAGAGGAGAACATGTAAGCTCATATTGCTCCATTGAAAGCTAGAATTTAAATGTTCTTATTACTGCAGAAAGTCCAGGACAGTTTGTGATCTTGGTACATTTTCAAGTTTAAAAGCAGATTATGTAGTCATGAGATATTTCTTAATAATATGGAAACTCACATGTACAATGAAGGCAGCTTTACATACTGGTCTTTGAACGGTTAATAGCCTAGACATAATGTCTCATTTCACTGCAGCAAGTTTCTCTCAGCAAAGAAAGCCTTCTGGTTTATAATCAGATTAAAGAAATATATTTGTAGACAACCTGTCCGAGACCTTACACAATGCATTTTGTGCTCTCATATTGCATTTGTGAGAGAGCTTTGAGATGTGTCTGAGTCTGTCGGTTAACATGTTCTTATTTAGCTGTTCAGGTAGTGTAATGTATTTAAGTGCTCAGTGTTGTTGGCCATGAACACACAGCTAGGCTGACAGATTATAAATTGAATCCAAGGGAGCTCTTTTTTTTATGGCATCTGCCACAGTGCTGGTCTAGAATAACAATGGCTGCCAGAGCAACACTTCAAACAAAGCCTGCATTCGGTGATAGAAAATAAACAAACCCACAAAATATAAGAAGGAGAAAAAAGCGCAGAAGGACCATCTAGCGTGTAAACCTGCTAAATACTGTTGATCAAATGTAGTATTATCCCATAAGATTCATGACTTTTAAGAAACAATAATGTCCCAGTATGCACAGGCATGCATGCACAGGGTAAAAGTATAGATTAAGCTGGTACTATGTGTAATATAGATTTGCTTTATTTATATGTGTGATCTCTGATGTGCAGATGTTAGTGGCAGAACAAGAAAGCGCTGATGCCTCAGTTTGTGGTGAACACCCCTCTCAAATGCCATGTAGCGGTACTGGCTCATGTTCAGCTCTGTGACATCAAAGCCGAGTGTTGAAGAGTCAAACAGGTGTAGCTTATTCTGAACTGCTGTTTGAACTAGCATGAAAGAAGTAGCGCAGCCTACTCCTCACTACAACTTAATCACCCGGATCACAAAACGGAGGATCTTACACTTAGCTGTTCGACAAAACTTCTTCTGCACAGTTTTATCAGTGACAGGTCAAAGTGAAGTGAAGCGAGCTAAGGGAGGATGTGTGACATGGAGTCTCCCTTTCCTCTGCATGTACACACACAGAAAATGTTCACATCTGACCATTGCAGCTCTAGCAAAGCTATCAGATACACTGTCAATTATCTGTGTTGGTTGTCACACAATGTAGGTCACGCTCATTTGATCAGGACTTCACAGGCTTCCTGACTGTTATGGTTACAAGTCAAATACATATACCACAGTCAGTAGTGTCAGGTGGCCCAAAAAGTTTTTGATTGAACTCTGTAGACTGTGTCAAACTGACTACCCTTTGTTGTGTCTCTGTTTAATGCTGATAATATCAGGATGAAAAATGAGCCTCTCCTAGTGTGATGTGAGGGAACAGCTTTGATGGCATGATAAACTATGCAGATAAATGTTGTTTGCTGTTCCCTGAATGGGCTGCTTTATTAGGATAGGTACAGGGCTCAGGTAATTGTTTGACTATGATGCAGTCATTTTTTTCTACAGTGTAGTCCACAGCAGAAACTCTGTAATCCTTGTATTTAATGTGACTTTTTATAAAACTATAAGGAATATTAAAAGTCACATAAAGCTAAAGCACATAATTTTATGAAGACCATACAACCTGTCTAAATGGAAACACTGTGGACACAAACAGTCTGCAGTCTGAAGAGCTTAGGCATTGTGAAAATACTGTGTAAGTATTCTGAACACCTAGTACTTAGATGACTCTAGAAACTTGGCTAAAACAGTTAGCTAGTGTCCTGCCCATGTGCTGATAAAAGGCGTGTGTTTTAAGATGTTGTGGTGTCTTCTCCTTTTCTCTTAGTCTGGATAAAATCCTGGCAGCCATGACCATTGCAGCTGAGAGGAATAATAAAGAGAGATTTGCTCCGATAGTCGAGGGCCTGGAGAACCATGACGCCCAGCAACTTCAGGTCAGCTAAGTGTACTGTGCAAAAGAATCACATCACTGCTTGTCATACTCCTCCCACATCACTCACACTCTCTGCCTTTATACCAACACAATGGTGAAAACAGTGTACTTTTAATGTGCTGGCTAGTTTTGTAGCTTAAAATGTCAGAATGCAAATGTTATTTTAGATATTTTGCTTATGTATTAGGTATGCTAAAAGCCCCAGTGAGCTCACCTAAATCAAAATAAACCCAAAATTGTAGTCCTTGATGAAAGTTTGTTGTGGAAATGATTGTGCCATGACAATTAAGGATATTTAATTGTTTTAAAAGGACAGTAACTTGGAGTTTTTTCAGGTTTTTTTTTTTTTAATCTTGATATCCTATCCAAAGAGCATCTTAAACAAATTAAGTTAAAATCCAGGAAGTGTTCCTATAAAAACTATTAAAAAAAACACTTTTCTCACATTTATTCATGTACCAATGAAATGAAAGTTTGCAGATTCAAAATCAAGCAGACAAAGATCAAAATGACTGAAAAATTACCCTTTTGTATTCCAAAAAAGCCCTCTTATTGTTTTTATTTCAGAAAAGTTATTTCTTTTAAAGGGCCCATATCCAACCTTCTGCTTACATGTATGTATTTATTTATTTTGCCATAATGTCCACTTATGATGTTTGCATGGTTTTATTTACCAAAAAGTCATAATTTATTCCAGCCTATCTTTCAACACACTTAAACTTAAATGTGTTTTTTTTTGCACTGTATTGTGTCAAATTTAAAAAGCAGTCTGATTTGAAACATTCTTCATAAATTGAGCATCAGACTTTAGGCTGAGAAGGTGGATATATATTTTTAAATACAACCCCAATTTCAAAAAAGTTGGTATTTAAAATGTAAATAAATGTAAATAAAAACAGAATGCAATGATTCGCAAATCTCATAGACAATTCACAATAGAACATAGAACACATCTCATTTTGAAACTGAGACATTTTACAATTTCATGAAAAACATTAACTCATTTAGAACTTGATGGCAGCAACACATCTCAAAACAGTTATGACAGGGCCATGTCTACCATTGAGTAGCATCACATCTTCTTTTAACAACAGTCTGTAAATATCTGGAAAGTGAAGAGACCAGTTGCTGCAGTTTTGGGGAAGAATGTTCATGTCTGCTGTAGGATTCTAGCTGCTCAACAGTCCTGGGTCTTGCCTGATTTTTCATTTCATGATGCGTCAGTGTTTTCTATTGGTTAAAGGTCTGTCAGACAAGCCAGTTTAGTCCCCGGATTCTTCTGCAAAGCCATGCTGTTGTGATGGATGCAGTGTGTGGTTCAGCATTGTCTTGCTGAAATATGCAAGGCCTTCCCTGAAAGAGATGTTGTCTGGATGGGAGCATATGTTCTAAAACCTCTTTATACTGTTCAGCATTTATAATGCCTTTCCAACTGCCCACACGTTTGAACTGTGTGCTGATAACAATTTTGAATCATCTGACCACAGAGCAGTTTAACAATTTGCCTCAGGCCATTTTAAATGAGCTTTGGCCCAGAGAAAACTGCAGCGTTTCTGGATCATGTTGACATATGGCTTTTTCTTTGCATGATGCAGCTTTAACTTGCATTTGTGGATTGCACGGCAAATTGAGTTCATGGAGATTGATTTCTGGAAGTTTTCCTGAGCCCATTCAGTGATTTCCAATACAGAATCATGCATCTTAGTTTCCATATATGAACGACATGGACTAAGAAGTGAACAAAAAGTTTTGAAATGTTTAACAATGTTTACATCTTGCATGAAATACTTTTATTTAATTTAATGAAATAAATAAAATTAAAAATGTTTTTCCATTAAATGTGCTCTTTAATAATGTACATTCTTATGAACTACAGGGACACCTCTTTAGGTATGACTACTAACAAATATTTAAATTGGAAGCCATTGTTAATACAAATTGTGGATATTTTGTGCATTTATGTTTGGACTGGAGCTTCAACAGTGTTTTAGTCAGTTTGCTATTTGTGTTTTGCCTTATTTGTTTGTTAATGGTGTGAATGGAATTTTGGACCATATGTCTAGTGAGTGTGCAGTTCCTTATATGTCATTTGACTTATCTGCACTCATGCATCACAAATTCACATGCATCAGGCATGCACTAGGGAGCAACATGACATAAATTGTAAACAATTGTGCATCTGGGATTGCACAGTGAAATGAGTTAAGATGGTTCTAAGAAGGTGGAATATAAAACTGTGCAAACATTTTAGGTATATCTATAGTTCAGTTCCTTTGATCCAGACTGAAACAGAAAATTATACATTACAGCATTTTAGTTCTGGTTTTAGTTATGATTTGCTCACACTGACATATTTGACATAAAACCAAAAAAAGTATGGCCACTACTGTATATTGCTACAGTATATTGCATAATTTGACATGCTGTTATATGTGAGAGTGAAATATTTACAGCAGCTTTGGATGTGCTTTAGTGACACTTCAAAACTGAAATTGTTTTATAATTTCCAAGTCAGTTTATAGTAATTTTTCATATTTCTACAGATTTTTTTCCTCCAGTTTCCAAAGTGCTGGTTTGCTACTGCTTAATAGTTATGTCATTCACGGGCCTCCTGTACCTCAGCAGGCAGGTGTATACACACTCTTAGTGTTCTTCCTGTCGTCCCCTGTCCTTCTGTCAACCCCATCACCTAAGCCCTGTGATGGCAGCAGGCTGCCAGCAATCACAGCCCGGTGAGAAGCTTATGCTTACACTTAATCAGTAGCAGCCGGATCTGTGAGGGAACTAAACTTCAGAACTCGGGGTAAGAAAAAGTGGGAGAGGAAAAGAAAACTCCACAAGAGAGATGTTGACTTGATCTTTTTTAACCAGCTATATCATTTTTTTTCCTGTGTGTGCTCTGCCTCTGCACTCTGGTCTCAGAGGAGAAGAAGCTAAAGGGCAACGATGCAGCTCTGCACCTGAATTTATCATTCTCTCCCTCTTCACTCATCTCCCCTCCCCATTTCTTCACTGCTCACGCTGATCTGTGACCAAGCACCAAAATGCACGCCATGTGCACTTGTCGAACGAGCTCCTAATCTGCAAATTTCTGGTGCAGGAGGGAGAGATAAAACGGCGGAAAGCAGAGCATGCCAGCTAGAGTTTGGGGAGGAGAGGAAAGGAGTAAAGGGAACCCTTTGATTGCTTGCCTTGTTTTTCCTCCTCTGAAAAAGAGGTCTGTTAATGAAAAGAACCGCTGCTAATTGTGAAGTAAATTAAAATACCTTGCTGATGCAGGAGGTTCAGAAAAATTAAACACTTTAAAAACCTGCAATGGGCTGCAAAGCCTGGTTTTTCTAATGTGATTAAAATGTGTTTTGCTGCGGTTTAGCTGTGTTCCATCTCAGCAATGAGAGCATGCAAACTTTCAACCGTCCTGGCAGTGCCATTTTTAATTACTCTGCTGGAAGCCTCCTCCGGCGCTGCGTTTTCAGATGATGCACGAGCACCTCATCAGTGCACTCTCAGCCCAAAAAAGAACAAAAATAACCTCTTCCAACCCCACTTCCATCAACCCTTGCACGGAAAACAAACAGTGAGAGGTGTGTGTGTGTGTGTGTGTGCATGCGCGAGTTTGTGTCTGCATGCCACACACGATATGATACGCACACTAGCCTGCAGGAAGGCTTTGAGAAGAATCCACACTCACTCAATGGGCCTCAAATCCTTCAAATGAAATAATGGCTGCAGGTTGACAGGGAAGAGAAGGCAAAAAGTTTAGATAAGTGCAGGGGAAGAAGGCCCCCCCCCCTTCTTTTTTTTGGGGGTGGGGTTAGCCTCAAGAGTGCCCTTCTCTGGTGGGCTCTGTTAAGGCTTCAGTGCTCTTCTCTTGCCCCTGGGCTTGTGGGACTCTGAGAGTTGGGGGAGCAGGCATCTGCTGCTTCTGGCTTGTGGAGGTAACAGGCCGCTCTTGTGCCTGCAAGACCAGTTTCAACACAGTGGTGTCCAACAGCCTAGCTGCATATGTCTGAAAAATAGGGCCCATTAGCACTGACATGTCCCTTAAAAAACAGTCTGGTTTCTCTCTATTCACTTGTGGAAGCCTCTTTAGCCACATTTTCTATGGTTTGAGTGGCTGAGTGATTGAGTGACAGTCAGTCAGTAAACGAGTTAGTAACTGAGTGAGTCAACAAGCAAATGAGTGAATTAGTTAATGAGTCGATGAGTGTGTCAGTCTGTCAGACAGTGAGCCAGCCAATGAGTCAACAAGTGAGCCAGTCAATGACTCAACGAGTGAGCCAGTCAGTGACTCAACGAGTGAGCCAGTCAATGACTCAACAAGTGAGTAGTTGAGTGACTCAACAAGTGATTGACTAATTCAACATGTGAGTGAGTCCATAAGCAGATGAGTGAATTAGTTAGTCAGTGAGTGTGTGATTGAGTGAGTCAATGACTGAATGTGTGAGTTGGTGTGTGGGTAAGTTAATGAGCCAGTGAGTGAGTCAGTCAGTCAGTGATTAACTTAGTGAACGAGTGGTTAAATGAGTCAATGATTAAGGAAGTCGATTACTGTTTTACAGAGTGAGCAAGTGAGTTAATGAGTCAGTGATAGTGAAACAGTGAGTTGATGAATGAGAAAGACGGTCAGAGTGTGACACTCTGTGACAGAGGGTGAATCAGTGGTTGAGTCCTATTGCTTATTTCAGTATGCATTTCAACATGTTCTGGTTAACTTGACCTCAATAATCTTGCAGACTGTTATATTACTTCATTAGCTCAAATGAAATGGGTTTTAATAGCCTGTGGAGTGGTGGGGTATCAAGTGTCAACTTCAGTAGCAGAACCTAATTTCCCCAAAAATGGTGGACAAAGCAGTTGATAACTTTTGATTTGCTATGTCCAAACTGGGATTTATAGAGCAAACTACTCCAGGTGTTACACGTTTGTTGATGTAACTTAATTACTTTACTCTCTTATTTAAACTAAGGCTTTTAGTCATACAAATCAATTATTCACTAAATGTATATGCTTAATGTTCAGACTTCAAAACAAAAATTGCACAACAAAGTTTGCATGACTTGCCATTTAACTCACTGAGGCCAACTTAAGCAAGAGCAAGTGTCTTGTGGCTAAGAAATTTACTACTTGTTGTAATGAGTCAATTCGGAAGAAGAGAAACAGAGACTGAGATAACAAAACTGAAATAGAGTTCAGAGAGAATTCTTTTTCTCCAGATGGCTGTTATTCCCAATTGCAGCGTGAATCCCCGCTAGCAGTGCTTTTCCCAGGGTGTAGATTGGAGCGGCTTCCATTTGTGCCTGCTTTTCACCTCTGCAGGAATAACACAGAACAAGCTGAACGCCAGTGATACAGTATTCCCTGCAGCACGTTAATAAAATATGCGATCCATCACAAATGACCCAGCGAAGACTTATAATGACTGCTTCTCACACACCGATAAGGGCGATCTTTCGGCTTGCCATCGATTTACCCGTGTGAAATGCATTCCTCCTTGCACTGGCTGGCTCCCTGAAGTCGCCTTAAAACCTGTTAAGACCCATCAGCACTTCTCCCTGCCCACTGCCCTGATCCGATAAATCAATTAAAAATGCACATCTGTTCAGCCAGCCCTTACCCCCATCCCATGCTCTACAAGATCTGCAAGAACCACTTCCACTCATCTCTAATTTCTCCTTCATCCTTGCATGTTATAATGTCATCCTGTTTTATGTGAAGCACTGAATGTGTTAAATGCTGAAATGCAAACATTGTGAGTTCTTTTTATTATTGTGTATGTGTATGTTTTCACATGTTTATATGTTTATATTTGTGTTTTTATTTATTTATTTTTTATGTGGAATATGTTATCAACACAGACGGCCTGCATGCAGCTGATCAACGCCCTGGTCACCTCCCCAGATGATCTGGACTTCAGGATACATTTACGGAACGAGTTTCTGCGCTGCGGCCTGAAGAAGATCCTGCCGGTGAGTTATCTTGAAATGTGATATCTTGTTGCAAATTTCCTCCTATCATATTGCAACACATCTCAAAGGATTCTTTCACAAACTGAAGTGCAAATAGCTCCTACCGTCTCTGCCTCAGATGTTTTTACACTGACAAAAAGCAGTGTGTGGCCTGCATTCCTGTCCTTACTCCTCAGCACCCTATTTATGCATTGTGACAAATGACACACCATCGCTCACACCTCTTTGTCATAAAAAGCGGCCCACTCGCATCATTATCAATCAGTGCAGGGATCTGCATACTATTCTTCAACACTGCAGCCAAACCCCCACATCACTCACTATCTCATTTGTGTGGGCATTTCCTCATTGTTAATAAGTCATTTTGACTGCTCCTCTTATTATTGCTGCTATTATTATAATTATCTCAATCTCGACCCCCACATATGATTGAGTTTATTGTAATTTATGAATAATGTATTTGAAAGTTTAATAGGACAATTAAATATGACATTGTTCTCTAATTGTGAATAATGAGTTTCCAGGTTCTAGTGTCCTCAAAATAGCAACAGGGAAGAGAAAAGAAAAACGAGACACATTAAATTCTCACACAGTGTTGGAGAGAGGAGTCTGATGAAATGAAAACACACATTTTTTTCAAGGTGTGTGTGTGCATGGGTGTCTGTGTGTGTGTTAGCCATGTCCCCCCTGCTGTGGCATTGCACACTTTCCTCCTCTCTGATTCGCTGTTTCCTTAAGACAGATGGCATGCCTATAAGTGCAGCCATATGATTGATAGCTGCAAAAATTGGGTTACATTTGGCTTTTTACTGTATGTAAACTCCACTGGCAATGATTCACTCTGCAGGTATAAAGCATAGCATCTCACTCTCTCTCACCCCCCCTGTCTCACTAGGTTTAGAAAAGTCTCTAGTCTATATGTAGAAATATAATTGGAGAATAAGAGGGGGTGTGTTATTGTTAGATTGATAGGTCATCAGGTGTTGCCTGTTTGAAAGAGAAACCTGGCTCTATTGCATTTGTAATGCATTCAGAGTGCAACACTCAGTTCAGGTTCAGATCTAGGTGACAACAACAACAAAAAAAGGAGGCGTGCAAATAAATTTATTAACTCATGTAAATGACTTGTAGTTTTCTACTGTTTCTTTAATTTACTTATTTCTTTTCTTTTCATATCTTTTAAGATGCTCATTTGTCTCCTTCTCTGTAATGACAGGAGCTGAAAGAGACAGAGGAGTTAGACATTCAGCTGAAGGTGTTCAATGAGAATAAGGAAGAGGATTCTATTGAGCTGTCCCACAGGCTGGATGACATCCGTGCTGAGATGGAATATCCTTTTCACAGGCACCTCTCCTACACGCGCAGACGCAGAGAGTGGCCAGAGAGTGCATTGTGCTACTCTCAGCCAGCTTATGGGTCTAAAGCCAGAACCCCCAGTTCATTTGGAGGGGATTTGAAAAGCCATTTTTGCAATTCCAGGCCAGGCTCTTGCAATGCCTCATGGTAAACAAGCCCCCCTCACCTCCACACACTCCTGTGTTTCACATCTTTAATGGCACACTGCAGACCATCTCTTTATTGCCATATTTCTTCTTTTAGAACATTTTCTCTGTATCAGTGAAACATGATATGTGGACACATGTGGACAGTCTTTTTTCAGTATCAGTACATGTGGATAGTTCTCTATTTACTTATACATATATTAAAATTTAGTAATTTCATTTTCGCTTGCATGCTACACTGGCTCTGAATTTAACCAATTAATACCAAGGGTTTTAACAAGCACTTGTCTGCTCCTTAATAACAAATGGAGCACACTGCATTAGGTTTAATGCCACTCTCATATGTTTAGCTGAATAAATGCTGTGTTCTTGCATTATTTTGCCTAAAATAGCTACAGTTTACTTTTGATGGATCACAAAAATATCTTGATATATCAAGACACCCATTTATGAAAACAACTTGATAAAGATGCTTACATCACACAGTAAAAAATAAAAACACTGGTTGTTTAGAGGCCTATTGTTGCTGGCTGTCTGCTGTAATATACAGTGTTGCCAGAGGTGGATAATAAAAGTTACTTAGTCACATTTAAGTAACTTTTTGAATACATTTTACCTCACTCATTTTAATGGTGGATACTTTATACTGTCACTCCATTATATTTACTTGTAAAGAAAAAGTATAGAAAAAGCTATTTGGATACTCATTATAAAATGTGCAGGCTAACAGTTTAGTGAAATGCAACATGTTTGCTCATACATTGCTACTCCAAAACACCATTCCCTAAACACCTACATATCACCAGGCCACATTGTTATAGGCATAGCTGAGAAAGCAGAGATAGCACAGCTATATCACTTACTAGGCTAGCTACTCTAGCTGATGTTAGCTAGATGCCAAAACAGTGAAAATATTTTTCTCCACTGAGGAGAAAATACCTTGTGTAGAAGGGATAGGTGATATGGCAAAAATATCATATCACAATACTTAAGGACATTTTCACCATACATGATAAATTGGAACAGACAAAATAGAACTTGTAGTGCCTCATGAAAAATTCTATAATTTAAAATACTAATGCTAGTAATAATAATAATAATCCTACAGCAGACCTAAACAGACCTAACAATGCTCAGTTCGTAATACAAATTGTGATTAGTCAGTGTTCTTTAAGTACTAACGATATCCTAGATATGCTCAGAAAGGTATATTGTGAAATAAATGATCACAATAATGTTATATTGCTCACCCCTATGAAGAGTCCTTATTATCATACAGCATAGACATGGAAATAACATAGAACTCTTGTCAGCTCTGTGAGGTAATTAGCTCCATCACTCATCCAACATGAAAACCCATGTCCTTTGGCTGTTTTTAAGTAGTAAAACATGTTCCTTTGCATGATACTATGTTTTGTGTAACACCAGTACTGTCATCAGAAAAGGTGAGCCTACAGCTCTACATTTTTTTTGGCCAAAGTTCCCCAGTATAGCTTTCCTTGTGGTTAAATGGATAACTGTTCTTCCCAAGGATGCTGGAATACTCAGGGCATCACAGATACTGTGAAGTATCACAATGAGTCCTGTTATGTGGCTCGCTACTTGAGTAGTCACTCGACGCTTTCTTACTTCTCAAATAATAATGATCTGGATGACTAATTTTACTTCTACATGAGTAATTCTAATTGAGTAAAGAGTCATTTAAATAGTGCTTACTCAAGTAAAATATTTTTGTTGCTCTGTACATCTCTGTGCATGGCAAAGGCTGAAATTGCATAATATTTGGTTACATGTTATCCATCCCTTATCCCAATGAAAAGAAACATTTTTTCCCCCAAAGACAGTTTGATCTTTATGTGCATATGCTCTCTTACAGAATGAAATACTCTCTTCGGAAGCAAGTGGGAATGATTCACCCCAGTCACATACAGTCTGTTATCACGAAGGGAAGTAGTGCTCTAAGGATGCTTGTACTCCCATATTGGGCTGACAGAACAGGCAGAGCACACACACACACACACACACCCACTCTGAATAGCTAATATGTTGTCAGTTCATTGAAAAATGTTCAGGTGCTCTGTGTAGAATTGGTTTTTGTAGGTGTGGATGATGAGCTCTTGCTAGTCTAGAAATGGTGAAGCTCGAAGCTGTCAATCATATCATATCATATATGTCCAGTGGGCAAGCTTTACTCAAATTCAATAAAATAAAAATGAAAACAACCAGTATTGTAATGTTTTTTAAAAGAATTAATAAGCTCTCAAAAATTGTCAGGATACACCATGTGTCACACTGTTACTGTGTAAACCTTCAAGTAAATGAAGTTGCTGCAACATCTATAAAAACAATAAAATACAATCTGCTGATTTGGAATACTGAAACTAAATAAATCCTGAAGTTCCATGGTAGACTCTGAACATGTAACATGAGGCTCATTTTAAATGCTTTAAAATGTTTACAATGCTAACCTCTGGTGTTAGTCTTTTGATTTAAGTACAGCACTTGCTTTATTTTTTCCTGCTTGGCTTGTCAACATCATTCAGACTTTGATGGATATGTGAGATTGAGTGAGTCGTAATCGATGAAATACTTCAGATATGTAGTTTCCTTACTGAATAGTATACAGTGTGCATAGGTGTCTTGCTTCATGAAGTGAGTCACATCCACAAACCCTTAAGCTTTTTTCTGAATGAGGAAACAAATAAGCTCCTTTGACTTTTTTTCATGACCAGACCTGGTAGGGAATGAATTTCGGAACCGCTGGCTTTGAGAGTACTCTAGCTGCCCGCAGCGGCTTGGGCTACACTCTTTCAGAAAACATTGTTTAAATGTGCACAACATATTATGGTAGAAATGAATTTTTTAGCTGCCTCAAAATACCCCTCCCTTATCTGTAAAATGTATGCATAGATTTACTATTTGTGCTTATTCACATCATGGTGTTTTGCAATGTTTTTTTTCTTTCAAATAGGATGACTATCCACAGGAGAGTCTTTAAACAGAAAAGAAAGAAAATCATGCCCAAAGCTATTTATTTAACATTTTTCTCTTCTTTCTTTTTTCAAGTTATTTCCTTAAATGTTTTTCAGAAATCCCATTTGAGTCATCTGTATTAAGTGAGGGAAAAATGGCTCCGTGAGGGCTTTGGGATTAAGCTTGTGGCAGGATCATCATAGTGAACCACTGCTGTTTGTTTTTGTTTTGCCATGTTACCTGGCTTGACAGTGTGTTTTCAGAATAAATTGCAAGAAATCTGTCTCAGTGAAATGGATATAATTGAAAGAGAGGAAAAAAACTCAGCTTTTTTGAGAAAAAGGAAAAAAAAGAAGAACGAAGAGACAATGATTTCTGTCTAATGCTACATCTATTTTAGACATCAAAAATCTTTGGCCCCTGTCCTTGGGGAGAGGAGAAGTTGGACACATAATCAATACTCTTTGCAAGTTTAAGAACACTTTTTTTTCTAGAGAGAGGTAAGATGCAATCTGAGGACTTGAGAAAAAGCTGAGAATAATGTTCCATTTTTATAGCACAAAATAATCAAGCTTGGAGGATTTTTATTTGATTCGTATCCAGACCCTTGGCAGGAGCTGGAAGGTAGACTACAGGGATTTTTCCCTGTCATTCCTCATTTTTTAAAGTGTCTTTTTGACTTATGTTAGAAAATTTAATCCCAAAAGACATGGAAATAACATGACATGGATACATCTTTCTTTACTGTTTGAAGTGCTGTTGATATTCTCTATAGCACTGGGCAACAGACAATTAATTTACTTATCATGGATTTATTTTAATATAAAGGCTTTGATAAATCAATAGCAATGCATACACATTTTTCATATTTAGCAGTTTTCTGTTGGCTGTCTGGTCTTAATATTGTACTTGTGAATATTCCCTTTCACCTTCAGTCCTCTAATTCCTGTCTTTGTTCTCTGAGCTGCTTTGTTAGGAGGCTTTTACTCATCCATGCTGACAGCTATGAGTCTTTGACAAAATGATTAAGCATGTGTGTATCTTCTTATGTCCCAATACCTGCATGGAGCCTGGCTTTTGGGTGCACCCTCCTTCCTGCTCGTAGAGCAAACGTGCTTATTTTCATGCCATACAGATGTATAAGGTTCAGAACTGGCCGTTTGGCTGGTTGAACGTTTTACCTGCCTTTACATTTTCAAGGGGCTTTTGTATGTTATCATGGTGTTGAATGTCAAGTTAAAGCCCAGCAAATCATTCCTTAACCCTGTGTGTACCGATATGGGTGAGGTGTACCATCTTCTGTCCAACATGGTTAAAGATACAACCTCTGAGCCCTACTTCTTGTCCATGCTCCAGCACCTGCTGCTTATCAGGAATGACTACTACATCAGGTAAGCATAATTTCTTTTGCTAGTCTGCTAATTACAGCACAGTTACAAAGGATGAGAATTACAAAAGATGAAAAGGAGCAGTGAAAAAAGTGTACTGAATTTGTAATAAAAATAAAAACATCAATTTTTAAAAGTAGGAAAAGTAAAGTAGTTATGTCCACTACATTCTTAAGAAATTATCGCTAGCAGTCAACTGCTTTTGTCTTTTGTTTTGTGAATATAGTTATATAGCACAATTTCAACATTATTGTAATACTGCAACAAAGTTTATCTCCATGACAACCTTACATGGCCACCTTGACTACAGGCATTTTAACTTTAAAGGCACTCTGTACTGTAGGGATAAGTGTTTGCAGTGGAGACTCAGCAAAATAGCCTGCAAGATCTTGAACCATAATTTTAAGATCCTCTGAATCTCTCTTAAGATCCTCTGAAATATTGTGATTGGGTTGTTGTCCAGTCCCTACTATATACATGACTGAACAAAACACAGTTTTGATATTTTAGTGGAAGCCAGAAATCTGAATGTTTGTTTTTTTTCCATAAAAAAAAATACTCAGTGAAAAATTGTGTACGCAGGAAACATAAATCCATTTAATATTTGAGCGATTAAGACAATTTTTAGACTGCTGTTTCTCTGTGAGATAACTTGGCTGTGTAAACGTGTCAGTCAGGGGCCAGGAGCAGCCCAGCTCCTCTGAAGCCAGTGACAGTGATCAATTCACTGCTGTGTCAGACCTTTTGCTGAGATAAAATATGTTGAAAAAGAGGCAGAGTGGGAGGATTGGAAGGAATGAAAAAGAGGCATTTACCATAGACAAGTTACTGCTCACTTTGAGTTATGAATAATGTATATGCTGGCTTGTTAGAGACATTGAGAAATATAAAAACATATTTAAGCAGGGAGTATAGCGGCACGGAGTCTGTAGCTCTGACGCCAGACCCCTCTATCTGACAGCAAGCCAGGATCACTACAAACGCCCATTAAAAATGAATGTGCTTATTAAAGATATGCTTTTATAAATATATCTCTTCTGCTCCCACTCAGAGATGGATGTATAATCCCAAGCATCGCTCATTGAGGCACGTGCAGCCATGTCACAAGGTTGCTATATACAGCTCTCTTCAATTCATCATCAACATGCCTCCTGCCTTTGAACCTCAGGAATCTTTCAATGTAGTAGATTAAATTGGTTGGTTGAGAAATAGTTTGGCTCTAATTTTAGATTAAAGGAAACCCTTAAGATCATTGCGAGCTTTGATGACTAAGTCTCCATGGGCATGGGGGAGAAGGTACAGGACAGTGCCATCTCTTTCTCCGTTCACATCAGACGATGGCAGCTGTCTTGTCCATAGGTGTTGGGGACTTGCTGATGATCAAAGCTAGCCAGAGGAGATCTGCCGTTCCAAGAAGCTGCACAGAGCCACAAGATCAGATGTTTCAAAGATTTTTCTCTGTCTTTAAATTAGAAAAAAAAGAATCAAGAACTCTTCTACATCTACAAATTCCTTTTAACCATTCGAGGTATCACAAGTTAAATGGTAGTTTGTCCTTCAGACTTTTTTTTGTGTTGCATCCTTTTCTAGAAGGACATTTTAAACAGGAAGATCAGAGCGAGAGAATATGGAACACATCTCCTGCTTTTGGCTGTGACTGATGTGAGGATTAGATGGGTGATGTGGAGCAGGGGTTGGATGGAAGATGAGAGAGAGAGAGTGTGTGTGAGAGAGAGAGAGAGAGAGAGAGCGCGAGAGAGAGGAGGGGTGGGTGCGGGCAGGCGGTCTTTGGTGAGGGGGACATATGCTGTCTCCACTGGTGGGGTCTGACAGTTCTGGGTCAGCCTTCTTCTTCTTCCTAGTTATCTCCAGCATGCGACAGTCATGCTAGCCAGGACGCTGGGGAAATAGAGCTGCTTATTGAGATAATAATATGGTGAACATCAATG
Source organism: Pygocentrus nattereri (assembly GCF_015220715.1). NCBI lineage: Eukaryota > Metazoa > Chordata > Actinopteri > Characiformes > Serrasalmidae > Pygocentrus > Pygocentrus nattereri. The sequence continues at coordinate 24,320,415 of NC_051218.1, read as the reverse complement.
ACATGCATAAGCTGCAGTCCATACCATTAAGCCAAGCTTGGCAACACTTGCAGGACATTCAGCTACAGTTGCCTTACTCCATGTTTGTCGTATTTAATCCTGTACAATGGTTGATAATTCGAATATAATTACACGTTTTAATAATATGTTAATTTAGAAGGATCAGTCTGCAAGTGATAACAAGCAACACTGCCAAACAATAATTCTGTGAATCAGTTTTTAAACAAGCATGTTCTTACCTGAAATATGTAAGTAAATGACAAAAGAAAGAGAAAAAGAAGGAAAGAAAATAAGTGAATACAGTGCTCAGTTATATTTACAGTTATATTTTTAACACCAGCATTCTCTCACCATCATCAAAAACAACATTAAAAGGGAGAAAACAACACACAATACCTACAGTCTGGCTCATAATAACATAAGCACACAGCAGTTAATTGATTTGGAGCTCACCAGTGGTTGTTCTTATCCCCGTGTCCAATGTCAGAGGAGAAATCCGTGCAGCCTTTGATTGGCTTATCAGTGTGCTAGCCATGCTCTGATCTGAGACCCTGGGTATCACTGAAAAGCACCAGGCTAACAGTCTGTGCTCATGACAAAATTGGAGCACAGCAAATCCAGTGTCAGCACACTTCCCTGCTTCTTAATTTAGCTCCCTGTCTTGATTTCCCTCTGGGTTCATGAAAACATTAGTATACATGGAGATCAATGGGGAGCATTGCAAAGTAAAACACAGGCCATGACCAAAGAAATGTTTGCCTGTGATATGTTGGCTGAAGCCTAAGGATCCTCTTAGGAATAGTATAGTCAGATGTTAGCAAGTATGCCTTTTACAGAACTGATTTGGTTTTGAAATCCAAAACTAGCAAGAGCTTTAGGAGCATTCGTCCCGTTGAAAATGTGCTATAGCCTGCTTAGAAAAATCACTTTATTTAGCATATATTTGAGCCAAAATGAGAAAAGCTATACATTCATACTGTGAGATTTTACCATTAGGAGGTAGTTACCAGGCTTCTTTCTTTCTGAACAATAAAATCCTTCCGAGTTTCCATGTGAACTCCAAGTGCTGTCCAGCAAACAATGATACAGCTTTGGCACTAAGTGTAACAGCAAAACTGTAGTCATGTCAAATCACTTCAATTCCACCCTACTGGCATCCACATTTTTAATACCTGGAGTTAAATAGCATTCACCAGGAGTCACTTTTCTGCAACTCCTCTTAAGAGCAAGGCGGCCCTCACCAGAGTCATCATTAAAATTCAGGGAATGTTTTGCTGCAAGGAGAAAAGAAGAGAGATGACACATCTCTGGTAGGAAAATTGCATATCTGCAGGAGACATTCAAGGTCATGCTTGGAACATAATTATTTTCCACTCTACCTCAGCTTAAGTTGACGTTGTATTTGCTAAATGTCACTTGCAATTAAAATTGATAATATAACTCAGAAAAGGTCACATGCCAAGCGCCAGGGCAGCATCTAGTCCCAGGCCTATTCACTCCTCGACACGCAGACCCACACTGTCACCCTCAACACCACCATCTCCCCCTAAAAATACAAGACCATGTTTTCTCTGCCATTGTGCACCTAATTACACAGATTACACTGATTAGATTTGCGTCTCAGGTTTCATTGGTGCCCTTAATTGCCAAAGATGATTGCAAATTAGAGAGGAAGGCTTGGAAGTCCCAGCTCTGTTGTTGTCACCTTGAATGGACAGAGTCACAGAGCTAGTCTTTGGCTTCATGCTTCGTTTTTAGTGATTTCATTATGTGCTGAAGCAAGTCTTATTTCAGTGGCATGAAATATTATTAAAAGATAAGTCTTACAAAGTGATTTAAGTTTTATGCTGTAGAGGGTCTTATGAGAATTGTATTTCATTGTAATTTGACAGCTTTGTCGCTTTTGTCCTCGCACATCTGTGTGTGTGTGTGTTGGGGTGTGTGTGTCTCACAGGCCTCAATACTACAAGGTGATTGAAGAGTGTGTGTCTCAGATTGTCCTTCACCGGAATGGAATGGACCCTGACTTTGGCTACAGGGAGAGGCTGGATGTAGACTTCACTCACCTCATTGGTACGTTATCAGTAATTCTAGTGGTCCTTTTTATTGCAATCTTGGATTCATTCCTTATCTTAAGATGCATTTTGACTTTTTAAACTGTCCCTTTGTTTTCACATATTTGCTGTTTAGCTAACTGCACATTTAACTACCTCTGAATTCTCTCATTTATTCACGTCCTTTTAAGTCAAAAGTTAAAAAGAGGTAATGGTCTTTAAGAATATGTTCAAAAATACTCTTCAGAGGTGTAAGGCTCACATGGTAAACAGAAAGTGTCAAATATTATACATTGAGAAAAAGAATCCACGACATGATTCTCACTTGGTATGGTCTTGGTAAGACTGTAATTATACCCAGAAGTGTTTGAGTGTTAAATCATGTAGTGCATAGAGAAGCACAGTTATAGCTGTCTTGCTGAAAACAGTGTGATCCCAGCAGTGGATCTCATTAGCATCTCCTTGTCCCACTAGAGAACCCTTTCACAAACACCTGCACTCGCCTGACACCTAAGATAAGGTACACTCATTATGCATAAATAAAACATTATCAATAAAACTATGTCTTGTAAACACAGTTCAGCCATACTGGGTTCAGTGCCATTGCTAGCTTTATTTACATTCACAGATATTTATCATTAGTCTTCATGATAGAATGTTGGAAAAGTCTTTGGGCCAGATTTATGCTTGAGTCATTTTCTTCCACTCTTGGGGAATTGATGAAATTAGAATGATGTATCTTTTTTTATTATAATTTTTTTCGGGATTATTTTACAAACAGCACTATAACTTGCCAAGAAAAGCTCATTAAAAGTTTTCACTCCCATCTGCAAAAGCTCAATTTTTGTGCTAGGTTTTCTGAATTCCTGCTTTGCTTTCAGGAGGTGAGCGCAAATGTGGTGGGGCAGCGTTTTTAAATTCACTTCTTAAACCTGCAGAACAAAATGCAAATCCCCAGTGGGGGGTAGAGGGGGGCACAGAAAGTAAATTTTTCCCTTTTTGCTTGTTTTCTTTCTCCCTCTTTTGCTCTTTCTGTAGTCTTCATCCTGAGCTTGTGTTCTAATCTTAAACAGAATGTTAGCAACACGTTGTGTAATTTGTGGGAATTACAGTGTCTCAATGAGAGAGTGTGTGTGTGTGTGTGTGTGTGTGTGTGTGTGTGTGTGTGTGTGTGTGTGTGTGTGTGTGTGCGCGTGTGTGCGCGTGTGTGTGTGTGCGTGTGACTGGCAGATCAGTGTGTGGATAAAGCCAAGGTGGAAGAGAGTGAACAGAGAGCAGCAGAATTCTCCAAAAAGGTAAGGCCATTTGTCAGCCTGTGCTATGCGCAGAGGCCATTGGTATGCTACTGTGTTCGCAACACCAACATTTTCCCCCAGAGCAGGAAGATAGCTCATTGATTGCTTTGGCCTGATCAATAGCTAGGAGCTCTGCTACATGATCTGTAGCAGTGTGTGCAGAATCAGTGTTGTTGCCACTGTCTGCATGCTTGTTTTTGTCATACTGACAGGATGTTACAAATATGTACAGCAACTTTTTCAAAGCTTTAAGCACACAAGGAGACATTCAGGATTCATGCAGATAAATGGTCCATTCTTTTTAATTCCCTGCTTTTTCCTTTTAGTTTATCCACCTAGTTGATTTCCCAGTGTAATTTTATTCAGAACAAACAGAGGGGACAAAGGAGGTGAAAAAACACAAAACCGGGAGGATTTTTTTCTTTTAAGCCCAGTGAACTCTGGTTTCTTTGATTCCTTATTTGAAGTTGATGTGGTATTGCTTTTTATTCATTCATTATTTTGAAGTTTTTACTTGCACTGTCTCGCTTTAAAAAAAAAAAAAGATGTAATCAAAAATTCCGTCCAGTCCCCAATACCAAATATACAGCCCTATTGTATATATTTTGAAAATGTCTCATGTTATTTTCTATGTTGGATATTGTGGAAACATGATACAAATTACATATTTTGTGGATTTTTAAAGTAAAAAGATGTAAACAAAAACCTCTGAAGCAAACGGTGTAATATAAATAAATAAATATTCACAGTTACTTTATATTCGAGGAAAAACATAAAATAGCAATTATGACATGCAAATGTTTGGGTATCCTTCCAGGTCAGTTTTAGTAACACCACTTTTGGCGAGTATCACAGCTTGCAAATGTTTTTTGTAGCCCTTTAGGAGCCTTTCTGTTATTGTTCTAGGAATTTTCACCCCCTCTTCCTTTCAGAACACTTGTAGTTCTTTGATATTCTTGGGCCACCTTGCATATATGCGTGACAAACAGGTTTTGACTTACCAAACCAGTCCTAACAAGTTAAGTTTTGAGACTTTACAGAATATATGGTGTTCAAACATTTGCACGTCACATGTATTACTTTGTTGTATTCTTTTTAAGATAAATTATTTTTAAATAATTGGCTGCAGAGGCTGTGCTTACTCTTTTCACTTCAATAAAATATGTATTTTTAGTCTATATTTGCCCATGTAATCACATTATTTTACATACCCTGGCCCTATATATGGAGAGGCAGGAAAGGTTAGTGAGGAAGATGAAGAGTTACGAGGGGGTAAACAGATGAGATGTGTTCATCCCAGCAAAGGTGTGGATTGATGTTACCTGTGGTTGCTGGTCCCTGTGGAGGCATTGTGTATATGTTTCTGTGACTTTTTGCAGTTCGACGAAGAGTTCAGCGCACGACAGGAGGCACAGGCCGAGCTGCAGAAACAGGAGGAGAAAATCAAAGAGCTGGAGGTGCAGATCAGCTCCCTGCAGAGCCAGGTAAAACCGCACCTACCACAGCTGGCCACACACCATGTTCCTCTATCATTGTTTGAGGTCTTTTCAAAGATGCTTCTGGCTCTAACTCATCAGCCCTAGGCAACCTCTATCCAAAACCCTTCGAGTCTGATACAGGTATGGTAGCCATGTTATGAGTATACTGCATATGCTGAACCTCTTTCAGCATGTGCACTGCGAAAAACACTTTTCAATATGAATTTTTACCAGTGGTCTTGGGCTCCTTCATCTCTCCCCAGTAGAACTCTGTCTCTGCAGTCTTCTGCTTACACACCCAATGTACAGTATACCCAGCCCCTCTTAACACTGCTGCCTTCCTTGCTGTACAATTACCCACCAAAACCGGCCCATTGGAAAAAATAAATAAATAATGAAAATGAAATTATTTCAAGCCCATGGAGTTTTAAAAAGTAATGACTGCTGGTTTCCTCAGTCTGAACACTATTATAAAGTACCCTGAAAATGAGCCATATAAGCACTTTAAGGCTATGAATAGTTATTTCTCTATGTTGTGAGGTCATATTAGGCAATTTCTCTCTGCTTCAAACGGTAATTGTAACTGCTAATGCAGTTGCTAGGGCAAAGACTTGGCTAATTTGGTCAAATTGAAACCTTTTTATCTTTTATCATGAATGCAAGCCTTCTCCAAATGGATATGTTCAGACTTGAGGGATTGTTTGATTTAATAAAGGGTCAATCTCCTCTTTAAAATGTAGGATTTGATTCTTCTGAGTTGCTCTGTTGCAGCCTGTTCATGCCCATTGTATCATTGCCATGAGGGATTGCATTTCCTCTCTGGCTCTCACATCATCATTGCTTTCCAGACAAAACCCTCAAACCTTCTCAAAGAAAATTACTTCTATTTCCTTCTTAACCCAATTTGAAATACTTTAGGGCTGCTATGGGACAAAAGAGTAGTTTGCCTGACTGCTTATGGAATTTAATAAAAAAAATAAAATAAAAAAAAAAACACCACTGAAAGATGGTATGGCATACATAGCTGAAATTGTTTCCCAGATACCACATCTATTTCTGATGCAAATGCCCACACTTTGTCTTCCTATCTCTGCACCTGCTTGGTTACTCCTTGGTCTTGCCAGGTCCTTTTGATTTCCCCTGCATGAGATGAGTTGCTATCATTAAGAGCCCTGGCAGCCAGGGCCCGCCATTCATTCTCCCTGATTCACCGAATGGGCGCATTAATGGAGGTGTTGCTGGAATAGGTCATTTCTCCTGGTGCAGCCGTGCACTTCTTTGAGCGCAGCACTTCATTTGTGTGCAGTCCTCACCCCTGCACTTCATCTGGGCCGAATGCAGTGTTGCCGGGCGTTACTTACCCACCCTTTCTGCTGCTACTTGCCTCATTCATCTATCGCTCAGCTTCTGCACATATTCATGAGCCTAGGTCTCTCTGCTTCCTCTTACATTACTTGCCAATCAGCCCATCTTTTTTTTTCTCCTCCATGCCATGCTTTGTTATATGATTCTCTCTTCAGTGTTTTAAAAGGGCAGCTTACCTGCTTTCAACCTGTTTCCCTCTTTCTTTTCTTCGTTCTCTAAGTCTTCCCGTCTTTTGGCTGTAATTTTACCCACCGTTTCCCTCTCGCATTCCCCTTAGCGTTCCCTTTTGCTTTGAAGCCCAGTCGTTTTCAGCACATTAATAGGTAGAGTAGCAGTGTGGAACCCTGGAGACTTGTGCTCCCCACACATGCTCTGAAGACATGTTCAAAGCTTTGGCTCTGGAATGTCCTCACATCAACAAATATCTGCCTCTTCTGGGGAACCTATAAGAGACCTGAATATTAGCATCAGTGCTTCCTGCACATCCTGTGAGCAGGCTGACACATCTAAAAGATGTGTTTGTGTATGTTACCATGTGACATGATGTAGATGTGCTCATGATCAACTTGCAGTCATTGCAAGACATGCACTGTCAGACCACTCTTTCTGTGCTGTTTAAAAATATTGTCAATTTATGGGTGCAAATAGAACAAGAATTAGAAAGATTCATGTCCTATTAATGAAGACATGAGAACTGCCTCACATAACAAGCATACACCCACTGTCTCAAAGTCCCATACAGAAAAGCTGTTACTCCATTTTACTTTAATATCAGCCTAGCAATGAGCAGCAACATGTTTTTCAGTGCTTGGCATTTTATGGCACAGGACACATAATTTAACCATAACCCCTTTATCTAGATTGTCTGTCTCAGTACTTGAAGCACTAAGTGATAGGAAGCTATTTGAGTTTACTTCTGACTCTAATTTTTTTCTGGCTTGCCCTTCAGTTGAAATTAAACTGGGCTTGTGAAAATAAAACCAGTCAGGTTGGTGTATTACAGACACTGCACCACATCATGGTGCACGATGTGTCTGCTCATAAAAAACAAAAAAGAACAGTTTGGGAAACCACATCATCTACTGATCAGAGCCATAAATGAGCATGTCATGGTATAATAAATAGACTTCCCATTTTTATGTATCAATTAAATTACTGTCTCAGTCTGATTGGATGTCTTTTCATGTTAAGGTGAACCAAATGCAATTTAGTTACTGCATGGGGAACTTATCTTCTTCTCACCCTTTAACTTAATTTAAAAGAGATAGAGAAAAAGGGATATTTTCAGTGGTGAAAAAATCAACTGCTGATGCACTTAATAATTCAGAACACAAGTTTACTGAGCAGCTGTCTCTTTGCCATCAGCCTAAAAGGTTTTAACAAACTTTGCATTCGCCAGACTGAAATTATTTTCAGAGTAGTCACTGAGTACAGGGGCTTTGGCCTTTGCTGTTGGGCTGTATTAAGCTGACGGAGCTTGTGACAACCGTGCTGAGTGAGAGATGGTTGCCATGCACCCTGTGTTGTTGCCATGGCTTGTGTCATGGGATTTGACCAGAAGAGTCACCTTTTGATGCTACCCTGCTTAAAATGTACACTGTGTGCTTTCCTCCTTGAAAAAGCGCTCATGAGGGACAGAATAATGCTGTAAACTTTCACAGACAACATAGTAGAATGTGTTGCAAACATTGGAATAAGTCTAATTTAAGACCAGTAAATTTAATTTTGTGTGGTTTTGAATGACACAATGGCCTTTACCCCTTCACTTGTTGGAAATTTAGTAAGAACAGCTGCATACTTTCTTGCCTGTATAAGACAAATGACATGGCCTCTAACACTCTTTGCAAAATATGCAGCATAAAAGAAAATATTACACCACCCCTTCCCCAGAACTGCAGTTAGTTGGTGGGTTTTGAACAGTCTTCATTATGGTAGTGCAGAACTAGTCTTCTTTTCCCATTACACGTTTTTAATATTTGATACCATGCCTACTATGTGGAAGTGTAATGCAGGAAAAAAGCCTGAATAAATGTATTTCAAAGGTAGCTGAGTATGTTGCTGTAGAGCAAAAGAATAAGATGTTATTTTCTCTCTTTACTTGCAAAGAGGCTGTTCAGGGGGAAATCAAAGCTAGAACAGAGCATTGCTGAAACGTTCTTAGGCTAAAACCAATGGCTGTGTTACAACTAAACGAACAAAAAGATAAGAATATGAAATGACATGAAAGAACACACAGTTCCAAAAGCTGCGCAGGAAGCATCTTTAAAGCATACAAAGCGGCATCAGCTGCTCTGTGATCACACAGACAAGCAATTCACTTGGTCTTCTCTCAGCTTGTGCTATAACGCTTGGTGTGTCTGTGAGGATCCTTTTTGTTTAAGCATTTTAGGAACAAAATCCAAGGGCACTTTCACAAAATGTGACACTGCCATACTTTTATGTCTTCTGTTCATAAAACAGCCAACACAGTCTGCATAAGCGTAGAGCAAAGATGCGTTTTAATGATCACCAAATCCACTGTAAATTTTTAACCATCCCATTATGAATTTTAAAATGTTGCACATCTCTTGCACATTTCTTTTGTATATTGAGGTTCAGAAGGTTCCATGCTCATTTTGTACTTCAGCTCAATGTCAATTTTCACTTCATTAGCAGGAAAGCATGTGTTTTAACAATTTGTAGCTTGGCTGCCTATTCTATTACATTCTATTACAGTTTTACCAAAGTGTTATTTTCACATTTTTTTTCACCAACATATTTCTTAATTATGAATTTTTCCATTATCTCTTTCTGTTTTGTCCTACCCTGCTTAGAAATAGATTTTACTGCTTTTGTTACTTAAATAACACGATGTCTTCTCTTCTTCTGCCTGCTTCATCTTCTCTTTTCTCTGTTTTAGTTCTGTGACTAAAACCGTTCTGTTCCTTTTCTCTGTCTAGCTAATGTAACTTTATATTTGCCTTTCTGCTGCCATGTCTGTCTGGGTATTTGTGTCTGTCCTCCACCTGTCCAGTTAACTAAAGAGCGAGACAAGCTCACAGAGGCAGAGAAACGCATCAACGAGAATGTCAGCAAGGTGGGTTCTCTCTGTGTACCATAGGTCCCATCTCTTCTGTTGCATGCTGAATCTGGTTACTTGGCCTGCATTTGTAGAAATCTAAATGTCTATCTAAAAATCTAAATTTAGCATCAAATTATCAAGTTTTAGCATCAAAAGTCAACTTGGTGCTTGATTTGTAGGGTCGGTTTGACATGATTTGCAGTCATTAATGCTTACTAAACATATATGCTAAAATCAGTTAATATGCAGTACATGTAAACAGTGCTTTGATTAATACAGCCAAGTGCATTTGCATGCTGTAAGTCTGACAGTGACCATAGGAGGTTTCAAAGCACTTCACAAGGTGAGCACCAAGGAATGCGTATGCATCTCATTCCTAGGGCTGAATGTAAACCCAGAACAGACAGAAGACACAATCAAAATCTGCCTCATGTTTGAACATAGGATCGTAGCCCTCTGAAGTAAACAACTCTAATTGAATTTGGCTGCAGCTCATCAGAGATGAGATTGGAAAGGTTTAATTGTGCATCTGCCCTAGTTAATTACCCAAACTGTAACTGCCTATGCCCACCTAAATGCCCTCTCCCCATTGACCCTTAAAGCCCAACAGCACTACACAGCACACATACATACACAGTCCTCACAGGACATATTGAGTTTTACATATCCCAGTCCCCCCATGATAATGAGAGGTGCAGATGAGGAAGAGGAAAGGAAAGTAGAAGGCTTCCTGCCAAAAAGCCATTAGACATTCGGGTGGGTTTGTAATGTCCCCTGCCTGAACTTTGGGCATTGGTAAGCCTTCTCACAGAGCCCCTGCCAACAGGCTCTTAACAGTGGATAAATATATAGTTTAACAGAGGCAGAAAAGAAATACCAGTTTTCCTGGATGTAAGGAGCAAAGTACACCTCGGTAGAAATGCAAGAAGATGTGTTTGGGAGAAGATGAAGAGTGATTGAGGCAGAGACGAAGCTGTGCAGTAGAGGATGATTAAGATTCCATCCCTGTGGCTGCAGGGCCTGGTGCTCGGCACGCACCGCCACAGAGGGCCAAGTCGACGCGGAAATGGCGGTGCTCTAATTTAGCAGCTAATTTGCTGCTATTTTCCCGTATTAATCTTAAAAGAGAAAATGGGACACAGCGGGCTAGAGATTGACAGACACATAATGATGGGAAGGGGTACGCGTCAAGGGGCTCCAGTTTCCTGCACAATGCTTCTACACCTTTTTAATTTCCCATCTAATAAACAATCCACCTGCTGCATTGTGTAATCAAACACTAGGTAATGCCGATGAAAATGTGACTCGGCACATATTACTCCCCTCATCAGCGGAACAGGGGGTGGGGCACAGGAAGGAAGATTGCTTTGGAAAATTGGGAACTTTTTTTATTTAGCTCTTTTGACAGACACAAAGGAAGTTAGAATGATGAAAAAAAGAGGAGAGAAAGAGATTGGTTTCTAATCATCCAAAGGTCAAATCATATCTGAGCTATGGGAAAGCTAATTGAAGCATTTGCATGCGTTTTGTCTCTAAAGAGTCTGACTGGCACATTATCGATGATTCTAAATACCTGTTTATGCTACTGAGTTCCAAAGTGGGGCAGACGTGTCAAGACATCGCAGTTTCTTATCAGCAAAGCGATTCATTTTACTCCGTTTCCTCCGTAATGGCTTTCCTTTTGTGAAGATCCTTTCCTGAACTTCAGCAATAGGGGAGACAGTTATCTTATCAAGGTGGGAAGCCAGGGACCTTCCAAAGGCTTTGTTGCAAAGGCACACCATCATATTTGGACATAAACAATATAAACCGACACCAAAGTGTGCTGCTCAAAGGTAAAAAGAATAGATAGTTCTCCTGCACAGAGCCACTGGTTGCATCAGTGTTAAAGCCCGATTAGTCTTCTCATTACTGCAGCAGGTTCAGGTGGCTGCATCCTATTCATATGCTTAATCTATTAGCAAATTACAGAGGCAATTTACATGTTAATCAAGTCTAATGGTTTACTCTCATCTGTTACGCTTTATGATTAAATGAGATGAATCAGACTGCACACAGCACTCTCCATATTTCATATCCAAATAAATAACGATGCTATCATTTTGTCAGTCAGCACATCACTCTTAATATCTTTCTGATCCTCCTAATGCATGTGTGTTCTGTGATTTATTTGAAAGCAAAAACATGATAATTTCAAACTCATTCCCATGTTACTCTTGCTCTAGCAGATGCCAGGCTGTCCTCCTCCTGCTGTTGCCTGGCATGAGAGTGGCTAGAGTGACCTGAAATGTGTGTGTATGTATGTGCATTTTGTGTGTCCGTTTATGTGTGAGCTGTCTCTGAGGCCTGAGAAGTTTGATTATAGGCTGTTTTCTCATTAGAGGTGAAGTGTCACTCAGAGTTCAGGCTTTTCTCACCTCCTCCCTCTGCTCATCTCACTCATGCCAGTCTTGCATGGTTCCAACATTTGCTGTCAGACAGATGTGTGGACACAAATGCACTACTGCACGTGTGCTCACAAGCACACAATTTTAATTAATTTTTTTTTGTTCAATTGTCCCCAAAATATGCAGGGGTGCACCAGCTACTTGAAATGACATCATAGGCATAAAAATCTTTACGTACCTCTAAGCACAGTTTCCTTCCATTCATGTGATGTATCTGACCTTTTGTTTAAAAATAGGGCAAGGATGTGTGTATTCAAGAAGCCACAGCACAAAATGTGCTTTGATGCGGCTAAAATACATATATTAAAATTGACACTCAGTTTACAAAGTCTGTAGTTAGGCATTGTAACTGCACATCGGACCACATACTTTAAGAGTAGGCTTTAATTGGCATAATAAAATAGTGGGGCCAATAACAAGTTTGGAACATAAGAGAAAATGCATACTTTTTTTTAGGACTGAGCAATATGGCAGACATCACAATACTTCAAGACATTTTTATAATTAGTAAAGCAATATTTTGTGTTTTGATAAGCTGGAACAGACAAAGTTACATTTTAAAAATAGCATCAAAACAATGGGTACAGTGATTTTTAATTAAATTTTGCATACTGTTTTGCACTAAATCAGATCAAACAGGACTAATTTTGCTCTCTTTGTGATATATCATATAAGTGTTCTTCAAGTACTGATGCTATCCACAAAATGCTTTGAAAGCATATTGTCGCTTAATACGACATAACGATACATATTGTTATGTTGCCCAACCCAATTTCTTTGCCGTCAAAACATTCTCCAGGGATATAGAAAATTCTGCTGGTGGAGAAAATTCTATGAAAGACTATTTTCCTGTAGTTTCCCAGACTTTAGTAAAGTTAATGTGCTTTAGAAAATGTAATGCATTACATGACAACACAGTTTTGCACAGTTCTTACATGTAAAGTGCAGTCTTCTTTCAAATGCGCATATGGGAGAGTGAAATGGATGTGGTGTTTTTCTACACAAAATCTGTTTTTACACTAGTGTTTAGTATATAACACATGCATTTTGGGCAGAATGTGTCTTGTTTGCATCCAAAACCTTAGATTGACATCTGGCTTTGTACATTTGTACTGCTTTCAGAAAGTGTTATGTTCCAGTTTTTCCAGTGAGGGCAGCAGACAGCCTGCTCCGGCTCCTTGGAGTACTGGCCTTTGCCTAGCATGCCTAGCATGGACTCTGTTGTACACACCACCTTGGCAGATACTCACCACTGCTGTGGAATAAGAGCCCAAGGGAAGGCCACGGTGGCCTTAATGCCTCTGTCTGCTTTTATCAGCTCACACAGGGAAAAAGATTCACACGCACACATTTTTAGACTTTGACAGTAGTCTCTTTTTTGCTGTGACACACCGTGCTTTCCCTCTTCCCCCATCCTGTCCAACAACAAAAATCACTGGTGCTCTTCCCCAGCCTTGTCTCACCCATTAGCCCTGATGGAGTAACATACCTAATGGTGATAAAAGCCACAGCTTTTGAGTGTAGAGGCTAAAGGGGGAGACTACAGTGGTTCAGAGCAGCCCACGGTGGATATTTCTGACTCTTTTCTTTCTCTTTCCAGATTGCAGTAGGTCCTGGAGCTCCTGGTGCTGCTTCAAGTACTCTCTTGCCACCTGGGGGAGTCGCCCCTCCACCACCACCCCCTCCCCCTCCCCCACCTCCTCCTGGAGGAGGTCCACTTCCTCCACCCCCTCCGCCTCCTCCCCTTGTGGCAGGCATGGGACCTCCGCCGCCACCACCGCCTCCTGGCTGTGGTCCTCCACCTCCACCACCTCCCCCTGGCAGTGGTCTTCCACCACCTCCTCCTTTCTTTGGGGCTCCAGGTATCCCCCTAGCCCCACCTGTTGACAAGCTGCCTTATGGGCTGGAGCCCAAGAAAATCTACAAGCCTGATACAGTCATGAAGAGGATCAACTGGTCCAAGGTAAGATATGAATGCTCTAACAACCGATGTCGCACCAAAGCTCATAAAACACAACTAAATCAGCACAAAAATACACTGGCCTTGGAGAATTTCTAAATTCTCAAAACGGTTAGAGAAATCCACTCTAAGGTTAGTGTTAAATTGCAGCAGTAATTTAGTCTAAAATAGTCTGTGAGGAGTGAGAGGGAGCAGGGATGAAAAAGAAAAGGATAAAAAAGACAGCATGTTTTGGAGCGAGTTGGCAGTCCAGAGCCCACGAATACATGCAGCCTATTAAAGAGACTGTTGAGCTATGAGGTTTGCGACTCACCATTCAGCTTCACTTTCAAGAGTATCATGCAGTAGAGATCAAGAGATCTTAGCATAATTGAATGAAAAACAGTGCATTGCATAAGTCTCGTTACATTTAAACACCATTTCTATGGGCTAATCTTTGCATTACTCTTTTGTTTTTTTTAAAGTCTAATATTCATCGCTTCAGGGGCCCATTGAGTTTAAATCCGTAATTAAGGGTACTGGAAGGAGGATGTGTTAAACTAGCAGTAAAGCAGTTTTGATTGTACACATTTTTCTTCCTCCTCTACTGCGTAGTTTTTAAATTTTATTTATTTATTTTTTCTTCTTCCCCCATGCTATGTGAAGTGATGTTGGGTTTGTGAAAGGTGCTATATAAATGTAACATTATTATTATTATTATTATTATTATTATTATTATTATTATTATGACAGTCAGTTGTAAATAGATATTATTACATGCATAATGTATGTAAGAAGAAAAGAAATAAATTGAAAAAAAAAATTGTGTTTTTGTCCATCAATGTACTCTCTGCAGTAGCCAGCGTACATTATCCGATACAGTACCTAATTCATTCAAATTAGTTCATGCAATCTTTGGGAATACCCACAGCAGTAAAGAAATCTGGACTGCTAGCAAAGCCTGATCCATAGAATGCTAACATTTGTGGTGTAATTAGCATTAGTGATGCTCCTACTCTTACTTTGGTTATGAAACAGTTTAACTTTTTTTTTCATCAAAGACACAGTTCATTTGAAAAAAAGCCTGTGGAGTCCAGCATGTGGGAAATTTAGCAAATATAAACAAGCAAATGCTAAAGCGCTTGAAAATAGAATTATTGGGATCAAAAAGAAAATGTACTGTTTAATTTTAGAACCTGAATAATGCAAGCCAGGTAAGTGCACACATGTTGTATTTAAACGCTGCTGCTGGTGCTACAACCAAAATGTTGGATGACTTGTGCTAAAGAGCCCGTTACCTCTTCCTTACGATGTAGCTCCTTATTTGATCCCAGGCTGTTTCAATAAGCAACAAATTTTTCATTTAAGAATTAAAATTATGAGTTTGATATTGATATTGTGAGTATTTATATTGCAACTAGTTATATGGCTAGCAAAAAGTAACGTTACTAGTGGGTTCCATGTGTTCGTTTAGCCCAGACAATGTTAGCTATGGGAATTTAAATCAAAAGAGAAATTGACCATTGCCTGTTTAGCTGTAAAGGAATTGGAATTGCTTGTAGTCTTTACAAATTTCTCCCACCTTCAAGATATGTCATGTAAAGGGGGATTCCTAGTTTTTGGATTAAGCCACAATGCTGTTCAGAGACTGTTGCAGTACAGCTGTAGGAGGTGAATAGGCATTTCCTACAGCTGTGGTGGTTAATTTTTGTGTTTTTAGCTTATTAGTATTTAAGGTTTAATCTTTTTAAATTTTTTATTGCTCAGTGTAAGAACTTAATATAGTTTAAGGTGTTTGTTCTAGATTTATGTTTAATACAGTTGTCAGTTCTCTTTGATATTTAATTGCTTGGCCTGGTTAAAAACATAATGGGCAGGTTTCTTCATAATATCAGTTGGAAGGCGGCAGACCTTGAACCTAGTGTTTTGCTTACGATAAATTCTTTGGAAAATCTTACTTAGATACCAGGCAGCAGTGTTAAACCTGAGCTATAACAGCTGTCCTGTGCAAGCAGTACCACATTAATGTGAATGGAGGAGTAAGATTGATTATAGCAGCATCTGCAGAAAGGCAGGCTATGACACAACGCCCAGCTTGCTCCCTATCTACACCTCATATGCATATTTATAAGGTACACTGTAAGCAGTATGCAGGCAATGGCTGTTGCATCCATGAGTTGGGAATTCATTTGTGTTTACAATTAGGTGCACATCAAAGCACATGTTGTGTGCGTCAAATGGTGTGTATGTATGGATGTATATTAAAGCATACATGTGCGTCAATGCATATGTCAGCATGCCTAGCCTAGCCTCCACACGCAAATAAGTGCATTTGTGGGGAATTAGCCATACCTCTCCAGGCAGAAGAGTGAAGAAATGCAAATGGAGTGGTTAGATGGTCCTCCAAGGCATGCAGAAGCACTGGAGGAGGGACAGCGGTGTGTGCCTCAAGCAGAGTGACAATTACGCAGAGTTACAGTTATCCATCATCTCAGTTAGGGCCTGCTGGCCCTCAAGACCTTTTTTTAAAGAAAAAACATGAATTGAAACAGAAATATAAATGGAACAAATAGTCTGAGAGATTTACCCCCTATGTCCTCACACATAGATCTGCTAAGACATGCACTCTCTCGCACTCACAGGCATTTTAGGATGTGATATGCATAGTAAAGCTGTGATCTCACAAATGCTAGAGAGCGAGAGGGAGAGAGAGAGAGAGAGAGAGAGAGAGAGAGAGAGAGCACAGCACAATGAATGTGTTTTCTTTCTTTTTTTTTTCTTCTCTTCTCTATAAGCACCCACTGGAGACTCCTCCATCTCTAACAACAGAGGGGAGAAAACGGTCAGATAGCAAAAGCAGCCAGGAGCAATAAAGTGAGGAAGCAGGATTTTTTTCCCCTTTTTTTAAAGCATGTAACAGATTTTCAAACAGCCACGTTGGAGATTGTAGCCTGGAGGTGCTGTAATGTAATTTCTCCTCTGGTTAGAACACCTACACAGGGGAGCGGCACACGTTTATGGAAAAGTAAATGATTGCTCGGTCTGTGTCTAAGGCCGTGCAGAGTAGCTCCATTTCTGCCCAGGAGTTAGTGTAGCCACCAAAGGCAAGAGGAAGCGAGAGTGTTTTACACCGCCGCTTCAGCTTGAACAAGGTCATGTTGCCTGGTTGCCTGACTGTGTTAATTACTGCATTCTGAGGGGCCATGCTCTTTGAAGAGAACACTTAAGAGGTTGCACTCTAACAAGCCCTTACACATTAGCGATAGCATTAATGTTGCTAATATATCTCTCACTCTCTCTCACTGTGTGACTGAGTTAAATTACAGTGATAACAGAGAGCAAATAGGGTCTAATCTTGTCCAGTGTTTTGACTCAAGAAGGGTTTGTGGGTGAACGAGAGTGGAGTTATCATGTATGCATGCATACACATACAAGTATGGGGCAAAATTATCGGACAAAAGAACATTTTCTGTATTTTTGAGTAAGTAGCATGACACTCTCATTGATTCACTCAGCTGTGGCTCTGATGGTGGTGACGAATTCCTCCTGTCCATGAAGACCCCAATTATGTTCAACAGAGATCTAGAATTGAATAGTTTATTTTTTGGAAACCAGTTTATAGACTGCAAGTGTGCCTCCACTCTCCCCAACCTTGACAGAACTGCAATTATCTTAATTAGCACAACAATGCATCCCTGGTTTAAGAAAAGAAAATGAAAAATTCTTTCCAAAGGCATCTTTTCACATCTTGACTTAACCTCTTATTTTCGTCTCACTTTTTGATGGCTGTTGAAATGAGACATAATGATTGTGAATTTCAATATGAATGTCCCTGGCCAATTCTGCTTTACCATATACTGCAGAAAGCCACCTGTTTGGGCATTGCTTCTTCTTGGATTTATTGGGAAAATCAGTGCCAAGAGAGATGGGCTGCCATACATTCAGCTAATGGTATTACCAGGCCTGTCATGATCATGCAATTTTAGCTAAAGTTGTGTCATATGTCCAGTTTTTATTATTAATACTAAAATAGTTATTATTATTTTACTTATTTATATGCATTTGGGGGTCTCAGCTAGCTTACTACCTTTTACTTCTATCAACCTTACACAATTGCTGTCTGTCTGTGCTACAAAATGTCTACATTTGGAACACTAGTTTGTCAGAAAAGGTCTGCCCCTTGAAGTGGACCATTCAGTTACCTCGTACAAGAAGTTACTGTTGCCTGTTATTACCTTTGTAATGCTTCTTTATAAAGTAGATGCACCACTTTGTTCAAAATGCTGATGTGAAAAAAAATTGATTACAAAAAATTTCCAATAAGATGCAGATAATTGTTTTGCCAGAGTCAATGATGTTGTGTTCGCCCATAATATTTTTTTTAGGTTTGGATATTTAGACTGCCTGTTTAGTCTGAGATACGCAAATTGAGGAATTAAAATCCTATTGTAAGTGTGATTGGCTGCTGATTTACATGTGTTGTGACCAACCGTCCTGAAGTTTATTAAATTTGCTTTAAATGTGTTTATGTAAATTAAACAGAATATAGAAATTAAGTATTAACCTGCCCTGCCTTTATAGATCTATAGTTGTCTCCCTTTCCTCAGATAAATTAATGCCTTTCTTTGGATTTCAGTGACAAAAAAGAAAGACAAAGGCAAAAACTGATATTGCAAATCTATGTGAAAATACATGGAAGTATTCCTGTTAATAAAATGTCTCTTTTTGTTTTAATATGAATTTACAAGCCGTTACATGTATGGCAAAGCAGTAACTCAAAAACTGAAGATATTGCCAACTGCCCCTACTTGTCTTATAAAATTTGCACCCCTTGTTAAATTCAGCTGTACAAGTTTAATGTGCCCAAAAGACTCATGACCCCTTTATGTACATGTATTTGAATCAAACCAGCTCATGAACATGTACAAAATTCGCATTCTGTTTGTCGCAACATAAAAATATGACTGAAAGCTAACACTTGTTGAAAATGACTCTGATCACCTCAAAGAATTGCAATCAGGCAATTATGTAATAATTACAGCAGGCCTGTTGATTAAACCACATCTTCATTAGCATTAATGATTTTTGACTAAAGCAGACTTGACTGAATGAGCATTGAGTTTTGCTGCTACAATGACCTATCATTTTCAATTCATCTTCTTTCATATTGGTTCTGCTCTTCAGAAACATCCCAGTTTCTGCTATTCTGACCTTTGTGTGACTGCTCTTCACCTCAGCACTCTGAAGTTAGCAGTGCATTTGCAATGATATGCAGCTGAAGTGGAAGCCTCTTGGGTCCTCCACTGCCAGTCTGTCTGCCCACTCGCACCTCGGGCTAATGATGTGGGTATGAAAGTGCTCCACAATGGTTCTGATTGTCAGAGCCTTACTGAGTATTGTTGCCATTGCCATCCTCTTCATCTTCATTGTCTTCATTTTCACTCTCAGCTTGAGGCCTCATGGGACACGTCGGGGCCGTGACCCCACATCACCCAATTTGCTGTCCTAACAGTGCATCGAGTGTGTTTTATTATGTTTTAGGCATGCTCGAGAAATTGCTGTTAATCCTTTGTCACTGGTCAGAAGGCAATTTGTTGTGCTGAGAGATTTTTATCCTGTAGCGTCAAGAGCGGTTTCAATTTTTCCAATGAGACCTTCCAAGTCACGGTTTTGACTGGGCCTACCAAAGCCTAATTATTGTGCAAAGTCATATTGGCTGAGATGGCACTGGGCTATGTACTGAAGATTCCCTCTGTCTGGTGCTGTAATGAACTGGAGGGAATGAGGCAGAGGTGATGAGGGGGAGGAGGTCACTGTCTATGAAGCGTGAGTGAAAAAGAGAAGAATTACACACTTTAAACTCGCACTATTCCCTATGGCTTCTGCCTTTGGCTTTGATCCTGTTTCTAATACCACACATGAATGCTGGAGGTGGGGGGGTGTTTCGCACTCTTGCATGAGCACAGGCTGTATGCGTGCACACTTCAGCAGGAAATATACTCAGCATTATTTTATCAACCATCTTTTTGATCTTGTGTGTGTGTGTGTGTGTGTGTGTGTGAGAGAGAGAGAGAGAGAGAGGATGCACACACTTTCATGCGTGTTTTGTAGCATGAGTGTAATATGGCTGCTCTGTGCTTGCAGATAGTGCCTCAGGAGATGGCAGAGAATTGCTTTTGGATCAAAGTCAAAGAGGAGAAGTTTGAAAACCCAGACCTATTTGCCCAGCTCTCACTTGCATTCTCGTCCAAGTCCAGAGGTAAGTAGGGCCGTCTCGTTCTCCCACCCGCTAATTACACGCACATGCCTCATTTAAGCTACCCGCTGCTGGGTGGCAACAGCTTTCATCTCACCAAACTGTAGGAAACCATTTGTCTCTGTGAAATCTTAATTATCTTTATAAAACTGTCTTGTTCTCTTTCCTCCTTCTTTCTTCTGGCTTTCGACAATCAGGCTGAAGAAGCACTTTGGTGAAATCTTTGTGCCAATTAGCAGAGCTTTAGAGCAGGATTGTGTTTGTGTGCCAGTGTGAATTCAATTTACAGAACTTGTTCATTTCTCTCTCTCTCTCTCTCTCTCTCTCTCTCTCTCTCTCTCTCTCTGTCTCTCCCCACCTCTCCCCACCACCACCATTTGTCTGTGCTGTATACTGTATGCTGAAAGGCTGTGGGTTTGGGTAGGGGCAGAGGACTGGAACGCACGGTTAGTCTAGCTGTCTTTCCGCTCCAGTGGCTGCCCCTCTAGAGGAAGAGCGAGAGAGGGGAGAAGGCCAGGGAGTTCCACTCTTGTTCTGGCCAGTTTGTTTTCTCAGATACACATAGGGTTTACCTAAACTTGATTATTCGCAGCACTGAAGTAGGTGGTAGTGGATTTTTCCCTTGGCACTGCAGCTAGTCTGAATGTGTCTAACCATGATGATGGACGTAGTGGCCTAATGCCTACAGTAGGAAAGTGAAAATATATTAAATCTGTTTGCGAGTGTCTGCACTTTAATGCTTCTGGTGAGGGTTATGGAGGTTTTCCCATTTTTTGAAACTTTTAAGCCGTTAAACTGAGGCCATATCTTATCGCCATAAGATCAGTGTGCCTGTACACTGCTTAAGAGCTTTAGCTGATTGGAGAACAGATCATATAGAAGAGTCATTGGATAAATCCACTGTGTTGTTATTGCACATTCTGTACAGAGAATATAATGCAGTACTGTTTACAATAATATATGTAACAAGATCTAATATACTAAGAAACACTGTAGACATGTGGAGCACAAAAACATATTGCAGTGCCTTGCAGAAATTGCACTCTTGCAGCAGCAATAATAAATTGCAGTATTAAACACAATGAAGGGACAGATGGAAACAGTTAAAGAGTAAAAATAACCTTGATAAAGTCAAAAGAAAATAAAATAAATGCGCATGAATAAAAGTTGAAGAAAGTTGTTAAAGATTTATTTAATTTCTTTACTATTTGTCTGTAATCTCTGATGCCCTCACATCCTTAGGGAGGCCTTTCCAGAGACTGGGCCTATAATGGCTACAAGATGCTTCACCATATGCTTCGGTCCTGGTTTTAGGAACAGCTAATATATCTAACAAATCTTTAAAAAAAAAAATTCAGTATTCATCTGAGAGGGAACAAATATACTATATATTCCCTGAAGATACAGTCTTGGCACATGTCTCAGTGATGTATCAGATATGCACAAATCAGCCTTTATCTTATATTCCAACCCAGATGTTTTATATTTGAATGTATTTTTAGGGAGTTGTGTGTGTGTGTGTGTTTGTGTGTTGGGGGAAGCGGGGGGGGGTCTGAGTGGTGGTCTTGATGTTCACTGTTGTACTTGTGTTCTGTCTGTTTCTACCCCCTGGCTTTGCTCACTCAGAATAGTAGAAAAGAGTAGAAGGAGTCACCGCTGCTTGAAAGGCATTCTGACTGATGAACGTGGGCCAGGCTGATTGTTAATGTGTGTTCAGAGTCATTACTGGAGGTGTATGTTTTCTTGTTCCTTTTAAATGCAGCCTGTTCCTGTAAAATAGAGAACATTTATCCAGCTTAATTGCATTGGGTTCTCAGCTTAGGCTGCGTCTCTAGTGTTATTTCTTATGTTTTGCTGTTTGAAGGCTATACCTTCTGTAGGCAGGCTCTGCAGGTAAAGTGTGTGTATGTATGAGAGGTGTTCCTCAGAGACCAACATTTGGCTCAGTTCCTATCAATTACGCCTTGAGCAAACTCACTGATTTTCAGCTGTGCTGGTGAACCCAAACTGCATGTCCTCATGAATGAAGAATGCTTTCAGGCTTTGATAGCAGAAAAACTGTTTTTAAGCTGAAGTTAGAAGTTTGGGAACTGAAAGTTTGAAATGAGCAGGGCATGATTTCAGTAGTGAAGATGTACTCAAGACAAAAGACACAGAGCATCACTTGATATTTCTTTTCATCATAGGAATTAAATGTTTTATAGGGGTATCCAGTTTCAATTTGATCGATTCTCTGCCCACTGCAGTGCTCTCATTGCAGTATCAAGAGTGTGATTTTTTCATACCCATAGACACAGTGCTTTTTTTTTTCTCCCCCCTTTAATAGTGGGGCTTAGGAATTTCCTCAGTGCCTTCAGTGACTTGCAGGCTTTGGAACCTGGGTGCAGCTGGACATGGTCTCTGAGGCTGAATTGGTTTATAAGACCTCACAGACGCTCAGTATTACCACACACTATAAATCCTCACTATGCAGCTGCCAAAACAGTCACTGCTCCAGCCTAGCTTCATTTGTCTACAGAATTGCCCCTTTATTTATAAGTAGTGGTGAAGTTGGCCTACTGACTATGAGTTGGTAAGAGCTTTTTCCTTTCTTTTCTTTCTGTTCTCTACTCCTGGCTGGTATTTGTAAGTAAAGCTTGTGTCTGGAGATGGCTGGACTGTGAAAGATGAGCCAAGCAGGTGTAACTGTGTTCCCCGTAGAGCTCCCCTCTGAATATGGTGCAAAAAGGGCTTTGTTAACGCTGCGCACCTCCCAAGTCCCAGTTGTTACTAGTGTTGTTGAGAAATATCATTGAAGCCCCCTCTCTCTCTCTCTCTCTCTCTCTATGTCTTTGCCAAGACTGCGGCATTCTTCTGTGGATCTCCTTAATACAGCTTCCTTGCTCATTGCAAACTGCTGGGCGTTTTACGCCTCTTAAAAAGAAAGGCAAATACTTGTCAACAGCAACTTCAAGCAGTGGACCTGTGCTCTGAATTAGATTCCTGCTGTATTCCCACTTAGATCACCTTGCTGAAGTAGCAACAGTAATTTTCAGCTGAAGACCAGTAGTATTGACAGCAGGCTTGTGAAAACAAGATATAAAACAGTAGATGTTTTGTTCATTTATGTATCAGACAAGTTGTGTGTGCCAGGGCAGAGCAGCGGGGAGAGTGATCACTGTACTATGAATCGTAATTTTTATAGCAAATATATTTAGCACTTTATATATTGTAAGTGTAGGGAAAAGACACCATGATCTTTGGTATACCTTAAAAGCCAAAGGAGAGACATGTACTGCATTTTAATGACATGGGTCATGTTGGAATGTTGGTGTAACAAATATGTGCATATGTGTAAGTAAAGTAGTACTTTTTATACCTGTAGCTTTCTTTATAATCTCTCCTTTAATCAGCCTCCAGGATCTCCCTTTTCTGTTTGAATGTATTTTCCTGGTTCTCCTGAAGCTCTTTGAAGTTTTCCCACCCAGACCAAGTAAATGGTTGTGTGAGTCGGATACTTGCACTAGGAGACTAAATCTAGGGAGTAGTACCAGCCAGAGACCTTTTTGTTTTTTCTATTGAGAGACGACATCTTTCTAGAAAAATATATCCACATGAGCTAAAATCTTCAGAGCACCATTGAGTTTGGTGAAAAACACTAGGTAATATGGCCAGTCATTTTCTCAGTACCCCATGTAAATTTGTTCTTGTACAAAAAAAGTTATACCTCTTGAGAGTATTTAGAATATTCAAAAATGTGAGAGAGTATTTGAATATTCTAAAATAACCATGTGTGGCAGTTGCAGCCCCACATTTAACAGCCCTGCCCCAGTATGTGAAAGGTAGGCCATCATATACGCCCCAAAAAGAGTCCCCTTTTATAGATGGAGCAGGCCAAAATACTCAGGGAACTTTAAGAGGCCCCCTTGTTTGTTGAGCCCTATTTGAATTTGCTTGACAATCCAGCTTCGGACTTCATTTCTATTGTGATGTTGTTTTTCTTGTAGCCTGTGTTTGGACTTTCCTCGCCTTCTCGCTCTCTATCTCTCTCTCTTTCCCCCTCTCTCTTTCTCATTTCTTTTCCCCCAGACTCCCTAAACTTGGTGGTATCAATCAGTGATTCTGCCTGTATGTCGGCTCAGGGGATCAAATCAGATGCACTCGTGAATTGAGCGTGCGGCATGGCCTGCTTCATTCGAAAAACAACTCAGTGCCTCGGATTTTCAGCACTGTTGAAATAAGATTGATGTTGGCAGAGTTTCCTCTCCTCTTGCCTAACAGGTTTTCTTTACTGTTGACATCTATTCTCAGACAGATAGGACACATATGCTTCACTGAAATGATGACATGTGGTGTTTGTTGTTTTCAAAATATAAAGTAGATTAACAAGGCTGCACTCCTTAATAGTGGCATGCTACAACATTTAACCATGAACACAAGTACAGGATATTACTGTTTGAATGCTTTCGTCCATGTGGGCATGGTGTTTTTGCAGCTTTTTCAAGTGCAAATTGATGTATGATAAATGTATAAAGCCACAATAAGGTTTTGTGGTGCTTTCTTTGCTCGTTGTTGATTTTCAGTAGTTGCATGGAACAGATAGTGTAACTCAGCCACTCTGTGTATAGTGTGGCTCAGCCTAGTACTCTGAGTGGCACTGTAGATGGATGGCTCCAGCCTGTGCATGTGTTGAGTGCAGTGTGGAGAGGGCGGCTCCTGGTTTCTCAACAGATGGAGCTCTGAAGCGAGGTCTAATGAAGATGTATTCTAATAATTGGTCTGTCAGTGCAGGAGTAATTCACGGTGAGGGCGGAGCCCAGGGCAACACTCGACCCTTCAGTGCAGGGTCGCCATCACTTCCTGTTTTCTAATGCTCATCATGCCTCTAATGAGAGAGAAAGAGAATTGAGAAACTGAGAGTGAGTGAGTGAGTAGGGGGTGTTTAGGTTGTGCAGGGCCATGCATCTTTCTGAGGTACAGTAGCTAAGATAAGATTAACTCCTGGCTCTGTGTTGTAATGCACTCAATTTAAAACCCTTGAGGAACACATTTATGGTATCGCTCTGCTCAGTACTGTTGACTGTGTTTTGGTTAGAACTGGATGCTTCTCCAAGCACTTTGCATTTTCTTTTTGTATGGCTTTCTGAAAAAGTATACCACAAAATAACATAGTCACACTGTATGCGTCATGAATGACACATTCTCTTTTGTTTTCACAAGGTTGAGGTTTATGTTAATTAATGTGAAAATAAATGTGATAGCACTCCAGCAGTCTCATTTTTTTGAGCTGTGACTTTCTGCAGTGTTTGGGTGTTTGTGGTGTGAAAGCATGCATGCAAATTTTTTTGTCTTGTGTTTTAGGTGAAAGTGTCATATGCTATCAATGCCCAGTGCTCTCTGGGTCACGTGCCATTTGACCCTAAATATGCAGTTATGCATTATGTAGCTTGAAAAATGTGACATGTGATTCTCATCCGTGTACCTTTGCGCTTGCAGGAGCGCTGCTCAAAATTTGGGTTAATGTTAAGATGTGTGAAGATATTGGCTGATCACATATTCTGGTAACACCGCATTATAATGCCCTTGTAATGCACTTATTAATCCTTAAGTCAGCAGCTGCTTACTTAACTGGCTTTTCATTATTACCTTATTAAGCAACAACCAAATAAGGTGAATTAAGAAATTCCAGAGCACTTTATTTGTCTATTATTCATCATAACCTTTTGCCCAACATTTATTTGTCTGTTATTACGCTTGCATTGAGCATTGTCAAGTCAATAACTCTAAGTAACTGGCTGAGCAGTATTACTTATTATGCAAAATGGGCACAGTTAAGTGTTTTTCAAAGCATTTGATATGATATGATGATATGATATTGATGATATGAACTGTGTTGAGATCCAATCTAACAGATTAGATACTAACTTGAGGCTATATTAATAAGCGCCTTTTATGAAAACCCAATTTTCAGAGAAGGATTGTTGAAACTACTAAATATTACTTGCTTTACTATAAATATAAGCATATGTTTTATGTTTTTAGAAAAGATGGTAAATTTGTCTTTTTTTGGCATAATAATTTACTGGTAAGACATTTAAAAGATTTACACAATTAAAGTGCTCTGATTAATAAATAAGTTAATTAGCATTTATTGGCTTGATAAGTTAGTTACCAGCTAAATTGCTTAATAAAGCTTAAAATAGAAGTAATAATGGACACCAAAAACGTTGTGCAAAAAATTATGATATATAATACACAAATTAAAGTGTATTATATCTCTTGCTCAATGGAGTGTTGAAATATAAAGTGTGACCCATATTGCTTTTGATTTTACCAATTTGCACTTTTGTATGAATTTTCTGTCTAAGCTTATTGACCCTGCATCTCACAAGCACAATGCAGTAGTTAGTTTGCATGGCTAAATACAGTCTTAGTAAACTGAACGTTACTTTCAGATCTATAGGGTCATCCTGGCCACATGTCAGGGTGCATTTTTACAGCATCTGGACTTCTGCTGTATGTGTTTCTGTGCTGGTCCACCTCTCTGCCCATACTGAGAGAGAGCCAACTTTTTCCAGACAAATAGAGCACCTCTGAACCGTCACAAACTCGGCTACATGACCTCTGCGCTGACAGAGGGCTCCACACAGACCTTCCTCCCGTTTATCAACCAGGATCTAATCAAATCCCCTTCAACCTCTGTTTGCCCACTCACTGCTTTCCGCTGCTGCATGCACATCTGCAGCACCCAGACAGCCCCGGTGCTCCCCCACCGCGCCTCAGTACCTGAACTGCTTCAGAGCTCAGAGGCAGTGCGCTAATGACCCCAGTACTGCCGCCTGTAATGATGGAATCAGCGGGGGTTTAGCTGCCTCCCTGGCTCTCTAATAAGTCTATAATAACTCTGTTAACACCAAAGCCTGACTCATTTGTGATCAAAAGCACTCATGCGTTCAAGGCCTCAACTGATCCACAGCCCTTCCTGTGCTTCTTCCCTGGGGAAGGTCTACCAGTGCTTAGTTGGGGTCTCTGCCCAGACCTCTTCTCTCTGATTATCGTACACATTTAAAGGGCTTGTTTGCTGGGATGCTTTCCTCAAATCGCCTTTCACAGTGTTGCCAGTACAGGGGTCATCTGCCTGTGTTTATTTGTTTTCTGTTTGGGTGTTTCACTTTCCTGCAGGGAGACAGGGAGAAAAAAGGACTATGTGGTACTAGTGATATATCATCAAAACTGGTTTTCCAGTGATAGTTTTAGTGGAACTACAGTATATTTAGTTTGCCAGGTGCTTCACATCATTTTGAAAGAATAGTTAAAAATAAATGCTAAATAAATAAATGCCACATTTCCTTTGTGGAAATCTTTCATCTTTGAGATGTCAATTTTGTAAGACATTCATTTCAAAAAGTAACAGAGTAGAATATTGAACTTTAATGATAGCTCACAGCACTTGGGCTATGTTTGGATGTTTTGGTCTGGATGTTTTTAGGGTTTTTTTTTAGACGCAAGCAGTTAGCTTTTGCAAGATCATGTCACCAAAGGCTGTAATATGCAAAAAAACCTTTTAATAAATCACAAAAATGTTACTGCATGCTAGGCATCCTGAACAATATCTGATTATGCAGAAGAAACTTCTCATGGAATTCACATGAAATAACAAATGTAAATAATCTTGTAATATATTGAAAATGTTTTCTTTTTTGAAATATGGAAAAAAACAACTGCATTGCACTATCCTAATAAAATTCTATTAAAAAGGGCTAATTATGTATATAATTGTAGTGATGCATGCAGTTGATTGGTGTCCTGCCAGTGCTTATGACATCTGCAGTATGCTCAGAAAATAACACTGTGAAGTAGTGCATCACAATAATGATAAAATATCATGATATTGTCCATTATGTATTTTGTCTATATTATGTAGCCCTAGAATTTCTGTGGGGTATGGTGGATTGTGGCCTTTGTAATTTATGAGTAACAGCAGAACCTGATTAGTTATTTCAGTACAATACAATCCTTCAAAGCCCTGTGGCATATGAATGGGAGGCTACAGTGGAATTGTTCTCCAGCCTGGCTCATATTAACAGTTTGGTCTTAATGGCAGACTAAAATAATAAAGCAGGCTTTTGATAAGCGGCGTGTTAAAGCGCTGTGAACAGGGGGTTTGATCATTCACCATGTCTCCCCTAAGGACAGAGCTGTTTATTGCTGATGCCGTTTATTGCGATTGGAAGCACCTGCCAGAGCAACACTGTCTGCATACCTCTGTTCTCTCTCTCTCTCTCTCTCTCTCTCTCTCTCTCTCTCTCTCTCTCTCTCTCTCTCTCTCTCTCTCTCTCTCTCTCTCCGTCTCTCAATATCTCTCTCTTTTTTTGCACTCCAGAAAAGCGCTTTTCTTTGGACCTCAGCATGTCCATCTGGATTCAAGTCTGCTAGGCTCAAACACACACAAACACACAAATACATACAAATACATGCACATACACAGAGAGTCTCCTCACCACCGATTACAATTTGGCATACACAGTTTGGTAAAGCCATCCCATTTTCTGCTTGCCTCCAAGTGAAGGAGTAGTGTCCTTGCCAATACTTGTTTTTAACCTCAGACACATACCCATGGCTCTGTACTTTTTGGCCTTTGAGAATCAGATTTTGCATACTGCAGAGGAGTTAACCAAATTCTGTTGTATTTATACAAAAACAGTGACTCTGAGGGCTTTGGGCACCGTCTAATGGCATGTTTGTGAAAAGAAAACGATTTCTCTAATTGCCCTCATATGTAGGGACAATTTGTCTCGACAAAGCGGATATGGCCCATGCTAATTTTTCTCTGTTTGCAGCTGCCTGCCCACTGTGCTCCTTCCAGGCCCAGGCCCAGTGCATCACTCATCTTTGCCGTGGTTTAATAAATCACATATGAGGGAAAATGAGATAGTTAAATATTAATGGCCTGTAATGAGTTTATTGTGCATTAGCAAGACCATGGGGGGTGACCTGGGCATAGTGCATCAGTGCTGGAGGTTGAAATGCTCACACATTGTACCCCACCTCCCTCTGCTCCCATTTGCAGCCTATATTGCTTTGCTGTGATGTCCCACTGACTTTAATCATCTTAACTCTGAGGGGACCTATTTAGGAAACCACTGCACTTAACACCCCATCCAAAAATATAACCCTCTTTTAAGACCTGTCTCATAGAAACCCTAAAAACTTCCAGTTAGCTCTTGCAATCATATATCCTCCTCTATGGGATATACTGAGGTAAAACGAGTAAAGGTGCAAGTTTTCTGTTGTGCAGTGTTTGGACCCAGATGCCTTAGTTCTTGTTTGTTTATGATCATAATGACTGTCTTCAATTGCACACTGAACTTGATTAAATGTTTCATATGTATGTTACCAAGTATTGGCATCACTGTTCAAAAGCTTAAAATCAGTGCTTTCAGTCATATTAAACCATTTGGTTGCAGGTTAATGTAAAAATATTTATAATCTGCTAGTCCTGTGCAACTTCTGAGTTTTCAAATAAGAGCTAGGAAAGAAAGTTTATAAAGATTACTAGATTTGTAGTTAATCCAAAAATGGCAGAGAAACTGTATAACAGAGATTGAACTTATTATAAAATTAATATCCAAAATGATTCTGAACTGAAGTTTTCAGGCAAATCTCAAAATGATTGTAAACAGATTGTGTTGCAGTATATTATTTATCATTTACTAAACATAAATCCTTGAAATATCAAATAAAACATTTAAAGATGCATTTTGCTGTCTAGTTTATAATATTTATATCAGAATTACAGAAGCTATTATTGTATATAAAATAAGAAAAAATGTTTTAATGTGACAAGCAGTTCCAAACCTTTGAACAACACTCTAAATCTTATTTAAATCCTAAATAATAAATAATTTATTTTAAGCGCTATTATTTACAGTACCAGTATGTTTTTCACACTCTTCAAGACATTTTGTCTGTATTACTTGTGTTACAGCCTGTACTACTTAAGTTCTTTTACAAAAAAGAACTTTTGGAAAAACAGTCCAGGTAGTTTCCTCATGCAGCTGCTTGAGAGACTGCAAAGAGTGAGTGTTGATGATGATAAATGAATGAATGAATTATTCCCTTTATGTTATTTCATTCGTCACTATTATATGGCTTTTCCGCAGGAGAAATTGTTTGGTCTGGAGATGTCTCTTTAGTTTTGAGGGTTTTAGTGCATCATTTGAAATAAACCACACTCAGTGGGCTTAGTGTTGCCACTGTGAGCAGTAAAAATAAACCATACTTGATATCTGCTACTTTGTCATTTGTTTATTAGTTGAGTTTAGCTACTCAGGTCACAAAAATCAAACACATCTCTCTGCTGTAATTTTAAGGGCTCTCTGTCGTTTTTATCAGCTGCATCTCGAGCTGCAGGGACGATATGAGAGCAGTGAGTCTGTAAAGATTCAGACATTAAAACAGGCAGATTATGCTGACAGTACAGCACTGACATGCTGCTAGAAAAAGAATAAAGTAGGCTCTGCTGATGAATTCCCTGGATTCTCATAAATTTCCTAGTTTCTCATAAAATCCGTTCCCACTAGCAGTGAACTGAACAGGGTTCAGTTGGAAGTGGGCCGTTGTTTTTGCCGGAGAGGTTGAAGTATTTGATGTAGATCCGAATACGAGTGGAATGTTCACACGCATCAAAACGGAGCAAACTAAAGAAAAAAGTTTGATAACTCCCCACCGAATGGAGAAAGCGTGCCGAGAAACATCTCCGTCTCTGCTAATAACCAGAGAACTTGTAGAAAGGAGAATTACCACTCTGTAGTCTTCTGGGTTTCTCAAACACTAGAGGGAGCTCCCAAGTGAGTCTAAAATAAATGGGTTAAGATGGAGCATTTGAGCAAAATCATAGTTTATAAATGCTTAAATATTTTTTTATGTAAAAGAATGCAATCATTTCCTGAACACAGACCAGCATAAAGCATTTAAACTCAGCTGCTCTATATTTTAAGAGCTTTTAAACTTGAGCTGTAGGAGTTTAAAACAGCACTTCATGTACGTCCATGACATCTGTGAGCACAAACAGCTAATGAGCTGCTCCGCTGTCCAACCAATCAGCACTCACTAGCAGTAATGCTAGCATCCTGCTTCCCAAAACCTATTTGCTATAAATATGTAGCTAAGTTGCCTTTGCTTTTTTTAGTGAAATACATTCTTACTTTCTGAAATTGTAGAAACATTCTGTGGTGATTAGAAAGAATTTTACTTTTTGTTTGTAGCTGTTGTGCTCCATTTACTCTCATTCATTGAAAACTCACTCATGGGCACCCTCTGGCGTTTTGGAGTCATATTTTTGATATAATGGGGGAAATAGGAAGTGGCAGGCTCCTCATAAACTGGCTCTTTTTTCCATTTATTTTTTATGACTTGAAGTGCTGTGTCCGGCCCACTACAAACTACTCTCTCCCTCTGAGTGCAGGCTCGTGGACAACTAGAGGGTGGTTTGCGGCCCAAAGTTTGAGAAATCCTGCTTTAGAGCAAAACTTCTAATTTTATGCCAGCCAGCAAAGCATAAAGGAAAGTGTTTCTACTTTCTTCTCAGAAGAAAACGTTGTTGTCTGGGTAAATTTCGTGGTTGTATTGATGCTCCAAGTTTAGAAGTATGGCTGTATCTCAGTCTGTTAGCAGCTTCAAACCCTTTTCAGTATGTTCTGCTGTATTTAGATGAGACTGAAGTTTCAATATACGGATCATGAATAAACATGTGACCCCTTTCCCACCTTCTCCCCAAACGCAGAGATAGTGCAACACGCTATCCTCATGATTGTGCAGTCCACAGGGAGAGCAAGCAAGAGACAGGATGAAGGGGAGGAAATCAGAGAAAGTATAAACATTGATGTGGCATGTTGTTCCCTTGGTGCACGAAAAGAGACAGAGGAGGGGCCTCGCTGTCTGCACTGGGGTTTGACAGTGAGCGACGAACAGTGGCTGAGGACTGGAGACACGGCCTCTCAGGTGCTATGGAAGCTCTTTATCGGGCCTCTGCTTCCACAGCTCTTGAACTCTCTCACACTCACACACACACACACACACACACACACACACACACACACACACTGCAGAAAACGTCCACCCTGGAGAGAAGGGATGTGTCTCTCAGAGAGGACTTCATTCTTCAGATGACTGCCAGGGGTGCTCGGTGTATCATTTGTTAATCATTATTGTGGTGTGATCAACAAACATATATATATATATGTGTTTGTTGATCACATCACAATAATGATGGCAGTCATCTGAAGAATATGTATGTATATATATATATATATATATATATATATATATATATATATATATATGTATGTATGTATGTATGTATAGTATGTTAATGTGCAGCAATATAATTGCTATATGGAGTTTCTTTGGCAGCTCCATCAGCAGTCAATCACAGTTCCACTTTAAAAGTTAAATAAACTGCTATTAAAAAGTTGGGAATCCCTGTTGAAAAGTTTTCAAACAATAGCAGTACAATTTCAAACAATTTCAGTGAAAGTTTCGGTACATATTAGTTGCAGATCAATGTATAAAGTGCTTTTAATGCACTAGTCTTATTTAGCATCACAGGTTACAAATAATTAATACATAAATTGCCATTAATAAAAATAAATAAGTAATTTACAGCAGTGTCTAGATATGAATATTATTTTCTGTACCATTTAAAGCTACATTAAATAAGCTGATATTGTATCTACAATTATTGTTATTCATATTAAAGTGATTCCCAAATTCAACAGTAGTCTGTATGCTCAGATAAAATCATGAAAAGCAAGCACCGTCTTTTGATGCCTCTGTTTAAAAAAGCAGTCTTTTGTTGCAGTTGATAGACTTGTGCTATACTTCTTGTATGACTTGAAACTTTAGTATCAGCTATGACAGGCAGGATCATTGAAATTAATTTAGGTCTCATCTGTTTTTTTCAAGCAGTTGTGGAAGTTATCAGTGGTAATTGTCAACCCAGCCCCTTATCTAAATGTTACATTTCCCAGACGGAAACATTATTGGTTATTTGAGTGGTTTGACTCCTAATTTCCATACAAATCAAAAAGTGTGCAGAGGCCACGTCTCAGTGCTATTTCTCTCTACTCGCGCTCCGGCCTGTTGCAGTGACATGTTGTCGTGTTTAATTTGTCTGCCAGGCTTTGGGGTGGAATTGGTTCAAGGAACTGGGTGTAGGGGAGGTCTATGAAGAGGGCAATCTGTGTGTGGAGTGGAGGATGGACTGTAGACTTGCAGCTTCTGCTGCTTCTTCCACCAGGCGAGTAAACAATCATTGTGTGCTCAAGACGGGGCCTGACAGAATAACAAAGGCGGCCATTCTGTTCAGCATAGACCCACAGTGCGAAATATCTCCCTCTTTTCTTTCTTTCTCTCCCCTCTCACTCTCTTTCACTTTTTGTCTCTCTTTTCTTTCTCTCTCTCTGTATCTCTGTCTCTGCGGCCTCTGGACTGAATGGAGGGTAGTGTTACAAGACAGTTTAGGAAGAGGGAGATAAAGTGAGTTTGTGAAGGGATTGAAAGTAGTCATGCAGAGCAAAGGGGATAGAAGATGTAGGAACAGAGGCACTGGAAAAGAAAGAAAAGCAACCAATAGAGGAGAAAAAAGATGGTGGAAGTGGGGTAAGATAGACTTGAGGGTTGTGTATGTGTCTGTGTCAGAGAGAGAGAGAGAGAGAGAGAGAGAGAGAGATTTGAACCTGTTCCCTGTCTGTCCGGAAGACTGGGCAGCTTGCCATGGGATGCGCATGTTCTTTTAACAGGTTCCCTTTAGGGCAGCTTCACTGATTGCTGTGATACACTCACTCACTCACTCACTCACTCACTCACTCACTCACTCACTCACTCACTCACTCACTCACTCACTCTCCCTCTCTCCCCCTCTCCCTCCCCCTCTCTCTCTCTCTCTTTCTCACACACACTCTCTCTCACTCACTCACTCACTCACTCTCCCTCTCTCCCTCCCTCTCTCCCTCCCTCTCTCTCCCCCTCTCCCTCTCCCTCTGTCTCTAACACACACAACTCACCCTCTCTATTTTTCTCTGTCTCTCTCTTACTCTCTCATTTCCTCTTTATATCTCTCTATCACTCCTCACACACAGTCACACTGCCCCCTCCTCCCTCGCTTCCCCTCTCTCCCTCTTTCTCTTCCCCTCCCTTTCAATCAGCTAGTCTGAATGCTTGGGAGAGTTTGCTTCACTTCCACCTAATTCATCTCCTCTGAAATCCCTCGCTCTGCAGGGATAGACTCTCTCTCACTCTTTCTCTCCTCCGGCAAAGAGCAGCTTTTAAAGTCTTGCCTTTTCAACTTTTCCTTAAATAGGCCAGATATCCCTACAGGAGTGCCACACTGTCTGACACCCGCCTGCCCTCTCTCCCCTGCTCTTTGTCTCTCTTATTTATTTCTACTCTTCGCCTTGAACTCTGGTCACTTGTCTATGACTGACTTCAAACAATGGGGTGGTTGGGGGTTTGAAAAAAATAGTTTAAAAAAAAAAAAAAGGTCAAACATTTTCAATACAGCTATGCGCCATAGCTGGGAGGGATCATTCTGTATAGAATGCAACATTTGCTGATTGTTTTTTTCTCTCTTTTCTTCCCCCTTTTTCTTCTTCTCATGTTTTATTAAAGAATCCCAGTGTATTACAGTGAATGGGTATATGAGGCTCCTAAACTGAATGCTGCATAGCCTGAATGTTTACTTTCAAAAGCACACCATTATTTTAATATTTGCACCATCTCCCCTTTTCTTTTTAGGTTCTCAAACTAACAGGTTTTGATCAGCCTTAGGCAGTAGACCTGCTTTTTGTGTGATTGTGTATGTGTGCCACTCAGATGCTGATGCAAGTCTCTAGCATGGTGCAAGTCTCTATAGCCTCCCCCCCTTTTGTCACAAAATCCCAGACTGCTATCGGGGCAATTTAGCAAGCATTTCAGCATTTGTGACTGGGGATGGGATTGAGTCCTAACTCTGACCCAAGAGCTAATCATCAGCTTCACAGCAGAGAGAGAGAGAGAGAGGAGATGGGTAGAGAAGTAGGAGGGTGAAGAGAGGTCTGAGAAGAAAATAAAAGTGGAAATAAGTAGAAGAAGAGAAAACGAGTGTGGTCCTCTAATATTCTGCCAGTTGTGAGTCGGATGTGTGTGTGCCGAAGATGAAGAGTGTCCACAGAGGCACCCCTGGGTAGACGAAGTGCAGCGCCCTGCGTCCTGCTCTTTTCAATTTGCATTAAAGCAGTCCGCCTCTCTGTCTCCCTCCTCCTCCACTGACTGCATGTAGGTGAGGCAGCTTATTAACCTTTCTGCAGCCATGGGCTTCTCACGAATGGAAAACACACCTGTGACACGCCATGTTAATACAAATTAACCTTGCACAATTGATACGCTTTTATTTTATTTTAATCACACTTCACGGTATCAATGTCAGGAAATTCATGTACTTCAGCCAGCGCCAGCTAGTTTCCTTCATCAATGCTCTCAGATATTTGATTAGAAATTTTGGTATCCGTATAATAACTCCTGCAAAGTCACCGTGTGCTGCTGTAATTAACTCGTATGCTTTAAGGTATGTAGCACAGCTAAAGCTGGGCAGTATGTTATGTTGATAAATTATGACAAGTATGTAACCAAAGTTACATAGTAGTGAAACTTTTTTAGTAGTAGTAAAAAGATTTGTAATTTTTAAGCTATTTTTAAGTTTCTCAAGTTTTTAAGATACTGTTTTGCAGTTGCAGTTTTTAGCTAAAAATCTAAATCTACTGTGGAGCAACATGAGGGCAGTTAAAGGAGCCTCATGTTGCTGACCCCTACCCTAGAACAATAACCTACTGCATGTATCCAAAAAGACTAGCAACAATACAATCAGACTAGTTAAGAACTTGTAAACATAAATAATGTACGATGCATAGTAACAAGTAGCTGAATGTTGGCCTATTAAGACGCTGTCTTATTTAAAGTTTGTTGTTTACCAGTTTTAATTTTTTTTCCCTCAAAACTATTGTATACTTATATCAATAAGATGTAAACAAAGTCATACAGAGCAGTTTGTTTTGAAATGGTCTGTTTTACAGAAATATACTGAGTCATTATTGTTTATAGAGACAACAGAATGAAAACCAGATGTTTGGAGAGTTTAAAACCATAATTTAAAGAGAGGTTGTGCCACATGCCTTGACAGAATTGTCAAACACTTTGAAAATGAACACTTCTCAATGTAAAGATGAAAACAATTGTAGCTAGCATACATAATCCATCCATCCATCCATCCATTTTCTAAGCCGCTTCTCCGTCAGGGTCGCGGGGGGATGCTGGAGCCTATCCCAGCAGTCTTCGGGCGGAAGGCAGGATACACCCTGGACAGGTCGCCAGTCCATCGCAGGGCAGACAGACAGACACAGACAGTCACTCACACCTAGGGGCAATGTAGCATGTCCAATTGGCCTGACTGCGTGTCTTTGGACTGTGGGAGGAAACCGGAGAACCCGGAGGAAACCCACGCAGACACGGGGAGAACACACAAACTCCATACAGAGAGGACCCTGGCCGCCCGGCCGGGGAATCGAACCCAGGCCCTCCTCGCTGTGAGGCGACAGCACTACCCACCACGCCACCGTGCCGCCTACCATACATAATATTGTAACATTTTTCATTTACATTTACGGCATTTGGCTGACGCTCTTATCCAGAGTGACTTACAATTTGATAATTTTACACAGGTAGGCCAAGGTGGTGTTAGGAGTCTTGCCCAAGGACCCTTATTGGTATAGTGTAGGGTGCTTGCCCTGGTCGGGGATTGAACCCCAATCTACAGCGTAGAAGGCAAAGGTGTTAACCACTACACAAGCCAACCACATTTTCAGGGAATCTGAGGGAAATTTCAGGCCATGTAGGGCAAGGCCTGAAACCACTGTTGAATGTGCATGACATTCAAGGCATTGCATGAGAAATCGACAGGAGTTCAATATAACCACATGTGCTCAGAGTACTTTGGGAAACTTAACTTGTCACTTAACACAGTCTACTGCTGCATCAAGAAATGCAACTTGAAACTCTACTGTTCCAAGAGAAAACCATACATCAGTTCTATGCAGAAATGTCAACAAGTTCTCTGGGCCCAAGCTCATCTTAAATGGTACAAAAGGCTGTGCAAGTCTTGTTTTTGGGAAAAGGGATATCAAGTTCTCCATGCCAAAGACAGAAGGGACCATCCAAACATTTATCAGCAAAAGGTGCAAAAGCTGATATCTGTCATGGTGGTCAACATCGGTCTAGCATGGGCAACTTGCACATGTGTGAAGGTACCTTTGACATAGAGACATGGATTTTAATGACATAAATGCAGCCACCATGATAACGCCTTCCCGGGAAGTCCATAATTATTTTAGCAACACAAGGCCAGACCGTGTTCTGTTGATCAGCTAAAAAGCAAAATATTCCACCTGCAAAACTACAAGAATTAGTGTCCTCACCCTGAAAGCTGGGAAACTCAGGAATATTGCATTTTGACTGTGCTGCTGCATTTGCTGTGTTGATGATGGTGTTAATGGTCTGTGTCCTGTCAGAGTGAATGTTTAGTTCAGTCTCTTCTCGAGTTGAGGCTACTGAGGCATGCTTAACATAATGCCGCAGTCTATTAGTGGGCCGATACATAACCATCAGACACAGCACTCTGCAATGATGGAAGGTCTGTCACCCTACTCGGCCATTCAACTCCGTGCACTGTGTTTCTGCCTGTCTGCTCCACACTCCCACTCCCCTGGCTGGCTGGGTCGGTAATTGACCAGCAGAGAGGGGGCTCCCCAGTGGCACAATTAAAGCTCCCGCGACAGAGGCTGGCCGCAGCTGCTGGGGCTGAGGGTCACCCGCCGTCCCATCACTCTAGCATGAATTACAGCCCAGCCACTATGTCAGAGGGGCAAACTAGCTGGACAGGCTTGAGAATAATGCGATATGTTAATTTGTTGGGTCTCCCAATGTGACATGACCCAAACCTAGGCAATTGAGAGAGAGAGTGTGTGAAAAGTGCAGTAGTAGAAATGAACGCTAAGACAAGGTTCTCTTGCACAGTTTTCATTTCTGTGGACAAAGGTTTGGAAATGACAAGCAGTAATGAACATGATCAAAAAGTTTCCATCAAAATGTAATTTGATGCAGGTGTATTTACCTCAGTTTTTTTTTAAACCACATCCTACAGTTGTTTAGAAGAAGCAGAATGTTTAGGCAACAGTGGCCTCTTTTCTAAAATTTCTGCATTTTATACATTGTGCTGCATTTGTAAACCTCCCATACATTTCTCTGATCAATTTAATCCAAGTAGATCCCAGTTTCTGTATACATAAATGTTGATGTATTAATAACAGCTACATGTAAACATTCAAAATATTCGATATCGACATCAGCTCAAAATTCTCAGATCAGTTATGTGATTTGGAGATGAGCTAATGAATATTTCTAATTGGCCACAACAACAATAGAGTCACATGATTGCTCTGCAGTAGGAGATGATGGGTAATTAGAAGTCCTTTATAGCTTCTGTCTAGTTAGCTATGCTAGCTAATAAATGCTAATCAACAAACAATAG
This sequence comes from Pygocentrus nattereri, assembly GCF_015220715.1. Taxonomy (NCBI): domain Eukaryota; kingdom Metazoa; phylum Chordata; class Actinopteri; order Characiformes; family Serrasalmidae; genus Pygocentrus; species Pygocentrus nattereri. The sequence goes on along the minus strand of NC_051218.1, from coordinate 24,281,922 downwards.
CCAGAGATGTTAAAAAGGAGGAGACAGGTCACTGATTATAATATACAAGGGAAAGCTCGTAACACTTATTGCATTTGTTTTTAATTAAAATCATGCCATTCAATAAATTGACAGTTTACACTTTCAGCTATTGAGTTAAATGATGTAAACTATTTTTGTTTTTGTCAGATTTTATCTGTTATTTCAGATGTTTTTGAAGCATTAATGTAGCATTTAGGTTCATGTTTTGGTTTTATATCTTGTGCTCAAAGAGATAGCAAAGAGATGGTCTTGTATGACAGCAAGTAACTGCCTAGGGAATTGCCAACATGGTTACTGACTGCACAGACTTTCCTGTAAGCACTTGGCTATAGCACAACTTGCTCCATATATACTGTAGCTTACTAGCTTTCTGATTTGACGAACTCAACCATTATCTTTACAGAAAAGGTGATGTATGGAAGCTTTTAATTTTCTGTTCATATGAACAGCAATATGTAGGGGTTTTTAGCATACACAGCACCCTTATACACAATCTTTTTCACAGTGTTTTTGCTTAGGAGCACTGCATTTCTTCGCTTGAATGAGTGTCGTCATGCCACCTTGACCTTTTTGCTTATACTGACTGCAGATTGCATTGGAAGTGGCTTCAGGTACAATAATTAGCTGGTTAGATGTTACTACATGTCAAAAATTACATAGTCAATTACATGTTGTGTTGTATGGCTACAGCTTTGATTATGTATTCAGTTGTGTTAAATTGCACATAGATTTTATCAGTTTGCTTCTTGACTCCTAGTGTTCACATTCACAGATTTACTGAATAACTTGAATGTGATTCCACAGTCACAATGCTTTGAAAATAAATACATAATAGATTGCATTTTCTCTCTCTAGAAGAGATTTCACATCCTTTTTAATAGACCTAATAGCTATGCTTCTGAAGTATGTCTTTATGAATGCAGTTTTTCACTGTTCTGTCACAAACTCAGATACACTTTTGACCTCATTGTGAACATGTCACATGTTTCACTTCTATTATGAACAAACTAAAAATGTGTTTTCTTGCATTGCTAACTAGAGCTCTATCAAGGAATTTTGAGGTAACACTGGATTTGCATATATAACCTATTTTCAGAGTAAATGAAGTGGCAGGTTACTAGTTTGTTGTTCTTTGTCTTGTTGCTTTAAATACCTAATCTGGTCACATTTTCCCAGCTATGGTAATGAGGGCTTATCTCGGGCTGGGAGAGAGAGAGAAAGAGAGGAGAGCACTGCTGGATCTCAGGGGTTAATTGTGTGCAGCCCACTCTGGTCACATTGGCAGAGGATGGTCGTGAGACGCTGGGGTTGATGGAGTGTGTATGTGCCAAACTGAGCTGCTGTGGACTGTAGTGCATGACTGAACACAGGCTGATCCACAGGCAGGGCCAGGAGAGAGGTGCCACGTGTGTGTGTGTGTGTGTGTGTGTGTGTGTGTGTGTGTGTGTGTGTGTGTGTGTGTGTGTGTGTGTGAGTGTGCATGCAAATGCACACAGATGTGTTTGTGTGAATGTGTTTGTTCATTAAGGAGATGAGAAGGTTAGATGAGTTAACCTTGTGTGTATTTAGGTGTGGGGGTGTGTCTGTCTGTGTGGGTGTGTGTGTGTGTGTGTGCATGTTCATTAAAGAAGTTGAGAAGGTTAGATGAGTTAACCTTGTGTGTGTGTCTGTGTGTGTGGCAAAGCACTAATGACTTTTTCTGTGGCTACGCTTCATTAAATAGTTCTATCTTGTAGTCTCTTACTAATCTTTTCTACAATAAAAGCTACCATCAAATGGCACAGGATATTTATTAGTCATTTACCATTGCGGTGGCAATGGTAGGAATACAGATAGTGCCAAAGTGGTTAATCAGGGTAGTCAGGAGGATTCCCAGTGGGCTGGTAATATTTTGGGCTGGTAATTTAGGGTTAAACCTGAGGGCTCCCACCTCAAGTGATACAGCACTTTTTTACTCGTTGTAACTGAGTCTCATGCAGTGGACAGAGAATAGATGAAGCTGAATTTAACATCACATTCTTACAACCCCAATTCCAGTGAAGTTGGGATGTTGTGTAAAACAAATAAAAACAGAATACAATGATTTGCAAATCCTTTTCAACCTACATTCAATTGAATACACTACAAAGACAAGATAGTTCATGTTCAAATGGATACATTTTATTGTTTTTTGCAAATATTCACTAATTTTTAATTTGATGCCTGCAACACGTTCCAAAGAAGTTGGGGAATGCTCAAAAAAAAACACCTGTTTGGAATATTCCACAGGTGAACAGGTTAATTGGAAACAGCTGAGTGTCATGATTGGGTAGAAAGGGAGCATCCCTGAAAGGCTCAGTCGTTCACAAGCAAGGATGGGGCGAGGTTCACCATTTTGTGAACAACTGTGTGAGCAAATAGTCCAACAGTTTAAGAGCATTTCTCAATGTGCAATTGCGAGGAATTTAGGGATTTCATGATCTACAGTCCATAATATCATCAAAAGATTCAGAGAATCTGGAGAAATCTCTGCAAGTAAGCAGCAAGGCAGAAAACCAACATTGAATGGCCGTGACCTTCGATCCCTCAGGCGGCACTGCATTAAAAACCGACATCATTCTGTAACAGATATTACCACATGGGCTCAGGAACATTTCAGAAAATTGTCAGTGAACACAGTTCGTCGCTCCATTTACAAGTGCAAGTTAAAACTCTGGCATGCAAAGCGAAAGCCATATATCAACAACACCCAGAAACGCTGCCGGCTTCTCTGGGCCGAGCTCATCTGAGATGGACTGACGCAAAGTGGAAAAGCGTCCTGTGGTCTGACGAGATGATATTTCAAACTGTTTTTGGAAATCATGGATGTCGTGTTCTCTGGGCCAAAGAGGAAAAGGACTGTCCGGATTGTTTTCAGCGCAAAGTTCAAAAGCCAGCATCTCTGATGGTGTGAGGGTGTGTTAGTGTCCATGGCATGAGTAACTTGCACATCTGTGAAGGAACCATTAATTCTGAGAGGTACATATGGGTTTTGGAGCAACATATGCTGCCATCCAAGCAACGTCTTTTTCAGGGACGTCCTGCTTATTTGAGCAAAACAATGCCAAGCCACATTCTGCACCTGTTACAACAGCGTGGCTTCGTAGTAAAAGAGTGTGGGTACTAGACTGGCCTGCCTGCAGTCCAGACCTGTCTCCCATTGAAAATGTGTGGCGCATTATGAAGCACAAAATACGACAACAGAGAACCCGGACTGTTGAGCAACTGAAGTTGTACATCAAGCAAGAATGGGAAAGAATTCCACCTACAAAGCTTCAACAATTAGTGTCCTCAGCTCCCAAATGCTTATTGAGTGTTGTTAAAAGGAAAGGTGATGTAACACAGTGCCCCTATCCCAACATGCCCCAATCCCAACTTCTTTGGAACGTGTTGCAGGCATCAAATTCAAAATGAGTGCATATTTGCAAAAAACAAAGTTTATCCGTTTGATCATTAAATATGTTGTCTTTGTAGTGTATTCAGTTGAATATAGGTTGAAAAGGATTTGCAAATAATCGTATTCTTTTTTTATTTATGTTTTACACAACGTCCGAACTTCATTGGAATTGGGGTTGTATTTCCCATTCCAACTTAAATGATATAGCAGTAACGTTCAGATGCCTGTTTGAGTGCTAGCCTTTAACTGCTGCACTATTTAAGGTATAACTAATTCAATTAGTCTAATTCCATTCAATGACATGGGACTGGCTGTCACAGCAGGCTGCACTCTATGGAGTTTATTTCTTTTTGGCACCAAGAATATAACAATGAAAAACTATTTAAGGAGGATGCGGGCATATCCGAACAAGTGGGCAGTGAGAGATGTTGACAAGGACTGTATTTTACCCTCCCATCGACCCACCACCAATGGGAGGGGCAGTAGTAGGGGTTCGGTGCGTTGTGGATCGGGCAGTGTCCGAAGGCATGGGCCTTGGCGTTCTGATCCTCGGTTGCTGAAACTGGCTTTTGGAACTTGGAACGTTACCTCACTGGTGGGGAAGGAGCCTGAGTTGGTGTGCGAGGTTGAGAGATACCGGCTAGATATAGTCGGGCTCACCTCAACACACAGCTTGGGCTCTGGGTCCAATCTCCTTGAGAGGGGCTGGACTTTATTCTTTTCTGGAGTTGCCCATGGTGAGAGGCGGCGGGCAGGTGTGGGCTTTCTCATAGCCCCTCGACTCGGTGCCTGTATGTTGGGGTTTTCTCCGGTGGACGAGAGGGTAGCTTCCCTACGCCTTCGGGTTGGGGAACGGGTCCTGACTGTTGTCTGTGCTTATGCACCGAACAGCAGTTCAGAGTACCCAGCCTTCTTAGAGTCCTTGGGAAGGGTGCTTGAAAGTGCTCCTCCTGGAGACTCTATTGTCCTACTGGGGGACTTCAACGCTCACATGGGCAATGACAGTGAGACCTGGAGGGGTGTGATTGGGAGGAATGGCCTCTCTGATCTGAACCTGAGTGGTGTTCAGTTTTTGGACTTCTGCGCAAACCAGTTTGTCCGTCACGAACACCATGTTTGAACACAAGGATGTCCATAAGTGCACATGGCACCAGGACATCCTAGGCCGCAGTTCAATGATTGACTTTGTAGTCGTGTCATCGGACTTGCGGCCATGTGTTTTGGACACTCGGGTAAAGAGAGGAGCTGAGCTGTCAACTGATCACCACCTGGTGGTGAGTTGGATCAGGTGGTGGGGGAAGATGCCGGTCAGACCAGGCAAGCCCAAACGTATAGTGAGGGTTTGCTGGGAACGTCTAGCAGAAGAACCTGTCAGATTGATCTTCAACTCACACCTCCGTCAGAACTTTGACCAGATATCGGGGGAGGTGGGGGACATTGACTCAGAATGGGCCATGTTCCGTTCCTCCATTGCTGAAGCGGCTGACTGTAGCTGTGGCCGTAAGGTAGTTGGTGCCTGTCGGGGCGGTAATCCTCGAACCCGGTGGTGGACACCCCAGGTGAGAGATGCCGTCAAGCTGAAGAAGGAGTCCTATCGGGCATGGTTGGCCTGTGGGACACCAGAGGCAGCTGGCAGGTATCGACAGGCCAAGCGATCTGCGGCTTCAGTTGTCGCCAAGGCAAAAACCCGTGTATGGGAGGAGTTTGGTGAGGCCTTGGAAAGTGACTTTAAGTCGGCTCCGAAAAGATTCTGGCAAACCGTCAGGTGACTCAAAAGGGGAAAGCAGTGTGCCACTAGCACTGTATATAGTGGAGATGGTGTGCTGCTGACTTCGACTGAAGATGTCATTGGGTGGTGGAAGGAACACTTTGAGGACCTTCTCAATCCCACCGACACGTTCTCCAGTGAGGAGACTGAGTCTGGGGACATGGGAAAAGGCTTGTCCATTACTGAGGCCGAAGTCGCTAAGGTAGTTAAGAAGCTCCTTGGTGGCAAGGCTCCAGGGGTGGATGAGATCCCCCCCTGAGTTCCTCAAGGCTCTGGATGTTGTGGGGCTGTCTTGGCTGACACGCCTTTTCAACATTGCATGGACATCGGGGGCGGTGCCACTGGATTGGCAGACTGGGGTGGTGGTGCCTCTTTTTAAAAAAGGGGACCGGAGGGTGTGTTCCAACTACAGGGGAATCACACTCCTCAGCCTCCCTGGCAAGGTTCTATGCAGGGGTACTGGAGAAGAGAGTCCGGCTTATAGTCGAACCTCGGATCCAGGAGGAACAGTGTGGGTTCCGCCCTGGTCGTGGAACACTGGACCAACTCTTCACCCTCTCCAGGATTCTGGAGGGTTCATGGGAGTTTGCCCAACCAGTCCACATGTGCTTTGTGGATCTGGAGAAGGCATTCGACTGTGTTCCCCGGGGTATTCTGTGGGAGGTGCTTCGGGAGTATGGGGTACATGGCTCTTTGCTACGAGCCATTCAGGCCCTGTACAAACAAAGCTGGAGTTTGGTTCGCATAGCCGGCAGTAAGTCAGACTCATTCCCAGTGAGAGTTGGACTCCGTCAGGGCTGCCCTTTGTCACCGATTCTATTCATAATTTTTATGGATAGAATTTCTAGGCGCAGTCAAGGGATGGAGGGTGTCCGGTTTGGTGACCTCAGGGTCACATCGCTGCTGTTTGCAGATGATGTGGTCCTATTGGGGACATCAGGCCGTGAACTTCAGCTTTTGCTGGATCGGTTTGCAGCCGAGTGTGAAGCGGCTGGGATGAGAATCAGTACCTCTAAATTCGAGACCATGGTTCTCAGGCGGAAAAGGGTGGAAAGCCCTCTCTGGGTCGGGGATAGGCTCTTGCCTCAAGTGGAGGAGTTCAAGTATCTCGGGGTCTTGTTCACGAGTGATGGTACAAGGGAGCGGGAGATTGACAGGCGGATTGGTGCTGGGTCAGCAGTGATGCGGGCTCTTTACCGGTCTGTTGTGGTAAAGAAAGAGCTGAGCCACAAGGCAAGGCTCTCGATTTACCGGTCGATCTACGTTCCCACCCTCACCTATGGTCATGAGCTTTGGGTAATGACCGAAAGAATAAGATCGCGAATACAAGCGACCGAAATGAGTTTCCTCCGCAGGGTGTCTGGACTCTCCCTTAGAGATAGGGTGAGAAGTTCAGTCATCCGGGAGGGACTCGGAGTAGAGCCGCTGCTTCTTCACGTCGAGAGGAGCCAGCTGAGGTGGTTCGGGCATCTGGTTAGGATGCCTCCTGGACGCCTCCCTCGGGAGGTGTCACAGGCGAGTCCACCTGGGAGGAGACCCCGGGGAAGACCCAGGACACGCTGGCGCGACTATATCGCCCAGCTGGCCTGGGAGCGCCTCGGAATCCCCCTTGGAGAGCTGGTGGAAGTGGCTGGGGAAAGGGAGGTCTGGGCTTCATTGCTTAGGATGCTGCCCCCGCGACCCGAACCCCGGAGAAGCGGAAGATAATGGATGGATGGATGGATGGACTGTATTTTACTTAGCTAGCTTTCGTTCTTGGCATATATACTTCTGTGATTGTCATATTTAAGACAAAGGCATTCAATAGCTTTGGAAAACAGTGTATCATATAAATAAATAAAATAAGAGATAAGAATAAGTAAGAATATTAAGAAGGTATTTTTCTAAAACCTTTTTTCTGAAAAATAAGCATCAAAATTGTTGTTTTACCTAAATGTAATATTTTAGCATCTGTGATATAACTGATGTGACATGTTGTTTTTAATGCAGTTGTAAAAAGTTATCATAGTTTTTTGTTTAATTGAAAAATAGAACAAAGAATACAAAATGTCTACTTTGTGTGGCTTTTATTTTTAACTAATTTTTATGGCTTAAGAATTGTCAGACTGCAATAGTAGACCAACAGATTTGGCCCATTATGTACCAGTGAAAATGTATCCATGTGACAGCAAGGGCTCATCTTTGTGTGTACTGATTTATATTTGTGTGTGTGCAAGCTTGTGCCTGTGTGTTAATGAGGGCTCCTGGTGGTGTGTAATTAACACAACAGCAAATGTCCCCAAAGGGTGAGATTAACACTAAATTCATTGGACACAATGGCACTCAGGAGAGCACTGTGTAATGGTGCCCAAGCTCCTGCTCCTGCCCCAGCCTTGCTGCTGTCCCCCCAGATCACTCCACACCTCCAACAAGCTGGCAGCCTAGCTGCTCTGGCTGTCTCCCCTCCACTACCCCCAGCCCCCCCCCCCCCCGACACACACACCCTCTCCTCCATCATATCATACTCCAACACATGCTGCTTAAATTATTAGAGCAGCACTATGGGCCCGCAGTTACAGTTGCCTCTGCGATGTGTGGTCTGCTGTTGCTCAGGGTTAGCAAGAGCCCCTGCTGGATCCATGCAGAAAGAGGTGAAACATAACAACATATGGATAACCTAGGGAGGATCCTCCACACTCTTACAGAAAACTTTGGGTAAAACAATGTGATTGGTCAATTCCCTGAATAATAAAACAGGCAAAAAAATTAAATAAATACAGACTGTGAAAACTCATTGAATGTGGATTCTGATAAATACTAGTGTTACGTGCAAGTCTAGCATACTAGTAACATGACATGTGATTAGCTAACCTTGAGTAAGGTTTGCTAATTGCAGTCCTGTAAAATTAGCAGCAGTTCACCAGCAAAGTAGGCTATTAGCAAATTCGAAAAAAAAAAACATCAGACTATGGCTTTTGGTACACTTTTGGTAAAAAAGGTATTCAAGTACTATGACGTTTTGATGCCACATTTTAACAAAAAAAAAAAAGTATTAAGAGTAAATGCACAACGAATTGTTTGAGGTAAACTGCCCACCAACTCTCTCTCTCACCAAGACCATCAAAGCATTTTCAGCTACTACCTGTAGGTTAAGAACTTAGGAGTGTGCTGAATTGCATTTTCTCTGTGAATTGCTGCATTTACTAATTTGATGATTGTGTTAATGGTCTATGTCATGTCAGAATGGACGTTTAGCTATGTCTCTCCTCTTCCTTAGCCAAAGCCATTGAGGCGTGCTTAACTCGTCCATAATGCTGCAGTCTGTTAGTGGGCCGATATATAACAATCACTCATCACTCATCATCAATTCTCTGAGAACTCTGCAGTGATGAAGGCTCTATTACCTCACACAGCTATTCCAAATTGTTTACAAACTTCAGAAAAACATATATTAGAGTACATATTATATTTTTGCTGTATTGCCCACCCTTAACCATGGCTATTGTACACACATTACTAAGCGCAGTTGTTTTAGCCTCACATTAAGCTCACAGTTACAGCAGCCTGTGCAATGTGTGCTTTGCTGCAGGGTGGCAGTGGTCCAACCTGTGAAGAAATATATGAATAAAACTTAGGGAGGATCTTCTCTGCAACTTTATTAAAGAGTTTGGAATATAACAGTGCCATGAGGACATGTCAGCATCAAAGGAGCAACACTGAGTGAGAGACTGCTTCTTGGCTATTAGAGGCCCAGTGCGTCAGCTGCTTTTGACTGAATGAGTCACTATAATTCATCACCTACGTAACATACAGTCATGAGAGGGGAGGGAATGGTCAGACCTATTGTGTGTATGTGTGAGAGAGAGAGACCAAGACCCTTGGACACACTCTTTCCCTTTACCTCTAGGACTGACCTTGAAATGACCCTCTTGACTGAACGGTGCATTCTGATTGGTTCCGCGAACATGGGTGTTCATTCTCCACTCTGCCCGGAGATGCACATGTGCTTCGAGTGAGGACGGGCTGACGAGTCTCACTCCAGCACACTTGTCGTGCATGCGCCTGTCCCCATGGCAACCGGCCTCTGCTAGAGCCTGTGAGCACGATACCTAGCGCCACAAGTGTGTGTGTGTGTGCGCGTGTGTGTGTGTGTGTCACTACTGAGGTGTGTAGGAGGCAATGGAGGGAAATAGAAGCTTGCCTACTAGATGCAGTGCATTTTTTGATGTTTTACTTGGAAAGTGAGCTGTGGGTAGGAGAATATTACTTGAGATGAGAGGAAATGAACATAGGATGCTGCAGTAATGCAAAGCTAACATAATGAAGGCAGGAGGGTCTTTATTGCAATGGCAAATGTAAAGGACCTACTTTTCTCTCAGCTTTTTCAGGATTGATTCAGCAAGTTGGTATCAAGATTTACCACATAAGCCTATAAAGGGTTGTGTGCCTGTCTATTGCATACACCTGATCTTGCCTGTTTCTTAGCAGTGTCCTTTCCTCATGGAATCCAGTCGGCTGCGTTTACAACTTGTCCAGAAGGGGGAGCTCTAGGACAGGGGCAGAGAATTTTGGAATGCAATACTTTCTATTGTATTGCCTGGACCCAGTGTGCTGACAAAATGAGAAGCTTTCTGTTTCAGGATTTTAAAATACAAGCACATAATTTTATTCTGTTGAAATCACGCAGCTTTTGGGGTGTGGCTCAAAATCGACAGATGGACATTATTGCACAGTGCTGTCACTCAGGCATTTTCTACTGGGAGAGATGCCCAATCAAATTCCACCCCACTGGATTCCAGTGATATTGCATTGGTACCAGATGTCATTCTTGAACTCGATTGGAGACAAGATGGTGCTAATCGAGTTTGAGCTCTCATCACACTCTGTGTGCGTGCATTCCTGTGTGCCATGTGCATGTGTGCATGTTTTCTCTGGCCGTTGGCCAGTGTCTGGTGTCATTGTTCTGTCCATTATAATTATGAAAGGCCTGTGGCATAGCTAGCAGGCGGGCGGTAGAGATAGGGTAGTATTGCTATGGCAAGGCTGGAAGAAGCTGGGCTAATAATAAGGAATAGTGCTGGATTTCAAGCTTGTGCAGCATGGGTAGCTCCGCTCCCTTGCAAATTGAGCCAAATTAATTTAACACATTATCAAAAATGTGAGTAGTGTCTTGCCAGTAATTGCACAATTCAGCTGCGGTTGGCGATGGTGCCAGATTAAGAGTGACAGGTTAAGTGAACGAGGATGAGCTCGCAGTGGGGACTTTTCAAACGTGCTACTCTGTCTGCTCAAGTCTTTACCCTACAGGAAGGCTGAAATGGTTGTTGATATTGGCATCCTATAAAACTGCATTGCACGTGAAGATGTTAGAATCCCCTCCCCCACATGCAAGGAATGTGTAGTGGAGGAGGGATGGTTACCTCCTACATTAGCTCATTTTCTTGGCAGTCCCATTTTATCTGCGCAGTACGCTCTGCAGTCCTTAACCCACCATGACACATCCCTGATGTTGTGTAGGTGACAGTGCAAATGGCTCCATTTTAAAGCTCCAGTGACACAATGTGATAGAGTGATTCCTTTTAGCACACATTGCTGCATGGCTTTTAGTTGTGCTTGGTGTTTGTATGTGGTGTGGTGCGTGCGCATGTGTGTGTCTGCGTGTGCACGTGTGTACTGCTAGTCATGTGACATCGTGATACCGCACATATGGCTTTTTAATTGGTTTTTGCTCCCTTGTCTGCACCTATTTCTTGTTATACATGTGTGGATGTGTAGGTTAGGTGTGTGGGGTTTATATCTGTGTATGCTGTACGTGTATGTGTGTGTACACCTTTGTGTACTCTAGTGACAGAGTGTGATGGAATGAGTCAACCCTGCTCTGTGCAGCTGAGCGCTGTCATTCTGTGAATCAGTACTGCACCAGAGAGAGAGGGACTGGGTTAAGGGCACTTATGTGGATCACTGCAATAATCCCGTAATTCAGACATAATATCGGGGGTGGGGGGTAGCTTACTTGGCGAAATGTTTAATAAAAGTACTCATCAGTTTTGATAGTATTTATTTAAATGTGACACTACTGGCTCTTTCTTTGTTTTTGATCAAACATCATAAAGCTTAAATATCATTATGTAGAATATATAGAATCATGAAAATGTCTTAATGTAATGGTATTATATTTTTGCCATTGAGTGTAATATAACTCCTTATGAAAAACGATATATCATGATTTGTGTCGTGTATTATAAACTTTATTTCAAATATTGTGATATATTTTTTGCCATAATGCACACTCTTATGCACTATATTCTTACATTAAACAATCACTATCTAATGCTTCTTCCACCTGATGACCGCTGGGATAGACTCCAACTCCATCACCAAGAACTTTTAAAGAAACATCCTTTTTAAGACTGTGGTTAACTGTTTGACATGGATATTGTATTTTAGTTGGAAGGGTAAAAAAAAAGAATGCAGACTGAGAATGCTGAGGAATGCAGACTGACTTTTTTAGGACTTGAAGATTAGGACTCTTGTTTTGGGACTTGACTTAGGACTCACCTGTACTGACTCGGGACTTGACTCAGGACTTGAGTGTACAGACTGGAGACTTAGTACTTGCAACTGAGTGACTTGTTTCCACCTCTGTACAGAAGTACTCAGCACTTTTCTCTTCCGAACTGCCTTTTCACTTCCCATGGGGAGAATGAAAGCATAACGTGGACCTTCATACAGTAAGTGGACAGTGCCACTCTGCACTGTCAGCCTCACTTTCCCATCTGTTTGTTTTTTTTTCTCCTTATTTGATATTTCACTTTACAAAGAATCACCTGTCGTCGGTGCTTGAAATATTAATGTCAGGGCCAAAGAGTGCAGTTTGTTGTCTCTCATTAGGCTGGCTGTTCTGATCCCTCTCGCTTTTCTCTCTGCACATAGATTCCTATCCAGCAGGGAAGCTGGTGATTTATGATTGATTAATGGGCATCATTCTCATCATAATGAACTGAACATTGCATTACTGCAGTGCTGTCAGCAGTCTATAGAGGAGTAGTACTTTGTGTTCATAGCTCCTCTACGTCTCGTCTGCCGGACTGCTGGAGTTATTTGAGAGAGATAGAGAGAGAGAGCTATTCTCAGACTGTGCATCCTCTGTCTGATCACCTAATGTGATAAGTGTCAGTCAGAGACTGTGATGAGTGTGTGCTGATGGAAACAGCAGCCATCGCGCACAGCCGAGCCAGCCGATTTGGCTCCTCTTTATTGATCCACTTCTGATAGCCATCTTTTGCCGCCGCTTCCACTGTCTTGTGGGTGTGTGTGGGTGTGTGTGTGTGTATATGTGTGTGTGTGTGTGTGTGTGTGGTCTACTATGCAGAAATCATTCTGGAATGTAATAATGTAAACTATGCATACAATAAAGCTATGTACACTATGACAGAAAAACCTTAGAAAAGATATAATTTAGACATCAAGAGTAAAAATAAATAACCCGCAAAGCTTGTACATCTCTGGAACAGAAAAAATTATATATATTTTTAATATCCAGGTGTTGCATGTCTGTACCTTTGGCCAGTAGGGGGCACTCAGGCATCAGCAACAACTCCAGCTTTAAGACTGCTTTGTAACGGTCTGTGCATGAGGAGGAAAATTCTCTTGCATTGTGCCTCGTTTTAGTGTCCCTTAGTCTCTGAGGTTCAATATAATATAATTTCCCCTCCATGTGAATGTAAACGTCATGTCGTAAGTGGTTAATGTCTAATGACAGCCACACATTTTTTAAAATGACACCTGACCTGTTTAGGTTGAGAATCAATAAGGCTTCTTTGAAAAGTATTAATTTTCTCACATCTGACGTCCTCAAGGAGTGTGTTTCAGTGCCAGGGGCAATCTGGTGTATGTCTGGTAATGGTTTCTGTCAGTACTGGTTTAACCTTTTCGTTGGAGACGTGGGTCACCTCTGCTACATGTAACATTAGATGTCACTGCAAAGATTAAATGGGTTTTCCGATAGATTTCTGATAGATTTTTCATACAGGGTCCACTCACAAACAAGCAATAAGCAGAAAGGTCAGCTCGATATTGTTTAATTCCTGTATCTGAATTTTGACTCTGGGTTTGGCAGAAAAGCATAACAGTGATCAAATTTAGAGCAACAAATTCAACTGATGTAGTGAACTGATAGAGTTCCTCTAAAGCCTATTTGGACTATTGGAACTATAGTTAGAGTAGATCCTCTAGATGAGTGTTTTCCTATTCCGGTCCACAGTTTTATTCCAACATAACTCACAAGATGTAGGGATGAAGGGAAAGTGTGGACCGTCTGGAGGGTCTTGAGGACCAGATTGGGAAATACAGTCAATAACATTTATCCAGAGGGATCACATGGGACCACCTGGTCAGACACATCCCATTGAACCTTAGATTTAACTGTGCTCTTTTTGCACACATCAGAGAGGAAAATCAGCCTAATGCCGAGGTGCGTCATGCCTTATTCAGTGACTTTTTTTTTTCTTTTACTTATTTAAATGTTTATTGGAAAAGACATGTGTCCGAAACCCGTAACATCTTCTACCAAATCTATGCTTCTTTACAGAACATTTGAGCCATGTGAAGTTTACTTTTCTTTACATCACCAAAACTGATCTGTTTCCATTCTTAAACATGTGAAAGGATAAACAAAAGAGGTAGCGAAAGAAGAAAGCAAAATGCATAAAAAAAGAAGAAGAAAAAATATTTCTGTGTAAGCACTGGAAAATATGTATTGGGCTATGTCTGTGAGCTTAGATGTGGATTTCAAGTTTATTGTACTCATAGAGGACAACTCTTACTGTAGCCTGTTCAAGACATCTTCATATATATTTGCTTATTAAAAGGCATGTAGATCTCTGCCCATATGGGGATTCGGTTTCATAATCGTTTTTGAGAAAAAAATCAGTTTACCATTTACAGTACATAAATGTGGAAAAAAAAAACATGGTAGTTAGCACTCAAAAAAAGAAGAAAATTTAAGATTATATAATTGATTGTAACAGTTTCTAGCATTTCAAAATCAGTGCTGTTAAATTAAACAAAGACAAGCAGTAAAATCACAGAATAAGGTATGCATGTCTTTATGATGTATTTTGTTCCTCACTCATTGTATTGTGCCAGTGTGTTTGTGCCTATTCACAGGTGTGTGTGTGTGTGTGTGTGTGTGTGTGTGTGTATATATATATATATATATATATATATATATATATATATATATATATATATAATACTGTGCAAAAGTCAGAGACTAACTTTCTGTTATTTCATTTCCAGTCAAATCATCCATTAAATTATTCATTTTTCAATAGATATTTCAAGAAAATTAGATATAATCTATTAGATAAGTTAATCTACTTGCATATAGAAGGTAATGTAAAATGAAAATAACTGAAACAGTGCAGTTTTCAAAACTTTGGAAAAATAAATTTGGGGAAAAAAAGTTATTGAGGAAACCGAGAAGACCACTAAAACTACTTCTATTGGATAATCAGAATTATCGGGCTGGGAGGGGGGGTTATATACCACAAACAATGATGCAGCTGTGCACCCTTCTCAACCCCTCACAATCCAAAAGAAGATGAAGTCTACAGTAAACACAAACCTCTCCCTCCCACCTTAGACCAAAACGTGACAGACACACAAGAGTAACAGGCTGAACAAACAGATAAGTCGTGGACAGAGATTTTTTAAAATAATTTATCTACACTAACAGCATGTTATGGGCATTGTGTGCATTTAAAGGGTAATAGTATAATGAAGAGGTGTAATTTTAAGCTAATTCCATCTTTGCAAGAAGGAAAACATCATTAAAACTTCTAAAACAACACACTTAAGCAAAAGTATTATAACATCAGTGACATAATGATTCAAGAAAAGGTAAAATACCTTTTCAAATAGAGCCTGAGTAGAAGTATGAAAGTGCTAGGTTAAAAGATTTCTGCAGTGAGCAACTTCTGCTTCTGTTATCTGTTATGCATCTGTCAGCACTGTAACTGAGAGTAAAATGCTAAAGTAAAATGCTAAACCTCAGAAGTTAGAAGAATGATGAAGTGCAAGCAGCATAGATTCTGTCACCAACGTAACGGAATAAAATTAAACGCACACAAAAAAAGGCTCATTATCTGAATGTCAATATGTAGAGACCTATATGTAGGTAGGTTCCTTTCCTTAAAAATCTATTTGGGTAGTAAAAGCATTTTTTAAAAAAGAATTATCACAAAAACAATCCTTAAGAATTTCCCTTGCATGCAAGTGAGTAAATGTGACTAGTTACTAGATTAGCATTGGGGTTTTTGACACAGAGCAGTAATGATGATAGCTGCCATCTCTTCATTGGTATAGCCTTTGTGTATGTTATGGAGTTACTGATGGCAGTAGACAAACACCTGCTTGCTACTGAGTAGTGAAGCATCATGCTTTAACAGATGTACACAGGCCTGATGTTGCAGCCTAGTGGCTGTCTAACAAGCTGCCGAAGCACTGTGGGTGGCTAAAGACCTAGTCTACAGTACACTGTCATAACATCGTCCTCCCAGCCTTTGACCTCTTCACCCTTCCTCTACACCTCTTCTCCTTCACACACACATTAATGGGACTCTCTTCTGCTCACTCTGTGTGTGAACTGGACTTCTGATGTGTGCAGAAAGGCAGGAGGCGTACATATTAGGTCCTACCTGCCCTCGCCCACTAACACTGAGAGCGAGAGCAGCTCTGCTCCTGCGAGATGTTTCCATAGAAATGGTAAGCACAGCCTGGATATCTGATGAATTTTCCATGAGGCATTTTCTTTTGCCTTTTTCTTGCCGGGGATAGGGGCTGGAGATGTACTTCTCACATAGAGCCTTTTAATGATTGCCAGGTGGAGGATGTGTGTGTGTGTGTGTTTGTGTGTGTGTGTGTTTGTGTGTGTGTGTGTGTGTGTGTGTGTGTGTGTGTGTGTGTGGACTGGGCTGTGTGGAAGGGAGGAGAAATAAGTCAGTCTTTTTCTCCACAGGTCACCAGTGTTTCCACTCTGGCCTCTGTAGTACCGGTCCTCACAGTGCACATTGACACTCTTTTTGCACGCATTTTTGCACACACTCACAGCAATATCAGTGACCTACTGAAGAAGATTAAGATGTGGACATTTGTAAGTAGAAGCTATGATATTAGTGAGGAATATCTATTTCAGTAGTTCATAATACTCTGTTACAATGTGACTGATAGAAAGGGAGTGTCCAGGGTTATTTAGTGGTACATGGTAAATGTAGGCAATATGGAATTTTAGGAACCTTCATACACCTTACTACATGTCTAGGTCACATACCTTTTATTTTTTAATTAACTATGTGAGGGGGGAGTTTGTCCCCTCTTTGCTGTACTAACATAAATATATATATGCATATGATTCTTGTGATTTTTGGGTCCAGAACTAATAATTGAATTCATTTTTTCCTCAGGAGGATCTTTTTTTGCCAGCTGTTCAATCTGGCACAATTTGTTCTGGTGCTAGATTAGTTCTAGTTGATTAGTTCTGATAATCTAACTGATTTATCAATCTTTCAATTTAGATTTAGCCAATTTAGGAAAAACAAAATATTTTAATGTTATGCATCATTAGACATCATAGTAAGATGCAGTACAGTAATAGTAATAAAGTTAGCTTACCTTGGAGCCAGCATGTTTACCTTTTAGTTTTGACACTGAACTAAAAACATGGTCCTCCTGATAGATTAATCAAATTTCGCTCTTTCAACTTCAAGAATAAAATACAAGCAAAACCACCTTCCAGATGATTAGGCGATTGTGTCAGGTATTAGACATTCCTCAGCAACATCTTTAAACCATTTGCAGTTTTGTTCTTAGGCGTTCTGTTGAGCTGTTCCTTTGCTTGATGGAGTTCCTTTGCTTGATGGATTTTGCAAACATTCATGTGAACACCCAGCAAATATCTGCGTTCACTAATTAGAAGGAGTGTCTAGATTTTTTGAGACATGACATATCTGTGCAGTATCAGAGATTGTAACAAATCCCTTTTGACTTGTAAGTCTCAATGATGTGTTTCTTGATTTTGTGTTATGTTAAGCATATCTAATGGCAAAAGTCTTACTTGTTTACTAGTGTTGTCCTAAAAGCGTCTGGAGGGGTTTCCAATTAAAACCCAATCTGCTTTCTCTTTAGATGATTAGTAAGCACAACAAAGCAATGGAGAGAACTCATGGAATTAACATCAGACCACTTGAAGTAATGATCAGCCCCTAGGAGATGTGCTGCCAATGTGAGCAAGCAGGTCTCTGTATCTCAGGGCTCATGAAAGACAGTGATGCAGGGCTCTCAGCATGACCTGCTTGTCATGCCATGCAGTTGAAGGAGACCTTTTATTGTACTGTACATCTCTTACCTTTAGGATGAAGGTTCAGATCGAGGTCACATGGATTGCACAAGATTAGTGTTCCTCTGATAATGAGGAATATGGTGGGCCCTTTTCTCTAACAGAAGCATCTTTGTTCATACATAGCTCAGCCTCCAAGAACTTCATTACCACACAAGAACAATTACAGTATGTAGAGGGCAGAGAGATGGGTCAGAAACGGGCATCATGAGGGAAAACACAAGGGCTCTTTTACTTCTCTTTATAATAGCTGTCACTGACAACAAGGTTGAAAGACAACTCATGTAACGCCAGGCTGAAGTCACAAGTCATGCTAGGGCAACTGAAATGGTAGAGGATAGCGCTGTATTCTTTGGCCGTTTCTTCTGTAGAAGGTGAAGCTCTCCGTCACTGGAGGTCATGATAAAGCTAATGTGGATATTGTTGTATGTGTCTCTTTGAGCAGGTGTGATTGCACTAGCTGTGAAAGGAGATATGGTTGAGCTCCAAAGCTGCTGGTGGGCGATAGGCATTCATACTGCCAAAAGAAGATAGGGAGGCGGGGCCTGCCTTAGGAGACATGACATCATACAGAATACTGCCTCTCCGAAAAAAGAATAAAGATTGCAGTTTTCTTTTTGTGTATATGTGTGTGTGTTTGTCTGTGGGGGAATGTGTTCCCTGTCTGTTTGCCAAGTATTTAATGTTTTGTGGGGAACAACAAGTCCACAGGATGATGGCAGAAATGAACACTTTGATGTTTAAGTGGTTCCTAATGTAGAGTTTTCCCAGCTTTTATTTAAATAAAGAGAGGAAAACCTATTCCTATTAGTGGCAGCAGTTAGGTGTGGCTTAGGTACAGCATGGTAATTTAACTCCAGTAATACAAAAAACAGTACCCATAAAGATAGGAATGCAAACTCAGGTGAGTTTGTGTGTGTGTGTGACTGAGTTGTGAGGGAAAGAGAGCGAGATAGAGTGTGAGTGACAGAGTCACTTGTGGCAGGTGTGTTGAAGTCTTTTGTTTTCAGCCTGAAAAAGGGTTAGTGTATTTCAGAACAATGTGCTTTCTTTTAATTAGGCCCCCCTCTGTCCCCCTGTGAAAATCATTCCTATAATTTGACACAATTTCCAAATGTCAGTAGCAAATGTTGCGAATTCAAAGGAATGTGATTTATTATTTATTTTGTGTCATTCTAATTCTCTTTGTCTATTCTTTTTTCCTTTTTTTAATCATGACAGTGTAATAGTAATACTATGGTAATTTTTGTGGTAGCTTCCCCAGGCATTTTGTTACTCTGGGGTTCAGACAAAAACTAAGCCCCCCCCTATATTACAAGCCATTTACCAGAACTATTCACCAAATCTGCCAAACCACTTGCATGTTTTTAACTCCAACTACAGCACTGTTTTTGCAGAACACATTAGAGATCCTCACATTTAGTGGGATCCTCATTACTGAATTCTTGTATGTAATAATGAAAAGCTGCATTCTTCAACAAGTCCAAATTCACTGTTCCCATAAGCAGTCACTCGGGGTGTAACTGTTCAGATTGCAATCAGCAATAGTGCAAAAGCTGCTCCAAAAATGTAGTTAATTAAGCTACCTGCTACTCTCTGCTGGAGGTATTCCATGCTGTAGAGGCAAAAGTAGTTAGCTACACTTGTAAAAAGTAGCAAACTACTTTGACTGAGCTCATGTGAAACTAATTATCAGTAATAAGATCCGGCTTAATGGTGATGACAATAGCCTGTCATGGGACTGCTTATCTAATGGATGCTGCATGCATGGAGCACTCACCTAAACTAGAGAGAATGTATTTAATAGCTTTGATCAAGCCAATACACTTCTCCTTTGGAAAATATAACTGAACTAGTTTAAAACCTGATGAAATTGGGTATGCCTCAGGGCAGTGTAACAGATCTAGTAGCTTCACATCCGGAAACTCATGACATAGGTCCGTATGTGAATGCTTCTGTGTTCAGAACGTTGGATCGTTTTGCCCATACCGTGTTTTTTAGCTGTACATTGCAGGTTGTCTAATTTAAAACTGTGTAGTGGTAGGGTCTCTAAGCATTTAAGTGAACAAGAACAGCCTACATTGTCTGAGACTAGTAATGCTCTTCTGGGAATTGACTGACTAAATTTGGAAGGAAAATGACAAATAGTTAAAGAAAATAAGAGATTACATGAGTTTTGTTTGACCTTTTAGAAAAGATAGGTCCATAATAGAAGTGTTTTGTTCAGTTTATTCTTCCTTTGCAGAACTTGGCATGTGCATGTGTTATTTGGATGCAAACTATTTTTAGAGAAATGTGTTTTTGTGATTTTTGATTGGTGTATTTTAGTTTGCGATGAATGCATGGCTATCAGCATTATGGTTTCTGCAGACATTTGGGGACGTGAGATTTAGTTTTAGAAAACCTGAATTGTGAAAAAAGCTGTCTGAAAACAAGTCCTTGAACATTCATATTTTTCCATTTGATGTTCACAAAAGCATATGAAAAAGTCAAGACTAAAAGTGCAGACACAATATCAACCTTGTGTCAGTAGAATGTGGTGTTGGTCACAGAGATCATTCCAGCTGAGGAGCTTTTTATTTGGCCTACTTAGACAAAACAGCCTTGCTTTTGTAGTATGCTGGAGTAGTGCATTTTTATCTTCAGTATCACAAATTTCTGGACTCACAAAGTACTGGAAAAGATCTCATTGACCTTAATATATAATGCATCATTGGACAAGTGCATAAAATGTTCATAATGGGGTGGCATGTCCAAGGCCGTTTGGTGCCTTCAGCTTTCTTTCTTCGTATACTTTGTCTTGGACCTTATATTTGGGCTGCAGAGATTTTTTGAGCATTTGCTCAAAAGAAATATTCACAAGACCCAGTGGAAGTCAAGTAGCCTCCTGTCCTGCTACCTGACTGAATCAGGCTTTTGCGGAGTATGTGTGCTGTACGTGCTATAGCACATCCATCTATGCCCCCCCCCTGATGGTCTACCTAGCCCTTTCCGACACAAAACTACATTTTCATCGAATTGCTATGATAGATTAATACAAGAAGTATCTGTTGGCTGATGATAAATGTTGCCATTGGTACTGGTTGCTGTATGCTGGTTATTTATTTTGTGTGCTCTATTATTGCTTTATTTTAGATGGAAGTGCAGATGATTGTAGTGGAATCTGTAGTGAATCTGCATCAGTCTTGACACTTCTGTCTGGGTGATGAAAATGCATCTATACCCTTTCTTATCCACCCAGCAACCCAACATAGAGAAAAGTAGTTCCTGCTAGACTAAAGTGATCTATTGAACTTTACAACACCCAGTATTTTATCAGTGCCTGTCTCTGCTTGCTGGATGCTGAAGTTATTGTCTGGGGAATAATAAAAATGACCAGGAGTTATGGACAGAAGGACAGAATGGTAATGTTTTGTACCTCAAAAAATGGACTTCAGAAGACTTCATGACTGGAATAATGAATTTGGAGATGGTCAAGTGCTAGATGGCTGAGTCGCTTGTTATTTTGCTCAAAGGAAAGGGCTACATTGTGAGTTGTGTGGTAGTTATGCATGGTTCTCATCCTTGGCCTAAGGCGCTACTGCAACACGACTGTTGTTGACTACTGGGAACAGTGTCGATACAACCCATGGTCTGGTCCAGGTTGGCCGCTGGTGTTGAATCACAGAGGGGAACATACTCTGACCCTCTCCTGCTGTCTTTGATGTCCCACTGTCTGCCAGACTGAGCCAGGTACGGTACGGCCCTGCGGCAAGCCATCCATCTGAATTGTTTCCGCAACACCTCCATCGCAAGTCAGAGGACTTTGTTGAAATTTTAATGCGACTTTGACCTAGATTCAGCATCAGGATGCCACTCGTGCGTGTGTGTATGATGTGTGTCAGTCTTCCCACTGTCAACTGAGGAAACTGGGATGCAATTGATGAGTAGGTGGAGAAGAGATGCAGTCTATGTGAACAAGAGCTCATGTCTTGTCTTTGCACTTTTTTCTTTTTCTTTCTTTTTTGTTTTTTGATTCCTTATTCTTTTACGGGAGAGGAAACATAGTGAAAAAAAAGTCTACATTGATATATGTCAGTGTTTCTCTAGTTTTCTTTTTTCTGCACAGAGGAGTGAATTTTTTGCATAATAATAAGCACCGTATTTTAGAAGACCATCCTTAAAGGAGCTGTTTTGTGCAGAAAGTGGCGGGTGGAAATTTTAAAATAAGGTATGGCTTCTCCTTGATAGTCGTGTCATGGCTCAGCATGCATGCTGACAGGATAAAGACTGAATTATAGCTTTCTTGGTGTCATTCGGCAGTTTTGTGCTCTCCCCATCCCATTCCTTTGTTGCTATTAAAGTGAGGTCCACTTAAGCAGGAAAGGCGAAGTGAATGCTTCTGGAGGACTGAAAGCTGAAAAGCATGTGTAATCATAACAGAGAGGAAAAGCAGGGCGAAAACTTGTAGAGGTCTTATTCCTCAACCGTCTGCAAGCCCCTCCCTCTCCAGACAGGCGTTTTGTTTTCGTGTCTAGCTGTTTCCTGATACATTGTCTTGTTCATCTCAGCTAAAGGCTGTGTGCATGGAATGTTAAGTATTTTGACTGCTTAAAGGAGCAGATTGTTTTACCAAAATAGTGTTATGACACCTGAATATATTATGAGGTGACCGTGATCTTCCCAGAGAGAGTACACCTTGGGGAAAAAATAGGTCACAGCCAAAATTAACATCACTCTCCATAGCGAGCTTTACATTTATGAAGCCCACTTTGTTCAGTGTCTGACCACAGCCCTAGCTCTAGTAACTAGTGCTACAGGAGATTCATCGGCAACACGGCAGCTATGGCTCTAATTACTGTACACCCTTCCCACACTGCACCAACAGGGATCAAAGGCCAGGCCTGCACGTCTGCTACAAACAAACCATTGTGTAATTAATGAAGTTCCATACAGTTGCCTCTCTCTCTCTCCCTCTCTTTCTATCCTCAGAGTGCAGGCATAAAGGTTGTTGGAAGGAGGGCATGGATCGGACCTGGGAAGAATAGGAGAGGGCTAAAAAGAACGAGCAGGGCAGGGATTCTTCATTGGTGATTAAAAATAACCTTTACTGCAACAGGGAAGCTGTTAACGCTGCCCTTTCATTCCTGCAAATGCCATCTCTGACTCTCCTCTAATGATGCTACAGTGCTTTCAAGGCAATTACACCAAACTCTAAATTGATCCCAAAGCATTGGTTGCAGGGAGATGCTGGTGTGATGCAATGAGCAGACTGGTCCCGGCCCCCTCGCTTTTTGGGCTCATTAGTTCCCTGTGCTGTTAGCCGAAGGAACTGTGAGGCGTGATGCTGGGGGAAGGGACAGGGGCCATTGTGAGGTGCAGACTTGTCCCTCTGAAGGGGGCCGTGTCCAACGTGGTAGCTCTGGCTGAAGTAAAGTCACTCCTTACCTTTGCGAAACAAACAAGCTGCTTGTGGCTTTGGCAATGGCTGGCACTGGTCCGCTGCTTTGGCTGCAGTGCTGTGTGTGTGTGACAGTGCTGTGGATAAATCAGGTGCTGCAGCAGCAGGAGGGCCAGCTGCCAGCAGGAGGCCTGTTTTCCCCTGGCTACAGCCCCCTGCTACAGGAAACGCTCCATCAGGGAGTGTCAATCACTCTATTAAGAACACATTCTCCAGCAGTAACAGACGGACAGGGTGATGCTTTTCCTTTCCCTCCGGAGGAGTGGGGGGGAAAAAAGTCCCACCACCCCTCCCCCATACACTGGCAGTCATCTTTCACCAATTAGCTACAAGGAACTGCTAGCCTCATCTAATGTTTTCGCATCCTTGCACCTGCAAGTCACTACACTAGCGGCTGTTTCCATGAAAGCCTTAAGTACTGTTGTGTTTTCATCACACGGAGGTGCGTGGATCATGAGTGCAGGGTAATTTAGCCCTAAAAGAACCTGGAATGGCAGCGGCGGCGGCTGATCTGCAGTGACAGAGCAAGAGCCACTGTTTTTGTCTAGGTATCTGAGGCGCTATATTAAAGAGCATGTTTTTGAAATACCTCCCTCAGATGTTGCTGCCGCTATCTCGGAGGCGATGCTGCTCTGAATATCCTCTTTGGAGAAAAGTGCCATAATTGAATTTAACATGAAGTGAGGTCAAAGTAAAGGGTCTTTTGAAATATAGCGCTCCGCTCAGTTCTAATTTGTTGCCTGCAAAGCGCTTGATTCTTTTTCTTCTTCCTTTTTTTCCCTTCATCTTCTTCTGCAACATTTCCTGAAAAGGTGTCTGAGGGAGGCGCTTCACTCCTCCCTCGCCATTGCTGAAGTCTTGCCGCCCCCAAAACTCCTGAGCTGCTCAGAGTTGTGGGAGTGTGTGTGGAAGCAAAGTCTGTGCATGCACACGCTGCGGTCGTCTGCTTGTGTGAAGTCAGACACTCTGAAGTTTGCTCCAGCAGTCAGGATGGAACGCTTGGAGAGCACAGCCTTCATCTCCCCGTCACTACGCTTCCTAAGCTCTCAAACAGCAACAGCGTGGGCTGCCTCAATCCTGTGCAAACTCAAATCGTTTTAACATATATGTTCAGCTGCAGCAGGACGCTACATAAATGAGATTGTATCCTATCAGCAGAAAAGGACATGTATGGCATGATTCTTGCATGAATGAAAAAATCCATTAGAAATAAATGATTAAGTCAGTAAGTAAATAGTAAATAAGCAAGACATATATTTGTTTTCCATCTGTAAAGGAAGGAGCTGTAGGATTTTAGCAGATGAGCAGTGGGGGCGTTGTCTGCTGGGTAGTGTGATGGAGCATGGTAAAGAGGAACAGAATATATTGCAGCAAGTGTCAGATGAGCTCTGTGTGTGTGAGGCAGAGAGAGATTGAGAGAAGAGAACAAACTAAATTTTTCACTCTCTAGTTTTTGCTTTCCATTCGTTTTCTCTCCTCTCTCACCCTCCCATCGGTGCTGTCATGACAGTCCAGCCTGTTGGGCAGATGGCCTCTGAGATTCTCCTCCCTCCACTCTTTAATCTGTCAAGAATTCATCGCTCATTTATTCATCACCTGATGCATTGCTTCATTTGGAGGGAGGAAGTGGCTGGCTTTCAGCATTCAGAGACGGCTAAGCTGAACCTAGGTGGCATGTAGCTGTGCTCTTACCCCGGGGCAGTTCCAAGGCCCTGTCTGCCCATCTGCCGTGGGGCTGAGGCCAGAGAGAAGCACAGGGATAGCAGGGGATGGCCTGTGCACCCTGGATGTGACAGGACTTGGACATGCTCGCTGGGAGTCGAGAGTGAAGGGAGTCCCTGAAGGGCTGGTGTGCATGATGGAAAGGCCTGGATTCTGAAATGCCATGCTCCGTTTGATCCTTTACTTGTGATGTATGGTCATGTTTATAATCAAGTGGGATAATTATCAATCACAAATTTGAGGCCAACATGGGATCTCTCTTATTCATAGCTTGTAGTAGAGGCATTCATTTTCATTTTTAAGGGTATATCGTACCTGTATGACAGGTGGAAAAGCAAAGGTGCAGTTCTAGAGTCGCCCAGAGTAGATAGAGTAGCTACCTGAGGTAAAAATAATATATCTTCCATGAAATAATAACACAAATAAAATTACCTTTCCTTAGAATAACTTAATTAGTAGTACAAAAATACGAGGTAAAACTTAGAACTGCAGTGGAATTTCTTACATCAGACATATTCTGTTGTTCTTTTGATGCACACTTGACCTTAAATAAAATAATATACTTTATAAATCAGAGATGTGCCCAATCATTAAGCAATAAATATGCTTTCATCTGTGTAGAACAATGAAATTTTACAAATGAAAAGTACTTAGGGATGAAATAATGCCATAAAAAATATAATCCTCACAAATATGAGTATAAATATAATTTCATTGCAGCAGAATATTTTTTTTACTTGAGTAAATGTTACTACTAGGTTGCTGATATGACTAAGATTGTAGTCCATGATGACTTTCACAATACACAATACATTTGGCAATATTTTGTTTTTCTAAGGTTTGACAAACAACAGAAAAAAGCCCCAGTAATGCTGGGCTTAAATGCTATCAAAAATTGGGTTTAATGATTTTTGTGATTTTGTTTTGCTTCAGGTCCTACAATAGTAATAACAGTTATATAGGACTGTTTATATTGTCTTTGTATTGACATATGCAGTCATTCAGTGTCCTTTAAGTACTGACGAGTTCATGATTATGATAAAGTATCATTATTTTGCCTGCCCCTATTCATTATCCACATCAATTTGTCAAAATTCTTATTTAAAAAAATTTTAGACTTTACACATTCTTTCCATGCTCCATTCCTAAGATACATTGCTCAAAAAAATAAAGGGAACACTCAAATAACACATCTTAGATCTGAATGAATGAAATATTCTCATTGAATACTTTGTTCTGTACAAAGTTGAATGTGCTGACAACAAAATCACACAAAAATCATCAATGGAAACCAAATTTATTAACCAATGGAGGCCTGGATTTGGAGTCACACACAAAATTAAAGTGGAAAAACACACTACAGGCTGATCCAACTTTGATATAATGTCCTTAAAACAAGTCAAAATTAGGCTCAGTATTGTGTATTAAGATTAGATTAAGTGATACTTTTTTGATCCCACAACCGGGAAAATTCCACCTCCGCATTTAACCCATCCGTGAAGTGAAACACCATATACACACCAGTGAACACACACATTAGGGGGCAGTGAGCACACTTGCCCGGAGCAGTGGGCAGCCCTATCCACGGCGCCCAGGGAGCAGTTGGGGGTTTGGTGTCTTGCTCAAGGACACCTCAGTCAGTATGGCCTCCATGTACCTGTATGACCTCCCTACAACACATGGGCATGCTCCTGATGAGGTGGCGGATGGTCTCCTGAGGGATCTCCTCCCAGACCTGCACTAAAGCATCTGCCAACTCCTGGACAGTCTGTGGTGCAACGTGGCATTGGTGGATGGAGCGAGACATGATGTCCCAGATGTGCTCAATCGGATTCAGGTCTGGGGTAACGGGCGGGCTGGTCCATAGCTTCAATGCCTTCATCTTGCAGGAACTGCTGACACACTCCAGCCACATGAGGTCTAGCATTGTCCTGCATTAGGAGGAATCCAGGGCCAACCGCACCAGCATATGGTCTCACAAGGGGTCTGAGGATCTCATCTCGGTACCTAATGGCAGTCAGGCTACCTCTGGTGAGCACATGGAGGGCTGTGCGGCCCTCCAAAGAAATGCCACCCCACACCATTACTGACCCACTGCTAAACCAGTCATGCTGAAGGATGTTGCAGGCAGCAAATCGCTCTCCACGGCGTCTCGAGACTCTGTCACGTCTGTCACATGTGCTCAGTGTGAACCTGCGTAAGTGGCGAATTTGCCAATCCTGGTGTTCTCTGGCAAATGCCAAGCGTCCTGCTGTGAGCACAACCCCCATCTGTGGACATCGGGCCCTCATACCATCCTCATGGAGTCAGTTTCTAACCATTTGTGCAGACACATGCACATCTGTGGCCTGCTGGAGGTCATTTTGCAGTCCTCCTGTTCCTCCTTGCACAAAGGCGGTGGTAGCGGTCCTGCTGCTGGGTTGTTGCCCTCCTACGGCCTCCTCCACATCTCCTGGTGTACTGGCCTGTCTCCTGGTAGTGCCTCCAGCCTCTGGACACTACGCTGACAGACACAGCAAACCTTCTTGCCACAGCTTGCATTGATGTGACCTGAGCCACATCAAGTACCTGAGCCACTTGTGTGGGTTGTAGAGTCCGTCTCATGCTACCACGAGTGTGAAAGCACCATCAACATTCAAAAGTGACCAAAACATCAGCCAGAAAGCATCGGTACTGAGAAGTGGTCTGTGGTCCCCACCTGCAGAACCACTCCTTTATTGAGTGTGTCTTGCTAATTGCCAATGATTTCCACCTGTTGTCTATTCCATTTGCACAACAGCATATGAAACTGATTGTCAATCAGTGTTGCTTTCTAAGTGGACAGTTTGATTTCACAGAAGTTTGATTTACTTGGAGTTATATTGTGTTGTTTAAGTGTTCCCTTTATTTTTTTGAGCAGTGTATATTGCTAAAAGAAATGTAAAGAAAACAAAGAGGCAGGCTTTTGACTCGATGACCTTTTGAGCCCCATAAGGAAACACACTAGAGTCAAATTCGATCATTTGCTACATTTTGCTATTTCAATCGTGCAGAAAGAGGTACTATAGAAAACCTACAGAATCTGTTAATGCTTCACTTGCATGCTAGTGGACCTGTACTCAGTCTGTATACATCAAATATTGTCATTTCACAGGCTGAATGCATAAAGCCTTTTTCCGGCACTCCCTCGTACTTTCAGCACTCCCCACATTTATTATTGTAATCGGTGCTCTGATGCTGAGGACTTTAGAGAGGAGAAAAACCGTGTAAGGCTGACTTGAGCCATCTGTGGAGGATTCACCCCCAGGGCCTGGGACTGAACTGCTGCAGAAACAGGTCGCATGCAACTCCATTGATCTCTCACTTCATTGAAGTTGGAGGGCGAATAATATCCTCCAGGTGGGGGCGTTTTACAACCTGCTAAAAGTCCAAGCGCAAATGATCGAAAATAGCGGCACAGTCATCACTTCCAGGTGTGTCTTATTTATTCAACTAAATATCCCTTAAGCTACAAGAGAAAAAAATCTTGTCATCTCTTGGTTGTGAAAAAAAGAAACTTCCTAAAACTGATTTGTAGGCAATTCACACATGGAAAAAAAAACCCAATTTGTAAGACTTCAAGGCTGACTGGAAACTCAATTACTGTTTTCTCCCAGTCTCTGCTTGCTTGATCAATCAAAGATCCTACTCAGTTGCAGATTGTTAGCAAACATATGGATTAAGAAGGTGTGTTAGAGAAAAGAAAAAAATCCATCAGAATAACAAGCAACTTCTTTTGCTATACCGAAAAAAGAAGTAGACATCAAGCTTTTTTCACAAAACTATATATTTACTGTACAGCTAAAATAAGCACGCCCGACAAAAACATCTCAGTAGATAGTGTTTCTTAGCTAGTACTGGATTTCCTTGGGCCTTGGACTAAGTAAGACTGTGACTGTGCTATGCTTCAGGTTGACCCATGTTTAATTGCCACTGCTAATACAGTAGATTTGTCCTGTCAGTTTGGTTTGTGGTGTACAGGAGCTGTGGCAGATAAAGAGGATGGTAGAAGTACTTCTATAATGCTGTAGGGCTTTAGTATGAGGGCTGGGAAGATGGTGTAGTGCCTTTATCCCTTGACTCTAGCTCCGAGGCCTCCCTGGCAGTTCTATTAAGAGAGCAGCAGCACATTACACGCCTGAGACAGCTGCAGTCTTATCCCCGCTGCCCCCACAACCAAGGGCCATGTTACAGCCTCACTCTCTCATCAGCAGTCTCTTAGATTTTTATTCAGAGTCCATCATCAGGATTTTCTCCTCTCCTTCTCCCTCTCTTATCTCCTTTTTCTCTTTTAGCCAACCTCAACCTTTCTCACAGATGCGTTTGCTGCGATGCCTTTTATTTGTGCTATCGCTTTTACACCAATGTTTTTTCCCTGGAAGAAGAAACAAAGGTCCATGACTTGGCCATTGGTTTATGACCACACTAAGGACTGTGCAAAGATAATCATTTTGTTTCCGTGAAAAGAACATTTAAAGTCTTGCTGACTCGGACTGTCTCTATAAACAGCACTCTATGAAGCAATTTCTTGAGTTCTCTCTATGCATGTTGCAGTTTTCCAACTATCATTATATGCTGCTCCGAACCAAATGACCCGTAATACAACCAAGCAAGAGCTAATGCTTTTAGCCTCTCAAGATGCCTTATATAAAGACACTGTGCAAAGGGGAAGCAGCCCTTGTTTCTGCAGGCTATCCTGGTCCATTTGTATGCACACAGTTCCTGTACAGTGAACACAAAAGTGGAGACAAAAAAAGCCTGCCTCTTTTTAGCATGCTATTTTATAGGTGCATCCTGTTGAGTAGTTCTATCTATGTGTGTAAGAAGTACTAAAACCCTTTTGCGAGGCCATTTGTGGAGTGGGAGAGTTGAATTGGGACAGCCATGGAGATTGTAGAAAAATAGGGACATATCATGGCACAAGTGTACATTATCCTATTTAATTGCATGCAATTTATAATATATATATATATATATATATATATATATATATATATATATATATATATATAAAATAGCATGTCATCTATTATTGGAACATTTTTCTAAATCCCCAATAAACTCAGTGCAAATAATACACCCCAATTCCACCACACACCACAAGTGACTTGAAATAAGTGTCAGCAGTCACTGCATATAATAGTATAATACTAATAAGCATATTTTTATGTCGGTAGGCTCTTTTAGTGCATAGAGGTGTCTGTTTTAAATGCAGTTGTGTGGTGTATTTTGTGTTGCCCTCTTACACAACCCCATTTCCAAAAAAGGAACGCTGTGCAGAATGTAAATAAGAACAGAATGCAATTATATGCAAATCATTTAAACCATATTTTTAAAGGAAAATATTACAAAGACAACATATTAATAGTTGAAAGTGAGTTAAGATAGATTATATATATATATATACATATATCAGACCGTTTTGAATTTGATGCCAACAATATGTTGCAAAAAAGTTGGGACTGGGCATGTTTACCACTTTGTTTAATCATCTCTACTTCTAACAACACTCTAAGTGTTTGGGAACTGAGGACAACTAATTGTTGTAGTTTTAAAAGTAAAATGTTTTTACATTCTTCTTTGATATAGGATTTCCGCTGATCAACAGTTTGGGGTGTCCTTTGTCATAGTTTTCATTTCATAATTCGCCAAATGTTATCAGTAGCTGACGGTTTTGGACTGCAAGCGGGTTAGTTTAGCACCCAGACTCTTTTAATACAGAGCCATGCTGTTGTAATACATGCAGAATGTGATTTCACATTGACTTGCTGAAATAAGCAAGGCATTCACTGAAAAAGATGTCATCTGGATGGAAGCATATGTTGTCAAAAAATGTATATATCATTCGGCATCAATGGTGCCTTCACAGATGTGCACATCACCCAAGCCATGTGTACTAATGTACCCTTATACAATCACGAATACTATCTTTAGAACTGTACATTGATAACAAGCTGAGTGGTCTTTAGCCTGGAGGACACAGTGTCCATGATTTCCAAACAGACCACAGGACACTTTTCCGCTTACCCTCAGTCTATTTTAAATGAGCTCGGGCCCAGAGAAGGTGGTAGTGTTTCTGGATCTTGTTTGTATATCCTTTCTTCTTTGCATTTTAGAGTTTTAACTTGCATTTGTGGATGCAGTGAAGGACTGTTTTCACAATGGTTTTCAGAAGTGTTCCTGAGCCCATGAAGTGATTTCCACACAGAATCACGTCTGTTTTTAATGCAGTGCCGGCTGAGGCCCAAAGATCATGGCCAGAAAATACAGTTTTTGGCCTTATCCCTTGCATAAAGAGATTTCTCTAGATTCTGTGAATCTTTAAATTTTATTATTTAACATAGATGAGGAAAAGTAAAATTTCTTCTCTGTTTTACATTGAGAAACATTATTCATGAATAGTTGTGGTATTTGCTCATGTAATCTTTCACAGAGTGGTGAACCCCTCCTCATCTTTACTTCTGAAAAGCAATTAATCACCAGGTGTTTTTTTTTTTTTTTTTTTAAAGCATTACACAACTTTACCAGCCTTTTGTTGTACCTGTCCCAACTTTTTTGGAGCATGTTGTTGACATAAATAAATTTAGAAATGGGCTAATATTTTTCAAAAAAACAATATAATTTCTCTCTTTCAACATTTGATTTGTTGTCTGTTTTTACGGCATTTGGCTGGCACTCTTATCCAGAGATAATATCCTTGTCCAAGCAGGGGCTTGAACTCTAGTCTACAGCATAGAAGGCAGCGGTGTTACCCACTACACTATATGAACCACTATGAAACGTATGTACATCTAATTATACATCATTGCATTTTATTTTTTTATTACATTTTGCAAAGCATCCCAAAATGGGGTTGAAATAGAGAGAGCCATAGCAAAGGGAATTTCTTGATATTTTCAATTGACAAGACATGACAATAACTTGAAATTGAATAACACCACACACAAAAAAGAGGTGTGTAAGGCAATATCAGCATTATAGTGAGAAAGATATGACAACAGTATGTAACTTGCATCCTCTGAAGATAAAATTCATCCACCAAGTTTTGACAGAGTTCTCTTTGAACACGCTTTTAATGTGTTCGTAACCATCAGATTCATCTGGCCAGAGATGGGGTGAAGCATAACTGACATTACAAAATATTCTACCATATGTTGTGTGCAAATACACATTTTCACTGGATCCCCAAAATTCACGCAGTGAAGTTTCAAGAATATTTCTTCTTACTTGATAAATACATTTTAAGTGATGTGATTGATATCACAAAAATGGTAATTCTTTTATCAACCCCCTTTTGCTCTAGCCATGGATACATGAGAAAGTGCCAATATTTTATGAACTTTAAAACCACTGTATTGTGGTGGTTGATTTTACTGTCAGTTGTCTGACCCTCTGATACTCTTAAGCCAGTGGAGTAGAGAATCTTGTGGGGAATAATCTGAGAGTAACAGCACAGGCGAATGATTTTAGGGTTTCAGCAGCACCTTTGACTGCTCTTAATCCTATGAATAGGAATGCCAAGGGTGTGCTTCTTTTAAGAGAGGAAGAGAGAGACAGACAGAGACTCACTGTATGATCTGAGTCTCATTGTACATCTCAAACATGGCCTAAATCGTTTTTGAAAGTGTGATCTGACTTACTTCCCCAAGTGACTTTTCATCGAAATCGCCTTACTTATGCTAACATGCTTAGCATTGCTTGCTCACCAAAATAGCTGCAGAAACAAGGTCTGTGCCAGCTGCTTAACATGTATGAGAGGCATGAAGCAGCATGCTCACTTTCAAAGTCAGGCCCACAGTCAGTCAACAATTTTGTCAAAAGAAAGAACACTAGAGCTATAGGCACATTAATAGATTGAAACCTATACAGATTTTGGTGTATATGACTAAATCGGTGATGTGGTCCCTTATTAGATGAGTCTCTTTGTCTTAGAATATTCATAGTCAGTCAGTTTTGCATAAGCATTGAAAAGCATGAACCAGTTTGAGCTGTTGTAAGAAGGCAGAAAAGCTGCCAATGCTGTTACACAAACACAAAAGAAGCTCTTCAGTACAGAAGGTGATGAACTTTAAGTTGTTTTACATCTACAGATGCAAAAACACAATGAAATATAAAGTATACAAGTAGGTTATACAATTTTCCAGTGTGTGGAGCAGTGGAATTACTGTATGTTTTCTGAAATGATGGAGCACTATCAAAATCCTTTAGAATGAGTTGGAGTGACATTTATCATTCAAAACCACCTTTGTGGCTGAATGCATTCAAAGCCTCAAAGCAATGTTCCAATATCTTGTGTAAAGCATTCTCAGAAGAGCAGTGTAGCAAAGCAGGGGACAAACCTCTCATCAGTACCCTTTATTTCAGAAGAAACGTCAGATGAGCAAGTGTCCACAAACTTTTGAACATATATTTTGTCTCTTTGCATGCTGTACCTAATGGTTGCTGTTTGAGTTTGAAACTAGGCAATGGTATTAACATTCAGCCTCTGGCAAGAGCCCAGTTCAGCAATATTAATTTTTATTATTTAGGCTGTATTTTATTATTGTGTCAGTTGGAAGAAAATCCATCAAATTAGTAATGGCACCTACAGGAGCACAGTGTATAACCCACTGTAGCATTTGCTTTTTCACAGCATCCATCAGCGAAATGTATGAAACCAAATATTCAGTGATTTCCTAAGGGGCTCTCCTTCATTCATTAGAGACTGGTTAATTCTCTGCAGGAGAAGATATGTCTGTTGTCTCTTGACCATCTGAAATGATCGTCATTTTCTTGAAGCCAAAAGTTAGAATATGTGCACCCCTTAAATTCCTACTGTGATGTATAAGGCTTGAGTTGTTTATTAGCTGCATAGCTGTGATGATGTATTTTTTTTTTTCTCAATGATGGGTGTAGGGTTTTTAACTGCCAAGCAGAATCTCTCCCAACTTAAGTTTCTTTAAGATCAGATTAATTTTATTTATTTATTTTTTTCCACTCCTCACACTGCTTTCTCACTCAGATAACTGTTCGGCGCCTGAATCTTTCTAAGCCACAGAGCCGGGGGAGAGATGGCCACTGAATCCCAGCATGCTGTCCTCCTTCGTAGCCCGAGGCAAGAGCAAGCAGTGGCTATACCTGGTAACAGACAGTGCTGCAGAGAGAGATGAGACAAGGGTTAGACTGATTCTGCGTTTGACAGGCAGTGTGGAAAGGAGGTGTGTGTGTCACACATCCCTCTACCTCTGTAAGAGATACTATATAGCCTCAGGACAAGTCTAAAGCTCATTGACCATGCTAGTTATACTGTCTTACCACAGACCACTGAGGTGCTCTCTGGCCCATTGGAGCCAGGCATGGCCACAGATGTCCAGTGTGTTTGTGAACGGTCTGTTGCACGCTGATGCTCTAAGCTGGACAACAAGGAGCAGGAATACTGGCTCCATGTCCATCAGCTTTGCTGTGGAGGTGTTCTGGCCTTTGACTACTAGTATTCCCTTGAGTGGCTTAGAAAGGGTGGAATCCAGGCCTGACCATGTCATCTCTCTTGAGTTTCAGAAGAAGGCTTAGGGTCAGTCAGGCTCAGAACGCCAGGCCATGGTTAGTCTTTTCTGAGAGCACCATCAATCGCTTAGCCAGTCAGGAATAAAGGTTATCCTCAATTGACCTGCTGATGACGGCTCTGTCACAGGCTTTCGGATTCCATCTGGAGTTCCAGACAGTGCCCGTCAGAACTCTCTCATTCTGTATGTGACTTTATTACTTTCTGTACGCTCCAGTTCATCCATCATTGGTTTTGTTAGGCTGTGCTCAGTGGTCATGGTAAGAATGAAAAAAGGCAATATGGTTGCTTGTATATGAGTGAATAATTAAGGGAATGAGAGCAACTGGAGCATTCATATGTGTAGTTTACATTTACTTATTTATTTATAAAGGGCCACCATCATAGGAAATTTTATTTCCCTCACTTTTTTTTAATAAAAGTGCTTGAAGTAACATGTAAACATTGTTAAAGTTTAAAAAATGGCCATTTTAATATACAGAGTACATTATTAGTACTTCTTTAGCAATAAATAATAGTACATATACAGCTTGTTGCTTCCAGGGCTGGAGCACCAAAACACCTGCTTTAGTATATATGGGGGTGTAATTCTATTACTGTTTACAAAATCCAATGAAAAAGAATCTCTTCTGTAGGACAAGAGATTTAAAAGAGCATATGTTGTTTATTGAGGAGATCAGTTTAATCCATTTAGAGTGAGTAGTGTTTATGTGGCCAGGCTGTGGCTTTTTCAGACAGGACTCTGACCCTGTTTGCCCCCCTCCCACCCCAACCTCACTGATGTAATAAGATGCTCTGTGATATATTATTTATGTTCACAGTGGATCGTCATGGAAGTCCAAACCAATTGCAAACTGCATGCCATAGTGGAGCGATATTCATTACTGTCAGGGGAGGCAGTGATGGAACAACAGACTGCTGCCCTGCTGAAGGATCTGCATTGTCAGCGTATTAATTCTCACACACACCCCGGCGCCTTGATAGATTTTCCATCTAAACGGATTAAGATTTCATTTCTTATGTCCAACTGTAGACATGGGTGGGGAGATACAGACGCACACTGAAAGACAGAGAGAGAGAGGGAGAGAGGGAGACACCTATGCATACTCTAGCAATTAGTTCCCCTTTCCCCTCAGCCTCCACTTTTTCTGTCACAAACATGTCAGGCTTTTTCGATTTTTTTAACTTGGAGCTGCAGCTGACACTTTTGCCCAGGCAAACTCTCACCACCCCCATGCCTCTTTTCAACCCGAGCATTCATTTGATCCCTATTCACTCCCTAGATTATGCCGAGATAAAAATAGAGAGAAGACAATATGGCTCTGAACAGATTTTATTCATGGATAGCAACAACAAAAAAGCAAAAAAAGAGACCTCACAGTTTAGAGGAGCACTTGCCAGATCTGTAGTGAGAAGCGTGACAGTGATGAGAATGGCAGGTTGTCAGGATCTGGCATCGATTGTGTTTGCTTGAATTTTCAAGGCATTGGGTGCTGTAAGAATCCATATTAAAAGCTGATGCCTTAGCCTAAGTGAAACTCCATACCCAAGATTTCTGGCTTCAGTCCTTTGGAGGCAGGGTTACTTTAGTGGAAATTGTGAGAGGGATTTGTAGAGCAAGACAGTAGACATGGAACAGAGAGTGGATTATGTTAAAGAAGTGGACGCTCTAGCCTGGGAACTAGCCTGACAAAAGTACACTGGCACTGATGCTTATGTCTTGACAAGCAGCCTCAGTTGCACTGAAAGTTTTAGGCCTCCCACTAGAGTGTGAGAGAGAGGGAGAGAGAAAGAGAGACCTAGGCCACTGGGATGTGCACTTTTGACCCCTGTAATGACACATGTTGCCAAGATGCATCTGGGCAATTGTGCTATCTAAAAGGATTTGGTGAAAAGGGGAAGGATGAGTGTCATTGCTCCAGGATTTATGTGTGTGTCATGGTGCGGCAATGAAAAACAGTTGCCCTCTTTTTACTTTGTGGTTAGCGCGTGTGTCGCTGGAGCCGCTGAGCAAATATTGGTCATCCTCTAGCACCTGCTGCCATAGCGGCCCCCTCCTCCCATCTCCCCACGCATCAATAGCCACTCCATTTTTCACCTCACAAAAGAGGAACGGCTGCACAAAGGAGCCGCATTCCAGTAGTGCTTAGCCCCACATTGCCGGCCCTGCTGTGGGTAAACACAGGAGAGCCTCGACGGCCAGGGTGGGAGCCACTGTGGCTTACACCTCGACCTGGACTGCCTGAGCAGGATGGGATTACTAGACTATACAAGCATTGTCCAGGCCACGACAAGCAGCTAAACCCTCGCCCTCTGGTCACCTCGCCTGCTCATTTCCATATTTATAGTTTGTTAAAGATGACACTGTGCTGGAGAAGGCTGTGAATAGGATTTAGTCAAGCATCCCTTTCATTCTCCGGTGTATGCACGCACGCACGCACGCACACACACACACACACACACACACACACACACACACACTTCCTCTCAGACTCGCCTGTCCCCCTATATTAACTATATATATATAACTATAAATCCAGTTAATTCTCAGTTTTTTCATAAATATCCGTTTTCCCTGCAGCCTTAGCTGTGTTCTGAGGAGAATGTCCAGGTTTGGCCCTCTGCTGTACAAACATGTCATGCATTACCAATCCAATTGGAAAAGTCACATTCTGTAGAAAAAAGCATGTCTGGGTTATTTATTTATAAAGATTTAAATTGTTGTGATGGCACATTAATTCTGCTAGAGATTAGGCTCTACTCATTTTTGTCTTGACTGGAGTAAACTTTCTGTCCTTCAAACAGAAATACAGCAAAGTTCAATAAACAGAGATCCTGAATATGCCCTTGGTGATACTATTATTCATGTACTGTATAGACAGACATATATGAAACAGTCTTCATTTTAAGTACCACAGCTTGTAAAGATGAGAGGCAGTGGAGTTCAAGTATAGTTATACAAATATTTTTGAGTTGCTTGAATATAGAAAATAGCCCTTCATTGCTTTTATTTTTTCTTCCCTTCTTTTCTCTCCATGTACCTAATGTGCTACGAAAGAATGAAGCTTACAAAGCTGCAGACTTTTCTAGAGAAAACTTCTTTTGTCAGACAATATATTCTCCTCCACTTCTTCTTGACTTTTTAAGACCATTTCTCCTCTAACCTGTGCTGATTGAAATTGCTGAGAGCTTGATGAAGAGGAAGAGGACCTCGTTATCAAAGCCTGAAGCTAGGCTTTGTAGTAATTGTCACCAAAAAAAAATGTTGTCTTTGGACATGCAGTGTGAAGAACACTGAATTAATATGGCGAGAGCTACCTGAAATATGCTGATCTTTTTCTGCTGAGTCCGACATGCCTTCCAGACATAAAAATGGTGGCAGAAGGCAAATAGGAGAGGACAAGATCTAAGTAATGAAACAGAGGTTTTTGTGTTTCTCTGCATGGATAACTTTTCCCTCAAATCTGCTAACAGGTCATTGAGATTTAGTATGAAAGCTGTAACCACTGATGGAACAATCCCTGTCCTTAGAGCAATTGGTTTTCTGCCGATGACATTGCTTTGTCTTTTTCCCACTGTCAGAACCCTTTGGCTTTTCCTTGGAGAAGAACCTGTAGTGTTGTGCTCTTCTCATTTTCCGAATTAGCTTCTTTTGGACGGCAGCAGTGTTATTGATTTTTGTGTAATCACTTCAAAAACCTTTGAATTACGTCCTACTCATCCACTGGGTTGCAGTAAGCAAGCAATAAAATCAATTCATGAACAGATTAAGTTGTGATCTAATTTATGATCATGCAATTTATTATTATACATTTGTTTCCTCCAGTGTCTTAAAGTACATTTCTCTTTTCTATGTCTGCATTCTCTGTCCTTTTTTTCAGACTCAGCAGTGTGCAGCAAGCATAAAGCATTGGCACTTTTATGCATTCCAACGTCATCTCTCTGGCTTTCCAGACAAAGCAAAATCGTTCATAATTTTAATGTTGCCAGTGAACGTAATTTACCTTTTGTACATGTGCCTCTGAGTGAAATGAAGGATGAAAGGTGACTGTGAGCTTTGAAATACAGCACCAGAAACCCTTTTCCCCCTCCCTGAATGCTTAAACTTGTATGTATGCATGCATTTATCATCTTGGCACTCTCAGGGAAAACTCATTTCAAAACTGATTTGAGGGTCGCTTTAAGTAGAAATCTATTGATGCCCAGTGACTTAATCCAGGAAGAGGCATCTTCATTCTCTGTGGTTATTACTATGAGTGAAGAATGTTGCATCCAGATCTTTCCATCAACTCAGTATATTTACCTGCATGCTTGCAGTTCACACTATACTCTAAAGGCTCTCATGTTTGTGCTCTCTCTCTTTTTCTTTCTCCCACTCCCTCTTTCTTTCTGGCTCTTTTTGTCTGCCTGTCTGTGTGTGTATGGTGGTGGAGAAGAAGGCACAGGGGGGAGTGACCCTCTGAGCATTGCGAGGCAGTGTTTAGGTGAAGTCTGTCAGGCATAATGAGTAATCAAGGACACAGAGACATGAAGTTAGCACTCGGGGGAGCCTTCTGTGAAGTCCGGGATTCATTAGCCTAAAACAGAGGTGCTTCGTGTCAGGCTTACTTTGGCTCCGCTACCTCTACCTCCCAGACTCAAATGCAGACCTAAATCAGAGATAAGCTGAAATAAGATCAGCCCGTCAGCTAGAACTCTGGCACATACACTCATGGGTGTTGCATGTTTTTGCCGTGTAATGTCTGAATCGTACATTGTAGGGCTATTACAATTAACAAAATAAAACCAATTATTCAGTTAAAATAAAATTGATAATCAGCAGTCTAGAACAAGCAAGCTTGTTGGTTCACAGTTGCTAAGATTGACTGCTTAGCTATTGAAATTAGATATTAAATGACACTGTATTGAAGAACCACAAAAGATATTCAGTTTCGATACCTTTGATTGAATTTCTCTTACTTGTCTCTCTTTCTATAAGAAGTAGAGCCTGAAGGCCACTCTCATTTACAAGGTTCCCACCGTAAATAAAATTGTATTTTTACTATCTGTAAGAGGTCTTAAATTTAGGAATGTCCAGGCATATGGTGACTTGGGGGATTCCTCCAGGAAAAGTCCCCCTTCCAACCCATTTTCCACAATCAGCGACCCTGCAGCTTACCAGTTTCACGAGACCAAAACTTTGAAATGTCTAAGGGGTTCATCGCCTCCACTTTGAGTGCTCCTGGCGTCCCCCGACCTCATCCACTGGGCTGTCTGCTCTTGCTGGTGGGGTGTTGTGGTCCTCCTGGGTGGCATTGAGGGGATTCTGAAGCTGCTGAGGAGCATCATCGACACACTGGCAATGTCGGGGAACCTGGACAGGTTCTCTGTGCAGTTGGGGAGTGTGGTTGGATCCTGGAGGACCTCTTTCTGGTTGGGCTAGAGAACTAGAGTGCCCCTTCTGATCTTCCAGAAATGGAGCCAGGTGGTCCTGATACAACATTATGTTGCGTCAAGTTCTAGTGTGCACCCAATACAATACATCTGGCAGTCTTTCCACCACAAGACAGAGATCTATTCTTTTTCAATTGTGTTGTAAAAGCTGGCGAGGGTACTGCTTGTGGGTGCTGCCCAAAGCCATCCTCAGGGTCTAACACTGTGTTTTCAGCTGTTTCAGAGCTGGTAGCTTCCCCCATGGGTAATTTTAGGCCACAATGCCAGGTAGCACACCTGGATGTAGTAGTGACACTGATGTGCCAGTGTCAGTGAACGTGTCTATACTGCACTCAACCTTAAAATGCATGGATCCCAGCTGACTTCTGTTTCTTCACTGGCTTAGGTATGCAGCATTGACTGGTACAGTGTCCTGTCCTCTGGCACTGCCAGCACACTACTCACTCTGCCATCTGCTTTTTGAGCTCCTTTTCCACATATCATTTTGTTGCCTGCTGCAACATCTCCACACTGAGGAAAAGCTTGCCCCACTCTTCCTCTTTTTCTTTGCACTTATTGTCCACCATTGCTGGACAAACCTGGCTGCAGCCTACATCCAAAAAGCCTCCATCTCTCCTGCTCACTGTAAAGTCTTCCCCAGGTAAGTTGGCTTTGCAAACTGCAACTGTTACTTTACAGCCTTACCAGCCATAGGAACACATCCGATGCTAAGGTACTACAGGCTGCTGCCACAAACTCTCCATAGGTGTGCCTCACCATATTCCTTGTGTCAGAAGCTAGCAGACCCAACTTCTCTCTTTACATGGGAAACATTTGCTCATAAAACTGCTATCCCCAGGCTGTCTGTAAGGTTGTGCCAAGTTACTTTAAAGTGGGCAGGTGGCTCTAACAATACCTGCAGGGCTGGCCTTTCTAGTGAGGCTAACTGCACTACCTTTGTGTGGTCCCTCCTCCCTGCTACTGCTGCAATCTTTTCAAACTGCCACAAGTAAGCTGACTGACTCCCCTTACCAGCATAACTTCTTACTTGCATTGCTGATTACAATTGCAGAAGGAATTGTCACTGTAGGTATCAGCATTGGGTGAGGATGCTGTGGAGAATATAATTTCAATGCCTAATTGTTCCATCAGCTGCTGGTCACCTGTTTTTTCAGCTAGTGTGTGCATGGGGTATAGGTGCTGCACACTCTGTCCAGTGTGCCACGAATCTTTGAGAGATTGAGAGAATCTTTGAGAGCTAGCAAGCTCCTACCCGAATGAAAGATCCCTTCCTTCTGGTTGCCTGTGCTTCGTGATGACATACTGCTTTCTTTCACTGTCTTTGGCAGACTCTTCCCAAAAGCTGCTAGGCCCAGCTCTACGAAACGTCTTCCTATACTCGACTGGCCTCACCTCCCTGTGCCAAAATGCTTCCCTCTCTGCATTTCCTACCTGGGGCTCCACTGGAGCCTTGCACACAACTGGGACAAACCAGCTCTCTTCTTGAGCCGGTTCTGACACCACTGTGATGTGGGGTTTCTCTCAAGAAACTTAGACAAGTGAAGGTTCTGGTCCATAACTCGGCTTTGCTTGGATTAACTCAATTTTGTTTGGAGTGTTTAGTTCACTGTCGTTGAGGAACTGTACACAGACATTATTCTACAACCTGCAGCAGTGAGTTATTCTAAATACACTTACACACACCTCTCTCTCTCTCTCTCTCTATATATATATATATATATATATATATATATATATATAGATAGATATATATATAGATAGATAGATATATATATAGATAGATAGATAGATAGATAGACCGCGAGTGAGCATGCTGATCCGAGGAGAGCGCTCCAGAGGCGGAAGCAAGGCAAGAGGGGAGGGCTGCAAGCTAGGCTAAAGGCTCGCGCTAGCCGACCACCAGTGCCTAGCCTCTTGCTAGCTAACGTGCGGTCACTGGAGAACAAGCTGGACGAGCTGAGAGCTAGGATAACATCTCAGCGGGAAACAAGAGAGTGCTGCGCTCTAATTTTTACTGAAACCTGGCTCTCAGACAGAGTACCGGACAGCGATATCCAGCTAGAGACTCACTCTGTGCATCGTGGAGATCGCACGGCAGCCTCCGGTAAGGCTAAGGGTGGAGGTGTGTGTGGGTTTGTAAACAACACGTGGTGTAGAGACATACGGACCGTTTATAAGCACTGCTCACCAGACCTGGAGTTCCTGCTGTTAAAATGTCGTCCCTATTATTTACCAAGGGAATTCTGTGCTGTATTTTTAACATCTGTATATATAAATCCATGGGCTAACTCTGCGGCAGCGCTCGGCAAACTCCATGACGTCATCAGCGCGTTAGAGATGGCTCACCTTGATGCCGTGTTTATCATTGCCGGTGATTTCAACCAGTGCAACTTACGGACTGTATTTCCGAAATATTTCCAACACATGGACGTTCCAACTCGTGACAAAAACATCCTGGATCACGTGTACAGTAATGTACGCGGTGCATACAGGGCTGCACCCCGCCCCCACTTTGGACTCTCAGACCACATCTCCTTGTTCATGTACCCGGCTTACAGACAAAGGCTGAAACAAACACATCCGGTTACCAAAACAGTTCAAGTATGCTCTCCGGAGACTGAGAGCATACTGCAGGACTGTTTTGCTACGACAGACAGGGATGTGTTTAAAGCTTCAGCCACTATGGAATATGCTGAACATGTGACTAGGAATATGCTGAACATGTGTCTGGCTACATCAGCA
Organism: Pygocentrus nattereri; assembly: GCF_015220715.1. NCBI lineage: Eukaryota > Metazoa > Chordata > Actinopteri > Characiformes > Serrasalmidae > Pygocentrus > Pygocentrus nattereri. The sequence continues at coordinate 24,239,446 of NC_051218.1, read as the reverse complement.
TGTGTGTGGATAACATCGTGCCCACCACACAAGTGAAGAGGTTTCCCAACCAGAAGCCCTGGATTAGCAGTCAGGTACGACACATGATCCGTGCTCGCTCTCTTGCATACAGATCAGGCAATGAGAGTACAAAGCTGCAAAGTACAGACTGAGGAAAGTCATCACAGCAGCCAAGAGGCAGTACAGGGAGAAACTGGATGGCTTCTACTCCACTGCTGACTCCAGGCAGATGTGGCAAGGCCTACAACACATCACAGAATACAGGACTATCACCAGCAACATCAGCTCCACAGACAGCCTACCGGACTACCTCAACGCCTTCTACACCCGTTTCGAATCCTCCAGCACTAGCACTGGGAGGCTCACACACACACACAGCCCACACAACCCCTGCCCCCCCCTCTGTCAGTATCAACAGGCCAGGTCTGCAGAGCTCTGAGAAATATCAACCCCTGCAAGGCACCAGGACCAGACAAGATTCCTGGGCGGGCCCTCAGAGCATGTGCGAACGAGCTGGCTAATGTACTGACCTCCATTTTCAATCTCTCTCTCTCAGCCAGAGCATTGTTCCCACCTGCTACAAAAGGACAGTCATTGTCCCCATTCCTAAGAAGACCCCCCCCACCAGCCTGAATGACTACAGACCAGTAGCACTCACTCCAATCATTATGAAGTGCTTTGAGAGAGTGGTGCTGGCCCACATCCAAGACAGCATACCAGACACGCTGGACCCCCTGCAGTACGCCTACCGTCACAACAGATCCACCTCGGACGCAGTCGCTGCTGCCCTTCACTACTCCCTCTCCCACCTGGAAAACAAAGACTCCTACATCAGGATGCTCTTTGTTGACTACAGCTCAGCGTTCAATACGGTCATCCCACACAAACTCACCCACAAACTCTCCACACTCGGCCTGCACCCCAACCGCTGTGACTGGCTTTTGGACTTTCTGACTGGCAGGCCCCAGTCTGTCAGGATCAGCAACAGGACTTCAGCCAGCATCACCACCTACATCGGCACTCCACAGGGCTGCGTCCTCAGCCCTATTCTCTACACCCTGTTCATGAAGGAGATGAAGCAGCCTAAAGGAGGGAGGTGACCAGACTGGTGTCATGGTGTGATGATAACAACCTCATCCTCAACACGGACAAGACGAAGGAGCTGATAGTGGACATGAGGAAGGAGAGGAGACCTCATCGGCCACTTTTCATCCGGGAGCTCGAGGTGGAAAGGGTGAGCAGCTTTAAATACCTGGGTGTCCACATCAGCGAGGACCTCACATGGTCACTGAACACCAAGCAGCTAGTCAGAAAGGCTCAACAGCGGCTGTACTTCCTGAGGAGGCTGAGGAAGTTTGGGATGTCTCCGGTGATCCTCAGCAACTTCTACAACTGCATCATTGAGAGCCTCCTGACCAGCTGCATCACCGTGTGGTACGGCAGCTTGACCGTGATGGATCGTAAATGCCTACAGAGTACACCAATTCTCCACTGCACTCTCTGCAGAACATTTACAACCATAGAGTCCAAAGGAAGGCTGCCTCCATAACCAAAGACCCCACCCACCCCCAGCACTGACTGTTCAAACCTCCGCCCTCAGGCCGGAGGTATAGGAGCATGATGTGCAAGACCTCCAGAATAAAGAACTCCTTCTTCCCCACTGCAATCAGAGTTCTGAATCAGAAATAACTATTCACACTTCGGTCTGCCAGACTTAGGTTCAGACGTGTGATGTGTATCCCACTGGTAAAGAACTCTTTCGTCAGGAATAACCTGCACCTACTGTCACTTTACTGTAGCACGTTTACAATTGCACTATTGCACTTTACCACGCATTTCTGCTGCAGATAATCATGTTCCCAGCAAGGCACAGCACTATCCATCCATACCACTGTAATTTATACATTGCGTTATTTCTTGATTAATATATATATGCTTGTATATATACTCTTTTGTATTTTTAATGTTATATTTGGCATTCTTAGCGAGGAGCAAAGTAAGCTTTTCATTGTATATAAGGAAACCTGTTTCCTCTGTGCAAATGACAAACACTTTGAACTTGAACACATATATATATATATATACACGTGTGTGGATATATAGTGTACATATATATATATATATATATATATATATATATATATATATATATACACTGCTCAAAAAAATAAAGGGAACACTTAAGCAGCATGATATAACTCTAAATAAATCAAACTTCTGTGAAATCAAACTGTCCACTTAGAAAGCAACACTGATTGACAATCAGTTTCATATGCTGTTGTGCAAATGGAATAGACAACAGGTGGAAATTATTGGCAATTACCAAGACACACTCAATAAAGGAGTGGTTCTGCAGGTGGGGACCACAGACCACTTCTCAGTACCTATGCTTTCTGGCTGATGTTTTGGTCACTTTTGAATGTTGGTGGTGCTTTCACACTCGTGGTAGCATGAGACGGACTCTACAACCCACACAAGTGGCTCAGGTAGTGCAGCTCATCCAGGATGGCACATCAATGCGAGCTGTGGCAAGGTTTGCTGTGTCTGTCAGTGTAGTGTGCAGAGGCTGGAGGCGCTACCAGGAGACAGGCCAGTACACCAGGAGATGTGGAGGAGGCCGTAGGAGGGCAACAACCCAGCAGCAGGACCGCTACCTCCACCTTTGTGCAAGGAGGAACAGCAGAGCCCTGCAAAATGACCTCCAGCAGGCCACCAATGTGCATGTGTCTGCACAAACTGTTAAAAACTGATTCCATGAGGATGGTATGAGGGCCCGATGTCCACAGACGGGGGTTGTGCTCTCAGCCCAACACCGTGCAGGACGCTTGGCATTTGCCAGAGAACACCAGGATTGGAAAATTCGCCACTGGCGCCCTGTGCTCTTCACAGATGAAAGCAGGTTCACACTGAGCACATGTGACAGACGTGACAGAGTCTGGAGACGCCGTGGAGAGCGATCTGCTGCCTGCAACATCCTTCAGCATGACCGGTTTGGCAGTGGATCAGTAATGGTGTGGGGTGGCATTTCTTTGGAGGGCCGCATACCCCTCCATGTGCTCGCCAGAGGTAGCCTGACTGCCATTAGGTACCGAGATGAGATCCTCAGACCCCTTGTGAGACCATATGATGGTGCAGTTAGCCCTGGGTTCCTCCTAAAGCAGGACAATGCTAGACCTCATGTGGCTGGAGTGTTTCAGCAGTTCCTGCAAGATGAAGGCATCGAAGCTATGGACTGGCCTGCCCGTTCCCCAGACCTGAATCCGATTGAGCACATCTGGGACATCATGTCTCGCTCCATCCACCAACGCCACGTTGCACCACAGACTATCCAGGAGTTGGCGGATGCTTTAGTCCAGGTCTGGGAGGAGATCCCTCAGGAGACCATCCGCCATCTCATCAGGAGCATGCCCAGGCGTTGTAGGGAGGTCATACAGGCACGTGGAGGCCACACACAATACTGAGCCTCATTTTGACTTGTTTTAAGGACATTACATCAAAGTTGGATCAGCCTGTAGTGTGTTTTTCCACTTTAATTTTGTGTGTGATTCCAAATCCAGGCCTCCATTGGTTAATAGATTTGATTTCCATTGATGATTTTTGTGTGATTTTGTTGTCAGCACATTCAACTTTATACAGAACAAAGTATTCATTGAGAATCTTTCATTCATTCAGATCTAAGATGTGTTATTTGAGTGTTCCATTAATTTTTTTGAGCAGTGTATATATATATATATATATATATATATATATATATATATATGTATAAAGAACTAAATCACTACAGCCAGTCACCCAAAACCAGCCGATGACAGCAGCCCTTTGGTCAGAACCTAACTGCCGATGGAGGGGCTAGAGACCTGCAAACCTGATGAAGGTTTATGCAATGTCAATTAATATAATCATGTTTTTGCAACCAGTCAGTTTGAATACAGTGGACATTAATACAAGCCATATCTTAATTTGTGTGTACTGTTGTGCAGTTCAAATGATATTATTTTAGTCATAGTGACTAAATGCAAAATAGTGTGTGTGTGTGTGTGTGTGTGTGTGTGTGTGTGTGTGTGTGTGTGTGTGCGTGTGTGTGTCTGATTGTCAATAGTTGGGAGAGTACTCGATTACTATGTAATCAACAATGACAGCCCTCATGCAGTGTGCAGTTGGATTTGAGAGATGCATTTATCCTGTTTCAGCATTAAGATTTTAATTATCTTGCCTTATTTCTGTAAGGCTGCCTTATTTCTGTCTTGCTGTGTGGAGCTCATAGAGGTTAAAAGCAGATTAACCCCCAGTGTGTATGGACAGGTACTGTGAGTTGTGACATGTGTTGTCATTAGGTGTTTCCTGTCTAGATGCTTGGGATTGCGGTTATGTCTTTGTACTGTAACCAATGGGAGATCCTGTTACCAGAGATATCTGCTTATGAAAAAAAGCTAGTATTATGCCAGTGCTTTCCTGGGTAGCATTTATCTTCAGGTTCTTCAGGTCCTTTTTAGATTAATTCTTTAAAGAATTAGAATTTGTCATATATGCCCCATAGTATGGGTATCTTATGTTTAGCTCTTTCCTACATGCTTCACTAAACACAGGAGTGCTTGTACTATAGCACCATCAATTAATTGGCCACAAATCTCTCCCTAAAATAAGCCATTAAGGAGGCAAATTGCTTTAAGTTTATATAATTAATTAATAAAGTGTGTGATGAAATTGGAGACTTATCAAACAAGCTAAGCTCCCATTAAAAAGGACTCTCACAAGGCAAGCTTATTAAATTCAGTCCCGAAACAGTGTTTATGGCCTCATGAAAAAAGCCACAGAAATGCAGAGGCATCGAGAAAAAGAAATGAGTTTGTATAATTAGTGACTATTAGGAGCTTTTAATCCAGCGGAGAGTGAGTGTTGTGAAAGCATGTTGTGCACTGGGGTGAGCTTTAGAGGAACCAGTGCTCCAAGCTTATTTATTCCTAAAGGGAAATACGTCGACCCCCCAAAGCACACATCTAATAAAGATGGCAGCCTTAAAATAGCTGAGAAAAAAGGCATGAGGAAATTTATCCACGCTCTCAAATTGCTCTCCATCCTCCCCAAGTTATTATCACCCACCGAGTCTTTAGCTTAAACTAACAAGCGTTCTTTGTGTAGAAGCATGGCTGGGTCTATGCCAGTCTCTCTTAACTTGTCCTGGTGTTCATTAAAGGGAAGATGGGGTGCTCAAGCTCAGCTGTTTACTGACAGGAAGGCATAGGCATAACCATGGCGATTCTGCGTAGCCTGAAACGTCATGTCAGGACAGTACATATCTAGTAGTTAATTACACAGCACCTTTGCTGCACGCTGTCCGCATGCCACCTCGACAGGGAGCTGATGGACAGGAACCTGATGAGAGACAGAAATGAAAGACGTTGGGTGTTTCATTTGCCCTGCATATAAAAGGACAAATATATAATAATAATAATAATAATAATAATAGTAAGTAACTAGCAAGAGAAAATGAAAGTCTACTCAAACTCTCCTACCAGAATAAGGTGCACCAGCTACTGTGGTCAACTTGCTAGATCTAGAGTAGAAATGCACAGGCAAGCTTATGCATATGGGCAAGAGGTTATTATCTACCCATTGCTAATCTGGGCATTTCTATGCTGGAGGCAGATGCCATGCTTTGATAGGAAGTGGATTAAGTTGGGTGTCTGATGGCCAATCTTAGTATTGTGTCTCACAGCCACAGCAAACTCCCATCTCTGCCCCCGCCTGCGTCCCCCTCCCCTTTTCTTCCTTCATCTAATTGAAGCTTTCGAGTGAAGAATTTTGCTTTCAGAAATAGTCTCATTGCCGCAGGGCTAAGAAAGCAGTTTAAAGCTTCATCAGTAGAAAAGCTCATAATTAAAAATAAAAGTTAGAGAGAGGGCTGAGAAGTTTGTCCATAATACTGGGAGGAAATGCAGGTACTGTGTGCATGTGTGTGTGTATGTGTTTACTGTGTCTGAAGCAGAATGTGTTTGTTTCTGGGCAGATGCAGTGATATTTTTAGGAAGAGACTGATTTCTGCTGTGTTGGTGACCCCAGGGCCTCTCCAGGGCTCTGATGGACTGAAGTCAGCAACTGAGAGAGACTCAACCTACACTGCTCTGGCCTCTCCTGTGTCTCTCTGGGCTGCAGTACAGAACCTTCAGCCTGCTCCTCTGTTTTGAAAGTTAAAGTGGTGGAGCATGTCTGGTCTCTCTATGCTTCTCTGACTTTTGACGTTATACGCAGTATGCAAAACTTTCTCAGTTTTTTTACAATATTGTTTTGCTGTTCTCTCTCTCTCTCTCTCTCTCTCTCTCCTACCACACCTCTCCCTTTTTTCCATTCTGAAGCTAGTTGGAAGACACCCTGTGGTTTGTAAAATGGTTTTCATGTGTCTCCGACTCTGATGACATTTCAGCTGAGCTGTTGAGCGTGTTCGCCTTCTTAGTGCACACTCGAGCAAGGGCTTGCATAAGGTAGTGATTTGTCGCCACACAAGAAGAGCATGCAGCCACTTCCATTTCTGTGTGGCAGACAGAGAGAAATGTGTGCAGTGCGCCGAAGATGCTCCATAATCATTACGTCTTCTTATTTCCCCACCATCAGAGGGTGGCATTTGCGGGCCTGTCCCAATACATCAGCAGCATCGCTCATGCTGAAATGGAAAACAGTTGGTCTGAGTGAAGGAGAGGAGGAGAGAGAGAACAGAATGGGTGGAAAGAGGTTGAATGTCATGAAAATATACTGTAATCTATACTATGGCACATATGTACTCTCCACAGCAGGCTGCAATATCTTAAACTGGGACAACAGTACAGAAAATGTGTTTGTTATATGGGTGAGTTGTTCTTCAGCGTTTGGGTAGTTACTCGAAAAAGTTAGAAAAGTTAACCAGCACCAGTGACTCACTACTATACTATACTGGGATTAATTGACATATTCCTTCCTGGAAAAAGTGATCTCACTACTTCTTACTTTACTTCTAGATTACTCTCTGAAACACATAAAAATCTGTACCAACTGGAAGGCACTAGTGCCAGATCCAAGTCATTTCAGTACTTTATTTAGAAACATCGTTTAAAAGCTGTGTGACTATCCCCATCTTTACCTTGAACTGGACATTTGGACAAGTTGCACTTGATTAAAATTATGCGACTGATGCTTTTTTACAGCCTAGAAACTAGCCAGTAGAAACAGTTCAAAGACAGCCACCTCAAAGTAAAATCTTTATGAAAGCTTACAGAGCAATTCCTGAATGAAAATTTAGTTTGAGCTGTTTAGGTGAGGTTGGGGCTCTCTCTTCCTCTGTATTAGAATTTTTGTTTATCAGTTTCACATTAGTATGATTAGACTGATCGCTCGTGAAGTTTACAGCTCTTCCTGCACTTGTGCTAATGCTAGTCATGTTCGCAAAGTCACACAGTTAGCTGTCACAGGTAGAAGACCTACATGCATATTATGTAAAAGGAGAAGCGCAAATAATCCATGTAGAGGAAATGTGTGTTTTAATTGCATTGTGTGGAATGAGTATTCTCTTAGGGAGATAAGAAGAAAGCAAGTAACAGTTGTTGTTAAGTCAGTAACTTATGTGTTTACAAGAATTAAAACTGTAATGTCTTACACTACTTTGTTATAGGAATTAGTAATTATGTCACTGTAACATGTTTGTATGGTGTTACAAACAACACTGATGTTCATCGTTGTGTATGTCCAGAGCAAAACGATTCATAAGGCAGTGCTGTGGCTATACATAGGATACTTACGATTTCATGTCTGATTTCTCCAGGCTACTGGAATGATTCTTCGATTTGTCAGCGGATATGTGGTGCAATATTGGCTGCCATTGTGTGGAGTTGGCCACACAAACAAATTCATTCATCAGAGATACCTTAAGCTGCTATGGCGTGGGGCTTATTTAGTCTGACTCACAGGATCTGTGAGTCATACAGCTGTATGTGTGTAAATGTGTGTGTGTGTGCACATGTGGGGCATTGGGCAATACTGAAGCATTCTAACCCTCCCACCTGAGGGAGCAGACAGCAGCTGCATACTGTGCTTTGTGTTTGTAATTACTGTGCTTGAACTGCGTAAGTTAAAGTGGACAGGACGAAAGCGGTGCTTGTATTCATTCCTATTAGCTCACCATTGCACAGCTATTAAATTGTAGCCCTCTCACAACATGCCTCGCAGTCACAAACATATTGCAGTGCCAGACTGGAGACAGAACAGAAGAGTTCAAAATGAACTAGACTGATGCTGACCAATTCCGCGTTACCAACCACACAGCAGAACTGGTTATGGGCAAAACGGCTTTATCATTCGATTAACAAGGATACACAGTGTGATAGATGCAAACTGCACTATTCTATTAGAAGTACTGCACTGCTACACCCTGCTAACCTAGACAGTGAATACATATTACATATTATTTAAATATCCTTACCAAATGCTTATCACTTTAATCTTTTTTTTACTACACCACATTCCAAATTATTATGCAAATTGGATTGAAGTGTCATAAAGATTAATTTTTTTGTTTCTCAATTAAACTCATGGATGGTATTGTGTCTTAGGGCTCTTTGGATCACTGAAATCAATCTCAGACACCTGTGCTAATTAGTTTGCCAGGTGAGCCCAATTAACGGAAAACTACTTAAGAAGGATGTTCCACATTATTAAGCAGGCCACAGGTTTCAAGCAACATGGGAAAGAAAAAGGATCTCTCTGCTGCCGAAAAGCATCAAATAGTGCAATGCCTTGGACAAGGTATGAAAACATTAGATATTTCACGAAAACATAAGCATGATTATCGCACTGTGAAGAGATTTGTGGCTGATTCAGAGCACAGACGGGTTTGTGCAGATAAAGGCAGAATGAGGGCAGCTGCTAAAATGCCATTACAAACCAGCAAACAGGTATTTGAAGCTGCTGGTGCCTCTGGAGTCCCGCAAACCTCTAGGTGTTGGATCCCTCAAAGGCTTGCTGTGGTACATAAACCTACTATTTGGCCACCCCTAACCAGTGCTCACAAGCAGAAATGGTTGCAGTGGGCCCAGACATACATGAAGACTAATTTCCAAACAGTCTTGTTTACTGATGAGTGTCATGCAACCCTGGATGGTCCAGATGGATGGAGTAGTGGATGGTTGGTGGATGGCCACCATGTCCCAACAAGGCTGCAACATCAGCAAGGAGGTGGCGGAGTCATGTTTTGGGCCGGAATCATGGGGAGAGAGCTGGTAGGCCCTTTTAGGGTCCCTGAAGGTGTGAAAATGACCTGACTGAACACTTTCTTCCATGTTACAAAAAGAAGAACCGTGCTTTCTGGAGCAAAATCATCTTCATCCATGACAATGCACCATCTCATGCTGCAAAGAATACCTCTGTGTCATTGGCTGCTATGGGCATTAAAGGAGAGAAACTCGTGGTGTGGCCACCATCTTCCCCTGACCTCAACCCTATAGAGAACCTTTGGAGTATCATCAAGCAAAAGATCTATGAGGGTGGGAGGCAGTTCACATCAAAACAGCAGCTCAGGGAGGCTATTCTGACATCATGCAAAGAAATTCAAGCAGAAACTTTCCAAAAACTCAAGTTCAATGGATGCAAGAATTGTGAAGGTGATATTAAAGAAGGGTTCCTATGTTAACATGTAACTTGGCCTGTTAGCATGTTTTAGATTGAAATAGCTTTTGATTTCAGTGAATGTGACCTCCTAATGGTGCAAATTCAACAAATGACCATTTTCAGTTCTTTACAACCTATAAAATGTTTTGAAACTCTGCTGTGTAATTTGGAACAGTGCATTTTGAGTTTTTTTTTTTTATTTTTAAAGAATATACTGTTATCATTGGGAGGTTTGTTCAATAAAATTCAATTTATACTCTAATGGGTGATGACTTTTATTATACTCACTCATTTGCATCGACCATTTAGGAAAATCAGGGAAAAATATCATTTGCATAATAATTTGGAACGTGGTGTAGTTCAGCAGAGAAGTTTTATTTATGTAAGTTTTTTGTTATCAATATTAATGCTTATGTAGAAAAATTGAACAGCAGTTCTTGTTATGCTATTTTTTATCCCCAAAAAACAGAAAAATTAAATGTGCACTTGTGAATAAGTTCAGCCTAAAAGTTATTAGATACAAAAGAGAGACACTAATTGAGAATAGTGTTGGGCTTTGGGAAGAATAAAGCATCTGTAAAGTCTTTCAAAGCCTAGGGGGGCAGTCGTGGGCTGGAGGTTAGGGAACCAGCCCTGTGACCGGAAGGTTGCCGATTTGATCCCCTTGGCTGACAGTCCATGACTGAAGTGCCCTTAAGCAAGGCACCTAACCCCCAATTGCTCCCCGGGTGCCATGGATAGGGCTGCCCACTGCTCTGGGCAAGTGTGCTCACTGCCCCCTAGTGTGTGTGTTCACTAGCGTGCATGTGGGTATTTCACTACATGGATCGGTTAAATGCAGAGGTCTAATTTCACAGTATGCAAACACAGTGACAAATAATTCTAAATTCAAATTTTTTAAAACTTACAGTATTTTATACTGTACTATAAATACAGTTTTTTTTATACTGTTCTATATTGGCCAGCTCAGATTTTTGGAGGGGTGGCAGTAGGAAACTATGGCTTGTGGATTTTAAGGTTTAATAGCGTACATGGTCATTAGGGAAGTATTACCTGGGAGAATGAATGTTATTGCAGTGATTTGGATGGTGTGATGGTAACAGGATTGGATTCGTTTTAAGCATGATAATGAAATAGATTCACTGAGGGTGATCAGTAAACATTAAAATCTCACCAGATGTCCTTTGTTTGTAGGTGAACAACTACCATCAGTAAATTGTGCAAAGCAAAGCAGTGCTGCAACACTGTTAGACTTACCAGATTTACTGATGTGCATTGTGGATGGGTCATGAGGCTGATTACGATGGAGATTGGCACATAAACAGGCCTATCCCAAGCTGATGCATGTTTAAACTCCTCTCTCAGAGATAGAGACCCCCTGCCTTGAGCAGTGGGCTAAAAATCAGCCACTGCTCATTCCCCATCAGATGGAAATTGGCAGTGAGGAAAAGTGCTCTGTCCTTCAGTGATGGCCTACTTTGAAAGTGAAATACCAACGATTGGAAAATGGAATGCCAATACAGTACTTAATATGCGTGCATATCTAGGGCATGCAGTGCGGTGGGTTGGTGCTGGAGTGGAATGCTAACTGGGCGCCCAGGTGCCGAGGTTTCAAAGAGACGGGTGGAGGGAGGGGCTGTCTGTTTGAAGTCCCCAGAGGAACTCATGATTGTGGGCAGCAGAGAAGGCACAAACCCTTAACGGACACCTTTCCTGGGTGAATCTGAATAAATGTTGTGTGAAATTACTGACCTTGTGAAAATGGAGGCTGACTGCTTTCTCAGACTCTAAGTGTGATATGTAAGTGCCCCCCCCCCCCCCCATAAAGACAGTGTGAAAGAGGGGGTGTTTGGCTTTTTTTTTTTTTTTTTAAAGATGTGCTTATATGTATATTTATTTCAATTATTTATCTTTACATTCAAAAATATTTGTTGTATTACTACTTAGTTTTTTTGCTTAGACAGTTCAGAATTGGCAGTCTGAAGCCATCAAAATTGCTCATGAAGTTGCTCTTTACTTATTGATAGTTCATAGAATTTCCAGTATACAAACATTTTTATTTTCTTTTTTGTTGTTTTTCCTCAGAGTTTGTTGGTTTTCTTAAACTTTTTCTTCTCTAAACTACTAAACTATAGTATATCACCTTGCACCCGCTGGGGATGAAGCAGATAAATAAGCAGGATTTAAAAAAAAAAAATTAATCCTCCTTTTATTTTTTTCTTCCTTCTCTCTCCCTTTTTTTTGAATAAACGGGGGAGTGGAGCAGACTAAAAATTTGCACTGTAGACCATTACTGATTCTGTTTCAACATAAACTCTTTTTCAAGCCTTATGAAGTGCCTGGGTGAGCCGATGTAATGATTTGCCAGAGCAGGGGGAAAGACATTAAAGACTCCCTCTGTTTTACCTCGATTTGATGTTACCAGTGCTGACAATTTTCTAGCTTTATAATAGCTATAATTATAATAATAATTATTAAATAATAATCAGTTAATCAAGTAGTAGTAATAGTACTAGTAGCACAACTGTCTCTGCTTAGTTACCATAATTACTTGACCATTATCTGAGGGTTGAGCTTCCTCTGTGACTGCAGGCTTAGATAAGGCCCAAGAGAACAGGAATGGAGACTTTAGTAGACTTTGCTGTTGTATAGCTGGACCAGACTACTGCTCTCTTCAGTCATTATTAATAGATCACTATCAATAATCAGTATCCCTTTCAACACTAGCTCAATCTGTTTTGCAGTTCAACCTTTCCTTTGGAGCTGTCAGGGGGTACTTTGAACCTGTGCAGCTTTAAATCCTCCATATCCTAAACAGATCAATCCGAATCCCATTATTACTGTATGAGCTGCAGGATCAGCAGAGACAGTCAGTAATAAAGATATTCTGAGGTGTGTGGTCTTGTATGCATAGAATGCTACACTGGCTTATCAAATGACTCCCCACCACTGACTGTGACCACATTAGTGTATCATTTACTGAAATGGACAGGGTGTATTACCTTATAACTGGCTGTGTTCTCATGGGAAATGGTGTAGTTTTGTTTACTGACAGAACAGCTGCTTGGTTCTGTATTAGTAGGATTCATATGACAGGTTTTAGTGAGCTTTAGTACCTTTGCACTGAGGAGCACAAGTTGAAACAGAGAAGAGATCAAAGCTGATAGCAGTGCTTAGAGAGATGACAGCACAAACCATTGAAGTTGTAAAGTGTAGGAAAATGCTGTACTTACATACATGTTAGAGCTCATGAGTGCATCTGTTTCTTCTGCTTTTTAGTGGATTGGAATGGCAGTATTCTGACAGAAGTGTTTTAACACAGGTGCATATTGAAAGCATATATTGGTTATTGTGTTATTTGATTGAGAGTGAGTGAATTGCTGTTAGGCTACTCAACATTTTCAAACATCATTGAATCCTCTCCCAAGTCCCACTGATTGTATGCGATCGCTGGCGTATTCATGTAAAGGTACTTGATAAGACCATAAATTTATATTTCTCTGTACTAAAATGACTATTTTTAAAGAGCCTTTTAAAGAGCTTTTTCTGTCATACATTTTTTTAATGTATCTTTCTATCCCTCCATCTTCTAATCCACCCATATGTTTTCCCCTTTTTTGCATGCATTGCTGGGTAACCATGATGTATGCTGTATATGCCAGTTAGTGGTGCGTTATTCTTTTCTGAAGTAAAATGTATACCACTTCTCCTAGATTTTTCATTGTAGCCCTGGGGAAAATAGGAGGACTCTGGAGAAGGATGAGTGTAGACTTGGGAAGATGCAGAGATGTGAAGGCTACTTATGAAATGTGAGAATAGGTGCAGTCCAGGGGGTCATCAACAGCAAAAGGCCTCTGAACAAATAAAGACTAGGCCAAGATATGCAGCCTTCTTGAAAGCTGCCAGACCTATTTAATAAACCAGAGGCACCCCATCAATTTGTATGTCTCCATGTTTTACACCTTTATGGGGAACAAATGCTCCCATGAAAATAATATGATTTACCTTTTTTTTCCGGCCCTTAATGTCAGTCTTTGTTCATTCCAGCATAGAAGGAAAATGATTCATAACCAAGCAACCAGTCAAGAGGTTATGGTCAGCCTTTACCCCAACATGAAAGTTGTGGGGTTTTTTTGTTTGTTTGTTTTTTTACTGTTATTATAGCTCTTAATCTCAAGACACGTGTTAAAAATTGAATACTCATAGCACTCATGATATCATTTATCCGTTCAAGTGTTTGATCAGAACAGATTCGGGTTTGAGTCTCACTGTGTGCTGTTAAAGCCGAGAGGAGGTAATAGAGATTACTGAATATCCATGTTCAAGATAAACCTTTCAGTGCCAGGACTTTCACCCCACCTACCCAACTTTCATTTGGCTTTTCTTTGATAGAGGGCAGCTCTCCAGGAAGATCACAGAGGCCTGGCTTGCAATGACACTGCCTCTTATCATTGATCCTGGCTGTGTTCAAAGGATCCTGCGCTATTTCATGATCATATTACAGAGCCACTGAGAGCGGTATGACGTTCCTCCCTCTGTACCGGAATATTGGAGGAGATCTGGAATACATAAAGTATCTGTTTGGGTTGACTCATATCCTGTGCTGGATTTTTGTCAATAGCTAAATTTCCTCTGCTGGAGCTGAGTGACCTAAAGGCTTGCTCGTAAAGGTCCAGTTGTAATTCGATGTGGTTTATAGATTTGTTTACCTCAGAAAATGCTCTACACTAAAGGAATTCTTTGTCTTTAGTCCAAATAATTCACAGACCTCAGAATGGTGCAGTTGAAGGAGAGAGCAGAAATTTTCATAAGAAGGCCTGCACCAAAGACTTGCATGATATTCTACTGATGCCATAGATTGTGTGTGTGTGCGTGTGTGTTTGCGTGTGTGTACATCCTGGATCAGAAACGTCGAATTTGGCCAGGCACATCCGCAGGCACTCGGGCTACTCTTTTACTAGGCAAACTGGAGCACTAAGTGACAGGCTTAAAGCCTCATAGCAACATTTACTGCTGGGGTTAATACACAGTCCAATCCCACAGTAATCCAGACAGCGGGTAGCAGCAGGTCCCATAAACGCCTCATAATCCCGCCTGCCGGGGTAACGGCAGAGCACGCGGTTCACACTCGACTAGCATGGATACACTAATTCCAGAGCAGAGTGGGTCAAAGCTTGCTGTTTACAGTCCTGCCAGCCCTGTAATCACAGCCTGAGACCAGGCTGAAATACAGCACAAAAACCCTGCCTCGTTGCCTCTACTGTAATGCATGTTCACCAGGCACAAGTCTGCCATTATAACTCATTAAACTTGACAAACTGTTATGGCTCTGTAAAACTGTAATCATGGTTACAGTTTTAAAAAGGATTTAATACAGGGGCGCTGATTTTTAGGAAGACAGATCAGAGATAATTGGTGAGTAGGAGAAAGCAATGTCACACTGCCATAATGAAGGATGCTTTAGCCTGTGAGGTCTTTTACTTTTTTGCCTTTTTTCACTCTTGCTGCTTTCCCAGGAATACACTGTTTGCTGTCATTCATGCACCATTTCCATACAAATCTCTGCTTCAGAATGGTGGGAAGTGGTTAATGTGGGACCAGAGGGAAAGTTGTGCGAGTGTGTGGGTTTATGATGAGGGGCCCCAGGGGTTGAAATGAGTAGCACCAGTCAAATGGACTAGAGATGAAGAGAGTGAGAGAGAGGGGGAAAGAAATGCAGTCCTGGATCTCTGGACCAGCTGGACCATGCTCATCCCACGCAGAGCAAGTCCCCGCCAAGTAAGGGCTTTCAAAAAACAACAAGCTGTTCTCCAGCATTTGTGGAGCTCCAGTTTCTGGCCCTCCTTTGCATGTTTTACATAGAAATGTTTTGAAAAGTGGAAGGGGGAAGGGAGTCTATTTCCCTCTGCCACCATCTTTCACCCGTCCTGCCTGGATCACCACACAGTTCTCCTAGTGCTTTCACTTGAGGAACACAAACAATCAACCAGAGGTTTATGAGAATATAGTATATGTGTGCAGTTTATAACTACGAATTTTATGACCACCATTGTGTGTTGCTGAATAGTACATCTTTAATCATCACATGTCTCCTGTCATGCCTGTGTCATCTGTTCATGGTGAATGTAAGGTGTTAGAAGGATCATTTGACACAAGGGGCTTGTCAAGGGCCTCTCTCAAAGACATACAAACACATGTAGTACATGCCTGTCACTCAGCACTTTTAAGAAATTGTTTATTTGTTAATAAGAACATCTGTGGGTCTGTGAAGAGTGGCAATGTATGAATTTGAGCAGCAGCTGCCTATGTTCGGATTGGGGAGACTTTCAATTACATTGCAAATATCTGCTGCTGGGTTTGATTTTGGCAGATAAACCTGTCTTTCACTAACAAGCATAACGCCAAGCTCCTTGAGAGGAAAGTCTGCACTCTCTCTTTCTTACCCCCCTGGTTCTTATCCTTCAGCAAACCTTGACATTTTCCTGCACATTCATAAGAAATATTTCTTAAGTCCTTTCACCACATAGTAGACAAATTGGATCAACCTATCAGTTAACCTTCAAGAGAAAGAGGATAACACTTAGCGACATTTTCAACAGGAAAAAAAAAGACATGAAAGGATGCACTGTCCTCCACAGGTTTTTGTTCTATGTTTTGTAAATTTAACTCCTTCCCTGTTGGACTGATACCATAGTTCTTTAGCAGCCTGCAGTCCAGTCTCCCTAGGGTGAGCAACAGTGGATCAGTGTGAGCTATAAAAGGTGTGCAGTGGGTCACTCTTTCAGCTCACTGAGCCTGATCAGAACAAGTAAACAAGAAGGCATCATCCAGCCTCCAGTCAGAGAATGTGTTAGTGAAAGACTTCGCTTTTTAGCAAACATTTACTGGAAAGGTTCTTGCAGCTTTCACAGCAGTCATTGTTTAATACATACATACCAGCCATGCAGCAGGAGGCCCATGGACAGCATTAGATATGGCCATAATCACAGGGTGGTATGGCTGAAAGACTGGCAACTTGAATGTAACAAAACAAGCTAGATGGTAGAGAAATATATACATCTGTAGACAGGATGTAAATAAAGGTGGCCTTCGCTGCATGGGTTTTCTGTTGAAAGCCAGTTCTGTTCCATCACTAACGTCTCCCTGCTGGGCTTAGGTTCCTGTAATTGGTTGCAAGAAATCTTCTTATTTTTACCACAAAATCTCAAACATCCCTTCTATTTTATCTGTTGTCTTTTTTCTCAGTGGCTAATGTGCAGCCAATATAGTCTACACAATTGCTTCTTCACAGCTGTTTTTTTTTTTTGTTTTTTTTGTTTTTGTTTTTTCTTTGTATTGGTCGAAGCAGTGGGGCTTAATGGCTGTATGATATAAATGGCATTGTTGCTAAGCTGAGCTGGTTTCACAACTGGGACAGGTAATAGGTGCTACTGGGAGTCTGAATTCCATGTGAGCCATTTATGGTCTATATGCCTCAGGGATGAGCCTTTAGCAGTAGGTCTTTAGCTAATGGAAGCCAGTTTGAACGGCTGATTCTTCTCGTCCTTAAATCTTTTGGGTCACATCGGTCCTTCTGGCAGTGCTTCCCCTTCTAGTTCATTGGCCGAAGAGCCTAATCCAGAGGCCAGCCTGAGGAGCTCTCTATGTTAACATTTAACAGCCCTGAGATGTGACCCTTGCCACATTCTCAGCTCGAGTTCTCTGCTCAGGAATTAAGGTCTTGTATGTGTTTCACTGACACTAATACTACAGTGTTTGGACTACAACCCACTCATTGTCTCTGTGTTGAGACCATTCAGCTTTGACATGTATTTATCCTTTTCATTGTATCACCTTTCTCTGCCTCACACTAATGCCTCCAGTTGTATTGTAAATGTCTTTGGAGATCATAGTGTTGAGGTGTCTCACAAACAAATTACTTCTAAAGATAAATGTCAGCTTGCTCTGTATTTCATAGTTATAATTTCCATGAAAGTGAATGTGGGGCCTAAATATAAAAGCAAGGCTATTAGCTACATTGTATTCAGCAGAAACAAGTATGAGTATGCTTTTAGTGATTCTCTGGAAGTTTGCTCTATGAAAGTGGCAAACTTGAGCTCTGTGAATGAGATCATGCATGAGCTATTCTCAGTTTGACAGGGCCTTGGCTCCTATGAGAATTCTACAGCCATTTCCAGTGCATGGATATAGCTTGTACTATGATAAAATGCAAGTCATAAGATTGCACTGTCATTTCCGTTGGGCTGATTCTTTCCTCTGTTGTTTGGGAAAAGCTTTGTTTTGTGGTTGTGTTTCCCACAACTCATGTGTCTCTGGCAGTTAATAAAAAGCAGATCTCACTCTGAATGTGGTTTCTGTTGTTAGGAGTGGGAAGAGGGCTTGGCAATCCCCCTTGGCTCATATCTGAGTCCAGCTGTTAGTTTTGCTTGCATTCTCATATTAAAACTATTAGAGATCCAGGAGTTAGCAGGTCAGGCTAAGAACCCCACAACCTCACATGACTGGCTGTGTTACTCAGATGTCTTAGCCCTATTGGGGATGTAAGTATGTCTCTGGTAGTACTTTGGAAATTGAATCAGTTATACCCTGCTGTTATAAAAGGAGCCAAGCTTTACTTGCCATCACATTACTATCATCATTAACATAGACTTCCCTGTTTCTTTGTTATTATTAGCGATGATGATAATTGCATAGATGGGTGCACAGCCTCTTCTCCAGCTGCCACTCCTTTCCTTTCACCTTGAGTTTCTCAGCCTGTCTGCCTGCCCTGACAGTATGAAGGTCAAGATGGAGGAAAGGAGGAAGTCATCACAGGGAGACGCCTCCTAATAAACTGACATCAGAAAGCAATCACAGCAAGACTGATTTGTACCTGTTCACCTGGCTCTTGTTGTTATTTATGGGCCAGGGTTTTTTTCTCAGCATTAATACAAACACAACTATTCCTAGAACTTGGGCAAGAATACTTCAGATTGCCTCACTAATAATAGACATGCACTGATGAATAGCTGCAGATACTAATTTGCGGACCTCATAATCAAAATAAACTCAGCTGACCTACCACAAAAATCTCCGCTCTAAATTTTGATTGTACATTAAGCACTTATCTTGATCTTTGTCTTTGTTATGCTGTACTAAGATTCAATTTCCACACTTTTTTTTCCATTTTATTGACTGCTCTTATCCAATCAATGGAGGTTTGCCTAGCTGAAAGAAAGAGTAACAATTTCAGGTCTGTGACTCAAAGAGAAAAGGATTGCCTTTTTGAGAGTGAGAGCACGCGTGTGAGAGTCTAGATTGAGGGAGGATTGGAGAGCAGGGTTTATATCCAGACGATAAATTGGCTGTGGGGTTGAGAGAGAGACCTCTGTTTAGCCCTAGTCAATGGCAGAAATTGGTCGCAGCTGGAATTCTCCGGTCAAATGGTGTTTTCAAAACTCAAGTGTGCTCTCTATTTTGGTAGGTCTCGCGTGTTATTGTAGGTGGGAGCAGATCTGGCAGGTCCATGTTTTATGCTGTACTTTTCAGAAGAGAGGTTTGAACATGGACTGGGTACCTAGTGACCTTCAATCTTTGGCCAAACAAGCTTCACCTCGAACTCCATTTCCATGTGCCATTTAACACCAGTAAATTTAATAAATTATGAATTAATTTATTCATTCACAGCCTATTCTATTTCAACTGTTTCATCATTGAGAAGATAAAATATTCTTATGGTGGCATATTTAAACTATTATTCACATTTTGTTTTCCTTTTGCCTGAAACAAATGCCTTGCATTGTTTGGTCTTCACGAATCCATCTCATATGGACTGGGATTTCTACAGGCTCAATTACTGTCGTCAGCGAGATGGAGAACGAAGCACATTTTTTTGCAGGCAGATTGCACATTCAGGGGATAAATTGACCCATAGACAGCCAGACTCTATGCTGTCTCCTCCACTCCATGTCGCAAGGGCATTTAATGCATTTTCAGAGGACACGTCATCAATGTTTTCCTTGTCCTGCTGGCCACACCAGTTCATTTCTGTGTGATGGCGCTCTGTGGATTCATCGCTGTCCGGAAGTGAACATGTGGTAGTGTTTAGTTTGCTAATGCTCTGGGCTTTTTTGGCTGCCTTGGGGGAGATATCACATGGAAGGCTCCCAACAAAAGGAATCTAGTCCAGCAAACAACATCTATGCCCAAGTGTGGAGAACTTTGGAAATGAGAAGCTCCCATGGGCTGCCCTTCCTCCAAGAAACACAGGGAGGCCTTGCAAAGAAGCCAAGCAAGCTTGATTTTTTTTCCCCCTTGTAATTTCTTTTATTACTACTAAATTTCATCTCATCCTGTGAACTGTTTGGTCCCTCAAGAGCTTATCCTCTCCCCCACTTATAACAATGTTTGTGGATTCAACACATATGCATGTGGTTATGTTGGCAGAAAGAACTTTGTATTGCTATTGTTTTACTAGGATTGTGAAACCTCCTTTTTGGCCACTATCAGTCAAGTTTGTATTTTCCTTTTCAGCTTATTACATTACAAAAGCATAAATCTAAAATACGGTTATTTTCCAACAAATCTCAGCACTCAGACTTGTGTGGTCAGTTTACTGAAGAACCCTCCTGACCTTTTTCTCACAATTCACTGGTTTCATTTTATTTATATATTTCATATGTTTCATATGTCAGAGTTCTCTTTTTGTCCCCTGTTTGAATATTTACAGGCAGAACTGTTCATATATCATTCTGATTTGTGTCCTACATGTGTGCAGCATGTTTTTATTCGACATTAATTTCTTTTCATAGATGGAGTTCTCCATAAAATCCTAATGAGCCATCTGTATTAGTTGTATTGTGTGCAGACACAGGACCCATGCTGCGAGACCCAGCTTGCTCTCTCACTCTGTTTACTAGAAGCTTGGGATCAAAAACAGTGCATCCCACCCCTCTCATTTCCACCCAATAGATCAACCACCTGCTCTCCAATAAACCACAGAACACCCCAACTGATAATTCTGTTTCCTAAGAAAAGCAATTAAATTGAATGTGAGTCTCTTGTTGATGTTAATTTGGGATGAAGATTGCATTATTGCTTTATGTTTGCTTGGCAGCCAGTCATGGTAATGAAGCTTTTTTAAGAGAAAGAATGCAGATTTCATTGGCCATGACAGCTTAACCAAACATAGCATCTGCCAATTTTCATCGTCTGTCACTACTGTGGTTCTCTAAAGTGATTCTTGAGAGGACACATACACTAATAAAACTTCTGCGGAGGGAGCACTGGAGTTGTATCAACAGCTTTTAGCCACTTGAATGGGTGTGAAACACATCTTGCTTTGTGAGTGAATTTGCCTTTGTCAATAATCTGAGCATATTCTTGTAGTAGATCAAGTGACTAAGCCAACTTGGCAAGAGTAATTTTTGTCCCTTTTTTTTTTTTTTTTTCTTTAGACCAAACCTTGCTCGACACCCTTTTTGACATTCCTTTTGCGAGAGCTTGATTTCTGTGATAGAATGAGCACATAGTTGTAAAATGTTTTGATGTACATTAAAAAGAATCTGGTTATGATATTCTGGTTACTTGTAATTTCCCACGTATCCTATCACAACCACACAGAGAAAGAATGTGGGCCAGTATGTGACAAAGCCCTCCAGGAGCCGTTCTCCATAGACGGCTTGTGGTGTGTGGTGTAATTGAATAAGTAAGCATGCCAGAGAGAGCAGACAACACCCCCCAGATTTTCTTGGCCACTTTTTGTAGTGAGAGTGGGGAGAGCATTGG
Source organism: Pygocentrus nattereri (assembly GCF_015220715.1). NCBI lineage: Eukaryota > Metazoa > Chordata > Actinopteri > Characiformes > Serrasalmidae > Pygocentrus > Pygocentrus nattereri. The sequence goes on along the minus strand of NC_051218.1, from coordinate 24,218,050 downwards.
GACAGCCCTGTGCTGTACAGTGCCTGTTTCACATTAATCAAACCCTGCCTCTTCCCAGCAAGATGGCGGAGGCCTCCTGGACCTGGAGACAGCTGAGGAGCTAAAAGATGTGTTGAAAGCATTGTGCTGAGAGCGTGGGCTTTCCAGGTGAGCTAACCAGCTGGTGGAAGGGTGTGACGATACGCCTGAGGGGGATGCAGGGAGGATCTAGAGACCCTGCTTCCTTCCCACTCTAGAACGGCTGAGCGCTGCTTTCCCACCCCCTTAAAAACAAGGATCTCTTGAGAAAAGTTTTTATTTTATTTATTTATTTTAAACTGCTCAGAATTTCTTTCTATTTGAGGTTGTGTTTGGACATAGCCTTCTACAGTAGAACCATGCCTGCTGCTTGGTAAGGCTCAGAAAGAAGATGAAGATGCATTATGGGCTGATGATGTCATCACAACCTCATCCTGAGAGAGCGATTTCAACCATCTCAGTCAGTACAACTGGTGGCAAAAGCAGAAGATAAGCAAAATTTAATCACTGAGGTGCAATGAAATGAGAAATATTCATAGTGTTGTAAAAATCAAGGGCCTGGTAATGTCATATCCTCAATTACTGAATGACGGTCAGCTTTTTGTGCTGTTACCAGATTTTGTACTGTAAACACCTCCACATACACAAGCAAATGCAATGTGGAATTGTGTGTGTGTGTGTGTGTGTGTATGTGTGCGGGTGCGCGTGTGTGTGTGTGTGTGCGATGTGTACTCTGTGTGTAAGTATGTTAATGCACATGACTGTGTGGGGTGATAGCGTTACACATTGTGTCCTGTTAAAGCAGTGCAAAGTCATTAGTGTTCCAATCCAAGATAAATGTGTATGAGGGCAACAGTGCTGTTGACATGGCAGCTGTAGCCAGCAACAGGTTCGTTAGCCTCTTAGGAGATTCTCCTGCTATGCAAGCTCCTACACATATGCAGATAGTTACTTGGGAGAGAATTGTTTGTTCAAGATTTCCTTAGAGACTCCCACCTAGGGCGTTAAATAAATAGCAGAGCTGTGATGATTAGCACCTAGGTACATTCCTTCTCCCACAAGTAATCTGGAGTCTTCTCTGTATGTTTTCACCTGAGCAGTCTCTCTCTCTCTCTCTCTCTCTCTCTCTCTCTCTCTCTCTCTATCTCTATCTCTATCTCTCTCTCTCTCTCTCTCTCTCTCTCTCTCTCTCTATCTCTATCTCTCTATCTCTATCTCTCTCTCTCTCTCTCTCTCTCTATCTCTCTCTCTCTCTTTCTCTTTTCTCTCTTCTCTCTTTGTCAATCTCTCTCCTTTCTCCCTCTTTCTTTCTCAAAGTCTCTCTCTTCTCTAGCTCACTTATTCTCACTCTCAAGAGTTGGATTTCTAGCTCTACAACCTTTCTCTCTCCATTTAAAGAAATGATGTGGGCTCCCCCAGGGTTGGCTCCAGCACTCAGTCCATGATTGTGCTCTAATATGGTTTGGTACTGGTTGACAGACAGGGAAGTTTCAGCGCTGGATTGGTTAATACATACCACCACTAGGGGAATGGTTCTCTCTGATTCAGATTAATGTAAATGGAGCCTCTCTCTGCAGTGCTAGTCACACACGTATGGCATTTATGCTCATGCAAGGCTGTGCCAGGCAGCCGTGCCTGCTATTTCTCCGGATTATGGCACTAACACAATTATCTCCGTGGCTCTGAGCTGCCGACAGACTGAGCCGGGTGTTTGTCAACAGCAGACTCTTCTCCTTGATCTACTGAGTGGAGCTGCAGTCACGCCCTACCAGTCTCCATAGCATGCTGTCTCTTTCTCTGTTTCTTTCTCTGTTTCTTTCTTTCTTGCTTTGCTTTCTTTATACTGTCTTTTTTCTTTTGTTTCATTCAGCCTCCCTCAACACTGGATGTTTGTCATGCTTACTCTGAGATTTAAAAATGTTCTTTCACCACATATATTATACTGTAATCATTATTTCTAAAGCATTGCTGTTTATGTACAGAAGTATCTCCCTGTTCTGAATTTTGGACTTGCTTTTCATCATTAACAAACATTTTGAAGCAGGCTCTTTACTTCCCCTGTAAACTGTGTAAGAGACTCACACTGGAACAAATGCTTTTGACAGCCACAATAATTCATTCTCTGTCTTTTCTGTTTTTTTGTTTGTTTTTATAGTGAAAAAGGATGTGGAGGAAACAGATGACAGAATGACACAATTTAAGAAAAAAGCAAAAGAGCTGCGAATCCTGGATGCTAAGACGGCCCAGAATCTATGTAAGTTCTTGCTGTTCTGTATCATCTGTGTCTGCAATACAACAGCCAACAGTACTCAAAAATCACTATGTTCCTATTTAAGCTGCTTAAATCTTTTTTTTTTTTTTTTTTTTTTTTAAGCACTGTTCTTTTCAGCAAATCAATTGCACGTACATCTTTACTCTCCCCTCTAAATGAAGAAGCATTGGATGTCTTAACACGTTTTACTTAAAGTAATGGAGGTTTCAGCCTCTTATATTGCATTGTTGTATTTCCACTAATGTAGCTGCAAAATGACTTCACCATTTTTGTCATCTCAAAACCCATTTGCACTTTAAAGCCCCTTTTTCAGTCCTGGGTGCTTTCTTGGCGATAGATAGAGGTCATAGTTGTTACAAATGTATTTCTCACAAAACCTGCAATATCATTTGTAAAATAAACACATAACAGGATAAAAGGACACTGCAGGCATTGTGTGTTTGTAGTGTCCTAACAGCAGGTGTGGGCCATATGGTGCTCCACCACCAGCACTGTTGCAGTCTCTACCTCTGACCCAAAATGCTGAGCCCAGCTCCTCCTTGCTGAATTGTGGTACATGTATACTGATGCTATAGGAGCTGCTGATCACTTACTGCCTCCATTTTTACTATTGATCAGGAGCTTAACAGTCCCTGGAGAACCTGCTGCTGCTCCAGTGTAAACAAAACTTCCATTTTTTATTTTTTTAATCCTCCCTTTCCCTTCCCAATCTCTAGTACCTGAGCTGAGAGTATGGTCAGGAATTCATTAGGTGTTCAGGGCAGAGCCATAGCCCTTTGGCCCATGATTAATGAGAGGAGCATGAGAATGCAATTTTATTCCACTCTCCATGTGTTTGTGTTTTCACCTTTGAATGCAGCGCACCTCAGATATACAATATTGGAGATAGCTGCTCATGAAATATTCAAGTTAAGCCCCAAAATACCCAGTGGCTTAAATACATGCGCTGTTTGTCTGTTTGACTCTTCACCAGAGGAGCACTTGGATTGTGACAGAGATCACTGATGTAGTTTGAAGGCATGGAGAGAGGAAATATGAATCCTGCTCACTGCTGACCAGTGAGAGTTTTCACTTACACTAATGTAAATGTCATCAGATCTTTCTGCCATGTTGTGTAACAATATACGGAGACCTAAACACACATGTGCATATGTGCTCATACATATGTATACACTACAAATTAAAAGTTGGGGCACACCTGGATATGCATTTCTCATAATGATAAAGATATTTAAATCCAAAGGCTTTAATGCAAATTAAAATGTACGTACGCAGTTAATGCCAAAATATACATTCATACATACATAAATTAATGTCAGGACTCGCACATTTATTAGGACTAATTTTGCAAAATTGCCCCCTCCCTCATTTTGCAGGTTAACTATGCAGAAATATGACCTGAAAAAATGTGCTTAATGGCCATTTTTAGTGAGAATGAAATAAATGAAGGGTGACATTTGACAGAACTCTTTGCTTTTTAAAAGTGATCAAATCTCAATGCAGAAAACCTGAAATAATAACTGAAAATTGAAAACTACATTCTATGATTTATTATTTAATTATTAATAATTACTTAATACATTTTTGTTGATCTCAAAATTGTAGAAATATTCAATTATCTAAAAATAAATAAGTAAATAAACATTTATATATGTACATATACATTACGTAAGTTACTTTGAGTAAAAAACAATGTGTATTAATATGCCATGTAACTTTCCAAAGTTAGTGTAAACATCTAAAGTATGCAGATATGGTAAGTGCATCTGATTAAATGACCAATTACTAGGCACAAGGTAGGTGAACCTTAAAAAAAAACAAACAAAAAACCTCAGTGTACACATACAGTAGCTCAGAGCCTCATACTTACATCCACATGCTGACATGTGCCCGCTCTCAGTTCATCCTCTACTGCCTGCTGAAGCTTAACTATAAGGGCCATCTCTTCATCCGCTCTGCTCCCTCTCCTCATGAGGAAGTGACAAAGCCAGTGTGTTAGCAGGGCACAGAGGAGGGTAACAGGGCCAGCTCTGCGTCTTTGCCATGTTTGATTAGTGCCGCAGCAGATGGAGGTGGCCCTGGCAGGAAATAACAGATAGTGGCAGCATCTCTCTTACTCTCTCTATTTTTCTCCCTCTTTCTCTCTTTCACTCTCTCTTTCTCTCTCACCTCCTCTTGTACCAAGCTCTGTCTCTGACACAACACACACCATTGCAGTCCTATGAATGCATATGCCAAAAGAGAGTGCTGTTACACATTTTCCTAGCTACAGATATGCTATCTTTCATGAAAGAAAAAAGGGCAGAAAGAGAGGAAAAACAAGCAAAGCGTAAATAGGAGCTATTTTGAGAGGTTCTGATTTCTGAGAGGGTTACTGCACTTTGTGCTGATGGGACTGGGCTGAAGACAGACAGAAAGAGAGAAAGTGTTGTCTTTTATTGCCTCTGTTGAAGCTGACAAATGCAGTTCACACCCCCAGACATCTATCAGTTACACAGTCGCATGCTGTGACTACTGTCTGTGGGCTGCCTGGACAATGGCCTTAATATGATCTTGCACACTGAAATCAGTTGTGAGGTAAATGCTTACTATATTAATATCATTTGTATTTATTTCAATATTAGTGTTTTTGAAGGAAACAAAATACATACTGTCTAGGCAAATAGCTTTTTCAGTATGATTTTCTCAGGTACCTAAATCTTTTTCCTTTTACAGAGTACAGTAGATTAGGAAATTAAGCCATTAACAATGCCCAGACTGAAAGCAGCATAGGGTCACCGACTTGGTTATATGGTGCACAAGGGGTTAAATGGTTTAAGTTAACAAAGTTAAACTAGTCATATCCAGGAAACTAGTATTAGCAACTCACTGGTTTGCAAACTAATCATGAATTAGGAACCCCCAGTGTGTCCAGCGATTTAAGTTGTCGTATCTCTGGCTTCTAACTTGCTTCTTTTAGCATAAGGCTGTCTGCCATCTAGCTAACTTCCCCCTTAATGAACCCATTACACAAGCAAACACCCAAGCCTCCTAACCCCTCCACCATACCAACAGCTTCTAACATTCCTGCCAGTACTTTTATGACCTTGTAAAGTGGGGCTACATATTTGTTCTGTTGCTCTGGACCCTAGGAGTGGGTGGAGTTGTGTGTGCAGATGAAACAATAGCTGAGATAAGACATGATCCTATGAGGGTAGTAAGACTTCCCCCATGAGTGCAGACATGTAGAAGCAGAAATGACTACGGTTTCAGGAAAGCAGGTCATTCAGATCCAGAGATTGTCATTCTCGTCTAATAAAAGTAAGCAGTGCTGCTCTGTGATGCATTAACACGTAGAAGGATTTGTAGATCAAACATGTTGCACTTTCTCTCATAACAGCCCTGAGTGAGTCCAGAGCAGAACATTTCTCAGGAACCGAACTGACTGCATTTAACCAAGTGATGTTATTGGTGCTATAAATAACTGTCTGTCCACCTCTCTAATGTGTTTGTTTGCCAAAAGATATGTAGATTATCTAAAGCTGTTTATCCTAGACATGTATTAAGTGTGGTCTCAAACAGAACTGCAGTTTCAGTGATGTTTACATACCTAGAATCAGTTTTTGTCTGCATTTACACTATATCTGGTTTTCAATAACTAGCTTATAACTTTTAAAAGCATTTCTAGTGATTTTATTTATATATGACTTTTTTTTGTATTGAATAAGTAAAAATGGTGGTATAAATCAAAAGATTGGGTAGAATGAGATGGAAATGAACCAAGGGATGCATCTGTCGTGGTGAAACTTCATCCAATTAAAATTTTACAGCAAATTTGATGAGTTCTGCGTTTCAAGGTCATTAAACTCACCACATTCTGAAACAAACCATTTATTTATTTATGACGTGAAAACTCCTGACAATTGGCTCATCATCCCATCGATAGTTGCTTGATTAGAATATTCCTGTATCTGAAGTGAAGCTGCTGTCATTTGTGGTAATGATGGCACATTTTAATTACTACCAAGAGTTGGAGTTTGTCAAAGATGCCATAGGTGCTTCACTCTTCCACACCCTGTCCCTTCTGAATGATCCTCACAGTCACATGCACCAGCCGCTTACATTTCCTGCATCTTCTGACTTAACATATGACTCTATGTTTGTGAAGGACTCACCATATTGTTGCACACAGATGGCCTCCTAATGAAGTGTTGGAGAATAGAGCTTAGTTTCGCTGTAATTCGGAGACTGAGGCAGAGGGAATGGTTGTTTATTAAATCACTGTTAATCAGAATTTGGATTGGCCTTACCTGCATGCCAGAGGGCTGCTGGAAGATGGCAGAATGAGTCACAAAACCCTCTCTCCTTGACGCACTCCATTTATTAGGAGGAAGTCAAACCAATTCTGGGTCCAGGTAGCAAGGAATATGCTTTTAAGTACGTATTTGCATTTAAAGTTAACTTTGGTAAAATGTCCTGAAATGTAAGGAAAGTAAGCATACTTTGTTTGAATAATTATTACGTGACACAAAATTACACTAATTAGATTGACTTTTCTGCGCTCATAGAATTTCACCTGACGCATTCACCGTTAAGATGTCTAGCCATTACTGCATAATGGCTGCTGAAAATATAAGCTGTTTTGGATGTTTTCATAGTAGCAAAATGTTTCTTACCCAGTCACCTTGGAATGACTTCAAACAACTCTATTGAAAGCTGATTGCTGAATTTTTTCTTCATGTTTCAACTGATGAGTTATATAGAGCATTAGAGCATAGGGTTTTGAACATCGGCAGGCTAAAAGAAAAAAAAATTAACTCCTGCCTTTGCATCTCAACAGCAATTTTCCTTGGATCTTTCCGGCTGCGTTATGAAGAGATTCGAGACATCGTGCTGGAGGTGGATGAGGAGAGACTGAGCGAAGCGTTAATCCAGGTATGTACGTATGCACATTTATGCGTGCATATATGTGTACGTTGCATGCAAAAAAAATGTACAAGTGAAAATAATTTGACATATTCTCCAGAGAGAACACATTTCAATATGGCAGTTTCTGTTTATTTGCCTAGTGCAACATGTTGGGGAAAAATATATGTAAAATGTGCCATATCTTTTGTGTAGGTGACATTGTATGTTAAATGCAGTCACTGTGCATTAATTATAACTGTATGGAAACTGTGTTCTCTGATGTGTACTTGTTTTCAGATAGAAAATCAACAAAAATACAAATCGACCCAGGATGCCCATATTTTACTTACAACTGTATGTACGTGTGCGCCTGTTTGTGTTTCTACGATTCTGTCTTATTTGCATAAATATTGCGGAAATATTCATTACATGTATATCATCTGGAGAGCTTCATTTGATGCCAATGCTTTGATTTGATGCTTTTTTTCTTGCCAGACTTTGCCTCTTTTGTACTAGTCACTTTGGCTTCATTCACTCAGACCAGCAGAGGCTCCATTCACTCACTAATAATAGATGCTGTGGGACAGGACTTGGCAAAGTCTAGCAGCACCACCCTCCCTTCTACTGCTCTTTGTCTTACAGGCAAGATTGATGAGCCTCCTGGAAGCTCTTAACACTGACTCCCTCTATGTGGTTTTTGTTCATCTTAAATGTGGTAATTGCAAATGGCATGCGTCTCCTGAGGTAAAGATGCCGCTCCTGTCTATGAAAGGGTTGATCTCATTTACATCAGACCACCCTTTCCTTTATGAGTCCGCCCCTTCTAACCCTCAGCCTCTGGTGGCTCTTTCACGGCTGTGAGTAAGGCTTTGAGTGAGAGAAGGCCATTTCTTCTCCCAGTTAACAGGCTAGTGTCCGCATGAAAGACTATCCACTAGGGGGTATGCTGTTTATGCCCAGAGCTGTGTCGGTCATTGCTTATGATTGGACACACCTTTTAAGTATCTTATTAGTCTCTTATTAGTCCCACAACTAGGAAATTTGACCTCTGCATTGAACCCATCCATGCAGTAGACATCACATGCACACCAGGGGGCAGTGAGCACACTTGCCTGGAGTGGTGGGCAGCCCTATCCGCAGCATCCAGGGAGCAGTTGGGGGTTAGGTGCCTTGCTCAAGGACACCTTCTGGTCAGAGGGCCGATTCCCTAACCTCTTGGGCTGGAGGTTGCTAGTGATTCTGGATCCCATCTCTTAAACTGTGCATATGCTTAATCAAGAATTTTGGAGATTTTTTGAGAATTTGGAGAATTTTCCAACCTTAATGCTGGTCTTTTCAAAAGTGACTCGTTTTAATCTTTTGCATTCATCTCTGTGCAGAATAAAATGTAACAGGTCCCCAGAATACGTAAATTGTAAGACATACAGTAATATATGAAGATCCTTTATCAGTATCCTTTACAATATAAAATATATGCAGCATAAAGAATTTTACTGAATTTTTAAACATTTTGAAAAAGGTTCACAGAAAGTCATGAAAATGGCAAATACGTTGTGCAGATCTGCTTTGCATGTATTTGATGCGACAGTCAAATGGTTATCTTGTATGTGAAAGGCAAGTCATATTCTAACATTTTTTTAATGAATGACACCAGTCACATTCAGTAAATTCAATCCCAGAGTTACCTTACTCCTGAGGCTTTGAGTACGTGGCCAAATGATATTGTCACCGGCAACATGCAGTGAGGTACTCTGTTTCCAAAAGTATTTGCTCGTCTGCCTTCGCACACATATGAACTTGAGTGACATCCCATTGTTACTTAATCTGTAGGGTTTAATATTATGCCTTTGCAGCTATAACAGCTTTAACTCTTCTGGGAAGGCTTTCTGCATGGTTTAGGAGTGTGTTTATGGGAATTTTTGACCATTCTTCCAGAAGTGCATGTGTGAGGTCAGACAATGATGTTGGACGAGAAGGCCTAGCTCGCAGTCTCTGCTCTAATTCATCCCGCATGTGTTTTGTTGAGTTGAGGTCAGGACCTGCCTGCACAGGCAGGTCAGTCAAGTTCTTCCACACCAAGCTCGCTCATCCATGTCTTTATGGACCTTGCTTTGTGCACTGGTGCGCAGTCATGTTGGAACAGGAAGAGGCCGTCCCTAAAATGTTCCCACAAAGCATGAAATTGTCCAAAATCTGTTGGGCTGCTGAAGCGTTAAGAGTTCCTTTCACTGGAACTAAGGGGCTGAGCTCAATTCCTGAAAAACAACCCCAAACCATAATCCCCCCTCCACCAAACTTTACACTTGGCACAATGCAGACAGACAAGAACCATTCTCCTGGCACAGAAGCATGATTGGTCACTCCAGAGAATACGTCTACACTGCTCTAGAGTCCAGTGGCAGTGCTTCACACCACTGCATTCGACGCTTTGCATTGCACTTGGTGATGTTCGACCATTGAAACCCATTCCATGAAGCTCTCTACGCTGTTCTTGAGCTAATCTGAAGGCCACATGATGTTTGGATTGACTATGCAGAAAGTTGGTGACCTCTGCGCACTATGCGCCTCAGCATCTGCTGACCTTGTCATTTTACGTGGCGAACCACTTCGTGACTGAGTTGCTGTCGTTCCTAATCACTTCCATTTTGCTATAATACCACAGACAGTTAACTGTGGAATATTTAGCAGAGAGGAAGTTCCATGACTGGACTTACTGCACAGGTGGTTTTCCATCTTGGTACCATGCTGGAATTCACAGAGCTCCTGAGAGCGACCCATTCTTTCACAAATGTTTGTAGAGACAGTCTGCAGGCCTAGGTGCTTGATTTTATACACCTGTGGCCATGGAAGTGATTGAAACACCTGGATTCAATTATTTGGATAATAATTCGATTCAGGTGACTGAATATTTTTGCCAGTAGTATATGTACAGCCTTTGTGCAGATTGGTGGTGTTGTCAAATGATAACAGAAAAATGTAGAAATGGTAAAAACTGAATTTAAAAATTGTTCCAAGAAAAGGCAGTAAAGACTATTTAAATGTCTCACAGGGCCCCATAGAGCTGTTTTTGGCAGTTCAGATAAGCTTTATTTGGCCATAAGTGTGGGCTAGGTGCTGGGAATGCATGTCTGCTAGCTGTGTAGATGAGTGCGCAAGTTAAAATGATGACCTTTTCCTACACCAAACCTTGCTTTACAGGAGAAATTAATCCATCAACACTCTCTCTCTCTCTCTCTCTCTCTCTCTCTCTCTCTCTCTCTCTCTCTCTCTCTCTCTCTCTCTCTCTCTCTCTCTCTCTCTCTCTCTCTCTCACACACACACACACACACACACACACACACACACACACACACACACACACACACACACACACACACACAGTTCAGTTCAGTTCAACAGTGCTTTATTGGCATGAATATAATAACATACACTACTGCCAAAGATTGAACACTAGAAATTAGTAGATTTAGAACACTAGAAAAAAGTTATTTACAGTCATATTAGTAATCAAGGAAAAGGAAAATAAAAGCGTCAAGATTTCAAATTTCTGAATACACAATAACCAGGAATAATCAAAATCATTTTTTGGGTTGTCCTTACTGATTATCACTCAGGTTGTGACAGGCTGTCATGTCATCTCCCTGCATGTGTGATCAGCTCACTCTTCTCTCCTAATATGTTCAGCAGTTTCTCAGAGTTACTGCAGAGCTGAAACTCAGGACAGACACTGTTCCATGTCTTATAAAACTCATTTTTAAAGCAGTCATATTTAGAGCATTCTGTCCGGATGTGCAACTTCGTCTCCATCACTGAGAACTCACAGTGAGAGCACAGTCTGGCCTCTCTAGGTAACCAGCTCTGTCTGCGCTGGCCAATTTCAATGACCAGACTGTGCTCATAGTCAACACTTTCCTCAGTTTTCTTTCTTTAATTCTTGTCAGGTATGTTGCTAATGTGTAATGTCAATTTAGGGTCAAATAGCACTGAAGTTTGTGGTGGTGTTGTGTCGTTTCAGTCCGGTGGGTGATGCAATTGTGTTTTTGGTTGGGTCTGATTTTCTGACTGAGCATGTGGTCAGGCATATTGGTTTTGGTGATATCATTGGGTTTTAGGTTACTGAGGCTCAGGACAAGCTACTTCAGGGAACTCCTGTCGATGTTAAGCACCTGACTGGCCAGTGCTTTATAGTGGAGTGACTGGGGGGGGGTCACTGGATTTTATGTGTTTCCAGAAGTTTAGAACTCTCTTCTGAATATTTAATAGAAGTGGATATTGTCTAATTCAGCCCTGAACACATTATTCTGTGTTTTTCTCTGCACATGTAAGATATTTTTGTAGAATTCTGTGCGCAGGGCTTCAATTGGATGTTTGTCCCAGTTTGTACAATTGTTTTGTGTCAGGGTTCCACATACCTCACTGCCATTTGGTGCAATTGGTTTGATAATTGATTTAAATATTTTAAGCCAAATTGTGATTGGTATTTAAATTTTGATTTATTTGAATGAAAAAGCTCTCCTCACCTTTTCTCTTCATAGCCAAGTCAGAACTTCCTTTGAAACAGATTGCTATGCCCAAATAATGTATAGTGTATGTTCTCTCTCTCTCTCTCTCTGTGTCTCTCTCTCACACTCTCTCACACAATTATGATCTCACAAAGATCATAATTACTTTTGCCTTTATCCTAGGGTTGCACAGCTTTACCTAATGGCGAAGGTATTTACAGTATATTACAGTGTGCCATAATGATGCGGGGACAAACATGTATTAACCACCAGCTGTGAGTAGCTGAGCTGTTGCCTCGCCTCATATAATTTTCGCCATTTCATTAATCATTTGGACTGGCCTGCTTTTCTGGCTTCATCCAATCACCATATATCTATGAACACATACTGTATATTGTGAAATTTGTTGTTCACTGGTTAAAATGACTGGGTGATGTCCTTTTTATGATCACATGAAAATACAAGCTGGATATTTTATAGTGATAGGCAGATGCTAGCAGTATGTGCTTGGAAAACCAGCAGATGAGCATACTCTCTTTGCTTCACAGCATGACTACAGAGCCTCTTGGATATTGTTTCTCTATTCAACAAAGAGGAGTGGGGGATGAGTGTGAATGACCCTGTGGAAGCAGACGAGAGAATGAGAAGGAACTCTAGTTCAAAAGGGCACTTATAGTACTGGTTTACATGAGAAAAAATAGAAAGATGAATGGGAAGATTGAAGAACAGGAGCTGATCATAATGTAGATAAAACCTTATTTAGCAATGCCACCTTGCTGCCTGGATGACATGCCTAATGTGCTGAATTTGTCAGTGAACACTGTTTGTGTCAGACTCAATGTGCTCGTCCAATGAGTCACCCATTTTAAACGTGTATTGGCCTTGATTGGCTCCCCTTACTCTGTATTAAGGTCCATCACTGTGATGTACAGATATATGAATTACAGCAGACCTGCCAGTGCTCTACATTCATACTCCTATCCTGCTACTCTTTGGAGGGATTGAGGTAAAATAAATACAAATCCTATTTCCAGAAAAAGGAATAAAAACAAGAATCTGTAATCTGTGATTTTCAGTGTTTTCCCTGACCAACATAATTATATTTTATAAATATAAACACATTTTGTCTGCACACTCAAAAAGGTTGGCATGTTTACCACTGTGTACGATCACCTTTCCTTTTAATTAAACTTTGCAATCATTTGGGAACTGAGAATACTAACTATTGCAGTTGAAAGTTGAATTGTTGCCCATTCTTGCATGATACAAGACTTCAGCTGCTCAACAGTCAATGGTTATTGTTGTCTGATTCTATGCTTTGTGATGTGCCATACATTTTCAATAGGATACAGATCAGAACTTCTGGCAGGCCAGTAAAGAATCACATGCACTAAAAATCTACAAAGCCACAGTGTTGTAGCACGTGCAGAATGAGGCTTGACCTTGTCTTGCTAAAATAGCAATGGACTTCATTTATGGCAGGATTTGTCTTGCTAAAATGCGTCAATAGTACTTTCACACATATAAAAGTCACCTATGCTGTGGGCACTAAACGTACAGGTACAGGTTGCCATGACGGATGTTGGCATGGCACTTTTCACTGATGAAAATCTGCGTGGTCTTTTTTGTCTTTGGCATGAAGAACTCGGCGTCCATTTTTCCCAAAAACAAGCTGAAACATGGACTCATCTGACCACAGCACACATTTTCACTCTCTTTCGGGCCATCTGGGATGAGCTCAGGCCCAGAGAACTTGGCGGGTAAAGTTTCCAGTTTCATTTCTTGATGTAGCAGTGGACTGTGTTAGAGGACAACATTTTTTAAGTACTCCTGGTACATCTGAGGGCTCAAAGGGCATGGACATTCAACAGTGGTTTCTGCTCTTGCATGAACTGAGATTTCTCTGGATTCGCTGAATCTTTTCACAGTGTTGTGCAAGGTAGATAGTGACCTAAATTATTTGAAACCTTGTATTCAGAAAAGCTCTTTTGAACTGTTTGACAATTCTCTCATGACATTTGAGTCACAATCTGTCTTTCTTTGCATAGACTGAGCCTTTGGTGAATACTCCTTTTATACTCAATCATCATGTCCTTACCTGTTGCCAGTTTTAATTGTGGAATATTTCAAAACAGTCAAACTTAAACATTTTATAAACTTTTCACTCTTATTTTGCCTGTTTCCCAGCATTTTTTGAGTATGTTGCAAATTTGTTTATATTCACAAATTACTATCAACCAAAGCTAGTGATTTATTGTACTTTTTGTCAGTTAAATAAACATCAAAGAGACTGACAAGTCAAGATTTATTGAATTTTATGTAATGTCCAAACTTTTATGGAAATAAATATTCCTCCTTGCTTGGCTGCTGTGACGTATGGAGATTTTTTTCTTTGTTTGTTTCATCACATATGCACAGAACCAACAGCCTCCCAGTGACAAAAGCTCCTAGAAGCAATCAGGAAAGAAAAAAAAAAGAATATGCGTAATAGGCATACATCAGTGGTCTAAACAAGATGGTATATTGAATGGGAATGTGTCAACAAGAGAGGCAAAGGTCTCCTTGAAAAGGGCAGATGGACAGACAATGCCATTGGACTCTGTTGTTGACACAAGATCTGGCCAGAAGGGAGAGAGGTTGCATGTACAATGAAGCCACTGCAGCCTGGTGCCTGTTTTAAACATGCCTGCATCAGGGGGCCTACTGGAAAGATGGCAGCTGAAGGTATATTTTAATGGGTTGGTGTCAGCTATATTAAGTCGGTTCCAATTTCAGTCTTTTGTTAAGGCTGTTTTACCTTGCTGTTTTTCTGATCTAAAGCAGCCTTTGTTTTTTTGCCAGTCAGAGCTTCTGGTACTGTGGCCAAACAATTCTGTCTTTAACTGTCCATAGTACATTGTTCAAGAAGTCCTGATCCTTGCCTAAATATTGAGTAGCAAGCTTTAGTCTTGCCCAGATATTTTTTTTATACAGCTAATGGTTCCTGTGCGTGCACCAGCCATGTAGGTCAAATTTGTGCTGTCTTGTTTTATGGTAGATGCATTCACTTTGACATCCACAGTGACAGATCCTTTAATGAAATTATGGGGTTTTTAAAGACTTGTTTTAGAATTTTATGGTCTGCTCTTGGGTTAAATTTGCTGGAGCGGCCTGACTTAGACACGTTGGCAGTGGTTTCAAATCTTCTGTGCTTAAAATTGCTTGTTTTACTATGGTTAAGCTTGTCACCTTTAAACTAGTTGCACATAAAATGAGTGCAGCTATGACACACGTAGTGGTGAGAGAAGTAGTAGCATTCAAAGCTAAGAAAATGAGTACTTTGCACATTAGAGGTACATATGCATAAATAAAAGCAATCTATGCAAGACACTGAAGTTGTTTTAAACAAGTCAAGTGTCAAATTATGCACATATGAAATATATAAAGTAATTCTGTATTTTACAATTAAAGTAGCATTTGAAAATAATTCTGTGTACTATGCAGCTCAGTTCTCAGATCCACATTGCATATACCATTAACAGAGTTCCTAGGTGGAAAAGAAACAAAAGAAAGTGAAAACAAGATATTTGCTGAAGCCATAGCCTTCGTATATTGCACATATCCCACAGATAACAGGACAGCACGAAACTACTACTCTACTACTACTCAGGAAAGATAAATAAATAATTAAAAACAAGTTCTGTACTACTATGTAGTACTTTACTAGTTATTACCACAGTGACATGAGTATTGTTGTGTGCAAGTTGCAGGTTATTTATTTATTTTACTCTAGAAAATTACATGTTGCATGAGCAACCTCTGCACACTGTTTTTATGGGTGGTTGCTTTCTTTTGTTTCAGAGAGACGATTTTGCATCCTCTCGTTGTATATTACACAGCTCATATACTGCCCCGGAGGAAATCTGTCTTTGGAATTCTAATAAGCTTCGCACCCACATCATATGGAAGCTGGATGCAACCTTTCTGGTCTTGTTTCTAACACAATCAAGAGTGAGGCATACACTGCCCTCTAATAGCCTCTATATGAAAATGACCCACTGCACATCTCATCAAAGCTCTCATTATACGAGGACTAATCCCAGCTCAGATCACGTAATGCGCAGGGCCAGAGACCCACTGCTCAGAGAAAATAGCACTGGAGCTTTGATAGCGAGCACAGCCTTAAATTATCCCTCCTCTTTGCTAAATTCATGAAAGGTATTTGCATGCTGTATTGCAACACTATTTGCCAATTTGTTAAATGCCAAATTCATGACGCTGGCAGATAAAGCAATTTTAATTACTCTTAAAGCCTAAGCGTTAATTAGGATCATGGTAGTCTTTGTAACAGTTTAACTCCTAATTTGTGCACCTGTTTTACAGCAAACATGGAAAATAATGTGTAGATGCATAAATCCTGAAGCTTAATTTGACAATGAGAAATGCACCAGCTGCTTGCTAGGTGAAAATGTCAGTGGCTGTCCCATAAATAGCTTAGTAGATTATCGCACAATTGCTAAATATGGATGGAAAGATGTTGGTCAGATTTAAATGTTGCAGTTATTTGATAACTTGTAATAGAGCTTGAAAAGCTCGCCTTTAGCAGATGGTATGGCAAGATGTTGCTAAACGTTTATAATTTCTCTTCAAGATTTCCTATAAACTAGGATGATTTTATCTTCATGGTGTGATAGACTGCTATTAAGCAGTCAGTTTTTTGCAGTCTACAGCCCAAGTCTACTATCTTCCCTCAGCAGTTCAAGGCTTGCTGTCTCTTCACAGCTGTGCTGTGTGGGGACATCACTGGGACAGCTTTGAAAGCTGACCCTCTTTCTATTTCTCTCACTGTCTTTCTCTCATCCTCTCCCCTGTACATTTTCACTGATGCACATGCACATACACACAAGACACACTGGCTGATTCTGCTCTTGGGGTATGTTTTACTCAGTGTAAGAAGTGAAGTTTTAATGGTTTAATTCTGTCTGTGTATTTAATGTTACTCTGTTCCTCTTCAAAAGGAAAAACTAATGACTACATGACTTTGCAGTTATTTATTTGTCATTAGTATGCTGTGCACATAAAGTTGAAAGGAAATGTCAGAGAAGAAAGGAACAGATCAGTAATCTTTTACATTTAGCCATAAGTTTAAAGAAATGAATACATATACATAATACATGTTTAGCGTAAGTAGAGTAAATATATGGCTTTGTGAAGTGGCTAGGTCATTTCCAACTGAAAAGTAGAAAGTTGTAAAATGCAGCAGTGTTAGAGTTAATTCGGTTTATTCAGTGGATACAAATTCAGGTCAGTGGACTTGTACTGCTCCCTGTGGCCCTGGTCACATTACCTGAACACAGCTCTTCCAGCTCTATCTGCCCTTTGGGGTTTCAATCAGCATAGCCGCTGCATATCAACCAAGGTCTTGTCTGTTTACTCCTTGCACTATCTATAACTTTTCCGTCTACATCTTTTTTCTTCTCTACTCCACTTCACTCTTCTCCTTTCTACTACACTTGTCTTTAACACCTCTCTTTTTCATTCTTCATTTGTAACAGAGACATTGTTCATGCAGTTGATCGCATTTAAGTATATTCTGCCTGTACGAGTAATCATACTTTATAAATATAATACATCATGTAGTTTGATGTAGTAGAGTTTTAGTGTCAGACACTGAGATGGCCTCTCATTATTTCAGCTTTCATTTTTTTTCTCATTATTTCCATTGAAGTATATACAGGCTACATGAAAAACTGCACTTCCTAAATGTGGTTATATTATGTCACATTTTAGTGTGATTTCTCTGTTTTTTGTTTTTTTTGTTTTGATTTGTTTGTTAGACTTTACACAGATTTTTTTCATTTCAATAAAGAATGACTATGTGTATGGTATGACATTTTCAGTGGCAATTAGGAGAGGACACAGGCTAAAATAAATGTCCTTCACAGGGCAGCAGTGCTGGAGGCAACTATTAGTCACAATTACAGAGCACAAGCAGCCTTTTATATTCCCTGACATGTTTGATTCACACAACGTACCATAAATAAACTATAGGAAATCAGCTCTTCACAGATTTATTTATACATATTGGCATAAGGGTGAAATAGAGACAGCCTCTTTCTGAGCTTAAACCCACAGCAGCACTTCCAGCTTCATTCTAAGCCACAGACTTTACGGTGTTTGCAACAGATGTTTCTCCCTAGAGTCTCAGTGCCATCGGCTGCTGTGTCACTTTATTTGCTGGACCACCAAATGTTGGCTCTGGAACATCTAATGGCTGTGTAATTGTGTGTGTTGATGTGTGTCTGGAAGCTGGTTTTTTTTGTGTTGAACTTTCCACAAGAGTGTGGAAAAAAAAAGAGAATATTTTGGAGTAAGTCTCCATGCCACATTATTATTCTCCAGCACTAAGCTCTCGTTGTTATGAATTATGCTATTCATTCTTTAGGATTTATCCCCACTTACTGCACTACTGTGAAATAGGAAATAATAAATTAAAATAATATGGACGCCTGTGCAATTTTGAGTTTTAAGAAGAGCTCAGTACCTCCATTCCCTCTCATTTTACCACTTCATGTATTTTTGATTCTTAAGCTGATAATAATGAAGTATGTATTTCTTGGTCTCTATTGCCTACACAAAAAGAGTGCCTTATGAATCCCTATTCTGAGACTACTGTAAGCATAATTGATTTTCTCTCGCTTCTACTTCGCCAAGGCATGAAAATTTGCCCAATGTGAATGTGTATTCTCTGTAACAGTTTTAGTCTGTGGTTCAGTGGAGTTTGCTGTGACTTTATTGCACCCTTAATTGCTGCGTAATGATGTCTGTGAATGTTGTGAGTTGTACAGTCTCTGTTTTCCATTGAATGTGGTGCAGTCCCAGGCAATAACACATGTAACAAAGACAAACTGCCCTTCACAGATAAACCTCTGTACCATAAACCATAACAAAAAAATATGCTTCCACACTGTTAAATGCAGCATTGTATTATTAAGACTTTGCTAGGCTGATGTAACGTATTGTACTTGGCTGAAAGTGATGTAGTATTCTCTCAGTTACACATCCTGAGACACACTATGCATTGGGCCCGTCAGCCCTCCCTCTTGCTCTTTGCCACAGCAACGGCCTTCTCTCCATGCTCGTGATTGGCTGGGCCGATGAGGGCTTTTGTCTTTGCCCTTGCTTGTTATTATTGTTTATCTTGTTTGTCAATCACTCGGCTTGCCTGCCATATCCGGCACTGGCCTTCATACATATTCATGAAGCCTCATTACCTGGCTTGCTGGATGGCTGTGGGGCCTGGCAGCAGTGCCAGCCTTTGTTCCTGGGACTAACAACAGGTGACTGGAGCAGCCCGGCGTATTGTTGCCCATCATTTGCATGGTGTAAAGTGCACATGTGGGACAGGACGATAAGTATGGAAGTGCACGGGGCCTCCAGATTACTACTTAAGCAGAGGAGGTTGCTTGCCCCCTTGAGCTTAATTGAGGCTTGAGTCTGGCACTGTGCTCATAGCCTCTTCTGCATCAAATGCTAATTCGACAGGCCAACGTGAAACACAGTTGGTGCAGGTGGGTAAAAAGCACAATAGCAGGCACATTAACCATAAACAACACAGAGGTGGGCACCACATTGTTTACATTTTAAATGAGCCTCTAAAAAGAATGTCCCAAGCCCTAGGTACAATACACGTGTACACACCTGTGCGCGCGCACACACACACACACACACACACACACACTCACAAACATCTACACAGTGCACTTGTGAATTGAGAAAGGGCCTGCAGCTTGTTGTCAGTAGTGAGCTGTGAGAGATGCTTACTATGGATTCAGTTCTCACTTGGGCTGCCAGTCAGATTTTAAAGTACATTTTATTGAACACATTCAGAGAACCTCACTCAGCTTTGTGTTTCTTATGCTGAATGAAATTAGAGATTGATGTCTTCTGGTGACATACAATACTGGGCAAAAGCCAGAGACAATTTATTTAATTTACATTCACAATGACAATAATATAGTTATTATTTTTTAATTATTTTTTTATTATTATAAAGTTATTTATTTTTCATAAAATATTTCTGAGGAGATTACAGTGAAGATACACTAATATATGTTAAATGTAAATAAACAAAAAACAAACAAAAAAAAGTGGCTTTCCAAAACTGGAAAAATTAAAAGATATAGAGAAAATGCAACTCCTAAAAACAGTGCAAGACCTAGTAGACCACCCAAACTGTGACATTCAGATTCAATATTTCAACAGTAACAGTATATCTAGCCCCACTCTTGCTTCAGAACTGAAAAATTACAGGAGTTGTTATGTGAATTTTCTCAGGATGGACAAAAGACAAAAAAGAAGAACATTCTCAATTCAAAGAAGCTTCTAAAACTTTCGATGTGGTGGACAGATTTCCAAGACGATTTCATAAAAAAACTGAAAGACGTCTTTGGAAAGAATGGAATCTGTAATCAATCAATCAATCAATCAATCAATCAATCAATCAATCAATCAATCAACCTTTATTTAGTCTCTGAGAACATTGAGTGTGCCCCTCGTTTACAATGTTGCCGAGTAAGTACAGAATAAGGGATTGATAATGTGTAAGAACATATCAAATGATAAAAGTAAATTTAATAAATGAAGTAAGTATAAAAAGGGAAACATTAATAATAATAATACACAAAAATATAATAAAACATATAAAACAGAAATTGAAACATACATAAGATGTAAAGGTTAATAAAATCAGCTCAAAGTAAAACAAGACGATAAAAAAATGCTGATATACAAATGTATTAAAATGAGAAATATTGATAAAACAATAATAATTAAAATAATAAGAATACTGAATTATAATGGATAAAATAAATAAATAATAAAATAATACATAATAAATTAATGGAACTAATATAATGGTAAAAAATAAGGTAAAACAGTGGCAGGCAGAGTGGAGGTGGTTAGAGAGTAGAAGTTTAAAATGACCAGGTGACACCAGCAGTATTAAGTTCCAGCTCGCTGGTGCACTGCAACTAAAAACAGATTTTCCCAGTTCAGTAAAAACCCTTGATACCTGGCATGTGATCAAGCTGCTGGATTGAGTCTGATAAATACCATCATTTACAGATATCATTGCAGTAATATATTCTTGCAAATGGCCAGAGAGAGTTTTATAAATTAAAATAAACCGGTGTGTTTCCCGTCGTGTAGCTAGTGAGGGCCAACCAACTTTCTCATACAGTCTGCAGTGATGAGTGTTATAAGGGTCTCCAGTGAGGAACCTCAGTACAGAGTGATAGTGATAGAGTCCAGTGGTTTGAGGGAACTGGCAGATGTGTGTTTGTAAATTACATCGTCGTAGTCCATGACAGATAGTAAAGCTGCCTCAACAATTCTTTTTCTAATATACACGGGGAAACAGGATTTATTTCTATATAGATAACCAAGCTTCTCTCTACATTTGCTAACCAATTTATTAATGTAGAGTTTAAAAGTGAGTTTATCATCCAGTCATATGCCAAGGAATTTATACTCTGTGACTCAATGTTGGATCCCGTCAGGGTTGTGATATTTACAGAATTAAAATCTGTATTAGTTCATCTGGAAAATAGCATGAACTTAGTTTTCTTAGCATTTAAAACCAGTTTGTATTTACACAAAGCAGCTGTAGAGGTGTAATACTGTAGAGCATTGAATAGTCAGCTGAATAGTATAAAACCGTGTCATCTGCATACAGGTGTACTTTGCAGTCTGAGGCAGAGGCAGCAAGTTCATTAACATATATATTGAATAAAACTGGGCCCAAAATTAAACCTTGTGGTACTCTTTTGGATACACTCAAGAAATCTGACTTGTAATTACTCAGTGCTACGCATTGTTGTCTATCTGAAAGGTAATTTTGGGTCCATTTTAGTGCATTTGTATCAAAGCCAATCTCAAGTCCCTTAGAAGAAGAGTGTGATCAACTGTATCAAACACTATTGATAAATCAATAAAAATGGCAGCACAATGCCTCTTCCTGTCTATGACCATGTATAGATCATTTAAAACCAGTGTGGTAGCAGAAATGGTGCTGTGTCTTTCTCTAAAGCCAGATTGATAGTTAAACAGGACAGAATTTTTGTGTAGAAATGATTTAAGTTGACTATTTATTAAAAGTTCTAATATTTTAGCTAAACAGGACAATTTTGAGCTTGGCCTAATGTTATTTGCTGCCTCATCTCCTTTATGCAGGAGAGTTACATGAGCTATTTTCCAGATCCTGGGAATTCTGCATGATAAACGAGAGAGATTAAAAATATATGTTATGTATATTAAATAACTGGGGCTGCTAAACACAGGCAGTAAGGGTCCAGCCCATCTTCACCTGTAGTTTTACGTGGATTAATAGTAGTAAGAAATTTAGCTACTTTGATTGGAGTGTGAAGAAACCTTGGCTCTGTGTAGCAGTAGAGTTGTTGTCAGTTTTATCTGACTGCAGATTCGAGTCTGTATTTTCAAAAATGTGCCCAGCTGCAGCAAAATACTACAGATTTCCTTCTGATCACATATCAGCGGATCATCAACTATAATGTTGGTGGAAGGATAGAGGAATTGTTTTAAAAAGATTTTACAGTTTTCCAAAAGATCTGAGTGTTTGTAGAGCTGGTAATCAGGCTGAGATAATAATCTGATTTGACTTTCTAAATGCAGAGGTACACCTGTTTCTCAATTGTCTGAACATGAGCCAGTAGACCAAGCTTTATTTCTGGCTTTAAACAATGAGGAAGCTTCACTAGAGAACCAAGGGACGGTCTCTTATTCTTTGCTTTTTGTAGGGGGCATGTGTATTTACCACTGTTAGAAATTATTTGCTAAAGTGGTTTAGTGGCAAGTCAACATCTGGAATTTCTAGTGTAAGGTGGATTTCACTCATTGCTAAGTCAGATAGAAAAGCTTTTTCACTAAAATGTTTAAAATTTCTTCTAACCACCATCCAAGAGCCTGTTTTGTTCTTGTAACTGTTTCTAATGCATCCAGTGGGGCAGTGGTCACTAATACCAAGGTCAAAGACTGCTGAGGCAACAATTCTGTCCATTTTGTTGCACAGAATTAAGTCTAGCAGGGTAGATTTGGTGGGATCCTTCGGATTTGGGCGTATTGATTCCATGACCAATTGTGTGAGGGTAAGATTTCCACATATTTCCTTTAAGTAATCAGATGCATTAGAGAGCCAGTTAAGATTAAAATCCCAGAGGACCAGCATTTCAGCAGCGATATATTGTGATAAAAGAGTGGCTATTTCATCAAGAGCAGAAGATAATAAATCCAAAGGTGGACTGTTAAATAGTAAAAACTGTAATATTATATTTGGTTGTTAAGGCTTCTGTATAATTTCTCTGTCAAATGCTGAAAATGAATAACTTGTGCTTAATAGCCATTTTGACTAAACATTAAGATTGGTGGGCTGGGGGGGCTGCAGATAGGGTAGCAATCACACTGGGGCCCACAGGAACCAGTCACTGATGATCATTATTGAGCCCATGCTTTGTATACCACAATTATCCACCATTGACACATAGAAAGATATAATTTTAGCTTCCATCAACTTGAGTCATATTTGTATGGGTGGAGAGGAGAGTACTTTTTGTGCACTGGGGCCCATACAATTCTATTTAAACCACTGCTGTCTTCCTCACATCTCTTTCTTCAGCAGATGGACATGTAGTACTGACTCAGATCCATGCCATTATGATGAGGGCCATCAAATTAAAAATGCTTAATTTTGTTTTCTTGTGGAGCTGCCCTCACTTTCACCTTTGTTTTGCTCCACATCCTGTCTCACTATGTCTGAAGCATTTCATTTGCTTCCTTCTCTTCTTTGGTTAACATCCTCCAATCCCTCCCTACATAACCAAGAGGAAATTTCACAGATTGCACAGGTGTCTTCACTCTGTACCTCATGAAAAATGTCGTCAGAAAGACAAAATTAATGTCATGGCAGGTCTGTCAGCTTTACTAACTCTATCCTTCACTGAACCAAATATGAACCATTTTTTTTGTTTCTCATTTAATTTAATGCGATTTTAAACGTTACGTCACGTTGCTGTTCTCTAGGTTAGCTTAATTCCAACAGCACAGCCCACTAAGGTGTCACTTGTTGTGGCCGTCAATAAAAATTAGCCTCTTGTGAAAGTCTTCAGACATTCTAGACAAACTACATGCAACTTATGTTGTATGGTAATAGTCTACTCTTGTTTATAGATCTCAGGTAGAGGCAACATATTTAGCCTGAAAATTGTCTCATGTGTACAAGTAGATGGATTTCTACTGTTAATGAAAATCTTAAACTTCACAGATGATCCACATGTGGTAAACTGACCAACTTTAGTTTGTGAAGAGTGGTCTATCACTGTTTTTCAGTCCTGTCTGTAGTATAAATAGTAGATGTAACATGATTAGCCTGATAATTGGAGTGTTGCATCTTTAAATGATGAGATACAGCTGCTACCAAATAGACCAAGTAGACTGAGACTGAATCGTAACCAAATGGGTTCGGGACTATTTGCGTTGGTGTCATGTTATTTAGTCAGCGCTCCGTTTTAGAAAAATACCATTTGAAAAGCATCTGCAGTAGGTTTTTGTAAGATAGACTGACGCATCTCGTCTAGCAGACACCATGCATAGATTTTATTTTGGGTAGAATGTGTTTTTTTTACCACATGATGAGGAAATAAATAACAAAAAAAACAAACAAACAAACAAAAAAAAAACACTTCATGGCATTAAGTTGTGTTATGTATGAATGCATCAAAAACTCCATAAACATTTTATCAGTCTTCCAAGTATAATTTTAGCCATGAGTATCTAATTGAGAGCATATGTCTGGCTTGGATTTATATGCTAGCTTCGGTGCGTTTCCGGGTTTTCTCTGGTATCGATTTAAATGGAGGTTTCTCAGATGGTTTACCGAAAGCTGTGCTGGAGGCCTGCTGAGAAGTCACGGCTGGAAGACAACAGTCTAACGTTTCACATTAGCATTAGACAGAGACAGTGACAGAGCAGCATGCAGTGCAGAGTTCTAAAATGAAGGAGAAAATCAATTAAAAATGGTGAGAAAAATTGGCAATCATGTCTGTCAGACCTGCATGAAACAAACATGGCTACTCCTTCTAGACAAAAAGGCCAGTGTTTAGTATTGGGAAGCGGTGGGGTGGACAGAAGAGGAAAAAGAGTTACAGCCCTCCTGTGTCCACTTGTTCATCTCTCCTGTTGTCTGAATTCTTTGAGTTTAATAAAGAGTTTATTGCTTGGAGAACATTTTTATTGATTGTGCTGTCCCTGTGACTGTAATTCGAGATGTGTTGATCTGTCTTTTCTGACTTTACTGTAGGGAATAAAAGTGTGAGATTTATATTTCACCAAGCAAACTGTTTCCTTTTTTCCCCCCATACCTCTGGTTTACTTAATTAGGATAATCTGATTAACAAATTATATTGTTACAAAGGTATTTATGAATATATTGCATTAATGTATGTATCCCTAAAGTATATGCAATTTTATTTAAAATTCGGAATACAATTTCTATCCAAATGAACGAGGTGGATAATCCTCTAAATAATATGTTAAATAAAAGATTAATATCCTTGTAAACACCTGAATCCGATTACACTCTAATAGGAATGTGTAAGTACGTTCTGCACATCATAGCGAAAGGTTTATAGCGTTCAGCAAGGCGGAGCAGAAACTGGTCTGCAGAGAAGACGAAGTTTATGCTCTGATCTTTAAAAGACGGCGGTGGGACGGACGTCCAGCTTATGTGTCTCAGAGCACAACGTCTTGCTCTCGCCGCTTGCGCACACCAACTGGAAACTGATCTCACACTGACTGGGCCTCACGTGATGTTCGCTGTCATGGTAACGTTTACCCTAAGCACTACTCTACGTATGCGCCTCATTTTGCATCAGATTACTTGCAGTGAGCATGTAAACGAAGATTTTCATCAGATTGTTGAATAGAGTGTGCATATACTGGGGCAGTCGTGGGCTGGATGTTAGGGACCCAGCCTCGTGACCGGAAGGTCGCCGGTTCGATCCCCAGAGCCGACAGCACATGACTGAGGTGTCCTTGAGCAAGACGCCTAACCCCCAACTGCTCCCCGGGCGCTGCGGATTGGGCTGCCCACTGCTCCGGGCAAGTGTGCTCACTGCCCCCTAGTGTCTGTGTGCTCACTAGTGTGTATGTGGTGTTTCACTTCACGGATGGGTTAAATGCAGAGTTGAAATTTCCCCGTTGTGGGACTAATAAGGGTCTCTTAATCTTAATCTTAAACACCTCAGTCTGAATCTGTAATACGATTGTAATTGTAATTGTAATACGATCGGATTGGCAAAAATCTTTGCATGTAAACACAGACACTTACTCCTCTATCGATGAAGATGTCGCGCACGGTCAAGTCTTAACACGAACTACGGATGACTCACAGGGCCAAATAGAATTTGCGTTAACGGCACTATTTTTTTAATCGTGTTAAATTGAGAATGCTAATAAATTTAAAATAAATAAAGTGTTTTCAGTCGACTTTGCTGTCAGCCTGAGACTAACCCAGCCCTTAGTAGAATCTGATGCTTTTTGAGGCTTTAAAGACACAGAATGTATGTTGCAACAGAGCTCAAACATCCCCATTAAAGTGCATTAATTTGGAGCAGGTTGAGTGTGTTTCTGGAACGTGAAATAAATTAAGCGGAAGCGGCTTGATAGCAACAGAGATCAAAGTGTGTTGCTGAAGGCCCTACAGATACTGCCATTCTGTCAAAATGTTTATTGAACCAGAACATCTATCTTATTAGAACTCTCTAAGAGATCTCTCTCTCTCTCTCTCAAAATGTCCTGATCTAATAATTCTGTCTTTCAATACTTCAATAATGAGTAGCAACCAAAGCCAGTACAATCTGATATTTATATATGTATAGATAAAAAAACCTAATAATAATAAAAAGCTGCACAGTTTAGGTAAGACATATAAGCTATTGTAAATTTTTAGTGTATGAATGATGTGACTGTCTAGTCTGGTAAGTTTAACATAACTGTGCTTAGCGAAGGGTTGTGAATACATTTTCATATTTCCCTAATATGTGAGCAGTAGGCTGCTATCTTTGGTGCATACAGTACAGCAGAACTTATCCAGCCTAGCTTTGTTTTCAGCCAGTCGTGAGTGAAAAACATGGCAAGTGTGCGTAATAGCAATGCGCTCACATTTTATGTAAAAGGCAGCCAGTTCAAACACAGTCAAAAAAATTAGCAGATAATATGGTTTTTGAAATTACAAGTTTTAATTTTTTTTTTTTTACCAAGGCTTTGGTAAACTGCTTGCAGAGATGACATTGCCTGGCTTTAATGAAAAATATAATGTAGTTGTGGAGAAAATGAACAACTGCAGATGCTGTGTGAAGGCTTCAGGTGCTGTACTGCCCATATGACAGCTCTGTAAACTCTGTGGATGAAAACATTGTTAGAAAGCTTGTGATTGGTCTTAGAAAAATAGTCATGCTATCACTCAAAGATGGATCATCTAAAGCTAAACTGCAGAAATTGTACAAGCTTGTAAAACTTGTTAATTTCTGAAAATGCCAATATACTTAAATATACTTATGCATTACAGGATGTCTGTCAAGTGAAACCAACAGAGTAACAATCACAGATCAGCCTTCATTATTATACAGCATTTACAGATCGTTCTTCAACGCTCAACTCCCTGCTGTAATTCAGGGTGTGGTTTTCTTCCCACTTTACATTCTTCTAGCATTTTTTTTTTTGGGTTGTTGACTGACAGGCAATCAAGGAGAGAGTAAGAGTAACGAGTGACTGCATGCATGTGCCTTTCCCTGCTGTGAGAACCCAAATGGCTGAGTGATTATCCTGGCAGGGCAGTCGACTCAGGGGCTGCTCCACTCTGTGCTGCGCTCCCCCAGATGCAGATTGTGTCTGGAGGCCTGGAGAGAGCAGTCTGACTCATCTTGGTTTGGGATGCGCCTCGCAAAACCTGCCCATATGCCTCTGCCTTTGTGTCATTTACTCAGTACATGGGGTTCTAGTAATTAAGAAAGCCACAGACAAATGTAATAACAATCAACAGTACCATTTTTCCCTCACTGCTCTATCCTCCTTCATCTCCTCCACCCTCTGCCTGCTTTTCCCCCGTCCGCGTATTCTACAGCGGTTCACTGTGTGCTGCTGAAAAGAGGGCCAGAAGAGGCGCCAACAAACCCTAATTGCTTGTCTCCTCTCTGCAAGTGGCGGCAGAGAAAAACAACTCCAATAATCGGATTCAGGGGAGCATTAGAAATGATGATTTCTGTGGCTGAATGGTTTGCTGCTGTGTTGTTGTGTTTCATTCAAAATCAATGATACATTGTGGAGGGGAGCTTTGTTCCTCAGCCAAACTGCCAAGCTAATGTTACTTAGACTCTGTCGAATGAGAAAAAGACCACTTTGTCACCGTAATCCCTCCCCTCAACATTGCAGATCTTTGCTGCTCGATTGCAGGCCCCTTTTCCTGCAGCTCCCTCAGTACAGTTATTTAATTTAGCATTTGAGACAATAGAGGTAGCCCTCAGTTTCATTCACCCTTCTTCCCACCCAACAGGTTACCAATAAACTGTGTTTTGCTATGTTTAAGGTTCGAATAGCATTTGTTTCCAGTTTTCCTACTAGATGTCTTTTGGGGAAATGTGTTAGCTTGTCAATGCCGCAATTGCTGTAAACAGTCCTGTTTTCTGAGGGACTTTTTTGGATCTTACAAAAAGAACAAAGTGAAGGGTTGTTTAATCAAAAGTAAACTTTTTTTTCCTTGAGACTTTCACTCTACACATCTGTCATAATGGTTACCCTAGAGAGCAGTGCTCAGCTCACTGGAGCAAGAAATTATTAAACAGATACTTTACAGTAATTTAAAAGGTTCTTGTATATTCTAGATTTTTTTTTCTTGTTGGCATGAGATTATAATCTACTTTTTCTTTGCAAAATCCCAGAGATCCGTATTTTCTTCAAGACAGTATTGATCAACACTTTCCTTCTCTTCAGTATACCTAACTGCATGCACCTATATTCCAGGGTTATTCATGTCTATATTTTAGTTCTAGTCAAAAGTCAAAGCGAATTTAGGCTTTATCCTAAATATTCATAGGTATGAAAATAATATGTACAATAATATGACTGACTGATTGATTTAATGTTTTGTTTGTTGTTTGATTTATTTTTATTTATGCATCAATGTATTTATATTAGGCCCCATACAATATGAAAATGATGTGGCTAGTGCCAATTTAAATAGTCCGATAATAGCAATAATAATGAATAATAATAATACATTAAGATATTACATTTCAATTTTGTAATCCAGTGCTTTTAGCTACCATTATAAGCCACAAGAAGTGGCTTTTCTACCGTTTTATCTGCTATTTTCCATTAATAATATGATTTCCCAATGCTGTCACTGCGTTTATTTGAAATGTAGTGAACATGATCCAACAAAACTGAAAATTTTAGGATGTGTGTACAGTTTATTTAACAACGTGCCATTTTGAACAAGCAAATACATCTATATTTATATAAGGAATATAGGAATAAAAGTCACACATCAGTTCCATTTTATCAGTAATTTGATTTGATAAGCACTTGCTGATCCGAATGTGGTCATGTGTTCTCTCTTTGAAAACACAGTGCATCCAGTCATACAGACTGAAAGCTATGGTTCTACCTACTGACATTTATGGCATAACTTAACTGTTGACATATGATTTTTCAGACCCTTTTCCTCAACTCAAATACAGACATGCACAGTGTCAATCAACATAAGTATTGTAACACTAGGGTGGGACTAACCAGAATTTTGGTTTTAGTTAATTACCTCTAAAAGGTCTGTACCTATCACCACATTGTTGGTAGTATTTTCCAATACAACCACTGTTTTTTTTTTTAAACTTCATTATGACAACAAAATGGATGAAGAGGGAGAGGATTTTTAGAGAAAGGGTAGCAGTGTGCTCTGCCATGATAATTGACCTACATCACTCACAGTTGACAGTTTACAGTAAGGCAGCATATTAAATTTCATTCCTGGAGGTCTTTAATGCTACAGTGTCTCCATTAGACAACTCATCTGATGGGAAATAATGTACTTTTCACTTTACCAGATGTTTTACAGTCACACCTTCATACAAGCCATCAACAGAAATGGGGTGTTCTTAGCTTACTAATGACTGCTTAGATGGCAAATGCCATATTAGGTATTCAGTGGCACTTCCAGTGTCTCCTCAGTCAGCAGTGGCCTTACAGAAGCCGGTTACCCAGCCCCGCTCAGCCACATTCCTTCTAGGCTTCTTGCTCATGCCAGCCAAATTAGGGGACTAATGAGAGAGGAAGCTTCCAGAAGTCTAGGAGAAGGGCGCCTCTTCTGTGTTTTAAAAAAAGAAAAAGAAAAAAAGGTCTCCATGCTTCTCTTCATTTACTCTACTGACCTTTATCTGCGCAGTTAACATTTATGGAAAATGAAGGTTCTCTCACTTTTCTTCATCATCCTCAGAGTGCCTTTTAGGAATAATTAGAAAATTAGACAGGCAATATGAAATTATTTTTGGGGGGTAGGGCAACAGTGGACCTCACTTTAATAGTTGGAGCACAAGTGTTTTTCCACTTTGCTATAAACCCTCACTAAAATGAATCGCACACATGGCAGGACACATCACCTATTCATATAATGTAGAGCTTGCTGTACTTGTATTGTCCATCAGTGTAACATCATCAGCTAGCAGCAAAGCTTTATGGTGAAGAGCTTGCCATAGTTCTCTCCACCAACACGGTGAAGTGATGCCTGAAATAACACCCACATTGAGGCAGGCATGAATATTTCCCTTTGAGTTCAGCTGCGAGAGATTTTTAAGACAAATCGGTCTGTAGACTGTTGGAGAAAGACTGTTTTATTCACTGCCTCTTCGTTCTTTGCATAGTGAGATACCGGCAGGAAATAGTAGGTGAAGCTGTGAGCATTAGAGAGCCTGTACATAAATCATGAGTGAACTTTAGAGGATAAGCTTAAGGCACAATAGATGCTGTGACCCCTTCCTCATTTAAAATCAGGTTTGTTGCTTCGTGCCTATGGATGCTTTGTTAAATCTGTTCTTGGGCTACATTATCAGTCTATTTGGATATTACATTGCTATTTGGATAAAGGGACTTTCAGTGGATTACTTAAACTTAATTGTTGAAACTAGATTGAGCTAAGTCATGACTGGTTGTTGGTGCTCTGATATTTGTGTCTCTTAAGTATGAAATTCTATGAAAATGTGATTATATGGTCAATTACCAGTTACTACCATTGGTACAAAATAATATTTAAGCATTTTAAATATGTACACATTGAAATCATTTCACCACAAATATTTCACAGAAAAAAAAAAACTTTTTTACTCCACCTCTTTTTTTTCTCAGTTCATGGTTTTGTAAAGAACCACTTTCTTTAATAAGAAGCCCTTGAAGTACTTTGTTTTTAATAGTGTATATTTTGCTATGGCTCAATTCAGTATGAAGTTCACTTCTACTTTCATATCTCATGTTTGTGTTTGTTTCTGCAGAACCTGATCAAGAACCTGCCAGAGCAGAAGGAGCTGAGTGCTCTGGCTGAGCTAAAGAACGAGTACGAAGAGCTGTGTGAGTCCGAGCAGTTTGGCATTGTGGTGAGTTCTGACTCCAACCCTTCGACCAGCACTCAGGTCCTTCGGGACAGGCAGCGAGAGGATGCATTTCAATTGGCTATTGATTATGTCCTTTTGTTTTCCTAAGGTTTCTTCTCCTTTTGGCCCTTGCTTTTCTTTCTCCCTTTTGATTCAACTCTCCCTCTATTATTGCCTCATTTTTTCCATCTCACTCCAGTGCACATACCTTCACACACATCTCTGTTCCTCGGCATTTTTCTTTCCTTTTCAATCTTGTTTTTTTTTTTACACTTTCTCTCTGTGACACCAACTTCGCCAAACCCCCCCCCTTTCTGTTTCTGATGTAGCTCACACAAGTTGCTCTCCACGTCTGTGTGAAGGATTCGGAGCTGAGATGCGGATGGGGAGAGAACCGGGAAATTAAGAATAGAGCCGTTAAGAGGGAGAAAGGAGGAGAGAGAGAAAGAGAGAGAGAGTGAGTGAATGAAAGACAGGGAGCGCACAGGAGAGAGAAGACTGCCTTCAGGCTCTGTGCAGGATCAGTGCTATTCAATATATAAAGAGATGCAGTAATGTATAATTAAAAGGCCAAGAATATAAAGGGCATTTTTTATGACAAGTCAAATCTGGTAGCCTGGTTGTGACTGACAGAAGTTGTGATTTTGATGAATAATAAAGAGCAAGGCAGTGCTTGATTTTAATACAGAGTATGATTAAGTCTCCATGTTTTCAAAGTGTCAGAGCCCTTTTAGTTGCTACTTGTGTGCCTTATTGTTACTTCTGCACACTGTGTCTATTGTTACTGTGCAAAGCACCTACATATTTTCCTCCAGCATTAGAATTTTATGTTGTCTGGATGCAGATGTGCCATGTGCACTGAACATATCCCAT
Source organism: Pygocentrus nattereri (assembly GCF_015220715.1). Classification (NCBI taxonomy): domain Eukaryota; kingdom Metazoa; phylum Chordata; class Actinopteri; order Characiformes; family Serrasalmidae; genus Pygocentrus; species Pygocentrus nattereri. Next base: position 24,185,810 of record NC_051218.1, on the reverse strand, counting down.
AACTGGGCTCCACAATGGTGCTGTTCAACCTGTTCTGAACCAAAGGCTAAGCAGATTTCTGACCCTCTTTTATTTATTTTTTTGCTTTCTCAGTCCTATCTTCAGATGTACCTTACAGCATTCTCTGCGTGTGTCTTCTGAGGACATAATGAAGCAAGGCAAGCAATATAGGATGAGGAGGCACCTCATCAACACCACCTCACACAGCTCCTTGGGGAAATAAGTGACTTTCAGCTTTCTTCCCAGTAGAGCTGTCACCAACTCGACTCCTTTATTGTGATTTCCTTTTATAATATACAGGGAAAAAATCAAATGAAGACAGACAGGGCAAGGGTGATGTATAGTTATGTGTGTATGTCTGTGTTATGAGGAGGGGGTGGGGAACAGGTGACTTTGGGTTTTGACAGACAACTTGCACATAATAATGAGATGTGAGAAGTATGTGAGAAGTATTGAAACATCTCAGCTGCGTCTCTGAGCTGCCTGCAAGCACTGCATTATGTGTAGATCTGGAGCACAAGTGTCTTGGGTTGATCTCCTCTGCATGCAGCTCTTGCAGTGTTCAACTCATGGTTGTTGTTTTCTGCTTCTTCTTCTTTTTTTCTGCACTTCACTGTACTCCTTCCTCTCACCCCAACCCAACCTTTCTGTTTACTCAAATGTCATTTCATTTCTCTCGCAGACCTAGAATAAAAAGTATTGATTGGTTTTATATTACTTTCACACAAATCTGTCTCATAGCCAATGGTGTATGTTTTCTGATGGTGCTTTATCGTGCAGATAAATGTAATTGCGGGTGAACTGCTCAATTTGGAATTTGTTGGAGTTTTTTTTTTCTTTGCATCTCATATGTCTTGTTGGCAGATGTGTCTTGAGTTCGATGATACAATTCAAATATAATTGCTTTGTTTACTTTCCCCTTTTCAGGTTGTAGACCATGGTAAAGCTGACTTTATCAGTCATTTTAATTACCAAATACTGAAAAACAGTGTGGGCACTGCAAGGATGACTAGCATGTAGAAGTGTTTGACCTGTTTTTTCTATTGTTTGCAGATGAGCTCAGTGAAGCTGCTGCGCCCTCGCCTCAATGGAATCCTGTTCAAGCTGACATTCGAGGAGCAGGTGAATAACATTCGGCCAGACATCATGAACGTTACTTTCGCTTGTGAGGAGGTGAAGAAGAGCGAGGGTTTCTGTAGGCTCCTCGAGTTGGTGCTGCTGGTGGGGAATTACATGAACGCTGGCTCCAGAAATGCCCAAACATTTGGCTTCAACGTCAGCTTCCTCTGCAAGGTACTGTAGCTCAAGCTAGCATCTCCATTCAGCTCTTGTGCTTTCAACACCCACTAGTCCATAGCTGAATTTAAACATTTGCAACATCAAAAAAGGCATTCTGAAGGGGGGTCTCCAAGATAGCTTCAAAAACTGCTTTACAGGTTAAAGCTTTTTATTCATTCTTGGAGTGGCACTGTAATTCTTTGGTTACATACCAAATGTTATCGTGCATGACAATATAGTTACTTTATGTCTAAGGGAGGGACTGACCATTCGTAGGACCAGGACAATGTAAGAACATCATTGTTTGTAGTGTAGTCCTATATAAAATGAAAGGAGTCCACACATCTAGACATATTAGTGGCCCATGTCATTCTCAGTGTGTGGCCATTGCCCAATCACAAAATTGTAGTGGGCTTGTCTAAACAAAAGTCTAAGGGCTAAGCTTAGTTCCCTGTCTAACCCTGTTTGTATCTTGTAAATTATTTTCCTGGTGCATTGCCTCAAGAACATGTTTTTTTTAACTCCAACAAAGCAGGAGGTCACCTGATGAAATATTTGAAGAGTAAGACAAACTGATTAATCAAGTAGAATCAGGTATGCTCCAGCTTGTTGTGTTCCAGCTTGTGTGCTCCAACCTGCAGCCACACCGGCTCTTTGTGGATAAGATTGGACTCCCCTATTCCAGAATATTGTAGCAATGGTGCTGTTACAAGCATTAAACCCGATCAGTCGCTTGCTGTGCAGCAGAGTTATATATGACTTAAAATTTTTTCTTTACTTGATGTAAAAGGAATACCTGGTGACCAGTATTTTTGCATTTTGACATTTGTTCCACATTAGCCTGTCATCTATATGGAATTTTAATTTCATAATGATCAGTAATTTCTGGGATGATAATACTGTGTTGTTGCCAGTACTGATACCAGCATCTGATGCATTTTCACATTTTAACACACATTTGCACTATAATGTGCAATAATAATAGTGCAGTGAACATGTCTGTACAGGTTAAAACTCTAAAGATGGCATTGATTAATTTTAAATTGCCATGATTAGGCTAAATTGTTATAACAGTTATGCTATAACAATTTCAAGTGGTAGGTGTGTGTAAGATTTTGGGACTCAAGACCTTGCTAACCTAGCAGTGGCATTCTTGGATGACAAATCAAATCTTTGATCTTTTGCAGATGTGGCTCTGCTGTGGGGCTCCTACATTAGTGATACTTTACACTGTTACAACCTATTCTACCAGACTGCCACCTATATGGCAGTGGTTATGTTGTCACTTACACAGCTCATGGGCATTTTTCTACATGTGATAGGTCAAACTCACACAGCAATTCATGCATTCAAAGCTGGCCTGCCTCTTACTTACAGTGGTACTTGAAAGTTTGTGAACCCTTTAGAATTTTCTATATTTCTGCATAAATATGACTTAAAACATCATCATACCCTTCCTGGATTGGGGTCTTGTCATGGGGGAAGGGCATGTGTGGTCTAGGGATCTTCAGAGCTAAGTTGTTGGGAGCAATATGCTCCTGGTAGGGTCTCCCAGGGCGAACAGGTCTGGAGTGAAGACCCAGGCTAACGCGATCCAAAAACCCACCATGAAAAATGGGCACAGAAAATTATGTACCCTGCCTGGGAGAGGGTCACCGGGACCTACCCCTTGTGCCAGGCCTGGGAGTAGTGTCCCCTCAGCCCGAAGAGGCAATGTAGGGAGACCATATGGGCCCACCACCCGCAACCTCCAGCATGTGGGAGCAGTGCAGTGCTGCACAGGCAGTGGGAGATTGCAGGGGGGCCCTTGGTGGCCTAGGCCCTTGCGGCAGAAACTGGCTCTTGGCACGTGGAATGTAACCTCACTGGGGGGGAAGGAGCCGGAGCTTGTGTGAGAGGTTGAGAGGTACCAACTAGATATAGTTGGGCTCACCTTCACAGTGTCTGCTCTAGAACCAAACTCCTGGAAGGGGTTGGTCCCTCTCCTACTTATGGGTTGCACAGGGTGAGAGGCACCGGATGGGAGTGGGGATACTCATGAGTTCCTGGCTAGCAGCCGTGCAGTTGGAGTTTGTCCTGGTGGAAGAGAGAGTTGCCTCAATGCAAATTGGAATTGCAGAGAGGAAAACACTGACTGCTGTGTGTGCTTATGCACCAAACAACAGGTCAGCGTATTCAGCCTTCTTGGAGTGAGTGGGTGGGGTTCTGGATGCACACTGGAGCAGGTGTGGCAAAATGTGTTTAAATGTGGAACTAGGCTCTGCAGGAAGGTAGTTCTCTAGGACTGTGGTTGGAGACCATTTTTAATTAAAATTAAAAGCTCTTGTGATCTATATAAAAATAATTCAGCCCTACCTCCTGCTAATGAGTGGATCTAAGCAGATTTTAGAAGTCAAAATGCAAGCACTTTTTGAAATTGGAGAGTTTACTTTATGTAATGAGCTTGAGGGATGTTGCAATGAACATGTTGTCTTCATGAGTGTGTAATCCTGGCCTTGTGTTTTATAGACTAATTTGCATGGTGTAGCCATTTTGGTGCTGCTATAAAAGTCAGCTCCCCCACCCCTGTCTCCGGTCCCAGTCGGAATTGCACTGCCATTCTTGGTTAGATCTTTCTGTTGGCGTTGTCATCCACTTAGAGTGGTCCCACCTGCCACTTGGAGACAGGTGTTTTAGCTGCAGGGGTTTAAACTGGAGCCAGTTGTGTGATAGTCAAATTTCTTTCTTCTTTGCTTCCCCTTTCATTTTTGCACTTTTCATTTATTTATCTGGGTGCGATTAACCTGTTCTCAGTGTTATTTTCTTGCTGAGTTACATTGTAACTTAGAAGGTAATTTAGAAATCTAAAAATATTTTATCTAACTATTTTGCAGCATGATGTTTAATCAATGCTCATTTTAATATGACTAAATAAAACATCCTGGACTGTGAAGTTTTATTCATGCATGCCTGTTGTGAACCTTTTTCTGTTCTGGGGCTGCATACTAATCACACTGGACTGGAATAAATCAATGAAACATTAGATGAAGTTTTATGGGCTTGAAAATTTCACTTTAGCTTTCCACCAGAATATCAGAATATCAGACTGCAGCATAACTTGGGTATGTAGTTCTTCATGCATATGTATTTTGTTTGTTAGGTTGTACAATGGTCCTAAGGCCATTTTTTATACAGTTTGCACTGTGTTGTTCAAATGGTAGACATTGGAGCACAGATATTTTAAGCAGTCTTTTTTTCTGTGCTTTCTTTTTCTTCTTTTTCCTTTTTGGTTCTTTTCCATGTTGTTATGGCTCAGAGGAAGTTTCGCCCCTGCTTCATGACCCTGCCCTGGCAAGCCATCCCAAGTGGAAAAGCGAGCCGAGAGACCACAGTGACCGCTGGTACACGACGTGCCTGTGTGTTTCATCTGACCTCTCAGTCTAAAAGCTGTCCCTCATTCTCACAGCTGCACTCCTGCTCTCCCTCCCTGTGCACTATGCACATAGGTGCCAGCAGGCCAGCCATTTCCATACACCCCATAAGCAGCACTGCAGTGGCTGTGGGTGTTTGGGGCCAGAGAGCAGTGCATTCATGCAAAGCGTAGTTTCAGCCTGAGTTGTAAACAGTTTCTTTTTTGTTGTTTTTTTCCTTTCTTTTCAGAGACATGCATTCCGTATTAGCGTTTCCTGTTGAACCTTTATGAAGGTGCCGAATCACATTGAGATTCGTCCAGGCCAAAATTGGTTAAATTGTAGTGGAGGGCCTGCAGAAGAGCCCAGTCCTCCCCAAGGGGTTGATTGGGTCATTATTGTTAGAGAAAGGAAAATGCCTACATTCTTACCCGGGTCAATCAAGTAAATGGACCCCTAAGTGGTGGGTCTTAACTAGCTAATGAGCTCATCAGGGAGGGCTGGCCATGGGCTGACCCAGAGTCCCCCAGTCACAGCTCAGTGGCCAGACTCAGGCCCTTAGAGAGGCATAGGCTTAATCAAATAGAGATCACTAATGTTCTTTGCTCTTTCAATGAACATGTGTTTTTTTTAAAGAAATACAGGTCAACACTGCTCTCCTTTATGTAACAGTGAATGTTTTCTTGTCAAGGATAGCACTTTACCAGTGTTACTGGGTCACCGGTAGGCCTGACACAATTATCCAATTAAACTTTATTAAAAGTAATCGATTGCCCGTTCAATATGGTTATTTGGCAGTTTTCATGATTGTAAAACATATTTAAAGTTATCTTTAGTTACTCTTATCCCTTACAGTAAGAAACAGAAAAACTCATTTACACTTCCATTTTTAAGCTTTTGTTTTGCCAGATGTGTTTTTAAAAGCCTCTTTGTGTTTTTACAGTAAAAGATTCTGAAATCTCTGAAAGGCTTTGCATGGTTTGTTGTTATTTAGTTAAGTTCTTTTTTTATTGTTTCACTTTTTTTAAAGCTTTGTTTCTTGGGTTTAGAAAAGACATAGAATTGGGTAATTGATACAATAGATGCACTTGAACATAGGAAAGGTAAACTAAAAAAGAATATATATGTAAAAAATAATATTTTTCTGTAGAACATAATAATTTTGTCTTTTCTAAAATTTATTATTTGATTAATCATCAGAATAATCCATTAATTGCTAATGACTTTAATAGTGACAGCCCTAGTCAGGTCTGATATTTAGAGATGGATAGAGAGTGATAGGTTGTCACAGCACAATTGCTTCAGTATCTGCAGGCAATGTACCTGTACATATGGTAGGATTTACGTTCTGTCTGCACAACATTGTTAGCTGCAAGTTACTATTTCATCATGCGTTATCATACATTCTAACAAAAGGATGACTTATTTTGTGCTTATTCCAGCAAAGAAGAACATTTCGTTTTGTCAAATGCAGAGTCTAATTTAACCTTTAACTTTAATAAGTTGCTTTCGTTTCTATATTATATTTGCTATGCTGTGCCATGAAGTGTTTTACAACACTGTGTGTGACTCTCTGACATGCAAGGGCTTAGTGCAGTGTGTTTCAGTATGTGCTTGCCGGTTTTCTTATATCAAAAACAGTCTATATTACTGTGTGAGCCATATGTGCAGCAGTTCATTATACAGAGGCAGAGTTGAGACCCTGAAATCTGCACATAGTGTCCTTGAACTGCAGTCATTATGAAGAATGCTGCTTTTACAGGTCTTTAATGTTGCAGGAGACTGTAGAAGCTGTTGAATTATAATAACCTTGGCCATTTTTGTAACTACTGTGTGTAATTGCATGTATTTATGTTGCATAAGATTGGGCTTGGCAACAGTGCTTCCATCTGTGTACACCTCATGCGAAGATGTTGCATCAAGTAAAGCGGGATTCACCTCTTGATCTGAGCAGCACGCAAGCCCACTTTCACATTGCTCTTGAGTGAAAGACTGTTTTCATCTATGAAGATTTTGCAGTGTTCTTCTCTGGTCATCATCTCCCAGAGACACAAAGGGCATTCAGGTTCTTCTAAGATTCAGTTAACTTTAATCTTAGTGAGGGTGGGAGGGAGAAAGAGTGAAAGAGCCAACAAAAGGGAGAGGAAGACAGAGAGGAAGAGAGAGAGAGGAACTTTAGCCCTCTGCTGTGTATTCGTGCCTCTGTCCTTGTCAAAGTAACTTCTATGGAGGAGATTTGACATCTTTCAGAAAGGTAGACTCGGAGGAATGCACACAAAGATTATGGCAACTTCAAATAAAATGAAAACGGCCATGTGGGGAAAGACTTGCTCCTTAGCTAGGCTCAGTTCAAAGCAAGGAGCATGAAAAGGCTTTAATTTACAGATAATGTTCATTAAATCTGGATTTTACCTCTTTCCTTTGGAGACTTCTCTTATACATGATTCATTCTTCTCAGCATGACCTGAAAAGAGCACAGAGCAGAGCCCTGAGAGAATGTTCTCTCTTCTGCTGTTTTGCTTTATTGTATTAGCTATAGGGATATTCACAGGTACTCAAGAACTTGGATAGCCATAATGATGAAATCACTATTTCTGATAATGTAGAAGACAATGTACAGGGCAATAATTCACTGAAACTGATTTGTTAAAAGAGGACTGTAAAATATAGAGATGCATGGTGATTTTGGAATCATATTGGCATCAGACATTTAAATTTGACCATTATTACACAGTTAATTAAGGAGAGGATTGAGAATTAGCATGAATTTACCACTAACTAGGCTAAATTTTATAGCTGATGTTAGCTAGGTAGGGAGACCCGACATCCACATGTTCCAAGGACAGTCACCATTTTTAAGTGTAAAATAAAATCAGAAATTCTTAGGAAAGACCTGGCAGCAGAGCAGACAGACAGACATCTCACGTTGTGCTTGTTTTGGACAATGAAGGGGGCTGGCTGCTGCAAAGTAGTTCTGTGCCTAGTTTTAGAGAATGCTGCTGTGTAAAACACAACCAGAAGCTAGCAAGTGTTAAGTGGGTCAACAGGTCCACAAATGTCTTTTCAAGACACAAAGTGACCTAGGGATTAAAAGCAGAGGTGCGGTTATGGGACTTAAATCATATTACCAGATAATAACTTGGCTGATTTGTATAAGCATACAATCTACATGAATGTAGACTACCATACAATCTGTGTCTACATTCGGTGTCTTTTCGCTGCCAAAATATTTAATATGAATATGAATAATGGGCTTGTTCAGTAAATCTTTTGTGGTAAAAATATTGCTTTCTTTTCCCTGCCTAATCCGCTAGCCTTAGTGACTTTTAAGACCCTTTTTAAATCAAATCAAATCAAATTTATTTGTATAGCGCTTTTTACAATGGACGTTGTCACAAATCAGCTTGACAGAATTCCAGAAAAGACAAAGTTTTAACAAGAATGTAAAAATGTAAAAAACCCCCGGCAGGCAAGCCAGGGACAACAGTGGCAAGGAAAAACTCCCTCAGAACTGAGGACGAAACCTTGGGAGGAACCAGGCTCACCAGGGGGGACCCATCCTCCTCTGGTCAAACTACCTATAAGTGATTATACTACTAATATTAATAGCAGTAGTGTTAGTAGTAGTAATAGCTAGGAGTCTATGAAAACATCAGTGTAGGGTGGGCAGCTAGTCCAAGGTAGGTGGCGGTAGCTGGGGTGTGGGCAGCTGGTCTGAAGTGGGTAGCAGGAGGGCTTGACAGTCAGTCATCCTTCAGTGTCCGGCCGGACACGTGGGCGATTGTATACTCGGAAAAAATCTCAGTATCTTAAGTTCTGAAAAGCTTTATCACATTCCAGGAACTCATATCAGAATATGGAATAAACAACAGTAAATTTCTTGAATATCAACAATTGAAATCCATCATTCAAGAGAGATTTAATCCCAACCAACTAAATCTGGAAATATCAACATGGGTAACTGAATTTTTAAATTTATGTACCCCTAAATTATTATCAAAACTGTCCAAATATTATTAAAATTTGATGACTCAATCTCCCTCCTGATAGCCAAATGGGAACGTGATCTCTCTATCAATCAAGATCAAAGCTTTTGGATAGAAATATGTTCAAATATCTTCAAAATAAGTAAAAGCCCCAACTTACAACTTATACAATACAAAGTCCTTCATAGAGTACATTATACAGGACAAAGGATGTTCCAAATGGGCCTAGCACAATCAAACATATGCACCCACTGTACAGCCAATGTAACCGATAACTATCTGCATGCTATATGGGATTGTAGGCCTGTTCAGATGTTCTGGCACAGGATATGTACAGACTTGTCCACGTGGCTTAAATGTTGCATCCCAACCTCACCCAGACTGTGCATCTTAGGAGACGTCAGTGAATTGGTTATGGATGCAAATACATCACACATAGTTCTCACTGCCCTATGCATCGCCAAGAAAACCATCCTCATTAACTGGAAGCAAAAAAAAGATCTACATATTACTCTTTACAAAAATTTATTATTTGATCACATTAGTCTGGAAAGAATGTCTGCTTCCTCTAAAAACCAGTTGGAGGAATTTAACTCTCTTTGGCTCCCACTGATCAACTCCACTAGTTAGTCGGGGTGGTTGGCTGTGGTTTCATCTCCCGGGTGGCCTAGTTGGTGGCTGGGAATTGACTCTGGGATGACTGCTTGTGTCGGTAACTTCCTGAGTAAGCTGGGGGGCCTCGGCGGCTGACCTGGGGTGTCTGTGTGCTTGCCCTGGTTGGTGGTGGATGGGTGGGGGCTCGGGGGGCGCCGCCGTTTTGCCTCGGGTGCAGGTCCGGGGATGCGTGGAGGGCGGGTGCAGGCCCTGGGTGGGGTAGCTAGCCTCCCCTCCGGGGCTAGTGGCGGGACCCGGGGCCCGATGCCTTAGAGCCGCCCGACCCCATGCTGGGTCCCTGCCCGTGCGGGGATGGCTTGCGCCGCTGCGGGCGCACCACCGGGTGGGGCGGGTTGACCTTGCATCGGGGGTCGGGTCTATGCCTTGGGGTTCTGGGGTGCCTGAGTGGCGGGGGTGGGGCGGTGTCCAGTGGGGGGGGGTGTGGGGTGGACTGGGGGCAATGGGTTCCTGACTCAGGCCAGCTTGTCTTCTGTCTCGTTGATGTCTGTTGTTGTTTGACTGGAATGGTTCGGTACAGGTGTATATAGATGTGGGGGTCTATGTGTAGGTGTATATATGAGAGCAGGTGGATGTGTGGGTGTATATAGAGGATGAATGTGTCTAGGTGTACATATATGTCTAAGTGAATGTGTGGGTACACATGAGGGTAGATGTATATGTGGGACGGGTGTGTCTATGTGTGGGGGTGTGTGTGTGCGGGGGGAGGGGGGGGGGGCTGTGTGTGGGTCCGGGGGTGTGTGCGGTGGGGGGGGGTGTGTGGATGTGCGGACGCCCGCGTTCGCATGGGCATGTGGTGCTGTGTGGTTGGTGTTGCTGGGCGGGCTGCTCTCTGCGGTGGGGGAGGTGGGGGCTTGGGCGGGGTGGCGGCATAGGGTGTCTCCGTGACCTCCCCGGGCCGACCTCATCCTGCCTCGAGCGGGGGGACAGTGAAACGCGGAGCCTCATGAGCCAGCTAGTCAGCTGGCTCTCCTCTTCCAGAGGATCATTGCCTCTGGACCTACATACCCCTCCTCCATCCACCCCCAGACACACACACATACATACATTATTCCCCCACCCAAGCAAACACACACAAACACACACAGTACTCATACATTTAGGATCCTGGGGGCAGGCATGTTGCCGGGGGTCAATGAGGTCGACCCGCTGTCATAGCCTCACTCGTCTCCTGACGACTGTCTGTCCCTCAGTTTTTACTGCACTTTAGACATTCAGGGCTTTTGAGGGGACGGTGTAGATGGACACTGCAGACCAGTGGCCCGGTGCTTAGCCCATGTTTGCCTACACACCTGTCCCCCCAATTTTAACTACACCATAGTATCACACCCTACCCCACATTCATATACACCAACTCCTGCACTCAACACTTCACTGGAGGTGGAAGGGTGGGAAGGTCATCCCTCACCCGTTTCCTGCTCCCTACCGGGGCGGGGTGTTGAACGCCGGAACAGGGGCTGGGCCGGGGGCATTCCTGGCGTTCTGGGGTTGCTGCCCGGGCCCCCGCCGCCCCCGCCGCGGAGGGTGGCCGGTATGGCGGTGCCAGCCATGTGGCATTGTATGGTTGGGTGGGTGTGGGCGTCTGTGCGCCCGCGCGCATTCTTCCCTGGCGTGCGCCCTCGGACTCGTGTGCAGTCGTGCATGTTCCTCCCGTGTGTGCGCCCCCCCGCACGTGTGCACGTTCGTCCCATGTATGCATCCTTATACAAACTGTTACTGGCTGGCCTTTCCATTCGCCCCCACCTCATCTAGGGGGACGGGGGGTGTATATATGGGTGGGTGTTTGTACATATTGGGGTGATGTGTATGTATATATGTGGGTGTATGTATGTATGTAGGAATGTATATAGGTGTGGAGGTATGTGTGCGTAGGTGTATATATAGGAGTGGAGGAATATAAGGGAGTGAAGGTATGTAGATGTATATATGAGGTTGAGTGTATGTGAGGACAGCTGGTTCTGGGTCGGGGGATTGTTGTCCCCGGTCCTCTCCCGGCTGCTCCCCTGTGGTTGCTACTTCCCCCCCAGATGGGGGGCGCCTTGGGGCTTCAGGGCCTGGCCTGGTACTCCGGCGTGACGGTTGGCCCGCTCCCCTGGGTGGTTGGGCTCCGGGGCGGCTCAAGGCCCCTCGGCGGGGATGGGGCCCTGCTGGGTGGTGGTTGGCTCTCGGGCGTATGAGGCGCTGGGTCTTTGCTGCTGCCTCGTGATGGGGAGGGGCATCCTGGGGGCGGCTCTGGTTCCTCTGGTTCCCCTGGACCTGCGCTCCATGGCTGGGGGGGGTGCTGTCCGGAGTCCCCCTCTCCCTTCCGCTGGGGTGGGCATGCAGGGGTCACTGGGAGATACGGCCCAGGGTCTCCACTGCTCCTGGGGGGGCCGCGGCGGGCGGGATTCCCTGGTCTTTCTCTGCCTTCCTCTGGCCTCTGGGGGGATGTTGTCGCAGCTTTCTGCCCTCGATATTGAGTGCATCTTGTGACAAATTTATACTGTACTGCACTCACAAACACACACACTCACATACACATACATCACAGTCATTTGTGTAGTATCTCCAAGTGCTGTACGTCTCAGGTACACTTTCTTCTCTTTTCTCAGGAGCAGCAGTTGGTGAACCATCGCCGTGGCATTTGCGCTGTGTTTTTCTTTTTTTTCTGCCCTTATGTTATTTCCCTTTTTTACCCCCCCCCCCCCCCCCGCTTATCTCTCCTCTCCCTTCTTTACAGATTCCCCTGGCCTGTCAAGTCTGGCATGATGCTAACACATTTTCATTAAAATATCAAATGTATAAACAAAATGAAATCAAATAATTAAAAAATAAATAAAGAAAAAGAAACACTGACAAGATGAGCCTATAATCTATAGTGCTCATTTTGGAAAAGTAAATCTGTTTGGCACAGTAACGCAGTCTGACCATAATTCTGATTGCAAATCTGCCAGACAAGACAGGCAAAAAAAAAAAAAAAAAAAAAAAAAAAAAAAAAAGTTCTGAAAAGCAACGACTGACAAATCTTGAGAGATGAAAAGCAAAAAATATAAATCGTGCTTACCGTTTTCATAGAGTGTTTCATAGTTTACTGTGCTTTACTCACCATGGCAGGCTACTGTAGGTATTCTGCCATGGTTTACAAACTTACCTAATTTGTTCAGTAACAGTTTATTACAGCACAACAGTTACCATGGTCAAAATACATGAAACTGAAACTGTCCGCCTTTTTATTTTCATAGATAAAAAAATTGGATATTTTAATGACACGTTCCATTTTTATTTCAGAAATCTGGTCACCTTATAGAGAAACAATAAAAAAATCCACTGTGAAAACCTCACGTAACAGATGAGATACAGTTAAGCTACATTATCGTCTTGCTCATTATATATGGTGTGGATGAAGATGGAATTTTTTTTTAAATTTCCAGATACATGTGAAGAAGGCCTTAGTCAAAAAAAAGCATACAACTAATTAGCTATATTTTTGTTATAAAAACAAGACATCTTCCAGTAACTGCAATTTTAATTTAAATGCCTGAATATCAGTGTAGTATTATTAGTTTTAAGGGAAAAAGAGTTATATAGTCTCCTAGCCACAGTAAACTTTCTCACAGATGGTATGCTCATGAACAGATTAACTCCCTTCGCTACCTCTTTCTCCACCCCAATATTGCCCACTGCCAGAGGTGTAGCCTGGGGCTCTATGGTTTTCACTTGTCATTCGCAGTAAGCAAATGATCTCCATGACAGGCCTAGGAGCTCTGAGATTAGTTTGTTGGCTGCTGCTCTAGTGTAGGCTCTACTCTCTTCTGCTACTGTTGACCATGATGCAGTCTTCTCTTTCTCTCACTGCTCTGCTCTCCCCATCAGTGTCTACTTGTTTGAGTGGGAGTTTGTCTGACACGGCCTCCTGGACTATTAATGCAAAAATCGAAATCTAGAAGAATCATGGAATCCATGGTTGCAAGCAGGAGGAAAAAAGAAAGAAAGAGAAAGTTTAATTGAGAAATCAGAGATGACAGTCCTTTAGATGATGTGAGATTTGTTTCCTCCCATAGTCACTCATGTCTCTTATTAGCTAATTATTCTGGAGAATTTATGGCTATATTTCAGACATGTCTGTGGAGACAGTTTATTCTGCATGAAGCATCAGTGCTCTTCCAAAAATACAGAGTGAGATAAAATTACTACATTAAATTATTAAGTGTTTTCTTTCTTTCTTTTCTCCTGTCCATCCTTCTCCACAATCTAATTTGAAAGCTGTTTTATTATTTTTCAAATTGAGCGCAATCCCTGAAGATAAACACATGCTTACATAGTAACACAATGCTGAAAGCTGATTTCACAAATTTGCTTCATCATCCACATGAAGAGGTCCTTATGAAATATTGGACTTGCAAAGAATCTGAATTGCAGTATCATTAAGGAAATCCTTGCATCAGTACTAAAACCTGTTCCAACATTCAACAGGAATGTAAAGGCATTAGTGCAGTGAATGCTGTCTGATTCACTGTTCTGAGATTCTGAGAACAAAATGGGCAGTGGGTGTTGTTGATATGCCTACAGAATGAGAGTTATCCTGCTAAACAGTAGGATCTATCTGATGCAAAGTGCCGGTGCTGCCGGGGAAGAGGTTGCCTACATTCATGGAGATTGCAGTTTGCTTCATTGGTGGTTCTTTTGGTACAGCAGACTCAGTCAGAGCTCATTGGGGAAGGAAGAGCAGCTCGGTGCGAAGCACAGCAACGAGGAGCAAGGAGGGGAACGGAGCCTGGGGGGACGAAATGAAAGTGCCTTGACTGGAAAATTAGTGGAACATCATAACTTAAGGCAAATTAGATCATTCAATTCCTAACAAGATTACTGGTGGAGCTGACATGACTGATGTGGATTGTGCCGGGGAATGTGCTCGTCTAATTTGATAGAAATCTCTGCTTCTCTCTGTTGAGGAGAATGTGTTGGGAACAGAACAGTGACATTTTTTTGCCTTAGTCTTTGTGCTCTATCTTTATAGGGTGTAGATCTTAAACTGTACAAAACAGAGAGGGAGCTAAAGACAAGTTTTTAGGTTAGACTAAACCTTACCTTCTTGTTATTTTGGTCTCAACATCAGTTCCATTTTATGCTGTGAGGGACCTGCAGCATGCCCAGTTATAACATCTGTACTGCTAGGTGTTGATCAGCTTGCAATTCTGTCAGATAAACTTTATGACTTGCTAATCATGCAAAACTGCAGGGTTACACTGCTCACACAGCAAGTACATCAATTGCCCTCAACTGTATTCAATAAATGTCAGTGTTTTCACTCCCTCCCTCTCTGTCCTTATGTCTCTTCCTGGTTTGGCCTACACTTGCAGGGGCCGGACATTTCCTTAGGCTGACAGGATAGAAAGGGGAAAAGAAAAGTCAACAAAGAGTGTATTATATACCTCCTGCTGTCATCAACACATCTAAGGAGAATTCCACACCTAGAACTTTGATAGGATGGAGGGAGTGGTTCAATTTCTTTTGAGTTGCTCAGTTTCTTTTGTCATCTGAATGCTGAATTATGCCACATTTAGGCAGCAATTCCTTGGCATGAAAAAAAGTGTCTGGATTCCATGATTACAGTCAGATTTTTCCCTTCCTTTCCTCATCTGCTGGCATACTGTTGATCTTATGTAGCAGATGAAAACAACTCTGCACAGCAGCGCCTTAGCATGCGATAATGACAGTTTGGGGTATAACAATAAACAAATTAAAATTTGAAATGCATGAAATTAAATTGTGATTACCCAAAGTGAGCAGATGATTGATCCCCATCTAATGAAAGAGTGAGTGAGTGTGCGAGTGCAGTGTGCGTCTAAGGGGCACAGTGTGTGTACAAGAGGCTGCTAGCATACAAGTGCGTATGTGTGTGTGGAGCTTGGCTGTTGGGTTTTATAACAGGAATATTGCCGGGATGGGCACACTGAGGTGGGCTGTGCTAATTAGCTCTCTCAGCATGCAGCTCGAGCAGCAGTGCAATCACAGTGGGGAATGAATATGGAACAAGTTGCCGATGCACTGGAGTGGAGACGCTGGCAGACACAGGCACGCACAGTCCCTCTGGCTGGCATACATACTCCTCCCTCCCTTCCTCCCCTTCGTTTTTTTTTCTTCTCCCTCTTCCTTCTCTTCCTTCATATCACTCTTCACGTGAGACTGCTTTAACTTATTCTTTCCTTTCCTTCATCCATAGAGACCAGGATGTAAGTGGGTCAGTAGGTGGAGTTTTTCCCCCCTCATTGACAGGCTTTAATTTATGCGCATATGCCACTGGGGTGACATGGCCCGACACGCTATATTTCATTTTTCATTTTATCCGTTTGTATTTTCACACTCCACATGGACTGGCTGTGACTGACAAGAAAGTGAATGTATTGAATGAGTTATTGGCACCTTACTTGGGTAATTCTCATCTTCTGAAGATCTCTTAAAAGGGGAATTCCACAGCTTTTTTGAAAGTTTTTCAGAGCGGTTTGGGTTTGGTCTAGAGCATTTTTTTTTCTTCAGTGGCAGAGAGATGCATGCAGGGCATTATAAGGAAAATCGCACCCCATTAGAACTTTTTTCCTCATGGTCTTTGACTTTTCTAATATTACAGATAAAAATTTCCGAAGATGCTAAAAGTGGAAAATATATCATATTATATCAATTTAATGATACATTTTAATATTTTGATAAGCGACATGCCTTTATGAGCATATCATGATTATTACCCATGCTCAAATTCTTTGCAATTGCATCTTTCATTAAATAGAGCACTTAATTGGTCCTGTTAGATTGAATTTAATGCAGCACAGTATATGAAATGTTGAAGAACACCACTGTATTTTTAGTTTTGAGGGGTTTAAATATGCTACTACTAGTCCATTGCATCGCTGTCCAAAAACATGAATCTCCAAAATAGTAACTTTAAAGAAGAAGGCAAAACAATTTATAACTTTTAATGTAACCTTTCAACTTTTTAATGAAATCCGAGCTGATAAATTGCATTTTCTCACACCATGCCACTCGAATGATGTGCATTACAATTCAGGCAATGGCATTAAAAAAAACAGTTATAACTCATATAGGATGCATTGAGTGTTACAAATGCCCGCACGTGATATAAACTTCCTTTCCCTCATTTTCTGCAAACTCTTAACTCACCAGGATACAGTGAGTGTTAGAACTGCCACCAAGTGAAATATTGTTTCCTTTTTTTAGTCACTATAAAATCTTTTCACTGAAAATCCAGGAGGCGTGTGGTATATCTATCAAAAGTTTTATCTTCTTTCCGAAATAGTGTCTCATAACCTTAATATACGTCACTAGCCTCTGGATGTTTTTATCTTCTCACAAAAAAGAAAGACGACATCCACAATGAAAACTGAACTTTAAACATAGATGGTTCTTCCAGAGTTCTTTGCTAAAGGGAATGGTTCTATTTAGAACTGTGAGTATAGAACCATTTCTTGTTAAAATGCATGTTTTCATGGTGAAATCTTTCTTCAGATTGTTGTAGAATGCGCTGTGTATTGTTTTATAAAGAACCTTTTTGAAAATGTTTCTATATCACACCAAAAAGGGTCCTTCCATTGTTATGATGCCAAGCTTGAAACAATAGAAAAACCCCTTTTTGGTGCTGTATAGAACCACTGGTAACACTGGTAATCCTTGGGGCTAGAAGAAGAAGGGGAGGTCATGTGTACTGCTGTAAAACACACATTACCATTACATGTACCGGGCAGAAATGAGAGCCATATTATGTCCCTTGCATGTTCATGTCAGTTATCGCAGGCACAAGTTGTGCCATGATCGTTACATATTCACTGTCATTTGGAATTCACTTCAGTGACCATTAGACCAGAGTGATTAGCTGTGGAAGTCTGGCAGTAATAACTGCTACTTAAATATTTCAGCATCACTGAAGCACTATCCGATTCCACATGGCTTCAAGGTGCAAAACAGCTTTTTTTCTTCTTCATCCTTTATTCCCTGAGTTCTGGCCAGTCAGTGGATGTTCAAACACTTTAATGACCTGAGCTATAAATAACTAATATGATTTCAGAATTAATTTCTTCAGAGAGGTTGCTGATGAGCCTCTACATTGTCTTTTGATTATTCCTCAAGCACCCATGCAACAACAGGCTATCCATAAAGCACAATTGTTGATGCAGCGCAAAGAGATTTAAGACTCTAAAATACCTTTGTCTTTATGTGTTAGAGATGAAATCTGATGTGTTTCAGCAGAAGATCCTTCACTTTCCTAACATAACAATCTCTTTTTTCAAAATGCTTACAACATTACATGGATTTCTATACCCTGGAATTGTTATACAAATAATCTTGCTTTGTTTTCTTTTCCTTCATGGAAACAGGAAAGAAAAAGAGATTGACCAGGCTTAAAGGGATGGTTAGTGCTGAAACCAAGTCCAACCCCATTTTGTGATTGTTCATAACTTGAAAATGTTTTGCACAGGAACAGTGTAATTCCTGTTTTGTTTTTTTTTTTTTGTTTTTTTACTTCCGTAAATTTCGTGAAGCTCTCGCGTCTTTAAACCTATTGGCTACATAAAGCCTATGTTTCCTTTGATAGCTGTGGAAATCGGAGGGGGCAGGCATGCAGTAAAAGTGGTGAGGTCGTCAGTGGCGGCTGGCAAAGCCTTTAAAGTGCATTATCTTCCTGCCTGCTCCACCGCTGCTCCGCCCTGAGCTGGCTGATTGGTAAACATCCTGTGGCTGAGCGGGTGCAGAACTTAATTCTGTTTAAATGAAGAAAACGGCATTAGCTTTTTCGGATGCTTTTTCGGCTGGCCTCGTTTTGATGTCTGCTCTGCGGTACTTGTGTTTGCTTCCAAATTAACCATTGTACATGTTTTTCACTTCACGTAAAGGAGTCAGCATTGGTAGATATCAAACTGTAGATAATTTGCAGAGGTGCTGAGTTGAAATTCTTCCCTGTATTGACTCCCGCAAGTGGTAGTGCAGCTAGCCAGAAAGCATGAATAATGTGCAACACAAAATTTCCCAGAAAAAAGATATGGGCGAAGCATAGAAAGGCTTTATGAGCTGTGTACTGTAGCAGAGGGAGAATTACAAAGCCTTCACAGTTTTTGCTGCATGTCTTCTTGTTTCTTCCTACAATATTTCTGTGTAGCAATATTGATTTTAGCCAGCCAGCTGTCCAGAAGAAAGAGTCACTTGAAGAAAATCATCTAGTGTTTAAGGTTTGATTATTCTTTTGTATGTTTTTTTTTTTCTTTTTAGTTTTTTTATTTATTTTTTTATAGAGGCAGCAGTTGAGACATGATTCTTTGCCTGCTCTACTTTATAGACAATCTCTGGGGGAAAAAATTGGAAGTGATTTATATAATGGATGCTGGAACACAGTGGCATTTTCAAATGAAAACACTCCACAGGAAATCCCGATAATAATTCACAGATTATTTGCCAGACCGTTTTGCTGGGGTTCCTCTGGTGCAGGCGATCAGACTTTTGGGAAAGTGTGCAATCACCCTCACTGATAAATAGATAAATACCGCAGAACAGGCTGTAAAGTAACAGCTGAATTATGCTTCCTTAATGGATTAATCAATCCCAGCTCCTCCAGTCAGAGCTTGTAGCCATTCATCCTACCTGGAACAATTGCTTTATAATCTCAGGGAGGCTTTCTCACTTTGAAAAGGATACAAAGGCCTCTCTGGGCTAAAAGCTTTATTGATCTTCAAGACCCCTTTGAAAAGGTAATTATGTGTCACAATGAACTTGGATTAATATATTGCCTTTGTTTGCATATCAGCATGATGGATGAATCTTTGTGCATGCATATCATTTGAAGTAATCCTGGATCATTAAGATGTGGGGACATGGTAAATGGCATGGAGAAGGGCAGAGATGCCCATCAGCTGTTGAGAAGAAGGCTTATCTCGTCACCACTTTCTGTTGCAGTTTACACAACTCTATTCATATGCACCAGCCAGGGAGGAAGTGGATTCAGTATAGCAGTATAAATACCGGATTCAGTGGCCAGTGTTGGCTATGTTTAGTGCTCCACTATGAACCATTATGTAAAAAGTTGTCTTAAGAAATGGGAAACTTGGTTTGGTAGCTGAGAACAGATATGTAGGTCATACAACTCTGATTGTTATGAGTATTTAATGTTAACTTGTAATGCACACTTAGAGTAATAATATAAAAAAATTGCATGATGGCTTTGCATTTTACCTCATGTTAAAAATGTTTGTTCATCATGACCTAAAACATAAAAGTGACATCAAGGGAATATGAGTTCTTTATTCACAGTACATTTGCTGCTACTAATAAATATGTGGAACTTCTAAAGCAAAGGCCCTTAGACATCAAAGCTGCATTCAAGCGAATCTGATCACATAAAACTTTTACAGTTTTTTTTATACATCTTTTTCATCTTTGGCATGTCTATACAAGCAAACACGTGACTGGTAGGAGTGTGTGTAAATTTGAGCATACTAATAAACTGAACAAAAATTCTTGATTTGCAGTTAACTAACCAAAATTATTGTTAATGTCATCTATAATACTAAAAATAAGAATAAAAATAGAAAATGTAATACTAATAAATTGTGTACATGGCAATAGATTACCAAAATGAATGTACTTATTTTACATGGACATTGCTATAAAATGCTGCAACTCTTCTGTGTTCCTGTGAATACAGAAGACTTATTACTGCATTTAAATATTCGATTTGAGGAAAAATAATCAAACAACACAATCATTTCATTGTACCGTTAACATTTTGTTTATTTCACGTTATTTTTTCCACTTGTCACATTTTTAACACCTTAGTTTGGTCAGCTGGAGCACTGCACTCACTGCCCAACCTCAGTCTCCACCTATGAGCACAGTCATTGGCTCACAAGTCATTTTATTGGTCTCACTATTAAACATTTGCATTAATTAAGACATGCTTCATGTAAATGAAATACTGATAGACTGGCATTTGATTTAACTGCTGATTCATTGTTTTCACTCAGATCTCTGCTTGTTTTTATGTTGTAGGAAAGTTTCATGAATTAGACATAGAGTAGTTTGTACATCAGAGGGGGTCATTCTTATGTTAATGCGTGAATAATGAATAAGTGCCAATGTCAGTTGGAAATCGTAACACATTTCTCTTCTATACCTGGATGTTTCCAACAGGGTATCACAGAGGGACTATGATTTAGCTAAGCTTTTCATTCGAAAATAATGGGGTGTTTGGGAGGTTGAGGTAAAACATGATGTTGTATTGTTTTGTAGCATTTATTTCTGTTTTTGAGGTGGACAAAAGTCATTATGTTTCAACCAAGGATTATAGGAAAATAATCATTTTATCTTTCAAATGGTATGTTATGACAAGTTGTTAAAATGACCAGAGACACAGCATTTTTTGTTACCCCTAAAATGTGAGAACTAAATGAAAGACATTTTGTCCAGTGAGGAAGAAAACCAGGATGTGTAGTGCTTGCCACTGGTTTGTGAAAAGGTTAATATCACATCTGCTGTGCAGTACAGCTGGAGAATTCACTCTGCCTTCACCTGCCCTGCTGAGGGACTCAACTGCCATCTTCTCCTCAAAGCAGCCTTCCTGGAGCTGTGGCCTGACAGCAAACAATCTGTTTGAGCTCGTGAGAGTGAGGAGGTCACCCAGCCCCAGTGCACTTCTTAATGCAGGCCTGCAGCCACAGCCCTCCAAATGGAGGAGATGAAACAGAGGCAGGGAGGGAAGGAGAGAAGGAGGGAGAGGAGAAAGAGAAGTCCTGTGTGAGCCGTGCTGTCCTTGAGGTTTTTGAAAGCAGTTTTTTCTACAGATTTCTGTCAGAAAAAGAAGTCTGCTTCCATATATGAAATCAGTGAAGTACAGCTGTTTTGTTTTTTATGTTATACCTGTACCTCTGAGTCATAGATGAAAATGATTTTCTCAAACCAAATTCCATCCATCCATCCATCCATCATCTTCCGCTTCTCCGGGGTTCGGGTCGCGGGGGCAGCATCCTGAGCAATGAGGCCCAGACCTCCCTTTCCCCAGCCACTTCCACTAGCTCCCTGGGAGGGATTCCGAGGCGCTCCCAGGCCAGCTGGGCGATATAGTCACGCCAGCGTGTCCTGCGTCTTCCCCAGGGTCTCCTCCCCGGTGGACTTGCCTGTGACACCTCCCAAGGGAAGCGTCCAGGAGGCATCCTAACAAGATGCCCGAACCACCTCAACTGGCTCCTCTCGACGTGAAGAAGCAGCGGCTCCACTCCGAGTCCCTCCCGGATGACCGAACTTCTTTCCACCCTGCGGAGGAAACTCATTTCGGCCGCTTGTATTCGCGATCTCGTTCTTTCGGTCATCACCCAAAGCTCATGACCATAGGTGAGGGTGGGAACGTAGATCGACCAGTAAATCGAGAGCCTTGCCTTATGGCTCAGCTCTTTCTTTACCACAACAGACAGGTAAAGAGCCCGCATCACTGCTGACCCAGCACCAATCCGCCTGTCAATCTCCCGCTCCCTTGTACCATCACTCGTGAACAAGACCCCGAGATACTTAAACTCCTCCACTTGAGGCAAGAGCTCATCCCCGACCCAGAGAGGGCTCTCCACCCTTTCCCACCTTAGAACCATGGCCTCGGATTTGGAGGTACTGATCCTCATCCCGGCTGCTTCACACTCAGCTGCAAACCGATCCAGTGAAAGCTGAAGTTCACGGCCTGATGTCCCCAATAGGACCACATCATCTGCAAACAGCAGCGATGTGACCCTGAGGTCAGCAAACCGGACACCCTCCATCCCATGACTGCGCCTAGAAATTCTATCCATAAAAATTATGAATAGAATCGGTGACAAAGGGCAGCCCTGACGGAGTCCAACTCTCACTGGGAAAAAGTCTGACTTACTGCCGGCCATGCGAACCAAACTCCTGCTTTGTTTGTACAGGGCCTGAATGGCTCGTAGCAAAGAGCCATGTACCCCATACTCCCGAAGTACCTACCACAGAATACCCCGGGGGACACAGTCGAATGCTTTCTCCAAATCCACAAAACACATGTGGACTGGTTGGGCAAACTCCCATGAACCCTCCAGAATCCTGGAGAGGGTAAAGAGCTGGTCCAGTGTTCCACGACCAGGGCGGAACCCGCACTGCTCCTCCTGAATCCGAGGTTCGACTATAAGCCGGACTCTCTTCTCCAGTACCCCTGCATAGACCTTACCAGGGAGGCTGAGGAGTGTGATTCCCCTGTAGTTGGAACACACCCTCCGGTCCCCCTTTTTAAAAAGAGGCACCACCACCCCAGTCTGCCAATCCAGTGGCACCACCCCCGATGTCCACGCAATGTTGAAAAGGCGTGTCAGCCAAGACAGCCCCACAACATCCAGGGCCTTGAGGAACTCGGGACGGATCTCATCCACTCCTGGAGCCCTGCCGCCAAGGAGCTTTTTAACTACCTTAGCGACTTCGGCCTCAGTAATGGACAAGCCTATTCCCGTGTCCCCAGACTCTGCCTCCTCACTGGAGAACGTGTTGGTGGGATTGAGAAGGTCCCTAAAGTATTCCTTCCACCGCCCAATGATGTCTTCAGTCAAAGTCAGCAGCACACCATCTCCACTATATACAGTGCTAGTGGCACACTGCTTTCCCCTTCTGAGTCGCCTGACGGTTTGCCAGAATCTTTTCGGAGCCGACTTAAAGTCACTTTCCAAGGCCTCACCAAACTCTTCCCACACCCGGGTTTTTGCCTTGGCAACTACTGAAGCCGCAGATCGCTTGGCCTGTCGATACCTGCCAGCTGCCTCTGGTGTCCTACAGGCCAACCATGCCCAGTAGGACTCCTTCTTCAGCTTGACGGCATCTCTCACCTGGGATTACCGCCCCGGCAGGCACCAACTACCTTGCGACCACAGCTACAGTCAGCCGCTTCAACAATGGAGGAGCCATTGGAGCCATGGCCCATTCTGAGTCAATGTCCCTCACCTCCCCCGATATCTGGTCAAAGTTCTGACGGAGATGTGAGTTGAAGATGGTGGTTGGTCAGTGTAGTGGGTAACACCTCTGCCTTCTACGCTGTAGACTGGGGTTCAATCCCCACCTGGGTAAGCACCCTACACTATACCAATAAGACTCCTTGGGCAAGACTCCTAACACCACCTTGGCCCCCCCCTGTGTAAAATGATCACATTGTAAGTCGCTCTGGATAAGAGCGTCAGCCAAATGCCGTAAATGTAAGATCAATCTGACAGGTTCTTCTGCTAGACGTTCCCAGCAAACCCTCACTATACATTTGGGTTTGCCTGGTCTGACCGGCATCTTCCCCCACCACCTGATCCAGCTCATCACCAGGTGGTGATCAGTTGACAGCTCAGCTCCTCTCTTTACCCGAGTTTCCAATACACATGGCCGCAAGTCCGATGACACGACTATAAAGTCAATCATTGAACTGCGGCCTAGGGTGTCCTGGTGCCATGTGCACTTATGGACATCCTTGTGTTCAAACATGGTGTTCGTTATGGACAAAATGTGGTTTGCACAGAAGTCCAAAAACTGAACACCACTCGGGTTCAGATCAGAGAGGCCATTCCTCCCAATCACACCCCTCCAGGTCTTACTGTCGTTGCCCATGTGAGCGTTGAAATCCCCCAGTAGGACAATCGAGTCTCCAGGAGGAGCACTTTCAAGCACCCCTCCCAAGGACTCTAGGAAGGCTGGGTATTCTGAACTGCTGTTCGGAGCACAGACAACAGTCAGGACCCGTTCCCCAACCCGAAGGCATAGGGAAGCTACCCTCTCGTCCACCGGGGAAAACCCCAACATACAGGCGCCGAGTTGGGGGGCTATGAGAAAGCCCACACCTGCCCGCCACCTCTCACCATGGGCAACTCCAGAAAAGAAAAAAGTCCAGCCCCTCTCAAGGAGATTGGACCCAGAGCCCAAGCTGTGTGTTGAGGTGAGCCCGACTATATCTAGCCGGTATCTCTCAACCTCGCACACCAACTCAGGCTCCTTTCCCACCAGTGAGGTAACGTTCCAAGTTCCAAAAGCCAGTTTCAGCAACCGAGGATCAGAACGCCAAGGCCCACGCCTTCGGACACTGCCCGATCCACAATGCACCGCACCCCTACTACTGCCCCTCCCATCGGTGGTGGGTCGATGGGAGGGTCAAACCAAATTATCCTCAACAAATCTTATTTTCAAAGGCAGTGTGTTTTTTTTCTCCCACTCATTTAGGTCAACTCTTATTGTTAGTATTATTACAATACATTAAGTTCACACTTTCATGGCCTCCCTATCCTGTTTAACCCCAGATTTTGCTATTACTTTCCAAACTGTTGTGAGATGTTGGGAAACTTGGTTTGACAAACTATACTATATTGCCAAAAGTATTCATTTAACAATCCAAGTTATTGAATTCAGCTGTTCCAGTCACTTCCATGGCCATAGGTGCTTAAAAGCAAGCACCTAGGCCTACAGACTGCTTCTACAAACATTTGTGAAAGAATGGGTCGCTAACAGGAGCTCAGTGAATTCCAGCATGGTACCGTAATGGGATGCCACCTATGCAAGTCCAGTCGTGAAATTTCCTCTCTACTAAATATTCCACAGTCAACTGTCAGTGGTATTATAACAAAGTGGAAGCAATTGGGAATGACAGCAACTTGGCCACGAAGTGGTAGGCCATGTAAAATGACAGAGCGGGGTCAGTGGATGCTGATGCGCATAGTGCGCAGAGGTCAACAACTTTCGGCAGAGTCAATCGCTACAGACCTCCAAACTTCATGTGGCCTTCAGATTAGCTCAAGAACAGTTTGTAGAGAGCTTCATGGAGTTGGGTTTCCATGGCTGAGCAGCTGCATCCAAGCCTTACATGACCAAGTGCAATGCAAAGAGTCGAATGCAGTGGTGAAAAGCACCGACACTGGACTCTAGAGCGGTGGAGACGTGTTCTGTGTGACTAAACATGCTTCTCCATCTGGCAATCCTATGGAAGAGTCTGGGTTTGGCAGTTGGCAGGAAAACGGTACTTGTTTGACTACATTGTGCCAAGTGTAAAGTTTAGTGGAGGGGGTTATTAAACCCATTATGATTTGGGAGTTCAGCCCCTTAGTTCCAGTGAAAGGAACTCTTAATGATTCAGCAGACCAAGAGATTTTGGACAATTTCATGCTCTTTGTGGGAACAGTTTGGGGATGGCCCCTTCCTGTTCCAACCTGACCGTGCACCAGTGCACAAAGCATGGTCCATAAAGACATGGATGAGCGAGTTTGGTGTGGAGGAACTTGACTGGCCTGCACAGAGTCCTGACCTCAACTCGATAGAACACCTTTGGGGTGAATTAGAGCGGTTGTGTGCCAGGCCTTCTCGTCTGCATCAGTGTCTGACCTCACAAATGCCCTTCTGAAAGAAAATTCCCATAAACACACTACTAAACCTTGTGGAAAGCCTCCCAGAAGAGATGAAGGTGTTATAGCTTCGAAGGGTTGGCGGGCATCATATTAAACCCTATGGATTAAGAATGGGATGTCACTCAAGTTCATATGTGTCTGACGGCAGATGAGTGAATACTTTTGGCAGTATAGTGCATCAAACAAAAGCATACTGTGAAATGGAGAGCTGTATACTAATCATATTTCATTGCATACCTGGCACCTTGATCTCATACAGTAACATACACATTATATTAGGATGTGAAAATAAACCCCACTTTGCTTTGCTCCAGTC
Organism: Pygocentrus nattereri; assembly: GCF_015220715.1. NCBI lineage: Eukaryota > Metazoa > Chordata > Actinopteri > Characiformes > Serrasalmidae > Pygocentrus > Pygocentrus nattereri. The sequence goes on along the minus strand of NC_051218.1, from coordinate 24,159,778 downwards.
AGTAGACATACCTATTTATCAGTTCCCTGTGCAACCACCATAAAGTGCTGTGCGGTTACTTAAATGTATGATGTGTTACTCAGATCCAACTGAACAGATGTTGCACAGTGGGTATGCTTCACCCACCCTTAGTAAATATTTATATCATGTCAAATCTGTGCAAAACAATCAACTGTAGTCGTGCCCTAAATTTACTCCATTCATAAACAATATGTATGACCATTCAAAAATTTGGAATTACTGTTTTCAGAAATACAATTTGGTCGCAAATGTGTATAAAATGATATACTGCAGTGCATATTCTTCTTCTTTCGGCTGCTCCCTTTAGGGGTCACCACAGCGGGTTAGTATTGAATATAAAGCATAAATTTGGTAAAATGGCAAATGATTCTACATTTTTGAATGACACAGTATGTCTGCTTAGGGGTTTTGGTAGATATGGTCAAAAAAGATGAATATAATGAATTCAGTAAGCCTTTTTTGGTGTCACTCACCTAATAAAACCCTTCCATCAGGCACAAGAGGAATGAGTTCAATAGAAGTCAGTATGATATCGAGCCTTGTCAGTCAGCTGAGAAAATGGAAATGAAGTATAAAATGGAGCAGAGAGCATAGAGAACCAGAAATAAACAGAATAAGAATCCCTCAAATGAGCCAGTAGCTCAAGTTGGAGGATTTGGGTCGCCTCTGATCCTCATCCCGGACCTCTCATTGAAAGGTCACACACAATATGAGAGATGCTTCACTGGTTTCTAATGCACATCAACAGACCTCACATTTGGCAGCTAATGTGAAACATGCCATATTGCAGATTTGGCTCTTTAATTATTCTGGGAAAAGATGTGGTGAATCACTTTGCCTCAAGGTTTTCAAGCACTTGGTAACACACTGTATAAACTGCTCGTTAAAGACCCCCTCTGGTCAATATTCTGACTTTTATTGGTTTTATATGACATTTGCACTTTAGGACACTGAATATGTCAAAAACATGGACTGTGCTATCTATGAAAGATTGGGAATTGAAAACATTTTTCCAGTATCTTTCTAGAGGGTAGAATATTGAATTGAAGAATAAGTGGAGCTAATTCAGAACAGAGTTCCAAATTTGCATTTCCTGCAAAAATCAAAAGTCATTAATCACAGCTGAAAACAAGTATTGTCTGCATAATGAAAGACAAGTATGCATTAGATGCTTTTGTGTTGAACCATTTAATGCATGGCCCTTTCAAAGCCTCTGCTTGCTTTCACACCCACTCACCCAAAAGCAAGTATGCATACATACACACACACAACACACATGCACAGGCACACACAAGCCATTTGACACTATATTGAATGCAGAAGCATAGTTGGAATACTTCATTATCATATTTGTTTAACAGCGCAAAGAATTACAGTATACTTTCAACAGAGTTTCGGCTATTACATACATATATGAATAAAATATTTTTTAAATTTCCACTTATCAACTAATTGATATGGTTAAAACTCATATCTTCTTTAGTGTCCAAACAAAGCCAAACTTTTAAATACATGCTTCTTAAAAATTCAATATTCAACTGAAAATTGTATTATTATTTATATTACAGTACAGCAGTAATCAGTGTTACCTTTGTCAAGTCCATGACTATGACTAGTTTGAGACTGAGTCAGGACTCTGCCAAGACCACATGAGTTTAAGACTGAATCAAGATCAAGACACAAAAAAAAATCTAGTTTTTTCGAGACCCAGCTTTAACTTTTTAACTGCTTCCAGTCCATATTTGTTTGTCTTTTTTTATTATTTGGTGGATTATTTCAAAGGTGAGCTCTTTGGAGAAATCACTGTAATGCAGTGGCTAAAGTGGCTTAATGCTTTTACAAAATGGTGACACTATAAACTGTAACATACACGAATTTTCAGTTAGTCTAGTTAATTCAATTAGAATTACTAATATTTGCAATAAACAGTTCTTCTACTAAGATGTAATAGTTTGTTTAGATTATGCTGTTGTTGATGAGCAATGATGGACTGCTAAAGGAGGACAAGAAATTTAATACATCAATTGTATATTGCAGCCATTTCGTAAACGTCTCATTTCTGGTCATAGAATAATGAAAATATTACATTTTAGTGGTGATTAATGCAAAATGTTTTGACCTTTGAATGTTTGCTCACTAAATGAACACCGGAGCAAGAATGGTAATTTCCACTAGTGTGTCAAGGCAGTTTCCAGTGTTGTGTTAGCATCAAATTACAAAGTGTTACACGTTTTCGTACACCATCTACCAAAAAATACCAGAAATTTGAGCCTTTGGAGCCTTTAAGATGTTTTATACATTTTTCATCTTTTATATTGCAGTTTTTTTTTATACTTTTTATATTGCAACCCTCTTCTCCCACTCTTCACACACTGATAGTAATACCGCAGAAGAAATGCTAGCACAGGCTTCCAGTATCTGTAGTTTCAGGTGCTGCACATCTCGTATCTTCACAGCATAGACAATTGCCTTCAGATGACCCCAAAGATAAAACTCTAAGGGGGTCAGATCGGGAGACCTTGGGGGCCATTCAACTGGCCCACGACAACCAATCCACTTTCCAGGAAACTGTTAATCTAGGAATGCTCGGACCGGATACCCACAATGTGGTGGTGCACCATCTTGCTGGAAAAACTCAGGGAACGTGACGTTGTCGTGGGCCACGTGGTTGTCGTAAAAAAAACTAAAGTTGGATCCAAAATGGCCGACTTCAAAATGGCTGCCATAGTCACCACCCATCTTGAAATGTTTTCCCCTTCCATATACTAATGTGCCACAAACAGGAAGTTATCACCAACCATTCCCATTTTATTTGGGTGTATCCATATAAATGGCCCACCCTGTGTATATATATATAAAACACACACACACACAGTATCTGACAAAAGTGAGTACACCCTTCAGTGTGTGTACAGCTTGTATAGCAGTATAGATTTACTGTCCTCTGAAACTGCGGACTGAGTTTATGCATAGTGTGAGCATCTGAGCACTGACAGGCTGACCTGCCTCTTCTTCAACCTCTGTAGCAATGCTGGCAGCGCTTATGCATCTATTTTCTGAAGCCAACCTCTGGATATGATGCTGAACATGTGGACTCAACTTCTTTGGTTGACCCTGGCGAGGCCTGTTCTGAGTGGAACCTGTCCTGGAAAACTGCTGTATGACTTTGGCGATTGTGCTAGAGCTCAGTTGCAGGGTGTTAGCAGTCTTATAGCCTAGGCCATCTTTGTGGAGAGCAACAATTCTATTTCTCACATCCTCAGAGAGTTATTTGCCATAAGGTGCCATGTTGAATATCCAGTGGCCAGTATGAGCGAATTGTACCCAAAACACCAAATTTAACAGCATCTTTGCATTTTCTTTTATCTTGAGCACAAGACAAGTCCAAAAGTGTCTAGACTAGACTGGACTACTACATCACTGTGTTGTTACAGTTGGTACTGTACTGTGTACTGATATGTTTTGCCACACAAACAATATGAATTTTGGGTTAAGGAAATCAGTATGTAATGAATTAATTCATTATCAGTGGTTTTATGCTACTGAAGTCCAATATGATGTCATTTTATGCATTATATTAAAATGTTAAACTTTAACCTATGAATGACCTTTTTTTTTTGTTTCTCTCTTTTTCATAGCTACGGGACACAAAATCAGTTGACCAGTGTACTCTTCTACATTTTTTGGCTGAGAAGTGTGAGGAAAAGTATCCGGAAATCCTCAAGTTCCCTGATGAGCTTGAACATGTGGAGAATGCCAGCAAGGGTAAGACACTTCTCCCACATTGAAAAAAAGGGCTTTATCATCACTGTGAGTGAAGCATGGTTATGTTCAAAGATGTAAGATAAAGCAGCACAGTAGACCAGTAGACTTGCAGCCTGCTTGTCCGCAACAGAGCTGTGTGGGTACATTAAGTGAGATTAATTACTCTTTTCTGTAGCACTTTTTAAATATGGGTTTCAATGTGCCGTTTTACTAATGGAGAACAAATCAGGGAAAGCTTGACTGTAGCATACAATAAACACTAGTGTTTATAACCTAAGCACCATGATTACTTTTACAAATAAATGCTTCCTTTTTTGATGGAATTATTTAAATCTTCAACACCCACTTATAGATTAATAAAAAAGCATTTCATCATGCAAACGCATCTCAGTATTAAAATATAGCTGTATTTTCTGCAGTGCATCTGGTTGGCGTACTTCTTTCTGGCTGGTGTCTTATCTAATAGAATATAATCCCTTTTAAATTGTATAAGAAGTGTTGAAAACATCATTAGTTGGTTGATTATTGGGCTTGCCTTGTGTTTGCTTTGTGTTGGAACAGTCTAGTCCTGGAGTGCTATGGGAGCAGACAATTTTGTTTACTCCAACACACCTGATTCAGCTCATAAAGGACTTGAAAATCTGCTGATGATTTGAATCAAGTGTGGTAGACCGTGGAAAACGAATCTGTTCTCCAGAACTGAAACTCCGCACTATTGCTCTAATCTAAAAATACACATTTCTGACAAATGCTGATGTTCTGGTTTAAGGAACCTTTTGATATTTTCTTATATTTCATCCATACACATTTAATGGGGCATGATTTTTTGATAGCCATTTAACAGAGCCTTTAATCCTTTATTGTTGTTTTTGTTTTTTTTTAATTAGGACCCATACGGCATTTTAACCCTAAATTTTGATGAACGTATGTTATATAGACTAACTCAAGAGATTAGATCCAACCGTGTGTGGAGACTGTAATTAGAGCTGTTGTATTGATTGAAATAAAACTTATTAATAGCCAGATAGCCCCTTTTAATCCTAAGTTATGTATAAATCTTCTGTGCTGTAACTCTTGTGAATGAGCCTATTCTATAAGAATGGTAAAAAATCGTTTCTTGGGTCGATGAGAGAAACTTAATGAAGCACAGGGGAGCCACATGCATTTCAGTATGGCCGACAGGAAAGGTTAACAGTCCAAATGGGAAGGCAGCTTAGTGTGGATGATGACTACATTTAGTGTTACAGCATGTCTTTCGCATAGCGAAATAGTTTCCCATCATGAAAAGCTTCACTGCTGCATCACAAATTCACTGGGATTTACTAGGTTCAAGGAAAAAGCTGTTTTCCCCCCTTCAATTCCATTTAATTACCTCAGCCATTAAAATGTAGGACAAGAAAAACAGCAGTCTGTTTTGCATTTGTCTTACAAAGTCCATGTCTCTTTGGTTATCTAGTGACAGTAGGCCTGTATCCTGGGTATGCTGTAATTTCTCCTGTCAATAAACTAATGTCTTCCTAATTCCACCCAATGAATTGTTTGGTTGAACCCCTTGAGGGTTATTTAGTTTGTTAGTTACCTAATTGGTCACCTAATCTAATTTAACCAATTATGTGCTCTGCTGAAGGAGCCAATCACTGTTGAAGTGGGCCGATGGATGGGAGTATGCTCAAAGTGTGAATGCTATGAAGAGAGTAATTTCAGGCACAATCAATTCTTTGTACATGGTCATCATTTAATTAAGTGTGACAGATAAGCAGTTGCTTGATTCAGTCCATTATGAAAAACCTACTACAAGGTATAGAAACAGTGCTAATGAGAATATTTATATTTAAAGATAAAACTGAGACTGTCAACATAAGACTATAGACGAATAGTTTAGTATAGGTTAGTCCCAACACATACTGTGATGAATGTCAGTTTTACAAATTAATGCTATTTGTCAAATTTGGAACTCATTTTAAAGAGTCTCAAATAAAAATAAAAGATTTCCAAATAATAAAAAATACCAAAGCTTTTCAAATCAAGTAAAACAAAAACCTCTGTGGAATTGCATCAGAACTACTTACTGCATCTTCCTCTATGAGTATATGAACTGATGTTCAGTAGGCACTTTTCTTCTCTCTCCTTTGGATCTAAATAGTAAAAGCTCAATAAGGCAAAATATGAGCAACAGTAAAAAGCAGTGAAAATGCTGATTAGATGCCAGTAGATTGCACTTAAACCCAAAAAGAGAACAATGTGAATGTCTAAATTACAGTATTTTCTTCGAAAAAAGATCATTTGTCAATAGTACAGATTCATCAACATCATACATAAGTACATGTAACTGCATAAAAATTGCATACTATTACCAGTTTATGTGTCTTACAAGGCTTTCTGTGAGTCCTACAGATTTATATGTGAAGATGCAGGTGAACAGCATCACAGCGGCTCAAATTGAATAATAAGGCTCCGGCCCACAGACCTTTTATTGACATTTATGTTTCTGTCTAGCAAATTACTGAGAGCACTATAGGATGTTTAACATAATGTACAGCTTACCTTAACCCTGAAAAACATGTAGCCATCACATCATTATTTTAGTTTATTTTCCTATATTACTTTATTAATTTCTTCCTCTATCTCTTCCACTATTTGGAGGTAACTATGACTTTCCTTCTTCAAAAATAGCTTTCTTTGTCTTTGTCTTTCTTTCCCCCTACATTGTACTTGCCTGTCTGCAGGAGAAATCAAAGTGCTTTTTTTGTCCCTTAAGAATGGCACTTCCTCCACTTCATCCCTGTCTCCCCATCAAAGCAGTGCTTCAGCCCTGTGGGGTAATGCAGCGGAACACAGGGGCAGCGGTGCACTGGTAACCCCGTCCTGTCCCGTCCTGCTCAGCTCACAGCTCAAAAAGCTCGAGCTCTGGCAGCGGCAGCTCCATTCTGAGCTGCTCTCTGATGTGTAAGTCATTGTGAAAAGCCTGAATACCCTGATCATGCAACCAGATTGTCCTCATATCCCTGTGAATGTAGATACCTCAGCTAAGCTTTGTATTACAAGCCCCTCAAGGACCTTCTGCAGTCAAGGTAGCATGCCTGGCTCACAGCCCACAGCAGCCGCTGCAGCTGGAGGGCTAGATTAGCAGATTTCAGCTTGTTGCATCAAGGACTGGTAGAGGAAACTAGGGTGCAGGGGTAAGGAAAGAGGAAAAGTGGCATGGCATTACATTGTGTTTGAAGTGCATGTTCACTTTGAATAATCACATCTACAAAGGCAGGGGCTGGCACTCTTAATAAAAATGATTGAAAACTTCAATCAGTTCTGCTTGATTTCCCTGTAAAAGTGCTAACTTGATTGGCTGCTACAGAATGGCTATCACTCAGCCTCTGACCTCTGAATCTTCACAGACAGAGATACAGAGAGAAAGAACACGAGACAGATCAAGGAAGGCAAGCTTTGGTTTTGTCTGTTTTATTACAGACTGACCTCTCTTTTAATCACATTACACTGTACCTCACCTACTGTTAGCCTTATTTTAATTGCCCTGCATTACATTCATGCAATGCTAATGTCTTAGAACTGTCATGACAAGTCTAAATTGAAAAGAGAGCTAATTGTTAATCAATAATAACTAAATCATTGTGCTGTGTTAAGAGACACACTTCAGCATTTACTTGAATTTGTTGATGTGATTCAGTAAGATGTCATATTAACCCCTCTCAGTTAAGTTGATTCCATTTCTTTCATGTGTAGTTTTTTTATTGTATGTAATCCATGAAAGGATCTGAGGAATAAATCAACTTTGTTCCTGTCAGATTTGATTTCCGTCTGATATTTCCCCTTAAATGTGTTGGGAATTTCCCTCTTTGTATTTATATGTGTATATATATATATATATATATATATATATATATATATATATATATACACACACCAGTTTACTAAATATTTCATGGAACTCAACAGTGTAATCCACATATATATGTATGCCAGCTCTCATTGCAGGCTGCTATAGAGTTTGGGGGATGTCGTAGAAGTCCCTTGTTGACTTGTTACCTCTTTCGGATACGCATGATTGCTTCTCTTAATACCTCTGTGCCAGAAGGACTGTGGAGGATGCGCGGAGTTGCCCAGGTAGAGGTCAGAGGCGGCCATGGCCCACTTCCCCAGGCTGAGTTTCTCCCAGCTGGGCTTAGAAAACCTCTCCTCTCCCCTCTCAACTATTAACATCCAGCCCCATCAAGGTCAGTGCTAATTAGAATGTGTGTGGATCATCCAGAGAGCCTGGCCAGGAATGTGCTGAGTCTCAAGGAGGAGCTGGGACATGGGGAGTGACCATGAAATCAGAGTGGCGTTGTACTTTCTTCTTTATTAATTCATGTACTCTTCCATCCTTCAGACTGCTCTGTTAAATATCCTTGCCCACTGTGGTGGTGTTCATCGGTTCCTACATGTTATTGATCATCATTCATCTGCAGATGGACATGGTTCCTTTGGACCCAGGAGTTTACTGAAATAACCAGCTACCTTGCCTTGGTCAACACATTTCAGAGGCTATTTTTGAAGATAGGGAGAACCTTGAGTAACCCAAGTTAGGGTTTTTTTGTTTTGTTTTGTTTTGTTTTTCCTGAGCTAAGTAGCCTGCAGAATCCATGGGACTCATCTGCTATCTTTCTACTCTCAGCCAATGCACTTACTTGAGTTTTCTCTACCAGAACCTGTTTATCAGCACTGCATTCTTGTTCATGTTTAATGCTCGTTGTTACTCATAACGAGACCACAACAACAAAATCAATCAAGCTGGGTGCATGCCCTCCATGAAGAGAATGAATCAATTTAATTGTTCAGGTGTGTGGCCCACCATATTGTCTTTGGCTTTTCTGTAATGCAAACAGCCATGGTCTTGTTTATTAAACACATACATAATTAATTTATGAGTACTGGAGCAGGGAGGAGAGTACAGAAGGCCTTTTGGCTTTTGGTAAGTGGATGAATCAGGTGCAGTTCTTCATTGATTGTAGTCCATGCTGTAGAGTCCTGGAACACAGGTCATAAACTGTGTTTCATAATGATTGCTGGAAAGGCCTCTTGTGTAAAGTGCTGGCTTTATATCAAGAAACATGCAAGGCACAAGAAGCTGTCTTTTTAATGCAGTGTATTTAGATATTGGTAGAGGTATTGGAGTCCAAGCAGTCCATACATACTGTATATGCTGGAGTAATGGAGAATATATGCATTGTGTCTGATCATTGTTGCCATCTTCAGCTTCAGATTTAATTTCTTTCTTCTTCTAAAGAGAAGGAATCTAGGAGATGTCACACCAGTGACTGTCACAGTTCACTAAAGCAACTTGCTGACACACAGTTTCAGTGAAGAGCAATAAGAAAATCAGTCATTTCACAGTTTCTGTGGAGACATTCTTCAACAATGATCTCATTCTTTTTGTGGTGATACTTAATCTGAAACACAGTACTCTTCTGTCTAACAGTCATTGTCTTCCATGTACAAATACAAAGGAGATCTAGCAGAGCCACATAATGTCATTTCTGATTTTAACTCAATGTCGGAAATTGGAAAGTGTGGATGTTGGAAAGATTTTGGGATGAATTCGGGCATCTAGCCAACATCTATTTTGTAGTGAACCCAAAATGTTGCTTTGCCATTTGAAGTTGTTCACAAGATACAGGATATAGTATATAATACAGGATATATCGTACAAGATACAGAATATAGTATATAATTAAATATAGGTGGTTGGAAAACTCCTTTGTGGCAGAGCGCCAGGGGTGGATGAGATCCGCCCAGAATTCCTGAGGGCCCTGGATGTTATAGGGCTGTCTTGGCTGACATGCCTCTGCAACATCGCTTGGACATCTGGGGTGGTCCCCTTGGAATAGCAGACTGGAGTGATGGTCCCGCTTTTTAAGAAAGGGGACCGGAGGGTGTGTTCCAACTACTACTCAGCCTATCCGGTAAGGTCTATGCAGGGGTACTGGAGAAGAGAGTCCAACCGATAGTTGAGCTACAAGAGGAACAGTGCGTGTTTCGTCCAGGTCGTGGAATACTGGACCAGCTTTTTATCCTCACCCATCAGCACCTCTAAATCTGAGACCATGGTTCTCAGTTGGAAAAGGGTGGAATGCTCTGTCAAGGTCGGGAGTAATTTCTTGCCCCAAGTGGAGGAGTATAAATATCTTGGGATTTTGTTCACGAGTGAAGGAAGGATGGAGCGAGAGGTTGACAGGCAAATTGGTGTGGCGTCTGCAGTAATGCAGACCCTATACTGGTCCATCACGGTGAAGAGAGAGCTGAGCCAGAAGGCGAAGCTGCCAATTTACCGGTCAATCTATGTTCCATCTCTCACCTATGGTCACAAGCTTTGGGTAGTGACCGAAAGAACGAGATCGTGGATACAAGCGGCTGTAATGAGCTTTCTCCACAGGGTCACCGGGCTCTCCCTTAGAGATAGTGTGAGAAGATCGGCGATTCGGGAGAGGCTCGGAGTAGAGCCACTGCTCCTCCAGTTGAGGTGGTTCAGGCATCTGATAAGGATGGCCTCTGGACACTTCCCTAGGGAGGTGTTCCAGACATGTCCAATGGGGAGGAGACCACGAGGAAGACCCAGGACACGTTGCAGGGATTATATCTCTCGACTGTCTTGGGAACGCCTCGGTATCCCTGCGGAAGAGCTGGAGGAGGTGGGCGGGGGAGAGGGAGGCCTGGGCCTCTTTGCTTAGGGTGCTGCCCCCGTGACCCGGACCCGGATAAACGGTTGACGATGGATAAATGGATGGATGGATTACTATATATAGGATTCTATTCATTTGTTAGTGCCAAGCTAATTGCAATTTGCATGAACATGAACACTTTCTGATGAGGCTGAAGTTAGCTTCTTATTCTAATTTTCCATTCCACCTTAAACCATGCAGCAGTTACATTACATAGTGCTATGAAACTGTGCAGCAGTTACTGGCTCATTTAAGGTGGAGCATAAAATTCAGATAAGAAGCTAACTTTCCAGTTTTCTACTCCGTTTCAAAAATGAAAACCTTTGGATTAAATGCAGAACTTTACAATGAAACAAGAGTAGTGCTATGGTTGTAGAATTTAAATACCAGCATAACTCTATTCAATAGAAATTAAGTAAAAATTACAGTTTTTCTGGCATTTTTTGCAAGACCACCCAGTGGGCTGACTGAGAAGAGACAGTTTCAGCAAAGTCCTTATAGAGAAGTCTGTTCGCTCGGTAGCCATATTTGCAATGCCCCAGGCAGTTATTTCCAGTAATACGAGAACAGGCTGCTATCTTTTTGAATGAGCAGAGGCCTGAATGCTTGTTACCATTTGTTACCTGAATGCAAATTACCGTTTCAAAAACATATTTGAAATTACTGTTCAAATCTGACAAAAACTCATAAATCGAGGCATATGCTTACGGCATAACTAGAAAGCTGATTGGCCCTTTTTAGTGAAGGGCAGGACCGTCTCTGCAAACAGAGGACATGTTGAGCATTCCCATTCATATTTCGCCCTCTGTTCAATTTTTGCAAACTTTCACCAGAGAGAAAAACCTCACTGACCAGTCACAGTCACACCAAGATAATGGAGCATCTGTTTTTCCATAAGCATAAAAGGATCAGAATCTCTGAAAGCAGCTCAAACTGGGTTCAGACTGAGCTAGAAACATCCAAGTGAAATGTGGAAGAACTCAAAATTTCTGCTCCTGAATGATGAAACTATTTATGTTGCATTCACTTTCCAAAATGGATGGTAGCCCAGTGTCACCACTTGTCTGTTCTGATGGGCATAAAGAATCTGATTTTTATTGCTATTTAAAACATTCTGCCCATTGGATTTGTGCTTTGTTTAGTGTAAAGCTGCATCTCCAGAACCAGCTCAACTCAGCCAAGATCAAAGCTGTGAATAAAAATGCCGGTAAAGTTATTGCCCCTAAAATGTGGTGGAGAATCTTCTCATTCTCCTTTCTCTTTTCCAAAGTGGAAAGCATCCTGCATACTGTCACAATTTGTCCATTCATTTTTGATGCATAATGTTTAGTGTGTATCAGGCTGTTGCTTGTCATGTGGCTGTGTGTCTTTGCTTAAAATATTATGCTGTGGGTTTGCCACACCTCAGATTTAGAGGTACTGATTCTCATCCCGGCCGCTTCACACTTGGCTGCAAACCAATCCAGCGAAAGCTGAAGTTCACGGCCTGATGTCCTCAATAGGACCACATCATCTGCAAACAGCAGTGATGTGACCTTGAGGTCACCAAACCAGACACCCTCCGTCCCCTGACTGCGCCTGCCAAAGGGCAGCCCTTTGTCCAACTCTCACTGGGAACGAGACTGACTTACTGCCGGCCATGCGAACCAAGCTCCTGCTTTGTTTGTACAGGGCCTGAATGGCTCGTAGCAAAGACCCATGTACCCCGTACTCCCGAAGCACCTCCCACAGAATACCCTGGGGAACACAGTCGAATGCCTTCTCCAGATCCACAAAGCACATCTGGACTGGTTGGGCAAACTCCCATGAGCCCTCTAGGATCCTGGAGAGGGTGAAGAGTTGGTCCAGTTTTCCACGACCAGGGCGGAATCCGCACTGCTCCTCCTGAAGCCGGACTCTCTTCTCCAGTACCCCTGCATAGACCTTACCAGGGAGGCTGAGGAGTGTGATTCCCCTGTAGTTGGAACACACCCTCCGGTCCCCTTTTTTAAAAAGAGGCACCACCCCCGATGTCCACGCAATGTTGAAAAGGCATGTCAGCCAAGACAGCCCCACAACATCCAGAGCCTTGAGGAACTCGGGACAGATCTCATCCACCCCTGGAGCCTTGCCACCAAGGAGCTTCTTAACTACCTTAGTGACTTCGGCCTCAGTAATGGACAAGCCTATTCCTGTGTCTCCAGTCTCTGCCTCCTCACTGGAGAACGTGTCCGTGGGATTGAGAAGGTCCTCTAAGTATTCCTTCCACCGCCCAATGATGTCTTCAGTCGAAGTCAGCAGCACACCATTTCCACTATATACAGTGCTAGTGGCACACTGCTTTCCCCTTCTGAGTCGCCTGACGGCTTGCCAGAATCTTTTCGGAGCCAACTGATAGTCACTTTCCAAGGCCTCACCAAACTCCTCCCACACCCAGTTTTTTGCCTTGGTGACGACTGAAGCCACAGATTGCTTGACCTGTCGATACCTGCCAGCTGCCTCTGGTGTCCCACAGGCCAACCATGCCCGATAGGACTCCTTCTTCAGCTTGACGGCGTCTCTCACCTGGGGTGTCCACCACCGGGTTCGAGGATTACCGCCCCGACAAGCACCAATTACCTTACGGCCACAGCTACAGTCAGCCGCTTCAACAATGGAGGAGCGGAACATGGCCCATTCTGAGTCAATGTCCCCCACCTCCTCCGATATCTGGTCAAAGTTCTGACAGAGGTGTGAGTTGAAGATCCAAAAGTCCAAAAACTGAACACCACTCGCGTTCAGATCAGAGAGGCCATTCCTCCCAATCACACCCCTCCAGGTCTCACTGTCATTGCCCATGTGAGGCAGTTGCCCCAGTAGGACAATAGAGTCTCCAGGAGGAGCACTTTCAAGCGTCCTTCCCAAGGACTCTAAGAAGGCTGGGTACTCTGAACTGCTGTTCGGTGCATAAGCAGAGACAGCAGTCAGGACCCGTTCCCCAACCCAAAGGCGTAGGGAAGCTACCCTTTCATCCACCGGAGAAAACCCCAACATACAGGGCTATGAGAAAGCCCACACCTGCCCGCCACCTCTCACCATGGGCAACCCCAGAAAGAATAAAGTCCAGCCCCTCTCAAGGAGATTGGACCGAGAGCCCAAGCTGTGTGTTGACGTGAGCCCGACTATATCTCTCAACCTTGCGCACCAACTCAGGCTCCTTCCCCGCCAGTGAGGTAACATTGCAAGTTCCAAAAGCCAGTTTGAGCAACCAAGGATCAGAACGCCAAGGCCCACGCCTTCGGACACTGCCCGATCCACAAAGCACCGAACCCCTACTACTGCCCGTCCTATTGGTGGTGGGTCGATGGGAGGGGGGCTGGGCCTGGCTGGGCATTTAATAAATGTAAATGCCCGGCCACCATACGCTCGCTGGCAACCCCCTCCCCAAGGCCTGGCTCCAGGGTGGGGCCCCGGTAACCCTGTTCCGGGCAGGGTACTCAAGTCCTGTTTTTTAATTATTTTCATAGGGGAAATTTTGGATCACACTTTGTCTGACCTGTCTCCTAGGACCAGTTTGCCATGGGAGACCCTACCAGGAGCTTTTGCTCCAGACAGCATAGCTCCTAGGATCATTCAAGCACGCAAACCTCTCCACCACGATAAGGTGGTGATCCATGGAGAGGTATTCAGCCATTTGTGTATGTTAAATCAGTATTAGTGAACCATGGGAAACATAAGACAAAAAAAACACATAGCCAATGTGAGTTTTATCACTAGGGAAGGGCATTTGTTATTGTAATATTAAAATTTGTTTACACAAATGATTTGACTATCAACAAGAAAATAATTTCTTTGTAACTTTTTTATCTAAAAGGTACACTTAGAGTTAATTAAAAAAAGAAGCAAATGGGAATAGTAGCCCATTCGCTGATATTTAAGTATTTAAGTAGCTGTTTAAACCATCGCTTAAGTAGCATTTTTTCCCACCCTGCGGCCATCTAATGGTGCTTTAACTTTCTGAGACTCAGACACTTTCTATTTAGCTTGTGAGATGGTGAGATGCTTTTTAAATGATGTGAGATTTGCTATTTAAGATTGGTACAGATTGGTTCTGGGGTTAGGAGGTAGAAAGATCGGTGTCAAGTAATGAAAATTATGAGATTACTTTTCCTTAGAAGTGATAAGTAAGCTTTTACAGTTTGAAAGAAATTGTAAAAGAATATTTTTTGAGTAACTAGTCAGAACATAACCATAGTTTTGTGTTCTTGGAGCAGATTTTGTGTCTAGCCTAAAACTTTGTAAGGCAGATTATTGGGCCATATCTGGTTAACCTCCATGTGGGGTATGTTTTACTTTATTGCTGCCCCATGCTCTCAAATCGACTTGACTGTAAAATTGTGCATAGTGCTACAGACTTTATAATAGTATTACTGAACCTAAAAGTATGGGGTTCGAGGGGTGTCATATAGTGACAACTTTGCCCCCCCCACTTTTAAAATGACTGCTTCACCCCTGGCATTATTTACCAAAGTTCGTGGAGAAGAAGGCACGTGGCCTGACAGATCAGCAAAACTTGACAATGTTTGAGGAAGCGTAGATACAAAAGCACTGTTGGTGCTGAGTAGTCTCTTTTTGGAAATGTCCCCGCTTCCGTCCTCCACCCGGCTGCTTAGAGCCGGATAATTAAAGATTGATAATTTCCCCGGAGGAAGACGGGAACAGGGAGGGATCAGGAGTTCACGAATTCTGTCTCAGTGAAGCGAACACACCAAAAATATATATGGTGTTAGTTAAGCATTAAATGGGGTCAGGTTGAACATAGCTTGGGGAGCTGATGTGGGATGAGTGAGTCTCAGTGAGAGCTGCTCTCACCTCTTTGCTCTGCCACTGTGTGATAGCTCTCATTACCTGACTGACACATATAAGAGTGGCCTTGATTTATCCCACCATCTCACAGAACAGTGCTGTTAAATTGCGTTTGTGTCAATAAAACTGGCTCTTGTCTGTGGACGAAAAAAGTAATATTGAGGATGGACAGAGACGGCTGCATCAACACCATCTGCAGTGGAGATACTACTGCACAATTTCCGGCCTAATGTAGTCCTTTCCACTGGTGAACAATTGGCGGTGGTCATTCAGTAGTCATTGATAATGTGTTCCTTATGTTAGTGTTTTTGCACCCCTGACCCTTGCTAATAGAGCCAGGAGAGGGTGTCATTGGCCAGTTTACCTAGTTAGACCACCCCTGACCGAATACGAATACGTGAGTGTCTAAGAATGAGCCTCAGCCTCGTCTGCTGATCCCTCATTGCCAAAGCAGTGCTGACTACCCATTCTGACAATAAAAGAATACAGGAAATATGACAATGTTCTCATAAAGCTGTTAATATAAGGCATAGCCACGGGCAAAGCAGTTTGCAACCTAGGAGAGGGGATAAATGAGTGTAAAGGGAACAAAACAAAGTTGAACTGGTAAGATATTTATATTGTCCTGAATGTATCCACTGTCCACATACGTTTTGCAGGGACAGTGGAATGATAAAGCATTAGAGATTTCTGGCTAAATTACTAAATGCTACTCATGGCTACATTTCATAGAAGAAAAAAAATCTGCACAGGCTTACAACCAAAAAACAGCCATTGGTCTGTTGTTTTGAATTAATATTTAACTCCTCAAGTCTGTAACTTTGATCCAGTGTGTTTGGCACTGTTCTTTGTGTAGCTGTGTCTTCTTGAAACTGTTTATTTTAGGTTTCTCAGCATTTTTACACTACATTACAGTTCTTCACTTTTAAATAGTATAAAACTGGTTGGTTTGATCTGAATAATAATACTAATTTCTAAGTTTTATAGGCATGTTGTAGATTTCTTTATAGACCTCTTCTTGTTTTGTTGTCCTATCAAAGCATTGAAGCATGTTCAGGCTTATTAAATGATTGTGTGAAGTGGCAGGGGTAATTTCACCTGTGTTCTCTCTCTCTCTCTTTCTCTTTCTTTCTCTCTTTCTTTCTCTCGTTCTTTCTCTCTCGCTCTCGCTCGCTCTCTCGCTCTCTCTCCCGCACACTCTTTCTCACTCTCTCTTTTTTCTCGAATTTAAAAGTGTGTTCTACTTCCCCAGAATATTTTTTCTTTCCTCCTCCTGCCATCCCACCTGAAGAATACACTCCCCCTGCAGATCAATCCATGGAGATGTGCCCTACATTCCTTTCCCATCTTTCAGTTCCCTAAAAGAAGGGAAAAAAGCCAGCCTTATCTTCGCCTCACATACATGCATGCCAAACACGTCTGGATTAAGACGCTGAGGGCAGCACTCTCCAATGACTAAACATACCCCGTACAGCCGTACAGACTGATTTAGGACTTAAATCAGAGGCAAGCGGCAACTTTATTTCGTTCTTGGAAAAGAAAATCACATCTGCTCCTTCTAACCTTGTAGGCAGGGATCTACATATAGGTTACTATAGTGTTACTGTGACCAAATGCAGGAGGATGTAGATGTGATTGCCCCTGGTGAGGTTTTGCAGAAGGTGTATTGGAGGTGTGTTGCCACACTCTCAAAGAATTATCCTGTGCTCTTGAAAAACCTCTGAAGATCATAGACTAGCAGAGAGAGTTTAAAAAAACAGACATTTTGGGGACATGCCATAAAATTTTTCCCACTTAAACTTTTTGGCATGATGCACTTTTGGCTTTGTTGAGTTCTCCTTTATTGCTTCTCTAGAAAGTATGTAACTCATAGATAAGAAATGACAGAATGTGGGTTGTTGCACAATCAAATCAAGAGAGTTAATAACAGACAGATACCATTTACTGGTTGGGCTTACTATTTAAGGGTTGTCAGTCATTTATCTTTATGAAATGTTGAGATTTATGAGGGAAACAGCCATGTGGTGGCATCCAAAGAAAAAGTAATTTTTGATGCACCACAAGCAGTTAGGTTCAAAAATGAAAGACAAATGAGTCAAAAAGCCACTTTTTATTTTGGTTATTTCTAGGCATTTGAGTTTTTGAAACAGGAAAAAAAAAACTAACAAGTAGAGTTGGTGACGAGCACCTTTGTTGTTTGACCCAG
The DNA here is from genome assembly GCF_015220715.1 of Pygocentrus nattereri. Lineage (NCBI taxonomy): Eukaryota > Metazoa > Chordata > Actinopteri > Characiformes > Serrasalmidae > Pygocentrus > Pygocentrus nattereri. The sequence continues at coordinate 24,142,249 of NC_051218.1, read as the reverse complement.
CAATAAAAGTGACATATCCTTTGAATTCAGCAGTGTTATTGACATCACCAAGCTTCTGCCTTTGGTGTCTGCCTTCGGTGTCTGCCTTTGAAGACAGTACGAATAAACTAACACGAAGCCGTGAGAAATGTCTACAAGATAAAAATCCAACAGTCTGGAAACTGATAAAAAAGATCATGCACAGAATAGCAATACAAATGCATGTGGAAAAATTGTTAATAATTATCTGGTATACTTAGGAGTTGGAAATAATATGAGACAATAATCTGTGGTTGAAATTCTAAAGTGTAACAAAATCTTTTGTCTTCAAGATGCGATATTTTATATTAATTGTTTACAATAGCATCAATCCACTTATTAGTATTATTTATATAGTATAAAAGGAAGCTTCTATTAATTAATTAATCATATTTTGTCATTAGTGTCTGCAATGAACACATCATCAGGGGCTGTGCAGTGCAAATGTGATAGCATTATACTGGCATGAATGTAGTGTTAAGAACCATGTCTCATATTAGAGCAGCAAAGTGCTTGCTGTAGTAAGGCCTTTAACCAAGTCTCTCCCTTGCAGATTGAGTAAATTAACAACTCTGCTGAAGGGCCAGTTGAAAAGCACACACATCTCAACAACTATTACTACCATATAAAAATACTAGCCTATACACTACTACTAGCCTATAAAAATACTCACTTTCAGTGTAGATGTGCACAGTGTGTGATGTAGTAAAGGCTGTTGTAACAACACCATAAGGATCATTTGCCCCTTTTATTTTTTAACTCGAGTAGGGCTGATATAGAATTGTGGAACAGGAAGGAGATGGTGTGGTGGTGGTGGGGGTTGCAAAAACTTTGTCACAGGAAACAGAAGGTAGGGATATGAATTTATAGGGCATTAGCTTGGAAGGAGGAGGGATTTCAAGCATAGTCTTCCTCCTTCCAGCCAGAGTTCTGGAAATTTTCATGACAAGTGAGAAGGTAAATCTGTGATAGTGATATAAGGTTGGAGAAGGCCTAAAATAAAATTTCAAGCAATCCAAAACATGCTATATGTGAAACATTTATGGACCTGAATATGCAGCTTTTGAGACTGAAGATGGCAGCAGAACCATGACATGAGAAGCATATAGAAACGTCTGCTTATTTACAAGTAGGCCTCTATATTCATTAGGTGACAAGTCTGATCATTTAGCCATCTTCTGAATGGAGTCAAATGAAGTATATTAGCAGCTGCTTCACTTTTATAGTATTGTAACTACTGATGCTGCAGTGCATTGCTGGGGTCATTATGCTCCCTATGTATTCTTATTGCTTTAGCAGCACAATCGTGATGTGATGAGTGCTTAATGGCAGGTGAAGGGGGCACTCTTCTCTTATATAAGTGTATCTGTCTGATGCAGGTGAGATTGATTCTCTAGAGCAGGATGTCCTCGCTCTAACACACCGGCAGGCTGAGAGAGTGGACAGTCTGTCAGGGGGCATATCAGAAGCAGGAAGCAGGCCTGTCTGCTCTCACACGTCGCAGAATGAGTGATGGCTTTTATGGAGGGCTCTTTTCTACTCCTCCTCTGTTTGCCTGGTAGATAAGGGAGCTGGATGACATGGCGCCTCCTTTCCCTCTCCGTCTCTGGGGCAGCCGTGCAGGTATGGATAGAGACAGAGACGGACACATGCAGAGAGGCTGGCTGCCCTGGTTAGCACCGTGCTCCACTAGCTGACAGCAGATCTGGATGAGAGTTGACAATTGGGCTAGAAATGAGAATAATGCTGTTTGCCAGGCAAGAAATATGCCCTGTCACTCTCAACCTCTCAGCATGAAGGGCTTGCTGGATGGTTTGTGGCTGGACAGGTCTCCTTCTTCAAAAAAATTGTGACTGCATTCCGTACACAGAGCTCCTCCCAGGTGTCTACAGAAGCTTGCCGTTTGTTCCTGGCTGAGCTTCACAATTAGACAAGAGTGAGATTTGCTTTGAATCTTAAAAGAATAATAGTATCACGAGATGGTAGACAGTCAATGTCTACACTGTTGGATCTTTCTGTACCATATTTTTCAAACCTCGCCTTTTGCCTTTCCACTCAGTAGGTTGAGAGAGGATTTGAGTCATAACAGTCAAAATCTGTCAAAATCAAATGGCTTCGAAGCAGCACAGAATATCCTGCTGCAAATGTGTCTCTTGTGCTCAGAATGCCTCTGAATGGCACAGTGAGCAAACAAGTTGTGTCAGAATTAGAATGTTTACTAGATATGACAAACCTCAAAGAGACACTGTCGTGGGGACATCTGGAGGCGAAACAAAGAGAAATTAAAATGAACCGATGAACAAAAAGGTAACATTGTACATCTTCAGATAGCATGCCTGACTAAACCCACCTCTTGGTGAACTTTTTTTTGTGTGTGTGTGGAAAAGGGTGGGGGGGGTATTTGCCTGCCGAAGCAGACTAGGGTAGACAACTGTGAGCAACACTCAATAAACAGCTCACAGCTGTGGCTTGATGTGAGTACTGGGGGGTGGGGGGTGGGGGGGTGGTGTTGAAGGGGAGTGAGGGCTCTGCGCTGTCTGAACAAGCTTGTCTGATTTTCAGTTCATTAGACTTTATCTGATTGTTTATGGTTCACACCATATAGAGCCAGATTCTGCCTCTCCTGGTAATCATTGCAGTGTCTTCTTTAACTACAGGAATTCCCGAAGCAGTTGACCAAGGTAATGGTGATAGAGATTTTTGTCCATCACTGTCATTAAACATCTAATTCCATGATGCAACACTTGTTCATGCGTGTCAGCGGTAATTTGCAGTAAAAATATTTGCTCTGTTCTGTTGACCTAGACCTGAGTCTTTTTTTTCCTTAAATTTTTGATTAAATTTTTGTTGTGGTGGAGCCTTCCCGCAGGTGCAGTTACATTGGAGGGCAATTTATTGTAAAGAACTTCAGCAACTTCACTTTTTACCTCCTTTTTTGGATTTAATTTGACATGAATGGAGGCTCTGCTTTAGTCCGGAATCATGGCTGACTTTATGCATTCATGCATGCATGCATTTGTTAATTAATTCATTTATTAGCTTGTTTGTTACAAAGCAGAAAAGATAAAGTGATATAATCTACAAGACTCAAGTTTCTTTTAATGAATTTTATAATACAAGAATTGCAGTTTTTTTTTCTTATTCTTACGATGGCACAAATTTGTCATGAGTTTAGGCTTTCCTTTAGTTCTGAATCATGATTGATTTTGTAGTTGTGTAGAGAAAAGTACTTCATGCATGCATGAATTTATTCATTCATTGGGTGGTTTGTTTAACCAAAAGAGTGGTGTAATCTACATGACACATCTACATCTACAATATAGAATGCAATAATGATGATTTTATTTTCTTATTCTGTGTATGGCACATCTTACTGAGCACATATAGCCCTTACTAGCCCTCAAATTACTTTCAAATATGCTAATTGATTGCTCCAAACTCTAGTCATCTTTTCTCTAGTGACCTGTAGGTATTGTTTACATGCTGGTAGATATATTCCTTAGTCATCTGATGTTTGCGCCTAAGCCCTTAAGCAATTAATTTGTTAATTTATTATTTTGAGGACCTTTTAATAGAGAGAGAACCTTTTTACCTTTAAGTACAGTATGAATACAAGCATGTTTTTTTTTTTTTTTAAACATATTTCAGAACATTAGAAGCTATCACACATGCGCCTCAATTTAGAGCTGTTCTAGATGGGTTGACCTGCTTTAATCCAGATGCTAAAAATTGTGATGTGCATTTCCATGAGAGCGGCCGATGTTTGTAATTTGAAAGGATGTTGTTTGCAGCGTGCTGGAGGTGAGAGACAGCTGAGGAAAGCACACCTCATACAGGAGATGACCTGGATTTGAGCCGAACTATGAAAGAAAAACGAATTAAAGCTAGTCTGTGCTTGAGTGCTTTCTCTTGGCAGCTAACAAAAGCCTTTAAAGGCCCAATTCTACCGTATTTCGTTTACCTCTGCCTTTTTTTTGAGAATTTGAAAGTGTGCGTTTTTCCTTTTTTAAAAAAAAAACAAAAAACTACTGAACATTTTTGAGTCGTATGACTTTTTAGCTTCACTTGTATTTTAATGGTTTCATACAGACACCCATGATGTATTTTTTTCCTTCTTTAATGAGCTATATCATTTTGGTGTTGTTATTTGTTGTGTGCTCGTTAAATGTCAGTGATAAACATGGTGTCTAACCACCTGCAGCGTCTTATCTCTGAGCAATATCTGTTTGCGCTTTGGCAGAGTTATTAAAATCTCCTCTGTGTGTGGGAAAGAACATTAGATGCTATCTGTTTGGTACTGTATTGTCCTTGTGGCTCTCCATGATGCAGTGTTTGCTTATAATGAGGACTGAGCAATATTGTTTTGTTTTAAATCTATTAAGATGTGATTAACCCCAATAGAAAGAACTTCTTTAAGGAGAATTAAATAAAAGAAAAAGGGTGAGGATGATGTCCAGCTGTGTGTGTTTTAGATCATGTCTCCATAGCAGCTAAGACTTTAGTCTTGCTTTCTTTGTATTCCCTGGAAAAGTATGTGCCCATAAAGCTTATTTTGGGGTATAAAACAATGAATTGGAGCAGTTTTTCACCTTTTCAAAAGATCTACTTTTTTGATGATGGTAATGATAATCATTCATTTTAACTGAACAAAAATGTCAAAGGCCAGAAACATCCATCAGCAAGGGATACTATGGCAGCAATCAAGCCAAGCCAAGCTCTGTTGTACCGCCAGAGTGCTTACTTCTAGACAATTGTCATGGCAAACCAACATTACGACAAGTCACTTGTAGACTCTTTTGCTTTTATAACACCATCACCTCTTTTTCTAATAAAATAAGTGAAGCAGCACATACTCCAATTCCGTCTTCGTGTTCTGTTTTCATGTTTATTGAAATAATGGTAGAGCTAAATAGACCAAGTTTACCCCTTGATTACTGAGTGTTTTAACCACTACAGTAACGTTGAGTTTGTGCCGCAATGACTGTGTGCTATCAACAGGCTGGCCAGGCATGGTCATTTGCATTCACATACTTGCAGTTGGGGAGTTTCTGACATCGTGCTGGATGGATAGTCAGACTGAAGTACTGGTGTACTGAATGTCTGAAAGTGGGATGTGTAGACATCAAGAAGTTTCAACGTGGCAGCCAGAGAACCTTATAGGTAAGATAATGAGTAGGTTTATTGCACAAACAAACTGTGAATGGGGTTTTCCAAAGCATGATAGCTGTACTCTGGAGATAAGGCCCTATTGTTCCACAAGATCAGTGCAAGCAGCATCTGTGTACTATGAACAAAGGTGCACGTGTTTGTGTTTTCTCAAAAGGTTGGCAGAACATCTCCATGCTTATTGAATGGAATCATAACAATAAGATCTTTTTTGTGCTACTTTTTCCTTTTCTTTTTTTCTTAAATAAAGCACTTTGAATAAAGCTGGCACTTAGCTCTCACTGAGCTTGTGAAAGCTATTAATTTTCTGACATTGAAACATCATTTATAATTGAGTTGCTGCAAAATCATTTTTCACCAAATTGAGGCCAGTTAATCTGCATGACAGCCCTTCAGATAAGACAGACAGCAAGAATGTGGCCTACCTTAGAGTCAGGGACCACAGCAGCGGGGTGACCACAGAGATGTTTGTCAGAAAGGTTCTGACTCAGAATCTGGATACCTGCAATTTCCTCTCGTCATCTCTCATGCTTGGAGACGACAAATGCCGCCCCCTCCTCCTTTCAAATCCTATCAGTCAGCTCCAGCCTCTCTCTCTCTACCCAGACACCCCCAGAGGTCAGGCAGCCCTGCTGAGGGATCAGACCTTCCATAAAGCTTAATTGGCTTGTGATGCAAGTAGCAGGTTGCGCTAGTTAAAACAGATGGTGGATCATTTCAAATCCCATTTTTCATGTTTGCGACGGATATCAATAAAGGAGCAGTCCCCAAACCTGCTTTGACCTTTGTGGCTGGTGATACATGTCATCTGAAAAATTGAGATCAGGCATTGTGACATTTTTCGAATCGCAGGATGGGGAGAATGTGCTTATCAAGGCTGTCAATCATGACTTGGAGTATTCCCAACACCATGTGCGCACAAATCAAATGAACTCCTTGTAGGAATGACACAATGCATGAGGATTGTTGCTGATCCTGTATGTTTGGATCGGTTGCCTGCTTGAGGGAGGCATAGGAAAAAGCAATGGATGCCGGAGGATTGAGTTTTGTCAATCTTTGCTGTGCATGCTGTTTGGTGTGTTTGATTGATGGCAAGGAAACGTGTTTGAGGCTGAGCTGCCATAATGAAGGTCTCTGCCAGCTCCCTTATATCAACAGCATTCTTAGCATTGATTAGGGTCATTGGTCTAAAACAGTTATGCAATCCATATGTAATTCAGAGCCCTGCTCTTAGCAGCAGATTGGTTTGTATAGGGCTCCTGGGGCAGGTTTGGCTAATGCTTGTCAGTGGAGCCAGAGATAAAACCTTGCTGATTAATGTCCCTGAGAGCCTTAACAGACCATGATCTTAGCCATCACCTCATATTTCTGTGAGGCAGAATGTTTAAAACGGCCTGTCCTGAAAGAAGGTGAAAAGATGTGAACTGATCAAAAGCAAGTTCTCTGGAATTGGCTAGTTCTGCAGTTCTAAAATATACCATCAGTGAAATCTGTCTGTGCCCATGACTCCTTTAGAGCATTTACAGTAAGCCTCTAAACAATCCATGCCCATAAGGTGCTATCTTCTGCATATTAAAAGCTGATACAGCTTTATCAATTCATATTTAAATTATTTCTCATTTCCACATGTTTTAAAAACATAGGCCTTAGACATGACCTTTCCTTTACATCTGGGTGATTTGCATTTCTACCCCCCTCCTTGTTTTGTCCTGTGATGTGAACCAGCACAGTGTGATCCATATTCAAATATATTCAAATTAGTTGCAGCACATTTGCATGTGAAATTGAGGAACAGAATTGGGATTTGAAGCCAGGTCTTGTGCATACTGATCAGCCAAAGGAGGGCCAGGCTCAGCAGGGAACTGTGTTCCATATTGCAGATGAGGGGGAAGGGGCATTAAAAAGTGGTCACCAGGGGGAGATTTCATTTTACCACCTGCCAGACAATGCAATTTTTCACTTAATGACTTTGATATGTATCTCTAAGCAACAGGCGCCAGAGAAATATGTTCACATCCATTGTCTGTGTGCTTTGAAAGTAAACTTGATAAAGAGCAAACAGTTGACAGTGTCTGCTCACATGATCAAGGCTAATTACGTTGTAGCTAACATGGCAGAAGTCACATGCTCTGTTACAGCAATGCAGTGTCATAGAGCTTGTCACATAAAGTTGTTAGTTTATGTCATCATTCTTGCCTCCCTTTTTTAATTTGAATTATGTAGTATTGTTGAATGTTGGAGTTTTTGAAAGCTTTGCCTTTTGTGTGAGTGTTAAGAGAGCAGAGGAGACAATTCACTGGTTACCTGACTGACTGAGGAGCTTTGTTGTATTTTTTATTTAGGTGGGGGTAGGGTGGGGGGGTGGCAGACAGCGAGGGACACAATCGATTGTTGCTGGCCAAATTGAGGCAGTGTGGGGCTGCAGGCTCACAGCAGATAGAGCGCTGGCTGCTGTGTTTGTCTTCAGGTGGCCTTTTCTGCGTGTGCCACACTGCCATTTTGATGTGTTAAGTCATAATGGGGAGCCGCCATTCTCAAGAAGAACTGCCAATAAAATCTCAGATGGAGGGGATTAGGTGCTGCTGCTGCCATTACTGGGCACCCCTCTTGCTTCTTCTCCAGCTCACTTTAGTCTTCTTCCTGTTCTCTTTTCGCTACCTTTACCTTGCTCATTCAAAGTGCACATGCAGAGCACTGCATCTGAGCATCCAAGGGTTCTCCATAAGCTTGTAGTTTCTATTTGTGAGATCAGCCCATTTTACAGTCATATGCTAAAGTTTGAACAACACAAGTCAAATTACATGTTTTGTTGATTATATAATTGAAATTAAGTTACAGGCACTGTAGGGTACAGATGTAAACATAACATGTTTGTTCACAATTTCAGTTTCCTGAGTTTGGAGTAAAAAAACGAGAAAAAAAACAAGTGACATAACTTTAGCGCATGCCACATTTTATGCTTTGTTTTTCCCAATATATTAAATTCAGCAGGTAAACATTAATTGTGCATTAAATTTGCAGAAGTGTCTTCAGCAAATTAAGCATCTGTTAAAAATGACTTCACTACTGATGAATAAATTGTATTCTACTTTTTTAATATAAAATGGAACAATAGAAGATAATTTTTCCGTATTGATTGTTTTGCTGTCTTGACTGTTACATACAAATGTAAGCAAAATTTTGGTGCCCTGGTCAAATTACGTTGTGTTAATTTTCTAAGTGAAAATAATTAAACAGTCTCTACACATTTCTGGACATTTTGATGTACAGTTTCTGTGTATTTACTGAACTTAACATATTGAAAAATGAAAAATAAGACAGCCTGTGAAAAAGTTTTGAGTTTTTCAAATTGTAGGTTTTTTTTATTTTAGGTATGAAAATATAGAAATTTGCAGAAAAAGCATCAAAGGTAAGTTTGTTCTCTGTAAAAGATGTGTTAACTTATTTTCACTAAGAAAGATTTGACTAAGGGTATGCAAGTATTTGCATTTCATGTAGAGACAAAATCAAGGGTCTCTGAACTCAGTCTGGGCTGCTGTATCTGTTGCAAAGTATGGCGCACACTTAACTCAGCTTTAGAGTGTTTTGAGATGTGTTAATGCTCGACATACAGCAGGCATATTAATAAGTGTTGCCAGACAGTGCAATCATTGTTTCATGACGTATTAAGTAACAGAGAAGCAGAGGAGCTAATAACGTGATGCTTGGCACTTTCTTATCTTCTCTTAGTTATGCTCAGCACTGGTGCAGCATTTGGCTTACAGGAAGGCGCCTGAAAGAAAGATGCCTCATGGGCAGGAGGCCTGTGGCTGTTAGTTATCCCAATGTGCTCAGAGCCACGGAGGTCCTGAGGTAATTGGCGATAGAATGGGAAGAGGCACGGAAGCTGCCTAGAGACAGGAGGGGTTTACGAAGGCAAACAATTCGCTGTCCTGCAGCAATTCTGCTCCCAGAGCCTGGGGTTACAGAGGCAGCCAGTGACTTTACAGCCCAGAGCTAGTGTCCGCTCTGTGCTAACTGTTTCCTTTCAGCAAATGAGGTTTTATTTTTCTTCACTGTGTCACATTCTATGTATTTTTTTTCTTTAAAATTAGTTAAGATAAATGTGTAGCAGTGGTTATATTTCCTTCCTTGATTTTTAAAAGAGCATTTGATATTGGTCCATGAAGAATTTAAACACAGCATGTAGAGTCATCCCATGTCAGTTCATTAGCCTGGCAGAAATGTAAACAAAAACATCTATTTAATTCTTGACTTCAAGCAAAAGTTCAAAACTGTACTCCTCATTTTTTGTGTTATGAATATTTAAAATGTGAAATTTAATTGCTTACAGAGTGACAGAACTGGTTTGTAATTGGGTTTAAATATCTCATTACAATTAAGATTTGACTGTAAATCAAGTATTTTGAAGTTAAAAAAAATTCAGACAATTTTGATTTCACAGTGCACTTTAATATTTGAAATATATTGTCAATTTTAAAAAGAAGTTTTCAAAAATATAGGGTTTAGCTATCAAACTTATGAATTATTGTTTGCTTAAAGTATTTGAAGCTATACATAAGTACAAAATGGTTTCACAGCCAATAATTTTTCCTTTTTTTCCCCCAGAAGGGACAATTTCATTTCTTTTGAATGTTTCCCTGTCTCGTTGGCCTATCAGAATGATTTTGGTACACTGCAGAAAAGACCTTGAAAGTTATGTGAATATCAGGAGACAACACTTTTAGCATCTCTCAGGTTTTGAAAATGTCAGTGACACCAGCAGTGAATACTTGGGAAGCCTGTTGCCTGACATAATGATGGAACATGGTGGCTAGGATCCATTCCTTAAAAATCAAATGAAGATAGTAACATCATTGTAAATTTTTTGCATCCTTATGGTCCATCAAAATTATTATGATGGCCAAATTATACTTACTAGATGCCTCTGCAGACGTTTTAATGCATAAACGATCCCCCAACAAAAGAAACGGAATGATTAATTTTACCTTTCAAAAGTGATAATGACTGCTTGGAGCAATCTAAACGATAATTTCATTTATTTATTTTTAATATTTTACTGTGTCTTTATATTACGCTTTTTAGTCACATTCTTCATGTTTAAAAAAGGATAAACATAGAAGGAGTCATAGAACAACTATATAAAATAAAACAAAACAAAGACTCAACTGTCCATAATCCATCATGTGACATGCCAGATGCTATATGATTGCAATGTTATAACCCAGTAGTGAAGGGTAGACCATATAGTGTCTGTGGTGAATATAAAGAAGTAATTATAAAAGTAAGTACACTAATGACAGGGATATGATTGAGAAACTTGGGGAAAGCCAGTTCATGGATGAAGGCAGACTTTTTTTCTCAAATTTTAAGGGATGAAAATGTGTCTCCTTTTTCTTCTGAAAATATTGAAGCCACTTGATGTCAATCAAAAAAATAAATCTGCTGAACTGTGTCAAGCATTTTGAATTGTGTATTTGCTTTTCCTCATTACAATCCTGCTCACAGTTTACATAGCTTAACTTAAAACAATACAAACATTTAAAGCATTTTGCATCTATACACCAATTCACACACACACACACACAACACACACAAAAACACCTTTGTGAGTCAAAATTTCTGTTACTGTGAATAGCTAAGCGAGTAAAAGATTAACCTGATTTTCAAAAGGCATAATGAACACTATTATGTTTTGGACAAAATTACTTGTATTTCCATTTTGTACAGTTTCAAAATAACAAAAACATTTTTGCCTGAAGTTGGGCTCCCTTGCATGTTCAGTACTTTGGCAAGTGTCACAGCTTGTAGACGCTTTTTGTAGCCACCTAAGAGTCTTTCAGTTTTTGAAAATCACTTCACAGGATTCCAAATGCATCAGGCTTGTTTAGATACGCCTGCTGATGATTGCTTACAAGCAAGCCCAGATAAAACCCAAGTTATGCAGCAACACAACGGCAGCATACTAACCATAGGTTAGCATAAACACAACAACAAATGCAGCATTTCCCTATAAAGAATTAATCTGTTCTTGACAAGCAAAACATTAATGCCAGTGAAGATAGACTTAAAAACCAATACCATCTAGCTAGCATGCTAAAGCATACTGCTGTAGCAGGTGAGGACATTTACTTCAGAACAATTGGATCTAACTTTTTTTTGTTTGTTTTTTAGTGTGTGTGAGTGTGTGTGTGTGTGTGTGTGTGTGTGTGTATATATATATACATATATATATATATATATATGAAGCTGTTGAAGCTGTTATAGCTGCAAAGGAAGGGCTGACATCATATTAAACCCTATGGATTAAGAATGGCGTGTGTGTGCATGTGTGTATGGCCGTCTAGTGGCCGGGCATTTACACATGGTGCCCGGCCTGGCCCAGCCCGAAGGAGTTACATGAGTCCCCTCTCCTATCGACCCACCACCAATGGGAGGGGCAGTAGTAGGGGTTCGGTGCTTTGTGGATCGGGCAGTGTCTGAAGGCGTGGGCCTTGGCGTTCTGATCCTCGGTTGCTAAAACTGGCTTTTGGAACTTGGAACGTTACCTCACTGGCGGGGAAGGAGCCTGAGTTGGTGCGCGAGGTTGAGAGATACCGGCTAGATCTAGTCGAGCTCACCTCAACACACAGCTTGGGCTCTGGGTCCAATGTCCTTGAGAGGGGCTGGACTTTATTCTTTTCTGGGGTTGCCCATGGTGAGAGGCGGCGGGCAGGTGTGGGCTTTCTCATAGCCCCTCGACTCGGTGCCTGTATGTTGGGGTTTTCTCCGGTGGACGAGAGGGTAGCTTCCCTATGCCTTCGGGTTGGGGAATGAGTCCTGACTGCTGTCTGGAAAGTGCTGGGGGAAGTGGGGGAAGATGCCAGTCAGACCACGCAAGCCCGAATGTATAGTGAGGGTTATAGTGAGAGATGCCGTCAAACTGAAGAAGGAGTCCTACCGGGCATGGTTGGCCTGTGGGACAGGTTTTTTTAACAGGTTTTTTTTACAGGTTTCGACAGGCCAAGCGATCTGCGGCTTCAGTCGTCGCCAAGGCAAAAACCCGTGTGTGGGAGGAGTTTGGTGAGGCCTTGGAAAGTGACTTTAAGTCGGCTCCGAAAAGATTCTGGCAAACCGTCAGGCGACTCAGAAGGGGAAAGCAGTGTGCCACTAGCACTGTATATAGTGGAGATGGTGTGCTGCTGACTTTGACTGAAGACGTCATTGGGCAGTGGAAGGAATACTTTGAGGACCTTCTCAATCTCACCGACACGTTCTCTAGTGAGGAGTCTTAGTCTGGGGACATGGGAATAGGCTTGTCCATTACTGAGGCCGAAGCCACTAAGGTAGTTAAGAAGCTCCTTGGTGGCAAGGCTCCAGGGGTGGATGAGGCTCTGGATGTTGTGCGGCTGTCTTGGCTGACACGCCTTTTCAACATTGCGTGGACATCGGGGGCAGTGCCACAAAAAGGGGACTGGAGGGTGTGTTCCAACTACAGGGGAATCACACTCCTCTGTCTCTCTGGTAAGGTCTATGCAGGGGTACTGGAGAAGAGAGTCCGGCTTATAGTCGAACCTCGGATCCAGGAGGAGCAGTGCGGGTTCCGCCCTGGTCGTGGAACACTGGACCAACTCTACACCCTCTCCAGGATTCTGGAGGGTTCATGGGAGTTTGCCCAACCAGTCCACATGGGCTTTGTGGATCTGGAGAAGGCATTCAACTGTGTTCCCCGGGGTATTCTGTGGGAGGTGCTTCGGGGAGTATGGGGTACATGGTTCTTTGCTATGAGCCATTCAGGCCCTGTACAAACAAAGCTGGAGTTTGGTTTGCATAGCCGGCAGGAAGTCAGACTCGTTCCCAGTGAGAGTTGGACTCATGGCTGCCCTTTGTCACCGATTCTATTCATAATTTTTATGGATAGGATTTCTAGGCGCAGTCAGGGGATGGAGGGTGTCCGGTTTGGTGACCTCAGGGTCACATCGCTGCTGTTTGCAGATGATGTGGTCCTATTGGGGACATCAGGCCGCGAACTTCAGCTTTCGCTTGATCGGTTTGCAGCAGAGTGTGAAGCGGCCGGGATGAGAATCAGTACCTCTAAATCCGAGACCATGGTTCTCAGGCGGAAAAGGGCGGAGAGCCCTCTCTGGGTCGGGGATAGGCTCTTGCCATAAGTTTAGGAGCCCCTGATCGAGGGAGATTAGCAGTGGTCTTGTAGGTCTTCCATTTTCTGATTATTGCTCCCACAGTAGATTTATTCACACCAGGCTGTTTGCCTATTACAGATTCAGTCTTCCCAGCCTGGTGCAGGTCAACAATCTCGTTTCTGGTGTCCTTCAACAGCTCTTTGGTCTTCACCATAGTGGAGTTTGGAGTGTGACTGTTTGAGGTTGTGTGCATGTCTCTTTTATACAGATACCAAGGTCAAACAGGTGCCATTAATACAGGTAATGAGTGGGGGACAAAGAATCCTCTTAAAGAAGAAGTTACAGGTCTGTGACAGACAGAAATCTTGCTTGTTTGTAGGTGACCAAATACTTATTTTCCACCATTATTTGCAAATAAATTCTTTAAAGATCAGACAATTTTGTCTCTCATAGTTGAGGTCTACCTATGATGTCAATTACAGGCCTCTCCATCTTTTTAAGTGGGAGAACTTGCACAATTGGTGACTGACTAAATGCTTTTTTTCCCCATACACACACACACGCCATTCTTAATCCATAGGGTTTAATATGATGTCAGCCCATCCTTTGCAGCTATAACAGCTTCAACTCTTCTGGGAAGGCTTTCCACAAGGGTTAGGAGTGTGTTTATGGGAATTTCTGACCATTCTTCCAGAAGCGCCCTCTAATTCATCCCAAAGGTGTTGGGGTTGAGGACATATTGCATAGGTGGTAGCCTATTACTGTACCACGCTGGAATTCACTGAGCTCCTGAGAGCGACCCATTCTTTCACAAATGTTTGTATAAGCAGTCTGCATGCCTAGGTGCTTGGCTTTATACACCTGTGGCCAAGGAAGTGATTGGAACACCGAATGAAATTATTTGGATGTGTGTGTATGTATATGGGTGTGTGTGTGTGTATATATATATGCATATAAATATATGTATGTATGTATATATATATATATATATATATATATATATATATATATATATATATATATATATATATATATATATATACATATAATATAATACAAATGTACAGCAATATCATCTCCTTTTATTTTATTTCAGGAACAGTGTGGGCTTCATTTCATAATACCTGTACACACTGCTCCTAGCTGTACAGTATTTATGCATTTTGTGTTTTTGTATGTAAGAAATAAAAATCTTTTAACATTAAAAAGAATCAAAAAGCTTTACATTTTAAATATTATAAATATTATTTTCAATGTTTTTCTCATATATATATATATATATATATATATATATGAGATCAACGTGAGCTATTTCATAATACCTCTACACACTGCTCCTGGCCGTACAGTTTTTATGCAGGTGTGCGTTATGAATGCAGCATTCTCACCAGAAAACACTTTAGCCATAAATGAAGGCATCTGATGTCTTCTGATCTCTTCTGATGTCTTCTTTTATCTTCACCTGGTAGTAGTCCTTGTGCAGTAATCATCTGTTCTACACTTCACATTAAAGGAGAAGGTGCGGCTGATATGTATCTGTGCTAATGCATACTTCATCCATTAAGGTGTCCAGTACAGTAGATAGCAAGCGTACTCTCTTGTGACAGATATGCACTTCCTCTAGGATAACAGGACAATGATCTGACATTGTTTTTGGCCATTTTTTAAACTGCCATGAATCTACCTGTCATTACACGTGCAATGCTTTTTGTTACATGTGACTTAATCTTAATTTAAATAAATAAATAAAATAAAATAAAATAAAATAAGTGGGGGCAGTCATGGGCTGGATGTTAGGGAACCAGCCTTGTGAACGGAAGGTCGCCAGTTTGATCCCCAGAGCTGACAGCACATGACTGAGGTGTCTTTGAGCAAGACACCTAACCCCCAACTGCTCCCTGGGCGCTGCGGATTGGGCTGCCCACCGCTCGGGGCAAGTGTGCTCACTGCCCCCTAGTGTGTGTGTGCTCACTAGAGTGTATGTGGTGTTTCACTTCACGGATGGGTTTAATGCGGAGGTGAAATTTCTACAGAGTTACATCAGGTTGATATCTTAACATTTCCTTATTTAGTAACTTTAGCATAAGCAACTCCATAAACCTCCTAACCAGGCAAAATCTCATATTTCTTATTCTTTCATAGGATATGTCTAAATCATATCATATGCACATAAACAATAAACATACTACCTGCAATTATGTAGAGCTACATTGCAAGATTTCAAGTTTCATTGGTGGTCACAGTGGAGACATTGCGTTGTTTTTTAAGCTTCGAAAAAGTGTTTTTTGCTACATATGAGCTTTTTGTTGTGATTGAGATTCCTAGCCTACAGCGCATCCGGAAAGCATTCACAGCGCTTCACTTTTGTTCCCACATTTTGTTAGGTTACAGCCTTATTCCAAAAAGGATTAAACTCATTTTTTCCCCTCAAAATTCTACACACAGTATCCCATAATGACAACGTGAAAAACATTTGTTTGAATGTTTTGCAAATTTATTAAAAATAAAAAACTAAAAAAATCACATGCACATAACTATTCAGTCTTTGCTCAGTTATTGGTTGAAGCTCCTTTGGCAGCAATTACAGCCTCAATTATTTTTGAATATGATGCTACAAGCTTGGCACACCTATTTTTGGGCAGTTTCTCCCATTCTTCTTTGCAGAACCTCTCAAGCTCCATCAGGTTGGATGAGGAGTGTCGGTACACAGCCATGTTCAGATCTCTGCAGTGATGTTCAATCAGGTTCAAGTCTGGGCTCTGGCTGAGCCACTCAAAAACATTCACAGAGTTGTCCCGGAGCCACTCCTTTGTCATCCTGGCTGTGTGCTTAGGGTCATTGTCCTTTTGGAAGATGAACCTTTGCCCTAGTCGGAGGTCCAGAGTGCAAGCAGGTTTTCTTCAAGGATGTCTCTGTACATTGCTGCATTCATCTTTCCCTCGACCCTGACTAGTCTCCCAGTTCCTGCTGCCGAAAAAACAACCCCACAACATGATGCTGCCACCACCATGCTTCGCTGTAGAGATGGTATTGGCCAGGTGATGAGCGGTGCCTGTTCTCCTCTAGACATGATGCTTGGCAACACCAGAGAGTTCATCTTTATTTCATCAGACCAGAGAATTTTGTTTCTCATGGTCTGAGAGTGCTTCAGGTGCCTTTTGGCAAACTCTAAGCAGGCTGTCTTATGCCTTTTACTGTGGAGTGGCTTCCGTCTGGTCACTCTACCATTCAGGCCTGATTGATGGAGTGCTGCAGAAATGGTTGTCCTTGTGGAAGGTTCCCTTCTCGCCACAGAGCAATGCTGAAGCTCTGTCAAGAGTGACCCTTGGCTTCTTGGTCACCTTCCTGATTAAGGTCCTTCTACCCCGATCACTCAGATTGGCTGGGCAGCCAGCTCTAAGAAGAGTCCTGGTGGTTCCAAACTTCTTCCATTTACAGATGATGGATGCCACTGTGCTCATTGGGACCTTTAATGCTGCAGAAATTTTTTTGTACCCTTCCCCAGATCTGTGCCTCGATACAATCCTCTCTCTGAGGTCTACAGACAGTTCCTTGGACTTTATAGCTTGGTTTGTGCTCTGACATGTACTGTCAACTATGGGACCATATAGACAGGTGTGTGCCTTTCCAAATAATTTCCAATCAACTGGATTTACAACAGGTGGACTCCAATCAAGTTGTCAAAACAACTGAAGGATGATCGGTGGAAACAGGATGCACCTGAGCTCAATTTTGAGTGTCTTTTTTTTTTTTTTTGTTTTTAATAAATTTGCAAAACATTCAAACAAACTTTTTTTCACTTTGTCATTATGGGGTATTGTGTGTAGAATTCTGAGGGAAAACATGAATTCAATCCATTTTGGAATAAGGCTGTAAGATACAAAATGTGGAAAAAAGTGAAGCGCTGGGAATACTTTCCAGATGCGCTGTATGGAAAGGTAGAGAAAAGTTAAAATTACAAACTATTGTTTGTAGTAGAGTGATATCAGATCTGGTATGATATAGAGCTTAGTCTGTCACCTCTACTTTGCTACGCTTAGGGAAAGAAAAAAAAAGAATAGGGCAGTTAATTTGTCTCCCTGCTTGAAAGTCTCATTAAAACGTTGATGAGTTTAAGGATTGCCTGAGGTAGTGAGAGCCCTGTTTATAGCATTGCAATCTAACGCTTAAGTCTGTATGTCTCCGCTGGATAGAAAACAAAAGGTAAATGGGCAATCCAATCTCTAATCAATATGGAGCACTTTCCCTTTTAAACACATCGCGATTGCGCACTTACTTAGACATGTTTGCTCTGCCGACGTTACGCCCCCCCCCCCCCACCAGTCCATGTTCTCCTATGCTAAATGAAGACAGATTTTGCAGGTGTGGGAATTGATCTGACCTTTTTTTATTGTGGGGCAAACATAAATCTCTTTGGATGGGCTTTATTACTCAGTTAAGGAGAGACACAGGGTATCCTAATTTAAGTAGTTATGTTGCGCCTCAGTACCAATACAAGCAGAAGGTCACACACTGTGAGAACAATCTGTTTTAATAGACAATGAAGTTGGCAGCCAAGCTGGGCACAGTGTACGTCCTCTTTTCCTCCTGTGCCTGAGATTTAAACACACATAGCTGGCAGCACAGAGTTAAAAGAGCTGTTTTCACATTAGAGAATCAGTAGGAGAGGGGCTCAACTTTCTTTAGTTTTACTGTACAACAAGACAAAAGATTATACTTGTCATAAATAGCGAGCTGTAATCTGAAGATCACTACCTAGATAACACACTTCACAGCAGAGATCATTTGTATTTAACGTGTCTCCGATGCCTCTTGAAGGACAGTCATAATCTTCTAAAATTTCCAACTCACCATAATTCCACAAAGATTCTACTCCATGCTGGGTGTAGCTCTCCTAGGAAGACATTAATCTGCTCCTTGCGATGTTTCCATTAAGCTTTAAGATGATAAGGCTGTAAGTGAATATACTAGCTGTGTGTGGTTTATCATCAGAGTCAGCGGTGGGTGGTGTAAAGCAGTGGCATGTCAGAAATCAGTTGCATTCAGCTGGTCCAATAAATGCTTATGTCAAGGCAATGACACAGAAGAGCATAGAGACATGACTGCGGTCCCATTTTTAATTTCAGGTTCAAGTAAAAATCCAAGCCAAAACAGCCTCAGTAAGCTGTCATAGCTGACTATTTTTTCTGAGGATTGAAAGAATCTTATGAGTTCAGCATGCTTTGGAAATGGAAAGGTATTTACTGTCTCCCTCTGATTTCCAGTAGTGTGATGATGCAAGACTCATCACCCAGTTTGTCGTTTAAAAAACACAAACAAACAAAAAAAAACACAGATGCTATTGACCGTTTCCTTTCAGAGCTTTAAAGGTAGCATTGTCTATTTGGAAAATGATGTACAAGTTCGCATTGTTTTTTATTTCATCATCTCATTGGCAGACAGTTGTGTCAAATAAATAAAAACAAACGTGTTTGGCTGGAATCTAACTTTAAAGTTACTTTCCCTCCCTGGCTGACATTGACCCCCAGAGGAGGCTGCCTCATCTGAGATGCTGTTGATCTTGAAGCTTGAAGCTTCTAAAGCCTCAAATTACACTCTCATTCCACGTCTGTTGCTTTTGTCTGGCAGCCATTTTGTTCACAGCCCTCTCAGCCAGCTATTCCTGCCCTCTAGAGCGCTGCTTCAGAGGACCCTGACCTCCTAATGGTTGACACCTCTCTTGCTAAGCTCTTCAGCTTGTGCTAGCAGCCAATCAAGGGAAAAGGGCTGCCTCACACCTTCAATGAATAGAGCACTTTCACTTCAAAGCCACCATTAATCAAGCTGCAGTCACAGCAATCAGCACGCGGGAGATCAGCATGTTTCTCAATGCACAGAGATGCATGGCGTAGTAAAGAATGCAACAGTAAAATCGTGCCTGCTGTTTCTCTCCCCTGCACCTATAGACCAATGAGCCTTGTAGCTAAAGCAATTAATGGTCAGTAATGGTGGATGGCATTGTTGTATGAAACACAACTTTGAGCCTGGGAAAATCATCCATCTCCAAAGTCTTACAACTTAGTATCCAGCTGTTTGGCTGCAGTTTAATTCATCATTTACAGTACCTGCAGGGGTAAACATTCTGTTGATAATTTTTATTACATCTGCCTAGACACAGACATTTCTCACTGGCCTGAGCCTGCAGTAATGTACAGTGCGATAGACGCACATGGATACTACACCAAATTAAAAATTAAGAACACTTTCTCTTAGTATCTAAGATAACAGTGAAGCATAATACACACTCCTGCTGTCGGCGCAATATTTCTCATACAGGTACCCAGAGCCCTATTAAATTGCTTCTGAAGCCCTTATTGTTTGGCAAAACTGTGTGCTGTCCGTAGGTGGGACTCCCCACATGCAATTCTCAATAGAGAGCAATGAAAGTACTGATAATTTCCCTTGTCGCCACAAGTTTTTTATTTATGTTCAGTTTCTGAAGATGCTGGGACCTCAGATAGAGACTTGCTGATGCGTTCAGACAGTTCTTAGGTCTGAAGTTGACAGCCTTGGGCAGTCAACCAAAATGGTAAGGTGGTGAAATTTCACACTTCTTTTTCCCCCAGATACTACAACTATTTCAGTTTGTAAGGGTTGAGGATCTGTATGGTGTAGATAGTAAACCGATAGGCCAACCATTGTGATGTTTTTCTAAGCTTAGTAGAAGTGTACATATAGAGAATAAACATTTACATAAATATCTTAATGTATCCTAGTTTGGCACCAAACTAATATAGCTAGGCTCATACAAATCAATTCAAATTGATTTGTATAGCGCTTTTTACAACTGATGTCACAAAGCAGCATCACAGAATTCCAGTAAAGACAAAGTTTTAGCATGAGTGTAAAAACCCCCAGGTGAGCAACCCAGGGGTGACAGTGGCAAGGGAAAACTTCCTCAGAGCTGAGGAAGAAATCTTGGGAGGAACCAAGGCTCACTAGGGAGGACCCATCCTCCTCTGGTCAAGCTACAAATGATTATACTAATATTACTGCTAATATTAATAGCAGTAGTATTAGTAGTAGTAATAGCTAGGAGTCCATGAAAACGTCAGTGTTGTTTTCTGGGCAGCTAGTCATGCATAGTGGCCTAGTGGCCTATGGCTAGCCTATAATATTCCCTGATGTTGACAACATGCGGTTTTATCTGTACAGATATTACCAATAATTACCAACAAGATCTTAAAAAACCTTAGATAGCTGTCCCACTGGTAAACTGGATGTGAGTCACCCCCTTTAAGTACATCTCAGCAATACATGTTGAACAAACACATGCAAAATGTATCCAAGTCTATCCTTGAGCATGAAAATATGTTACAGCAAAAGTAAAAAAAAAGTAATTAATAGAAACCAAATTTG
Source organism: Pygocentrus nattereri (assembly GCF_015220715.1). Taxonomy (NCBI): domain Eukaryota; kingdom Metazoa; phylum Chordata; class Actinopteri; order Characiformes; family Serrasalmidae; genus Pygocentrus; species Pygocentrus nattereri. The sequence goes on along the minus strand of NC_051218.1, from coordinate 24,121,544 downwards.
AATTCGTATTATTTCAGATTATAAATTAACTGAATTTTTAATCCTTTAAATCAGTATTGTTATCGGCAATAGAATTTTCATAGTGGTCGGGCCCTGTTTTTTTTTTTTTTCTTCTTTTCGTTCAGTTTAGTTGTGTATTATGGCCCATTTACCTTGCTTTTTGTTCTGTTCAGTGTACTCTGAGCTGCTCTACAGTCTGAAAATAACTTTGGTTTGACTCAGACCAGCAACCAGAGCAAAGGTAGTGTGACCGATCATCTAAATGCCTAATGAAAAAAAGTCTTCATTAGAAAGCCTTAATGATTATCTATGGGGGAAATACTATATATATATAATATATATATAAATAGATTTTGCTTCAGAAATTGATTTTGCCTCAGTCTGTCGTTTTAGATGAACCATCTTATGAACCAAGCTTGCTCAGTTGGTCATGTTACCTTAAAACAGCCCTCCTACACACACAGACAGACACGCACATCATAACAACACTGAAGCATGAATACTGGCAGTACAGCCAGGCTGCTATGTAGGAATAGTGTTTTGCACTCTGTCTTGGTTCATATACTTGGAATGGTTTGCAGTAGGATTTGTGTTTAAGCATATATGCATGAAATTAAAGTCAACATGCTCAAGCTTTGCTATGGAAATAAACTTTGTGTCCTCTCTGCAAATCTTCTTCTTACTTTCCCGTAGTGTTTAAAAAAAAAAAATAGTGTGCACACAGCCACAAGCATACTCACTGATCTGGGAGATGGTGAATTAATAAATGATCATATCCACACTAAAAATCGGTCAGATATTAATGTGGAATTGTTATCAAGCATCCATTTTTCATGGTGGCAAAAAGAGTTAAAAACAATTATACTTAGACTTTCCACCAGGGAATGCTTATAAATTGTAACCTCTTCAGTTCAAATTGAAACTAAGACTTTGTTTGAGGTTCTTTTCTCTAAATGTATGTAAAATACTGTGTTTCAGCATTGAGACATGAAGTGTAGACACCAATCACCGTTGTTATACTAACTTGGCATATTTATTTGATACACAATAGGTATGTTAAAGCACATCCTGGCCTAAAAGTTAAAATTGTTTTGTTGCGTTTTGCAGTAGCAAAACAATGTGTAAACCAAAGCAATCTGTATCGCATATTGTATTGCAAGTGCTTCATACAATCACTGGGAATCCTTTCAGTTTTAACTAATCCTGATTCCTACCTTAGCCACTAAGCTATAGACTAATAACAAAGTTGTAAAGAACAGAGATTGTCTTTATTCAGAACAAAATGGTGTTTAATGGTGCAGTTTTTACCCTTTCAGCCAGAGAAACCATACTGAGGTAGCTTCATTGCTTACTTAAGTTTATAGCTTGCTGTCGTACTAGTTGTCTTCCTCATAACATGATCTGTTAGAATCTACCATAATTTAATTCTGATTTACAGATGTAATTTAAGTGCAGCTCTTTCAAACATTTCCATGAGTAATGGAAGCAGAGTGTTGGTGATATCATTTGTTGTTCAACAAATCTATCCTCTCCATAGTTATGATGATTTGAAGGTGGTTATCAAAGTTATACTGCAGTAATATCTTTGCCTTCCTAGTAATGTTATCTGCCTGCATTCACCAGTTAATGATAAAAAAAGAAAAGAAAAAAAGGTCCAGCAGCCTGATCCCAAAGTTTTCTTCTAAGGTAGCTCTGAAAGTTCCTACCACCTTCAAGATTTGTCATTTTAAGAGTGTTTTTGTCTTTAAACTTGTCTAAAACATGTCACTCCAGAGATTACTGTGTCACCGCTGTAGAATAGAATAATTCATATATTGTGATGGTTATATATTTTTTCATTTTGACCAAGTTATATGTTGAGACCTAAATCATCAGGTATTACTATTACTAGGTAATATCAGCAGCCTGTCTGTGATTGTTTAAGCTTGATATAAATCTATATATTTTTCTTACAGTACATGTATAAACATTCACATAGAAAAGTGTCTATATGTGGTTAGTCATGCAGATGTTCAATAAGCACTTGAGATCAGTGATATCTGAATCCCTTTAATCGATTTTCAAATGCATTGCCTTGATTTTTTCCACTACAGAAAGAGAATGTTAGAATGTACCATAATATTCTTATGATTTACAGATGTAAACTAAGTGGAGGTGCATAATACTTTTCCATGACTAATGGAAGTGGAGTGTGTTATCAGGGTTGGTGATGGAAGTGCAAATTTCCCTTACCATTAAGTGTATCTTCCTGAGAATGGCTCTGCTAGTTAGCATCTTTACACTGTGTATTGGGTCATTGAGCTTAAATCTTTGTTGCTTTGTTAGCTTTCTGTGTGCTCACGTGATCAATCTATTGCTATGTTGTTATTTGATTTACAATTCTCTCCCTCTCTTACTTTACCTGATATCAGTGATGTATCTTTTATCTGATTTTCAAATGTATTCACAGCTCTATCTTCCTGAGATTGGCTCTGCTGGTTATCATATTTACACTATGTTTAAATTAGAGAGAAATTGAAGATGACAGTTTGTGCTGTAGATTCATTATGATTAAACTTATGAGTGTTGTCTGCAGAGCACAGTAGTGAGGTCACTGAGTGCATGTTTTATGTGCTCACTGAGTTGTGGAGGTGTTTTGTTGCAGCGTAAAAGGTTACAGTCATTTACCTCCTGAGTGCTTGCTGTTAATATCCCCAAATAAGGGAGGTGCGTCCTTTCTTTAATCTTGTGTGTTCCTGATAGAGGGAGCTGTTGAGCTAAGATTAAGTCCCTAGTACAATTACACATGAGAAGAATGTGCATTAAAGCATCTAAACACACTCACCATTTCGCTACTGACACTGTTTTTAGAAGTCAGACAAAGTGGACCTGACAGTGTACAGAAAAAAGAATGTATGCATGAATGCGGTTCTGTATGATGTATGTATGTATGAATGAATGCGGTTCTTTTACAACAAATGCTAAATAGTAAGTCCCTCCTGTGTTGCAGTTTAGTTGATGTCATTACAAAATTGTTTTTGGAGTTTATTATATGATCAGCCTCTTACCAATACCTATTTGTACTGATATATATATATATATATATTATGATGAAATAACTATTTGTATTTCTTTTGAATTTCATTTGTATTTGTGTCCTCTTCTCAGTGAATGCAACTCAAAGTCCTGTCCTTTTTCTGTGTTACTTCATCATACTAGCATGTCATTTCCTTGCAAGTGACTTGTGATGTGCTTATCGTTGCACTCTCACAAACAGAGGGGAAGGAAGCAAACTTTCCTCACTGACAAAATGTCAGGCGACTGTAGAAGTGTGTCCCTGTGAGGTGAAATAGGCTGCAGCATGTGATAACGTGTGACTTTGAAGTCGTGAATGAGTGTGAAGACATGAGTCAACCTGCCCACCACTCCCATCAGCCATTGCCATTTCAGTTAGCCTCCAGAGCCCACCGCATTTGCTCTAGCTCTTCGCCTCTTAGGAGGACTCGCAAATCTGCTGTTTTCATCCATTTTTTTCTGCAAAAAAAATTTAAGTCACAGCTGTACTTCTGTAGGCTTATTAGCATTTACGTTTATTAGTGGTAATTATTAACAGTTCGTTAACAGCAATCTGTTCTTTATGCAATCCTTCTACACTTCTCCCCTGTCATTTTCAGTCATGATATATAGTTTCCATTAGGCGGCTAATCTCTGAACTCGAGCAGAACAGTAAGTGAGTTACTCCCACCGACCAAGTCTCGCATCACTCCCAGAGGCTCTGTGGTATTTTATAGTGTGAACTTGTTTAAGATTAGAATCAGAGAAGTTATTTCTCTTGAAGGTCAGAGATTCAAACAGGATGGAATTGCATAGGGTGTCAATTCTTAATCCGATGGGTCTGTTGTGTGACAGTGGGTTATAATGTTTTTTTTTCCACAAATTTATTTTTTATTAAGGTTTCTTCTGTGAGGGTCTAATGGTATGGTGTGTGGAGATGTTTTTAGGGCTTACAACTAGGCTAGGCACCTTGGTTCCAGTAGAATGTAGTGTTAATGCTGCAGCAAACAGATACATTTTAGCCAATTATGTGCTTCCATTTTTGTGGCAACAGTCTGGGAAAGGCCCTTTCCTTTGGATTGTAGATTGCAAGCCAGATCTTCTTGTCCAACATCAGTGCCTGACCTCACAAGTGTGGTAGAGTGGAGGCTGTTAAAGCTAAAAGGGGGCAGGGGAGGAAGAGGGCAACATAATGTTTATTTGTTTACATAAGTAATATAATTGACACCTATTTTATTGTTTTGATCACCCTTTTGCTGCCTGTAGCATAGTAACATTTTTAAAAATAAAATATAACCAACTCAGAGTGAGAGGTAGCCAAGCTAAAAAAAACTGCTTAGTTTTAAGACAGTCAACCCAAAGTAAACAAAGCAGTCTCATGAAAATCCAAACAACAATTTTTATTGGAGCTCTGTATTTGCAGATTATGTATTGCAAAAATGCAATACAGATGTCGAGCCTCTTAATGTTTTACCATGGACTCCATCTAGTTTTACTATTTGCACTTGCACAACTTTTTGCTTTATTGCAAAAAGTAGTGCAAATGGTACAAAGGTGCTCGAAACAAAAGTTATCCTTTGATTTGTATCAGAAGTATGCATGCTGTATGCATAAAATATGAATCTTTTAAAAATTATTTAGTGAAGGTTTGAAAATATTAGGTTATCTGCATAATAAAGGGGGATGCTTTAATACAATTGGAAGCAAACTCCTTATATGACTCCAGAATGCAGACATGCAAAGTCAGGTAGAAGACACTCATGTAAGGGCACACAGGTAATGAATCAGTTAAGAATAAAGGTATACCTTTACCTGTAAATATCCTCCAGTGCTTCCATCTGTTTCAGTGGCATTCTTCACACCTTGCCTCTGCCCATCCAGACCCTGTGCTTTTGCAGCTACAGACTGTGCTCCCCTGAAGCCTCCAGCTGGCAGACCCTGATCAGCTTTTTGGCCTTACTCTTGTCTCAGATGGTTCGTCTTCTCTTTCTACTTTTTTTTTTTAAACCTTTTTCATTTATTCATCGTATGAATCAGCTGTAGCTGTTTGTTGAAGGATACTTCCACATTTCTAAGCATCAAAAAAAGACAGTTGCACAACTTCAATGACCTCTTGAGCCACTTGCGTATAGTAGAGTTTCAAGGAATGACATGTTTTGTAACATCAGGAGTCACATTTTATGCAGCTTGAAAGGCTTTTTTGTTCTTTCTTTCTTTTCTAGAAGGCAAGAGCTTACACACCCAGCTCAGCTGCCCTCTTTATGTCTTTCCCTCTCTCGCTCAGCACATTTGATTTCTTCTCAAATGCTGGATTTGTGATCACCTCGGGTCAACGTCTAAAACTCCCTCATATATCAAAATATATCATAATTGACTCCATTTGTGAGGCCTCCTGAGGTGTCTGCTGCCTGCCATTCTTGATGGCTGCCAAAAGCAAAACAATTTCAAAAAGTACATGACTTGAATTGTAGACACATTCCTTTCTTCTGCCACAGATAGCCTTTGCTTTCTTATTCAGCAGCTTGTCCACTTGCTTTTAGGTCACCACAATGGATTTGTCTCTCAGCTACATTTCTCACCAATGGGATTTCTTCTTGCTCCTTTCTACGACGTCCTCAACTCTATTTATCAGCGTTCTATCTGCAGCCTCAAATAAATAATGGTGTCAATTCCATGGCCTTTTAGAGGCTTCAGTAGTGGAAGGGTGTCATTGAAGCAAGAAGCAGCTTACAATAGAGTGGCGTTATCGCTCGGCCAGCACTGTTTACAGGATCCTGTGGGAAGCTGGGGGAGAAGAAGCACTTTTATTTCTAGCCTCGCTGCACTTCTATAGCAAATCCTCACTTCTAGAATGGATGTCTGTAAAGCAGAGAGAGAGAGAGAGAGAGACAGAGAGGTAGACATATATGGAGACAGAGCTCGAGAAAGCAGAGGCTGACAATTACAAATCACACGCTTGATAGCTGGCGGGCGGTATAGACAGGGCTCACTAGTGTTTGTGTTGTGTGAGATGCACTGCTGATGTGGCATGAATGTGAATAGGTAATCCAGAATTCATCTCACTTTGACATGCATTGGTTTTTTTTGGGTTTTTTTTTCTTCCTTTTTTTAAACTGAGTAGAGGGTGGTCTGTCACAGAAATCTGGACAAATCGCTATCTGCCAACTTCATTGCAGCGTAATGCAGATAGTCTACAATTGGAGCAAGCTCATATTCGGCATTGTTGGATTATCTCTCCAATATCCTTTTCATCTACCCCACCCCCCATCTTTTGTCAGTAATTGTTTTTTTTTTTTTGTTTTTTTTATCCTTTTGTGTTTACTCTTTATGATTACAACATTTCCATCATATCCGTGAGGATTTAAGGGTTCTCCCATGGATGACTGCTCATTTTGAAGCATATTTTTACCTTAAGGTTTCCAGCCACTAAATCCTTCAAATGATCGAATCGGTAAATAAATCCTTAATTATGATAAAGCTTTGTGAAGTGAGGGATTTTAGGAAAATAGAAATTAAAATATTAAATGGAGCGACCTTAAAAGGATTTATTCTTTCTTTTTCCATCCGATTAGCACATCATAGATGGGGACCAGTAATTATGCTCAGTCCGTACGTGTTGTGGATTTGCACCCCTTCGTACAGAAATTAATTGAATTGTGCACAAACTATGCACTGTTTGTTTTCTGTGTTTTTCAAAGATAATACCATTTCCACAGTTTCTAATGACTTGTTACAAAAGTCCACCCATTGTTTTTTTGACATTGAATTAAATTTGAAGAATTGTGTTAGAAACTTTTCTAAATGCACACCCCCATATGCACACATTCCGCTGCCTTGCATGACATTGAAATTCACAAAGCTTGAATAAATTGCATGGAATCATTCAAACAGGACTATGTGTCCAACTAATAACACAGAGGGAAGTTCTTTTTTTATTGTACATGCAAATAGGCTCGTTTGTTCACCATCCCCGCCTTTTTTTCAGCAACACCTCTCCAGTTTGAGTGATATAAGATCCCTGCTAATCAGAGCGAACAATTTGCCTGCTTTGTCACTGCAAGCGTATCACTTTCACCCTGTGTGACTCGCTCTCTTTGATTTCTCCTGAAAACAGAACATGCTGAGCTGGAGTGTTGCTTTTGTCTTTTGTTCTCCCAAAGTATACCATTACTTTGTGTTTGCATTTTATTGCCTTTTATTCAGTCTCAGGTGCAAACATGAATGCAAATATGTTTTTAAACAACTAAAGGGATGCCATTTTAAGCCAGTTAAGTGAACCAAGCTGTAATCGGAATAGAAAGGGGGAAAAAAAGTCAGTTGACTGTCAAAGCATGGGCCTGCTTGTTAGTGTTGTGATTTATTGCACTGTGTTTGGATCACTAATCAATGACTGTAATTGGAGCAAGTGGAGTCTTCTGAGTATTGAATTTGAGGAATGTCATTGCAAGATTGTCCTTTTCGGCTTTTTAAATCTACTGAAATTTCATGGAAATGTCTGAAATATGGCCTACAGCTTCTCATGTTGTTAGCTTCTTTGGATTTTAGGTCCCCCTGAGCTTTCAACTCATTGTGCAAATAAATAATCAGATTTGGCTATTCCATATACTCTTCCTCTCTTATCGTGTGGGTGGGATGAATAGAGTGAACTCTAATGATCCCTTACTAATGATATTGGGTATATCTCATTCAGTTTTTTTTTCTTTTTTTTCCCCCTTTTCTCACAGCTGTTTCTCCTTTACTGAACTGAAATCACAATTTGTCAAGTGATTAGCCATTGCTTTAAATCATGCAGGCATCTCTTTATTCATCCTTACATCACTTGCTCCCACCCCACACATACACATGCACACGCAAACAAACACCCCTCAACACTACTGAGTACTATGCACTCACATGTACTATACAGTTCATTCATGCAAGAAAACTCAAATCCCCACAGTGAGTCAGATAAGGAATAAAGAAATGCCTTCTGTTGCTTGGCATTTAATAGATGCTTGTGGGTGACCTTCCTTTTCCTTTTATGTTTAATTTGCCTTTGTTTGCCCAAGTATAGAGATTATTTAAAACTTGTATCACTCAGGGGGGGCTCGTTCAAAAATAAATCTCCATTGCCATTGTAACCTTTGAAAGCACCGCAAGCCTGAGCAATGAAATATTGATACAACATATCCATAAATCGGAATTGAAAATGGCCCCATCCAACAAATGGCTGAATATAATACTGACACCCTCACATTAGGGCAGATGATTTGGTATTTTGTGTGGCGCATCTCCTCTCTCTTTATGACACGTGGTATTCCTTCTAGGCAGTTTATAGAGAGGGGAAATGGGACAGGGCTTAATGGAATAGTTCTCCTCTGTCCTCTGGCCCTGAAAATAAATTCTCCTTGCTGGAATCTGGACCAGAGTGCCAGAACCTACAAGCGCATTGCCATCGCTGTAAATCTGACAGTGGCTGCCTCTATAGCGCTTGTGCTTATTGTGTATCTCAGTCATTAACACAGCAGGGCCTAGGACCTTCTTGTAGAGATTAGTAGTCCTCTCTGATAGATACTGCAGTGAGGTAAAACTTATATACCTTTTCTAAGCATGTTCTTGAGTAATGGTGCAGAAACCTTCGTAATTGTAAGTAATGTATAAATATTTTCAACCTGAGGAAATGATAAATGCCTCAGCGCATGCTATTAGAGAATATATGGAATCATCTTGACAGCAGTCATTAGTATAATTATCCTTGTCCCAGAAATGGTAAGAGGAGGAGGAAACTTTTTTGGTGGATTTTTTTGTTGTTTTTTTCCCCCCTTCCTTCTTGTCCAGAACCTAAGAAATGAGCATTTGAGAGATATTAATATGGCTCTTCTGGTCCCCAGTAAACATTTTTTATTTTGCTATTAATGTTGTAATGATATCCCAAAAGGATGCCTGAGCCTCCAACAGAGCGCTTCTTTAGAAAGAGGAGAGCTGCTGTTGAGACAAACAAATTTATTACTGAAAAAGGAGAAAGTGACCCATAACGAGCCTGTATGTTTAGAAGAACATCAAAAGAGGCATTACCATATTTCTCAGATTAAGGGTTTTGTTTTGTACGCTGTAGCACACGTTAACACTGCCCTGAGTTGCTGTAGCATGTCATTGGTGGTTTTGCTTGAAATTGTAGCTCTTTTCCACCAAGTTATTGAAATTATTATTTTTTAAAAATCATTGTTTTTAGCGAATAGAAATGTGCAGGTTGACTTGCACCTATGACTTGTTGTGGGTTTAAAAGAGTGAGTCCTGAGGGCAAGCACTGAAAAAAAGAAAGGGAAGTCAGTTTAAAAAATGTGTTTGTAATGCTAGTTTTGCTGTTTTGAGTGATATAGGTCTGCCTGCTGATATGTAACTACAATACACAGGCAGCAACTCATCACTGTCAAGAAACTCATCACATTCAGAGAACTCTAACTACTCATCTTTATCTACATGACTAAGCAGATGTCCAACAGATGGTACATCACCTGTCATTTTCCTGCTTGGAGAATCCAAATCATGGATGAAGTGTGACTCTAGAGAATAAGCATTTCAGCCAGATAAACTACTTGGGTACTGTGCTTGACAATGTGGTACAGTTTTTTTTTTGTTTGTTTGTTGTTGTTTTTTTTTGTTAGTTTTTTTGAAAATATGTTAAAATGTCCTGCATGCAAAAGTTTGAACTTGAATACACCATTCTTCTGCAGCTCTTAGTGCACAGTTTTTATTTATTTGCAGAGTTTAACATACTGGAAAGAATAAACATGTAACATGTATTTTGTCTCTCCTTCTTTCTCCCTTCGTCACTCACTCATGAGGTATAGTGATTTTCTAGTCTTTATCGTGATTCTAGACCAGGTCCCCTTGGCTCTGCCAGGGAATGCTGTGTGAGCGGCAAGACTGCCCTGAGAGCATTAACCCCAGCTTTGTGAGGCTTGATTAGGGGACAGTAAATCCCTGGTTGTGGTCTTCCTCCAGCATGTTTCTAATGATACAGCTTTTACTTTCTACATTGTCAGGGTTGATTTGTGTCCTATGTGTGTTTTGTCCTCTCTGTGTGGGCCTGTTGCTGTGGACCAAAAGTAAAACCAGGTGTAAGTCACCGTAAGCCTGTACAATAACCTTGACTGGCACATATCTCCATCATCATAAGGCCACTTGTTTTGTCTTTTGACATTTTTTTTCATTTTTCTTGTTGATCACTAGAGTACCATGTAAGAACAATAGCAGCTGGAGAAGGAACAGGAGCTGATTGGAGTATGATGTGCATGATGTTACTTAAATATCCCAGCTTTGAAGACTAAACTCATAGTAACACTATTAAATTCATTTCATGCTTAACTCAAATTTTTTGACTAACTCAGACTTTATTATGTAATTAATGTATGTGCTGTATCTACAGTAAAAAAGGGAATTAGAACAATGATTTACTGAAGAACTTCTAAAATCCCGAAGTGAGCTGCTATATAAAGTTGTATTGTGAAACTTATGCTGACCTCTGGACAGATTGGGTCCACACACAATGGACCATGCACAAGATGGGGTCCATGCCTGATAAATTGGCCTTTGGTCATTATGAGTGAGCATGGTGACCCTCTGAGAGAGGCTAAAGCCTTCCTTTAGGATGGCAATCGTTTGGAATGTGTGTGTATCAGTAATGCTAAAGCTGTGCAGCAATCACAACATGGTGCCGCGGCTGCGTCCATGTCTCTCCTGAACCCCTACCCCACCCACATCCCCACCGCCCCCAGACACTGTGGACTCTTTGAAGTCAGGACTTAAAAGCGCTAGTATGACTGCAGAGTGAGCTGGAGTGCAGAGAACAGCAGTAAACAGTGATTATTTACAGATTAATGAAGCATACTACATGCTGAGGGCTCCTCCAGTCTCAGGCCTGCCATCACTCCATGTGCTCAACCTCGACACTGATGCTCACCGGACCTGATCACACCTGCACTTCCCTTTGGTTTAAAATGCCTAAAATTGCCACTATCCTTTGAAGGTGAGGAGAATTGATGTTAAAAGGAAGATGGGAGTAAGGGTTGAAATAAGTGTCACTGTGCCATTGTACCTGGCAATACATGTCAGGTTCAGTCAGGTGTGGTCAGGTTCTGACATCATTTCACAAATATTTGTTGGGCTTTGGTTGGGTTGAAATTTCTTGTTTGGGTTTTTCATAGACCATCTCTCACCTTTTACAAGCATTGGTCTGACATTAACCCTGCTTTATTCTTCATCTCTACTTTTGGTACGCATATCTAACTTTTTTAAGTCAAGGTGTAATTGTCACTCATGGTCCAACAATGACCACGAGGCCAACATAAAGACAACGCATTGTCCTATGCAAAGTCTGCTCAGGCTAAAACCTTTAAGAATTTTGTTTGGAGGCATTAATTGATATATAAATTAATTAAATATAGGTTGGTGGTGGTCACGTTCGTGCTTGCGTTTGAAAGGAATTTTATTTGTATGTGGAGCCCTAAATATAAGGCCTAATTAGAGCTGTAAATGGGAAGAGGTCCATTGATCTTGTAATTCTCATTATAAACTGTGGTAAGTATGTAGGAATTTTAGTAATAAAAGAATGTTCATGTTTACCCTTGTATTTTTCCACATTAACTGTGCTCACCACATATAGAGGCTTTCATAACAGGTCTGTGTTTCACCTAAAGCATTCTCAATATGTACTGTCTAAAGAGCACTGTGACAGACATTATATCGAATGCTTTTCATGTCCTGCCTAAATAAAAGCGTCTTTACTCAATGTGAGTCATTTAGATATTTAAAGTCTTCATAGACTGCATGTCCAAGGATTCTAGATAGATTCTAGTAATTCCACTGCACTTATAACCACTTACAAACATTCAATTAATGTTTCACCCATCAGACAATGGCAGAAGATTTTTGCTGGCTGCAATCTAAGAACTTTTATCTCTTTATTTTACAGTGTCTGCCCAGATCCTCAAGGCCAGTTTGGACACAATGGAGCGCCACATCCAGAGGCTGGAGAACGACATCCAGAACTTCCCTAAGACAGACAACAAGCAGGATAAGTTTGTGGAAAAAATGTCCATATCCTTTACATGCTTTCTGTTACTCTTGCCTGAAAAAATATCCTGTATTTGTGAGCTTAAGACTTTTTTCCCCCACTAGAGGGACATGGCGTTAAGATCCCCATGTCCCTGTGGGCTATGGAATGGATAGGGTTGTTTGGTGAGAACATTATCTGATGGGGTCCACCTCACAGAGGGAGTCAGACCTGAGAGCTGTTTATACAGCATTCCTCCACTTTCCCCCCTCAGGACCTTAATGGAGCGCTTCTTAGCCATGTATTCCCTTCACCACATGCTGATTTCATCTCCTGACCAACCACAGGCCACTCTCTGTAGAACTTTCTGAGGGCTATCAGCTCTCAAGGCTCCTTTTTCGTTTCGATAACAGAGTACTTTCGCTCCACTGCAAGCACACTCAACCCCCTAATTCAATTAGTAATGCCCCAGCATTTCCAAGAGTCTATTTTAAAAAGTATGGGGATCTGACAAGACTGATTTGGTTTTTCTTTTCTGACATGCAAATGTTTATGTATTATAATAGAAACCTGGCATGGGACCGCATAGTCTGGAGAGGTTAGCTATTCTTACTTGTTTTCAACTCTGAGTGACAGGCTGACTTCATCTCCCCCCAGTGATTCTGGCTGTGCCTCACTGCTTTTATTAGCTGCAAGTAGGAATCATTAATCAGTGATTTATCAAGTCAAAAAGACTTTCCATATGTTCCCTGAGAGCAGGAGAGACAGCAGTTAACCTTATTTTAGCTCTTTGTTCATGAGTTCAATGTGGAGATTTATGGAAGCTTACACTGCACTTTGGGTGGCATAAGAATAATAGCATCTGCACACATTAACAATCTGCTCCAAGTCAAAGAGGGGGCACCTAGAATTGTGTAATTAAGGAACACAAGGCCTCTAACATCTGCAGGTTGGGGCACATCCAAGGCAGAATTTCTTCCAAGGTCTGAATTTCAGTATTGATTAGCCAGTTCCTAGGAGGATTTGGACTTGAGTGAGGGGAAATGGAGAGGTAGATATACTGCAGCAGTGTCTGGGCTTGCCACATCTCTGGAGGATTGTAAAAGGTGTCTGGGCCTGAGGAGTAAACTCGATGGCGACATCATGCCCTAGTCACACCTGATCTTTCATTAGAGGCACACAGGCTGAGCAGAACTGCAGCCAGCCATGTCGGTTTGGTGATCTGAGTGATTGAATTTAAGGGCGAATGGGAGTGCAAAGGAATGCTGTACAGCCATCATGTGCACTGTTAATTTATTTATTTAATTTTTTCAAACACTGTCGCGCTTGCTTATTTGCAGATGACAGGGTGGACATTGTCACTTTGCTGAAGGAGGCCATGAGCTGTTTCACTGACCATGTGAAACAGGCTAGATGAGACGGAGTGAGCGATTTGAATTTGTTAAAGGGGTACATGTGGTACATAAAGTATCATTAAACATGGGTTGAGGCTCATGTTAAATGATATTACAGATGACTAACATGAAGTGATGTGGGAGAAACATAAATGACAGTTAATAAGTTAAGTCAGGTGAAATAGGGCAATGGTTATTTATTTACTTATTTAATATTTTAAATTGAATTGAATTTAAAAATTTCAGTCAGGTTGTTTGCCTATAGATACTCCACCAAAACACCCTCCTCCAGGTGTGAGCTCAAACTGAACCACTTCTGTGTTACCCAAGTTTTTTTTCTTCTTCTTTCTTTTTTAACAATCTGGAGCGCTGAGAACTGTGTAATTTGATTTAGCCTGAAATCACACTCCTCCCTGTCATTCTTTACCGCTCTTCTGCTTCAGGGAAAGCCAGCACAATGCTGTTGTGGAAAAACAGGTTTTATATGCAGAGCATTTGTTTCTTTTCTGTTTTTATGGCAGCACAAACATCATATTTAGAGTCCTGCCTAGAAGGTAGCATAGAGGAATGAAGTAATATGCAACAGATTTTATGAGATAAAATATCAGAATAGCATAAAATTCAGAAAAAGAAAGAACCAAAAGGTAGAAAAAAAGTCAAGGCAAGGAGCCTGTTTCCCCAGCCTTGTTTGTGTAAGCACTGTCTCCCTAGCTTATTTATTATTTAAATATTATTGTCATAATAACACTCATCTTGTACCACTAGTGGTGACATTTTGTAATATAAAAATATCACCAAATATGTTAAATATCTTGTGTTGTGGTGTTTTACACCACTGCATTTGACGCTTTGCACTGTGCTTGGTCATTTTACGTGGCCTATCACTTCGTGGCTGTTGTTCCCCAATCGCTTCCATTTTGTTATAATACCACTGACAGTTTACTCTGGAATATTTAGTAGTGAGGAAATTTCACGACTGAACTTGTTGCACAGGTGGCATCTTATCACGGAATTGTGTTGGAGATCATTGAGCTCCTGTTCTTTCACAAATGTTTGTAGAAGTCTGCTGGCCTAAGTGCTTGCTTTTATGTACCTGTGGCCATGGAAGTGATTGGAACACCTGAATTCAATTATTTGGAAGGGTGAGTGAATACTTTTGGGAATATAGTGTAACTAACATTTTTCTCTCTGTCTTGTTGAGAACTAACATCGTATTGGAAACATTTTATCCTTTTATACATGTTTTTACAAGTGTGTGGTATACTTAACTCAGTGTGTACGACTATTAAGGGCAAGGAAGATATGTGGGTGGCTTTAAAGGTGTATAATGACAGAACCAATGACAGAGGGAAATGAATGAAAGAATTAATCTAATCCAATCCTGTAACAAATTTAACATGACATAACACTTAGCAATAGTAATGACACTTGAACACTGATGTGATGATGTTAGCTGTGCATTTCCTCTTGTGGGATAGTAGTGTGTTTGAGTAGTTTCAGCATGATAGCCCACTTTTAGATGTTCATCTTAAGTCACACGTTTAAATTTAAATTTAAAGTTTTAAAGCTTAATAGTTTTTAAAGAAAAAAATGTCAGAGCTAATTGTCAAGCTTTCATTATCAGTAATGCTATAATAATGTTGTTAATAGAATAATGGTTCTTCATTATTGTAAATGAGATATGATCATGAAGAATTGATTTAAGGTTTAAAGTCTTTACATAATGTAAAGACTTAATACATAGTAATGTTTTCTTCTTTCTTTCTTACTTTCTTTCTTAAAACTGTATGTCCAAGCCAGTACCCACTTGGTACAACAAACTGTGTTTAACTTTGTAGTGACACGTTAAGTAGAGGGAGATATGAAAGACAGGTTTCATTGCTTGGACAAACAAGCATTAGCAAGTTATTTAGGTTTCTACCTCAAAACATAAAACTGGCCATCCAAGCAAAAAATATTTCATATCTGCAGCATTTATTGATATTACTGCTTTATTTTTCCCTCCATTACTGTAATATATGTAAATGAGTGAGTGGGGTGTTTGTTCAGCAGTTTAGTGATATCTATCTATCAGATGTAATGGGACCCCACAAAGGCTTTTAGATGAACTATAGGCCCCAAGAGGACTGTAACTCAGTGCAGAGGCTGTGCTGGCGGGTTGCTGAAGGGGAGGGAGACATGGGCTCAGGGGTGGCCTGCCTGCCTGCCTGGGGAGCTGTCTTGCTCTGAGCTTAATGGAGAGTGGATGGGTCACGCTGTATATGGCATCCACTCTGAACTTGAAATGGATAAGAATGGATGAAATGGATAAGAGGGCCAGCATAATAGATCTTGCGCCGCTGTGCTCCAAACTGTAATTCACAACACTGATAGTTAGCTTAACCTTTGTGCTCTTCAGGGCTGCGGAACACCAATCAACTAGCTGTATTTTTATTTCAATTAATTGGGTTATTTTTTTGTGGTTAACAGACCTGTTTTAGCTCCTTTTCACTGCCCAGGCAGCATGTAAGCCTATTAATAAATAAATAAATAAATAAATAAATAAATGAATGAATGAACCAGTGAACTGGGAAGAACAATATTACCCTGAAAACGATCCGATTACACTTTGCCCTAATGTTTCTCTTATTCACAGTCTTATAAATAGGCTACAGTAAATGATTGCACAATTCCCATAAAAAGCATTGTTTCCCCTCTCACATAAAAGTACAATTCAGTTGAGAGAGGCTAGTTTCTGGAAGGGGTCCCAGAAGTGGTGTGCTTTATTGTGTTTCTCTTTATAATCACCATTAAAACACTTCTTGTTTGGATCTGCACAATCGAATGCATTGTGAGGTTGAAAATTTGCTTGCAAACACAAAAGTGGGGCTGGTTCAGTTGATAGCACTGAAGGAAATATGTGATTTAGTGGTTTCCCTAACCCTGAGGTCAAAGTAACACCCATTCTGCTGACCTGGGCATACCCACAAACTCGCTAATGGTCAGGCAAAGTAAAATATTGGGGCGAATTTCAAGGAGTGTGCTATTTTTCATGAGTCTCCTGGTCCACAACTGGCTGGAGCTTGTAGACTGGTGCACAGTGGGCCAGTGCACTTTTGATACATTGCAGTATAACGCAATACACATTCTGCCGGCATGTTTTAGTACCTGCTCAGGAAATGCAGTTTCTGTTGCTTTAGGCAGTAGTGCTCGATGACTTGAGACAAGCTGAAAAACACACAATACTGCACGAGCATGCTATCTGTCAGACATTAATCTTAGTGTTTAGAGTGTTTAGAAAGCTTTTACTTCCAGGCATGTGACCACTTCTCTCAAACAGCTTCAGAAATGTTCTGAAAACAGAAATGCATGTGCAGAATTCCTTACATTTCCTACATGTACATCACCAGATGCTTGGTTGAAGAGATTTCAGAGGCTGTTTGGTGATTCTGCCGCTTGCATCGTGTTTGTGCTTTCACTTAGTCGTAAGGCTCTGCTAATTATGGAATTAGGTCACCCGAAAGTGGCGGCATTCTCAGGCTCTTAATGTTTATATCAGTGTAGCTTTCTTTGCAAATATTTCCCTCATTGCTCTGGAAATTTGCTTGAAAATCATATGGAAAATTAATTCAGATTTGTTGCACATGCAAAGCCCCCAAGCCTTTCAATTAAACAGAAATGAAGTAAAGTAAATAAAAGGGAGCTTGGGTGGCTGGTGTGGTCTGTATCTTTAGCTTCCTTGCGCTCTGATGTCTATCCTGGTTGTGTTTTTTGCATAGCATTATGTCTACAGAGGAGCAGCATTGTTCAGGAACAATGGCAACTTTAATTCACCACATCACAGGGGACATTAAGATTTTAATTAACAAATTCTAATAGGTGCTGAGCCGCATGAACAATATCAAGCCCAAATAATCATTGTATTTCCAGTAATGTTTGTCATAAAGAAGGGAGGGCGGGAGGGAAAGAACAGAAAACAGACTTGGCGCTCATGTCTGTGATTATGTTGCTGTCTCACGGAGATTCATGTTTATTGGGAAATGGCATCTGAGCCATGTGTTTTGTGTGATATGATTTTGCATATGCTAATGCACTTGATTGCCTTGATGTGTGGCTTGGTGGAAGAGTGTCAGCAGGAATGAGAACGAGGCTCGACGCCTGCCTCTTCAAATCCCTGCTCTAATGCTCAGACAATTCAACACAGCCCTGTGCTCTTTTGGAGAGGGAGGCAGCATGTGTAAATCCATGATTGAACTTGTATTTAATGCACTATCGATACAATTGATATTGAATGATGTTGATTGTTTAAGTGCTGTTTTGGTTTAGCCGATCCCCATATTATGACTCGTTTCAATAAGTTGATTAAATTGACATTTGAGAATACATTTTGAAAGAACAGGGCAGGCAGATACTGGAGCAATAAAAGGAAGGTTTTTCTGTCCTATATTTTCTTTTCCCTCTGTTAAAGCCTACAATGATGTATTGAATTTTTCATCAGTCTGTCCCAGGTTTACTCAAGTGTCAGTCAGTAGGAGTTCAAATGTGTTTTCTAGTTGAGGATGGCAGTTTAACAGTGAAAACTTAAAAAAAAAAAAAACTGAATTTCTTAATTTTTTCCTATGATTATGTACACTGTGCTTGATATGGTCTCCTGATCTCTATTCCTTATTAGGGATGGGCATTTATAAACCTGTACCACATACTCCAAAGCAGGTGCAGAAGCTGTCTTACACTAGCCAAGGGCCCCCATTAGCCACCAGCCCCTTGAAAATACAAATTAGGTGTCCTGTACATATTGAGGTTAAATAACCTGATTTAAAATAAATATACTTTTAAAATAGTGATTATAATGGTTATTTTCAGTAATTTCAATGTAGCCTCACCTCTGGTCATAATTATAATAAACTTTCTCATGATATTACATCAAGACATCATTGCATAAGGCCAGATTGGTATGAAAAAGGCAATAAAGCAATAATTTACATTATGTGGAGAAGGTTCTTTGGTGTCATTTTCTTGTTGCTGACAGGGAAAATCAAATAAGGCTCTAAGTGCAGCATAGAACAGCAAAAATAGATAGCAAAGCAAAATGTTTGTTGAAACACTCCCAGAGCTAATTGTGTTTGTTCAGTCACAACAGAGTACTGCACATTCTCTAAAGATTGTACATAGTGCTTGCATTAATGTTAGTATAGATAGCTCTAATGTTATGAAAATTATACGTAAAAAGTGATTCATTTAAAATACTAAATGTACATGGATTATTTCACCTATTACTTATAGAAAAATCTGATGAAATCATTACTTCTTTGTTGCTCTGTACCAAATTATCTCATTGTATTGGCAGAGAATTTTGCTTGTTTTAAGAAATATGCTTGAAACAAGCAAAAGTATTTATGATCACCAATCTCTTGAGATAATTTTACATAGTAAAATTATCTAATAATAATTATAATATTATAATAATATAAAATTATAATAATACAACAATAATAAATAATAATAACAATAATATCATTATATACATAATTATAATAATTATAAAATAATAATAATAATAATAATTATATTATTATTTTACATAGGAAAATTATGTAAGGAAAAAATATCTAGAAGTAAGTGCAGTGTGGAATTGTAGGAGTGCATTGCATATTCTCTGCTATATTTTTGAACACCACAACAAAATGAGAGTGTCCAAAATTAGTGCACTATGCAGTGAATAGGTTTGTAGATAGCCATATAGTAATTGTTTGTTATAGTTTTGCTCTAGCTTAGCTATTTCTGTCCTCCCTGTAGTTTCTGAGCTGTTGGTCCAGGATTGTTTAAATGGCGACTCTGTTTATCCATCCACAGTACTAGGTTGACTGGCGTGATTCTACTTCTTCTCTCATATGTCTGTTCATCAGACTTCCTCATGTTACAGTCCCTACAGCTAGGCCAAACAGATCACATCATTCCGCTCCCTGGTCTTGCTCCAGTCACGCTTCAGTGTTTCACTGGGCCAAGTCAGAATCCCCAGAGATACATATCAGTTCTGCTCTTGGCTTGAATGAAAATGACACTTTTCGAAGGCTGCACATATTTCACTAATCATGTTTCATAAATCATATTTTTGTCATTGCCGTGTCTGTATTTTTAATGTATTATTTTCCCCCCATCTTAGTCGCACTATGTCGGTCAGATGTAGAAATATCTCAATGTGAGGTATCATTATGCGTGCGAACTCCCGGGAAATTCCACAATCAATGTCTCGTTAGGAGGAGAAAAAGTGGGTCTGATTTGGCAGGTCCATTAACTTAGAGTGGAGAACTGACATGGGCACTAAGGCTGAGGCTGACAAGCACGCTGCTCATGGGGTGGTGAAGGGCCTTCAACTGACTTCTCTCTCTCTCTCTCTCTCTCTCTCTCTCTCTCTCTCTCTCTCTCTCTCTCTCTCTCTTTCTCTCTTTCTCTCTCTTTCTCTCTCTCTTTCTCTCTCTTTCTCTCTCTCTCTCTCTCTCTCTCTCTCTCATCTTCTCCTTTGTGTGATCAGTCCTTATGCTCCTCCTCTGTCTGTCATATTTGTGAGAATATCATCTCCAGAGAACATAACTATGAGCATGAAGGCTCAATTGAAGTCACTTTGGAGTTTGAGTAGATGCTTCTTTACGTCCTCTTTGCTGTGTGAAGTTTGTCGGTGCCCACTGGCCATTCTGCATATTCTGAAACTCACTCTGCGACGTGCTTGCCCCATGCTCAGGAGACAAACTTTCTGGTAGTTGAAAAGACACAGCCTAGTAGCAGGTTCTCTCTGTCACTTTTTGAATTGCACACTTTCTTGTTGTGTGCTGCTTGTGACTCACATAATCCCAAAACCACAGAAGGATCAAATCAATAACATACCCTGTAATCTTCGCTCAGCAAACCTGTGTTTATGGCATATTTCTCCACATTACTTCTGTGTCTTGAGCATGTGCAGATGTGGGGCTGCCTGACTGCCACTTGGAGGATTTTGCAGTTCATTTTATGAGAAAACTTTTAAAAACAAAATAGCAAAACCAGTAAAATATTATGTATCAAAATGTAAATGCTGATATTGCAAACACAAATAATAAGAATTAAATGAAACTTTTCCCCCCCAAAACATACCCACTTGACTACTCTTTGCAGTCATCTGTTTCTCATTTTTACTTGCTTTTCATTTTCTAAATCATTTCACCACAGGTTTTGCTGATGCACTCTTATGCTTGTGCAATCTCTTCTTCGTTTCTGAGTTTTGATCATAAATATACACATTAGAGCCTCACAACTTGAGCAATCAAATTAGCCTTAGAGCAATGAAATTAGCCTTTTAACTACTTTTTACCTCAGTAATTTCATTCTATTTGCATTACTTGATCATATATTTACATTAATAGACAGCCATTTATGTTACAGCACAGATATAGAGTAGCTAACTGGCCTCTGTTCTCTATGTGTACAATGACACTGTCAGCTACCTAGGTCTCTAATTAATATACAGTCGTATGCAAAATTTTGGGCATCCACTAAATTGCCCTTAGGTGTCAGTGTGTATTTTTGTATGTCTGCCCTGCGACAGACTGGCAATCTGTCCTGGGTCTTTCCTCCCTACTGCCTAATGAACTCTGGGATAGGCTTAAGCATCCTCTGTGATCCTGAAGGACAAGTGGCTTAGAAGATGGGTGGATGGATATTTAAGGAAATAAATAAAAATTTTGTCCTCAAATTTACAGAAAAATAACAAATACAAACAGACGTTTGTACTCTGTTTCCTTATTTTCACTTAGATCAACAAAGCAAAAAAGTTTTTCATTTTAACTCCTTTTAATTGCACATATTTAAATTTTAACATATTGATACTGATTGGCAGTAGCCTTGGGTATAAGGCACTATAAGAATTATTTAGTTAATTATTCAGTGCTTCCAACATATTTCATATACTTTAGTGCTGAAGTAGGGAATGGGAGTAGACGTTGACTGAAGTGTAAGTGAATAAATAAAATTCATAAAGATTTTTAAAAAAAATTCTACAATGACTGCACTTAGCTAGTAAAACATTGCACACCATTTTGCTGCTGTTTCTGGGTTGAACAACATGATTAGTTGAAACAGTGTGATATGGTGTACAACAGGCTTTGAGGTATGTTTTCTCTCATTTCATTGGTGTGTCAGATGTGTTGCTTAATCAGCAGTGACATGTATATAAACCCTGCTGTATTGAAAAGAGAATGTACCCAGTGGTCTTCCTAAAGTACACTACAAATGTGGCCACTGTAGCTTGCAACAGTTGAAGACGTTTGAAGACATGTATGTTGTGAGTATTTTATTATAAAGTTTTTCACAGGATAAGCTAGAAGGCCAAGAGTGGCCTACTCAGCGGCTGTAGTTGCAATGCTTGCATAATACAACAGAGCATTCAGTGCACAGCCATTGCTGTTTAAGTAAATGTTTGCTATGTTTTCTTGGGGCTGAATGCAGCCCACGTTTCCAGGATCTGAAGCCACTCATCCTTGAGAACTTTTCATCTTCAGTGCCAGGTGCTCCACCCTGCACTTCATCAGCCCCCTCACCCTCAGCACCCCCAAACAAAAGAAAAAATCTGGGCTTAAACCTACCTAATAGACGTGGCACTATGGTGTTCATTTGTCATGGGCCTGTGGGTTTGATGCAAAGACTTGAGCACTTGTTGCAGTGTGTTAATCCCACCACCGACACTGGCTCGCTCTCCCGCGCCTTCCTGCAGCTTGCCTGCCGTCATGGCTCATGATTTCACTTTCATTTGATGTTTTAATGGAAAGCCCGGACCCTCTCTGTTGAATTGTGCCATTGTTGGCAAATTACTTTATCAAATGCAAATGGAGGAGTGGGGAAGGGGGCAAGGGGACATGCCATGGTAGTCTCTTCAAAAGAGATGTGCATGTGCTTGTGTTTGTTTTTAAGCGTGAAACTGCACTGGAGAATTGGAGCTGCGCACTGAGTGTTGCTTTATAGGGGGATTGCGAAACTGTAAAGAATATGGACAGATAAGCATGTCTGTACTGCATAAAGCTCCTTTATATATGCTTGCTGTAATGAGTGTTTTCACATTTCAGAGGTAGAAAGGGCTGTAAACAGCTAGCCGCACTGGTGATGCCTCCATGATTTCTTAAATGAAACAAGGGATTGTAGTAATTCCTCAACAGAGAGAAACAATGTAGGACGTTTGACTTGTTCTCCTGCACACTGGGAAATGATCAGCGGTGCTGCAGTTTGTTGCTTTTTATTATGGATTAGGAATACGTGCCAGACCTAAGGCACTCAGTAGTGTGGCCTGATGAAAAGGCCTCCATGTCATTAGTGAAGTTGCAGTCTATCCAGTCTGAAATGGATATCAAAGGCAAACCCAAATGCTGATCTACCCTCTTATGTCCTGATCTATGTATGGTCTACTTATTCAACTCATCTTATTGGCTCCTGTTTTCTCATCACTGCTGATTGCTCTCCACCGACATGCTCAGAGCATCCCCGTCTGCCTCCCTGCCCATCCGTGTATGTGCTCAGGCATGCCATTAACCGGATATATTGACTTCACTTGCCTCTTATGAACTAATTAGCATGTCCATTATGCAAATAAAGCCTACTAATTATTGCTTGCGTGCAAATTAATTGTGATGTATAATGTCAGCATTGGACCACACTAGCTGGGAGTCCAGCCCAGACGTCTGCTCTTAAAGCTTAGTGAACACGAGGCACGGTGCTGCTTTTCCTGGCTTTGTCCTTAGATGAGGATCAGCGAACTTGGCACACGATGGCAGAGTAAGTTGCAAAACATACCCTAATTAAAAAGAATCTTTGGACCGTCAGGAACACTAACAGTTACAAACTGCAATCTGATGTTAATCAGCCAGGGTTTCTTCATTAATTGACAAAATTAGCCTCATCAATCATGACGAGGAGGGAGCTGAGCTGGTTAGATCTGCTGTATCCTGTCACTACGGGCTTCTACAGGATGAGCAGCATGATGCACACACCGTGTATACATGCAGACATGCCCTTCGTAGTAGTTTCAGGAGATCTCGGAAAGCGGACTCATTTTTGCATCGGCGACAACTTCAGAGATGCTGGAGCTGTATTGTTGTTTCACTGCATGTGCTGATAAGTGGGAAACAAAAAGCTTGTTGTTCATTGTGTTTGTTGCATTACAATTGTGAAATGTGTTTATCAGATGTTTACACCCAAGATTATATCAAGTATTTTTTGCCTCATTAAAAAAGAAAGAAACTGAAAATTGCCCTTGGTAAAAATTGGAAGCAAGATAAGAAATACACGCAGACCTCCCTGAGTGTTTGCGTAGAAGACTTGTTTGGATATTTCCCAGACAGCCTCATATTATTTAGCATGCTATTTTTAGTTGAGGCCCTGTAGGTTTAGCGAGACACAAGCAACATCCTCGCTAGTGATTTCTTCTTTAAGTGATTCTCTGTATTCTTAAGGAAATAATGAGTGCATCAGTGCTGTATGCTTGGGCTTTCATGTAGTTATTAAGAGCTGCTCATTTAGACTAGATCAGAAAGAGTAAATAGGTTTTACTAGCCTCAGTGGCTAGGATGGCTGCACTTCGTCGACATGCTGTGCCACAGTGGCCCACTCATTTTGAGCAGGATACATCATGTTTTAAAATAGCAGAATATTTTTTGTGGAAGACTGGTGGTTTTTGTAGACCCTAGATCAGTGTCATGACTAGTTTTGGTGTTCTGCTGATTGCAGTGAGACTCGGTGGTGAATGTGGATATCATAACACAGTTCCTTTGAAATTTCATGGGTTTATATATTCTTGTTTCTAACAAATTATTCAGTAGCTCCATGTGTCCTTTGGTTGGTCATACAGGAATTCACACTAGTACAGTCATATATTTACAAAAATTAAATAGATGCAGAAATTACTTGGTTAAAGCTGGGCATAACTACATATGTGAAGTACTAATAGTCTTCTGGAATTGTAAGCATCTCAGACTTATCAGGCTGTTACAAAATCACTTAAAGTCCCTAATATTGCAATTATCATAAGACATAAAGCTGATACTGGACTGTACCTGGTTGTGCTTCTATGCAAACATAACAAGACCAATAAAAATACAAACAGAGGATGATTGTGGCAGATACCATTCTCTTCTGCAGAATTCCACTACATTCTACTACAAACCTGCAAGCTGATGTGACTAGTACGTTCTAGTTATTAAGACATTAAAGTTGCAGAACTTGTGAACATCATCCAAATTCATAAATGTTGTAAATTAAAACATCTGAATCTGAAATGTTGGAATGCTGCATGTCGGTGCGTTTCCATTTGTGGCTTCTGATTGAGTTCACAATCTAGAAGTTCACTTCCTGTTGTGAAAGTTTTTTGAAAGAGGCATGTCATAATAGTCACCATAACCTTTAGCTACTGGCACTCCACCAGCCTATGCTTGTCACACTTATTGCTTCAGATGATCAGTTATCACTTAGTTATTGCTTTTCATACTCTAACAATGTATGGCTATGGCTCTACAGCTAAATTCTGACATCCGTGTGGTATGTTAGCTTTGGTGCATGCTGCGAACTGCATATCATTTTAGCAGCACTGCATTCGCAGCATCGCATAAGAGCAAATTTGATCTCCTCTGGGTGCTGCAGGGATAAATATACATCAAAGCAAAAGTGTAACCCCTTACTTATTCAGCCTCAGCTTGATAGCAGTATTGTAATTATAGTCATAGGACTTTGTGGGCACTGTTTATACTGTATGGAGACTTCCCCATATGTGTGATTCCATTAGTGACAGTAAAGTGTGTTGGTGTTTTAGTGCTTGCTAGGCTTCACAGCCAGCTGTCCGCTGTTGGCACAGCTGCACAAGCTTAATCCTTGTCATCTACGCAACAGTGGGAAGACAAAGATACTATAGTTTCCGGAACCAAGCTTGACCTTGGACTGACTCTTGCTGATGCAGACTTAGAATTGATCTCCAGGATTTCTGAATCTGTTCCTGGTGAGAGAAAGGAAACAGTTTGGCCATCATGCAGCCTGTATGATTTTAATAGCATCTAAAAAGTGAAAAAAGAAAGTGTGTTACACCTGCGATTTATTACAAATTGCCTCTGTGTTCTCCGGTGTGTGACAGCTCTCTCTCAGTAATCTCTCTCTCTCTCTCTCTCTCTCTCTCTCTCTCTCTCTTTCTCTTTCTCTTTCATATGCACAAGCTCTGTTCCCCCTTTTTCCTTCTTTATTTATTTTTTTTAATAATGCAGTACAAAAGTAGCTCTTTTGTACCATATAAATGATTAATTAAATGAAAGGCAGCGCTCGTGTCTCAGGTGGCTGTGCTGTTAGCCTGTGCTTGCATCATGCTGGAGTGGCTGCTAGCACTCAGCACAGCCCTCTCTCTGCACCACCAACCCCCCTCACCCCACACATACACACACACACACTCTCACACGCACACTTGTTCTACAAAAATGCACAATGGGCTGGCATTCTCAAACTTAGTCTAAAAAAAGGGCAGAAGAGTCAGATTTAGGGGTTCCTCCCAATCACCTGCCATCTATTGTCTGTGCCTCACTTATTTCAGGGTGTATGCGTGTTTGTGTGTGTGTTTGAGAGTGCTTGTCAGATACAGGGGGAGGGAAAAATTGCCAAGAGGCAGTTCAAAAAATGATAGCCATGAACGAGGAATTTTCCAATGTAGTGATTAAAATGATGGAGGACAGAGGAGATTTCATTCATCTCAGAGCAAGGTGATGGGGGACAGTGGTGTATGTGGGTGTAAGTGTGTGTGTGTGTGTGTGTGTGTGTGTGTGTGTGTGTGTGTGTGTGTGTGTGGTGGAGATCTCGAGTGAGCTGTGAAATGAGACTGGCATGTGGAGCGAGTGAGCAAGCAAAAGAGAAAGGGTACTGCCCGCAGGGCACGATGATCTTTTGACTGTGTCGGGAGTGGACAGCAAACTTTTTCCGGCCCTTTTCCCCAAGACTCCATCTGACCTTCCTCACAGGCCATGTCTTTGCCTCTCTCTTCTACCTGCCTGCTAATAATGACCGTGTCTTTTGTGTCCACCAGTCTGGGTGTAAAAAGGCTGAACTTTAATCATTTTAATTGTGTCCCATGCTGAAAGCTTTCTCTATAATTACTTGTGTGCTACAATGCCAGGGTAGTGAGACGGTTGTGCATGTGTCTACGTGTCCATGATGTGGGCATCAGCCCCTCTCCCCATTACACTGCTGTTTCCTTTTTATGGCTTTTGAGTTGCTGCAAGTCACTCAGGAAATCTCTGTTCCACTTTCGTTTGGCAGAACCCAGGTCCAACTTTGATATAATTACAAAGAGTAGGATTTATTATTTGATATAATAACAAGGAGAAGATAACCACCATGCCTCTCCGTTCAGCAGTGTGGGATATGCTCAGCCAAAGACATGGTTTTCGATGAACATGTCTTGTGCACTGGTGGTATTTCAGCCTGGTCTCAAAATCATTTTGGGACAATGTACAACCCCAATTCCAATGAAGTTGGGATGTTGTGTAAAACATAAATAAAAACAGAATACGATTATTTGCAAATCATTTTCAACCTATATTCAATTGAATATAGGTTGAATTCAATTTTAACTTGCACTTGTAGATGGAGTGACGAACTGTGTTCACTGACAATGGTTTTCTGAAGTGTTTCTGAGCCCATGTGGTAATATCCGTTACAGAATGATTAGTTGTTAATGCAAGTGCCGCCTGAGGGATCGAAGGTCACGGGCGTTCAAAGTTGGTTTTCTGCCTTACTGCTTACTTGCAGAGATTTCTCCACATTCTCTGAATCTTTTGATGATATTATGGACTGTAGATGATGAAATCCCTAAATTCCTTGCAATTGCACATTGAGAAACGTTGTTCTTAAACTGTTGGACTATTTGCTCACACAGTTGTTCACAAAGTGGTGAAGCTTGCCCCATCCTTGCTTGTGAACGACTGAGCCTTTCAGGGATGCTCCCTTTATAACCGATCATGACACTCACCTGTTTCCAATTAACCTGTTCACCTGTGGAATGTTCCAAACAGGTGTTTTTTGAGCAAAAAGTTCCTCAACTTTCCCAGTCTTTTGTTTCCCCTGTCCCAACTTCTTTGGAATGTGTTGCAGGCATCAAATTCAAAATGAGTGAATATTTGCTAAAAACATTAAATATCTTGTCTTTGTAGCGTATACTATTGAATATAGGTTGAAAAGTATTTGCAAATCACCGTATTATGTTTTTATTTATGGTTTACACAACATCCTAACATTGGAATTGGGGTTGTCCAAAAAAAAAAAAAACACTCAAACTCCTAAGTGTCTGCCTATATTTTATGTACAATATTCCACACCAGTGATGTAGGCATGATGATTTCACAATCAGAATTTAAAGTTGTAAATAGGGTTGACATCACTATAAACAGGTATTGGTATTGGGCCGATAGCATCAAAAAATGCCGGATTATATATTCAAACACAAAAAGAATGTATCCAATCCGGGCACAAATCTAACCTGAAATACCTTACACTCACATTGTGTGATGTGATCTATTGTTAGCTACATTCACTATATAGACTAAAGTATTGGAACACTCTTTTAATTATTGAGTTCAGGTGTTTCAACAACATCCATGGCTAACATATGGATCAAATTAAGCAGATAGCCTTGCAATCTCGATAGATAGACACAGTAGAAAGGGTCATACTGAGTATGACTGTGCCCCAGTGCACAAAGCAAAGTTCCTAAAGGCATTACTGGATGGATTTGGTGTCAGGGTTCTGTGCAGGCCAGTCCTCAACCCTATCGAACACCTTCAGGATGAACTAGAACAGAGATTGCATGCCAGGCCCTGTGTCTGACCTCACAAATGCTCTTCTGGATGAATGCATTTTTCCATATGGATTTGGAAAGGGGTGTCGTAAAAGCTCCTGTAGGTGTAATGTGTATGTGTCCCAATACTTTTTCCATATAGTGTATTTCTTGTTGTGGGATATTAGAGTGTTTGAGTAGTTTGTTTGATAGCTGACTTTTAGATGCTTGTATTTAGTGAAATGCTACATTTTGAACAGCTCATTTTAAAGTTTTTTGGAAGTTTTTAAGGAGAAGGTCTCAGATAATCTTGGCCATTGCTCAAGGTTTTGAAAGTTCAACTAGAAAACAAAAAAGTATACCATGCTTGTGAACATTCCATACAGTACAAAACTAAAAATAATGCCAAAATAGAAAGCTTTAATTTATTTATGGTCAGTATAAATTTATGTTCAACATAATGTTAATTCCAGATCTGGAACATTCAAGGCTTGGCAGCAAAGTTAGCAGTGTAGCACTACAATAGAAGTAGAGTGCCAGAAAGTCCATTTCTCATGCACAGAGAAATGTGAAGAAGGTTGCTCTAGTCTGTTTAAGGAGAAGTTATGAGAAAGGGGGATTATGAACCTCAACCTACATGCTGAGTGGCTAAAAAAGGCTGAGAAATACTCCTCCACATTCATAGCAAATGTTCAATGACTAACAAGGCCAGTATGCCATATTGCCTCCTTTGGCTGTGTAGAGGCTCATCTGGACAGTAGATTGTTTATAAAAACCTCTCCAGATTGAGGGTTTCGCTCAGTTTCAATTAACAATGACACATTTCTCTTCTCTGCCATGTCTACCCACAGATTCCACTGACTAATCTCTTTAATTCCTGCCATGCGCTTAACCATAGGACACATCATCCCTCTCTCCTCAGGGCCCTCCCATACATCGATTTCTGTCTTGGTCACCCTCATATTCTGGCAATTAACCTCTAGTCATGACCTACAATCTCTGAAGCCCAAACCTTCAGCACCCACTCACTCACATTCATCTCCAGCCTGCTAACCGCCATCACTTAAATGTGAATTATAACTGGGTTTTAAATGAGCTTCTGTGTGCTTAGGTGCTCTTGTGAATGCTTACATCTTCATTGCAAATTAGAAAGGTAGGGTGTAATTACCGTACTCCAGCCATCATCAGATCTTCAGTAACATCTGGATCTAATGAAATTTCACTGCAGAATTGGATTGAGTGGAGTCTTATTGGTTCTAACTGCAATGCCTGAGCATAAAAAGCCTGTTAACATCTGGACTCTGGTGCTGCCTTGATTTCTGTAGAAAGAAAAAGCAAGAAGTCATATATATACTTTTTAATGGAGAATTCCAATGATTTTAAATGGAATAAACAAAGTCATTCAAGTCAAAATTTATTTATATAGAACTTTTTATAACAGATGTTGCCACAAAGCAGCTTTACAGAGAAAATCCAGGTCCAAGCCCCCATGAGAAAGCTAATAGTGACAGTGGCAAGGAAAAACTTAAGAGCAAGAGGAAGAAACATTGAGAGGAACCAAGATTCAAAAGGGGATCCCATCCTCCTCTGGTCAACATCATATAACAAACAGCATTCAAAGTGGTTTGATGTGAAATACATCATTTGTCCATTTGTGTAGATTGTGAATAGTTTGGAGTTTGTGAATCAAGTGTTTGATGCAGCCAGTGCCTCTAAAAGATACATCACAGAAAGCTATTACACAAAATGGTTACATATATAAATTGCATAATACCCAAGACACTGTTTTGTGATGGCTTTGCATTTATTTACAAGATTTTTGTTGTACATACTTGCTGTTCCTTGATATGGGCCTAGTCCATACATAGTGTCTCCATGTCATCTATTGCAAACGTGTAAATATATCACTGTCTAATGCAGTCGTGGATGTTTCCATGTGAAAGCATATTAATTGCATTTATCGTTTCTTGTTTGAAGAAGCAAGAGATTCATTTTAGTGCAAAACCTTTATCTGAATCCCTGGTAATAATACATTGACAAGTTTATGAAAGCATATTGTGTTTTAAATGATTTCTTTGACTGCTTCAAAAGAAATGTGTAATTACAATGACATACAACATGGAAAACATACACCACTTTCATATTCAGTACTGCAAGCCGTCTAATCATGTACATGCAGGGTGTTGTAATTCAAAGAAAACTTATTTACCACTATTTTATCATTATCAACATTTTATAACAACTCAAAAGTATTATTGGCAGCTAAATTAAAAATAAAGTGGTTTTATTGCATTGTACAACCCCAATTCCAATGAAGTTGGGACGTTGTGTGAAACATAAATAAAAACAGAATATGATGATTTGCAAATCCTTGTCAACCTATATTCAACTGAATACACTACAAAGACAAGATATTTAATGTTTAAATGGATAAACTTTATTGTTTTTTGCAAATATTCACTCATTTTGAATTTGATGCCTGCAACACATTCCAAAGAAGTTGGGACAGGGGCATGTTTATCACTGTGTTACATTGCCTTTCCTTTTAACAACACTCAATAAGCGTTTGGGAACTGAGGACACTAATTGTTGAAGCTTTGTAGGTGGAATTCTTTCCCATTCTTGCTTGATATACAAGTTAAGTTGCTCAACAGTCCGGGGTCTCCGTTGTTGTATTATGCGCTTCATAATGTACCACACATTTTCAATGGGAGACAGGACTGGACTGCAGGCAGGCCAGTCTAGTACCTGCACTCTTTTACTACAAAGCCACGCTGTTGTAACACGTGCAGAATGTGGCTTGGCATTGTCTTGCTGAAATGAGCAGGGAAGTCCCTGAAAAAGACGTTGCTTGGATGGCAATATATCAACATATGTTGCTCCAAAACCTGTATGTCCCTCTCAGCATTAATGGTGCCTTCACAGATGTGCAAGTTACCCATGTCATGGACACTAACACACCCCCATACCATCAGAGATGCTGGCTTTTGAACTTTTTGCTGATAACAATCCGGACAGTCCTTTTCCTCTTTCACCCGGAGGACATGACGTCCAAGATTTCCAAAAACAATTTAAAATGTGGATTCGTCAGACCTCAGGACACTTTTCCACTTTGCGTCAGTCCATCTCAGATGAGCTCAGGCCCAGAGAAGCAGGCGGTGTTTCTGGGTGGTGTTGATATATGGCTTTCACTTTGCATGGCAGAGTTTTAACTTGCACTTGTAGATGGAGCGATGAACTGTGTTCACTGACAATGGTTTTCTGAAGTGTTCCTGAGCCCATGTGGTAATATCCGTTACAGAATGATGTCGGGTTTTAATGCAGTGCCGCCTGAGGCATCGAATGTCACGGGCATTCAAAGTTGGTTTTCTGCCTTGCCGCTTACTTGCAGAGATTTCTCCAGATTCTCAGAATCTTTTGATGATATTATGGACTGTAGATGATGAAATCCCTAAATTCCTTGCAATTGCACATTGAGAAACGTTGTTCTTAAACTGTTGGACTATTTGCCCATGCAGTTGTTCACAAAGTGGTGAAATTCATCCACCTTGCTTGTGAACGACTGAGCCTTTCAGGGATGCTCCCTTTACACCAAATCATGACACTCACCTGTTTCCAATTAAGCTGTTCACCTGTGGAATGTTCCAAAGAGGTGTTTTTTGAGCATTCCTCAACTTTCCCAGTCTTTTGTTGCCCCTGTCCCAGCTTCTTTGGAATGTGTTGCAGGCATCAAATTCAAAATGAGTGAATATTTGCAAAAAACAATGAGGTTTATCTGTTTGAACATTAAACATCTTGTCTTTTGTCTATCTCAACACATAAAAATGGAGCTTTCTGTGTGCTATCATTTTTCTATCACTATATAAAAGATACACAAGGCTTTCTTTATTGTTGGATACTCAGTGATTTTGTTTGAGTGAACTAGCTCATTCAGAGTGCAAATAAAATTGGTAAGAGCTTATTATTGTTTACTTTAATCAGAGTAACAATGAAACGCTACTAGTGTGCTACTTATATTGCTGTTAATATTATTGTGTGTTCAAAAAATGCAATTTTTGAGACAAACTAAATCAAAATTATTGTTTAGCTTTGGTAGATCACATTTGCATAGCACATAAATGTAACAGCTGTGAAAAAGTCACATCTTTAACACAGAAGAAACAATTAATGGAATAAATAATGTTAATGCGCCAGCCCTAAAGGGAAAGGACTCAATGCGGTGTGGAAGTGAATGAAAGTATATAATGATCCTTAATTGCTGATATGCTGTCAATTTTGAGAATATTACACTTTGCATGGCATTGCATTGTGCTTGCAAGGTGAATTGTCCATAGGGCATGAAGATGCAGTATTCATGTATTCCACATGGTTTAATCAAAGCTCATACAGAGAAATAAGAAATAAATCCAGAGTGACAGTAATAACATTAGTTAGAGAATGTACAGCATGCAGTGGCATCTTTGCGGAGGGTATGCTCCTGTTAGAAATCTCACAGGCTGCTTCAGTCTCAGCCACCACTGTGTTGTAATTGGCACACATGTTGCTCTGTCAGACTCTATTTCCCTCTGACACACTACTGAGGGCATTTGTTATTGTTCTTTTATGTCCTTTCTCACATTAAAAATTGCATTAGGTTGCTGACAGATCAGGCATCTCTTTCAACCTTATTTATTCTACTGAAATGAAGTGATCCACTGAGGTTGAAACCGAGGAGCTGCAGTATTCTCATCACCAGCTGGACCCACCACGCTGCCTGTTTTTTGAGCCAAGCAGTGTGGTACGCTTGTGTGTTGAGTGTGTGTCCATGACTGTGATAGGCTTTGATATCAGTCTTGCAGATTTTTCATGAGCTGGTTTTACATACTTGCTGATCCTTGATGAGATAACTTAATCCGTACACAATATCTTCTATCAGCAAAGTGTATCTACATTGCTATCTAATATGGTCATGGATTTTTTTTTCTGTCTGTAAGTATATTAATTGCACTTATTGTTTCATGTTTGAGGATATGATTCAAGAGCTTTTTTATTACAAAGCCTTTATCTAAATCCATGTTAATGCATCCATATTGACAAATTTTTTGAAAGCTTTTTTTTTTATTCAAGTGCTTTCTTCATGTAGACAGCTTGAAAAAAAGGGTAATTGAAATTGCTTAAGAAAACATATAATGATATTACCCCACTTACATATTCAGTACCGTATGCCTGCTATTCACCATTCATGACCATTAAGACAGATCACAAGAAGCAGCTTGTCAGTTTCAAATGAAACTTAGATTTGCTTTAAAGGTACGGCTCAGAGATTTGCTCTAATACCCATCCCTGTCTCTCACCTAGCATTTCATCAAGATAGAGGGGATGTGCATAGATGAAGACTTTTCTCCCTCTGATTCTCTGCTCATTCATATTGGCTGAGTCTTAAAATGGGTTATTACCTCTTTCGTAGCCCTTTGAGAGACAGAAAGGAAGAAAGAAAGAGAGGGAGAAGGAAAGGCAGAGAGAGAGGCAAGGAGGGAAGTGTTCCCACAGGAATGCTTTAGTCTGCTGCTGTGCTGCCACAGGTTCAGCTGGCATTCTCCTGGGACTCCAACGGCACTTTCATTCTCCCAAAATCACTACATGAAACACTGCAGCAATTAGTACTGTGGCTCTGCTTTGCTGGCCGGTGATAAAGGGAACAATGGTAAGTGTTAGGATTTGCATAAAAATAAGCAATGCAAAGAACAGAACCACCAAGTTCTTGGCCAACTTTACATGATAACATGTTCCCTCACTGTCAGGCTGATTCTTTGTGATTGTTCCAAAGAATGAAAAAGTGTGAAAAAAAAAAAAAAAAAAAATATATATATATATATATATATATATATATATATATATATATATATATATATATATATACATAATACACTAGTAACTGTGCTCAATTACCTCTTTATTCAGTGCACCTACCTTGTGTCTATATTAATTATACACACATATAGGTATGCTTTGTAGTTCTACAATTACAGATTGTAATCCATTTGTTGCTGTGTGTAACTTGCTAGGCTTTCTTTACCATTGTCAGTAGCAGTTCTGCAGGAGTCTTGATTGATGGGGTAAAGAAGGCTACAAAAAAACAAAAATACAATACAGAAATACAAAGTGCACCTATTTAATAAGTAGACCTGATAAAATGGTTAATGAGTGTGCACCTAATAAAATGGCCAGTGAGTGTGTATATAGTACTGTGCAAAAATTTTAGGGACCTGAGGAAATTAACTTAACTTAAGCAGCTGTTTATGGGCACTGCAAACATAAATGCAAAAAGTATTAATTTTGTGAGTGTTTAACCACTTCTCATGGCAACCCAGAATTCACTGTGGCAATCATCATCCAGCCCCTTGTTTGGCTAGTAAGTGCTTCGTTAAATTAAATCAGGTGTGCTGGTGATGGTATATAACAATTCCATGTGATATCCAAGAGATATGAAACCTTTCTTCTTCTGACTAGATCTACATCAAAAGATATTAACCACATTTTTGAAAACAAGAAATTCCGGTTACTGTATAAGTTCTATTTGGATTGTAATGCTATATGGTTTTTAATAAGCAAAGCTACAGTTTTTTTGTGTCAGTAAATGGTTTTAAACCATTTACTTAGGTCCTTTAATCTTTTGCACGTTACTGTATGTATAACACTTATACATGAATAGTTAGAAATGCAGGACTTTTCAGTAAAAGTGTTTCATATGTCAACACTGATCTGAGAGGAAAACTTAGTGGCAGTGGACTGCTACCTCTACTAGTGAACTGTCAGCCAAAGGTTTATTTAAAATATTAGGTGAAGAAGAAGGGAGAGTAGTTGTCTTTTGTTCAGCATGTTTGTATTTTTGCCTAAAGTCATGATGGGTTCAAAGTTCTGCAGGCCTGTTTGTAGCTTGTCAGTGACAGATGAGAAAACTTCATGCAGCGATGCACTGGGATGTTTTTATTTGACTATTTTATCCTGGTGTTAACCTTAGTTTGTACTTTCCTTACTTCTCTGAGTGTCCCCGTTCCAAGCAGCCTGTTTTGTTAAATTACTCTCAGCAGAAAGAGTGTTAAAATTAGATTATTCTGCATCTCTGTAATGCTGAGACTGATTTATTGATGACTCAGGACACTCTTCCATCCTTATGTTTGCCAACCACAGTCAAGATCTGTGTGCTGTAGACAATTAAACACATAATGAGAATTAGCCAAAGAGCAAGCCCTTTTCCTCAATGCATATCCTCCCTTATTCTCCTGTTATAAATAACATAGACAGGATGAATGAGTTGTCTGGCATTCAAATAGAGCTTGCTGGAGAAAGGAGTTTCCAGCATGTGATTGTGTTGGCTGTATGTGTGTGTGTGGTGCTGGAGTGGGCAGTGGGGCAGAAAGCCTTATCACCACTCTCCCAACGGAAACGCTTCCGCCAGGCTGGCGTGGGATTAACAGCCTGGCCATGTTACCTCCAGAGAAAAACAGAGAGAATTGTCATGTAAACAGCCTGTTATCCTGTTATAGCGTCGAATGAAGAAGGAAAAGCAGAGGAGGAGAGAAATTGAGGTTAGAAAAGAAAAAAGAGCCAGAGTGTCACCAGAAGCATGGCTAACAGTCGTAGATCCACAGAACTTGGAAATGAAGAACTGTTTTGTTTTTTTTCTGTCTTGTTAGGTTTGAGGCGAGCACTTTCAGTAATCTACTCTCAGACCTTTAATATTCAGTACCACATTTGTTTTCAAGAAGGATAGCAGATATTTTACTGTGATTTTCAGGAAAAATTATTGTGCAGAGAATCCTATATAATTTTAACATTTCATGAATCAGAAAAATGAAAAACCTTAAAATTGTATGTGGTGATGATGTCACCACAGCGTAGACAAACCTAATAATACAGAGTGTAAATCAAATGTAATTGTAGTTCATTACATACATAACAATGTAAGGAATTATGTAATTGAATAGAATTTATTTTTTAACCCCTTAAAATCCTACATGGACCACTATTCAAACTGGCTGAGTTATTCTTAGGTTATAGAAGAATGTAGTAAAACTTTGGACCTGCCAATGACTCCTGGCCATTTAAAGGGTTAATGTGAACCAAATGTATAGCAAACCAGTAGACTTCTGTCTGCTAAACAAGGTTTTTCACTAAATTGTGCCTCACCTCCTTCACAGGAGACCATGTTGTATATAATATTCTATATAGCACTGTCCTTTTTGAAAAAGGTTTTATATAGCACCAGAAAGGCTTGTAAGCTTGTAGCAATAGAACTTTTTTTGGTGCTATATAAAACCATTTTCAAAAAGCTTTCATATGGATTGTCTGACATTGTCTTGATAAAAACAAGGCAGCCTGAGTAGCCCCTCACAGGTCTTAATTATGTAAGTTGGTTAATGCACTCAGGCTTCGAATGGTGCCAGTTAATGTTAATGAGAAGACCTGCCAATGCTGGGAGATCCCTCATTGCGCAAATGAGTGTCACCAAGTGCACGAGATGGCTGGCGCCAAATGGAAATGGAGTTTGCATGAAAGCTGTATTTATTTCCCCCAGCCTGCCACCCTTCATCTCAATCTCTCTGCCACCCCTCTTCTCTCTATCTCGCTCTCACTTTATCTCTCTCTCACTCTATGCCACCTGCAGAAAGTGATGGCTTCCATTTAGATGAATGCAGCCTCTGTACTGGTGGCATCTGATTATTTGCGACTGCACTCATCAACCTGTGTTCATGGCACACGTCGATGCTGCAGTCAGTGCATATAATCAATTGCCTTTATTTCTTTCTTTTTCTCTGTAGTGGATCAATGAGCACTCTTAGTCTGTGGACAGAGAGCGTCAGGTTTCATATCTCGCAGCGTCTCTTCTTTTGAAAGTTCGGCATTCATGCCATGATCGCGGAGGCGCCGGGTAGTTATATAAATAAATCGAGTGAAAGTCCTGGTCTTTGTGGACTATCATTTTCGATCCTTTGGAAGTGCTTGAAGTAGCTCTCTGAGACGTGCGCTTGGAGAATAGATGTGAGAGCTCTTTTTCTGCAGGTTGAAGGCAGGACTTTTCAAATGTCTGTTTACTGGGCAGACATCAGGCTTGCAAGTGAGCACTGCACAGCTCCCCCGCTCTCCTCCAGGATGTATGATGATATATTTATGGATTTCTCTCACTTTTCCCCGGCCTTAATCAAAGTGCAGACATTGGACATGTCAAAGTATTGTTGAACCTTTGCACTGCTGAAAAGCCGCCCCATCAGAGGGGGGTTTTAGCTGGTCCACAGCACTCACAGCTCTGACTGAGAGTAATTGGAGAGGATTGGCCAAGATAAGGCATGGAGTGCATGTCTATACGAAGAGATCCTTCTTTCAGTTCTCTCCAAAATCTTTTTATCCTTTTTTTTTAGGCAAGTTTTGGTACTTTTGAAGCATAAGAACATTGTAAGTAAATAGAAATTTGCATCAAAGCATTGGTAAGAAAGAAAATGAGATGCATACTCAAATATGGTTTTGTCTGGTTGATGCCTGTAGACATTAGGACACTGTAACTATGTTTGGTTGAGTTGTGATTTATCTGTTTGTGGTGTTATTCTGTGCTCTGTGGGTGGGTGCTATGGTTGGGAGGAAAGCTACGTTTAGCTGCTGCATTGATTTTCTAAAAGGTTGCGCAGCGGGAGGTAGCTAGCCTGTCAACCCAGTCTCATGCAGCATGCATTGCAAAAGCCAAGCTAATTGTGCATCCCAGACATCCCGTCACTGAAAAGGATGGTGTATGCAAACACAACAGTCAAGTGTGTCCAACAAGTTATGCTTCTATCATTATTATTTTTGCAACAAAAGAAGCACTATTTTTTCTCCCCATCGTCCTCTCCTATTCAAGAGGAGTTATGTGCGTCTGTGTATGTGAACTGTTTGGCATGTGAAAGCCTCATTTTTTTGATATTGAAAACAGCTGTCAGATGTATGATGCACAGTCGCAATCCACATTTCCATTTGTTCCCCCGCTTCTCTCTGTGGATCCCCAGCGCTGAGGAGGTACAGTGTTTTGAAATTGGATATCAGCCGCTGTGGCGACGAGAAATGGGGAGGGGTTTGGGAGAGGGAGCTAGAAAAAAAAAGGGAGTGACAGTGAGATAGAAGGATTGACAGATTGATATACTTAGCCTGACAGATGGTTCTACATGAATATGCTGGTGGAACAATGTTTAAATAGAGGGAAGCGTGAGAGGCAGGAGGGAGAGGACTAAAGAGGAGAGGAGAGGAGAGGATGGGGCAGGCAGGTAAAAGCTGGAGGGAAGCAGAGGGGAACGGTAGCAAGCAAGACACTTTGATTTTCACAAGCTGGAGCACAAACACACATTGCTTGGGGCAATTCATCAACTGTCAGCACTCCTCCCCTCCTCCTCCCCCTCTATAGGAGGCATCTTCTAGGGGGTTG
This sequence comes from Pygocentrus nattereri, assembly GCF_015220715.1. Taxonomy (NCBI): domain Eukaryota; kingdom Metazoa; phylum Chordata; class Actinopteri; order Characiformes; family Serrasalmidae; genus Pygocentrus; species Pygocentrus nattereri. Next base: position 24,082,854 of record NC_051218.1, on the reverse strand, counting down.
GAGTGGATCTATCTGGGCCAGAAACACTTTACCTTACTCTCTCCTCCCCTCACTTCAACTCTAAACACTTCCAGCAGGCAGGCAAACACTAACTCTCACCAGCTTCTACCAGGCTGCCGTGTTTTTACAGAAGAGAAAAAAAACAGTAGATGCACTGCTGGGTGGAACTGATAAAACTGAATATCATATGATATCCTATGAATCATGGTATTTTTAAAAAAATATGTCACACCATCAAGATATCAGATGATATGTGTGTTTTATGTTTAAGTTAATGAACCCATGGGGACCGCTACTAAAAGAATGTTTATATGATATAGCTTGTTTTCATTGAACACACAAAAATGTATGCCAATGATAGAAAAACTTTTTTAAAAATCCAGAAAGGGAACTCTGGAGCACCTAGAAGATGACACAAATTGGAATTTGTAGCCATGTAGTCTTCAATAAGCCAATTTATTATTTTGGTTTTGCCTGATCTCTTTGTTTTAGGACATTAATAATGTGCACCAGGTATGTGCACTTTATGTTAATGCTGCTGGTACCTCTGTATCAGTATTTCTTAACATGACTACACACAACAATTAAGATAATTAGAGAGTTGCATCTTACTTTTGACTTAGCACTTTATTTGGCACTTAAAATGTCAATTTTTGTGAATAAAGAGCAAATAATGCTTTTATTACCTTTGGCTAACTGTACTCACATTTTTTAGCCCACAGAATATGAAATCAGTCAAAAAAAATCATCAGCCATCAGCCAATTCCTAAAAATCACGACTGATGCATCACTGCTCTTACAAAAGTTTTTTTAACCTGTAAAACTGAAAAGGTTGTATTCTAGTGAAAAACTAATATCAATATACCTGTAAAATATATTGCCAATATATTGTTAGATGGATTCAGAATTTGTTATTGTATCATTGTTTTGCTATCCAGTATTGACTGGAGAAGGATGGGTTGCCCTTTTGAGTCTTAGTTTCTCTTAAGGTTTCTTTCTCTTGCTCCTAGGGAGGTTTTCCTTGCTACTGTTACCCTGGGTCATGCTCATCTGGGGCTTGGCCCCAGATTTTCTGTAAAACGGCTATTGTAAAGAGTGTTGTATAAATAAATCTTAAATTGAAATGAAGATTTGATAGTCAGATTTTATTTGTTCATTATGTTTCTACTTATCATTTTATTGATTGATCAACCTTAGTGACGCTTTGCTCTAAGATTATGTGGTGCTCAACCACTTCTTTTTTCAGAATACTTCAGTATAGATTCCCTCTGGAGAGATGTGGTTTTACTGTAGGATATGAAGGCCAGTGTTATACACAGTCCTCCAAGGGTATTATTTGCATCCTCTTGAGTGTTCATAATTGCAGCTTTAGAGACTTGACGTATTCCTTTGCATTGATTTGAAAAAGTAACACTGAGTTCAGTATTGCTTTTGTCAGTTTCCTAACCTTGATCAAGCTGACACACAGCATATGACTGCATGCTGGTATTTATGTCAGTCTTCTTAGCTGTTCCACTACAGGGGTATTTGCACACTGGGAGACTGTGTGAGTGTAGGAAGCCATAGCATTGGACATTTGTCAACCCTCCCCCCTGCACAGTTTGGAGGGTTTTAACATCTTCCCTATTATGTCACAAACAAACATCCTGTGGGTGCCAGATTCCTGCCACTCATTAGTCATTAATGATTCACAAATCCACTTTGCCTTCAGGATACGCATCTCATTCCTCCTGTCAATTAGCTTTGCTGCAATATTGGCGCTTCAGACTGGAGACCTACATCCCTGATAAAACTCTTCAGCCTCGCTGGAGAAACTCGGGGAGATCATTTTATCTTACACTTGATTGCCAGATAATTATCAGTTAATTATTTAGAGCCTTAAATTAATTTGCTAAAAATAGTCTCTGTTCTTTCTTGTCTCCACTGGAGATGGTTTCATTATTTCAGCATGTTCTCCTCCCCCGGTCTTGACATGGATTCCATGCTAGATATATGACCGTGTACCGTAAATATGATTTTCATTTGTATCGTGTCTGCACTTAATCTAATCAGAGAGAGTTCCACGCATGAAAAATGTTCCATTATAAACAGACAAATGCTTTCAGAGCTTTTTTTTTTCTTTTTTTCTTGGGAATGTCTTTTGGTACCCATGTTTCTTTAGGTGGTTCATGCCTTCAGAGATGTCAGAGCATGTTTACACAGTGGAGGGCTCTATGTATTATATAAACTGTGTTAAGTTTTTTTGCAAACACCTTATGTTCTACATGTAAATTGTTACATAACATTAAAACCACCTTCATGTTTCTACACTCATTGTCCATTTTATCATGTCCCCTTATCATTGCACTTTGTAGTTCCACAATTACACACTGTAGTCCATCTGTTGCTCTGCATACACTTTGTTAACCTACTTTGTTAACCTACTTTGATCCTGTTCTACAGTGGTCAGGACCCCCACAGGTCTACCACAGAGTAGGTATTATTTGGATGGTGGATCATTCTCAGCACTGCAGTGACACTGACGTGGTGGTGACGTGTTAGTGTATGGTGCACTGGTATGAATGGATCAGACACAGCAGTGCTGCTGGAGTTTTTAAAAACCTCACTGTAACTGTTGAACTGTTGAACCACAGTGACCTGTAGGCAGCATCCTGTGACCACTGGGACCACAAGGACTAGAGGATGATGAGCACAGACTGTGCAGCAACAGATAAGCTACTGTCTCTGACTTTATATTTGCAAGGTGGACCAATAAGGTCTAATACAGTGGATGGTGACTGATGCAATTGTACCAGCACACTGCTAACATTTCACTATCATGTCAGTGGAGCTGATAAAATGGACAATGAGTGTAGAAACAAGGAGGTGGTTTAATGTTATGGCTGATTGGTGTAGGATAAGTAATAACATAGATAAGGTACTTTGTTGATACCTTCTCTCTGGACAGTTCATTAAGCCAAACCTCCTCCAAACAAAGAAATCTACACTTAGAGCATTTTAATGGGATTCATTGGTTTAAGGAATCGAAAATGATCCCCCAAGCTTGCAGTACTGGTTTGACCTGCTGCTATGCCAGGCCTAAGATAACGATAATGCTATTGAATGGAGCTGTTGCCTGTCACAGCATTCTGTTGGCCCTACACTAGGATCAATACACCACAGTACTTTGTCACTTTGTCTCACACACCTCCCTTTACACTCTTTCCCTCTCTTTTTGTAACTCTTTCTTTCAGTCTGAAAACTTTAGCACCAACTGCCTGCTTGCGAATGGTGAAAATGTTGGCAAGCTGATCAAGTTTGCTGATCTTTGTCAGGATTGTGTTAGGATTCATTTGTAGAAATAAAGCTGAGAGCAGGTCCTCATTAGAATAATAGCCACCATAAGTGAAGAAAAAAAAATAGAACAATGGTTAATTTTGCTGCGGTACCCTGTATTGATGCAATTTGTTTAGTGCTAAGAGCATTTAAGTGCGTAGCTGGGCTATTTGCTCAGAATTTTTTTATGTTCCAACAAAAGCGAGCATACGTTTTATTGACTTTTAAAACATTTTGTTGTCTGGGGTCGACTTCAAAGTCAGTTCACCAGGGACCCCATTGGAAAAATCCCACTGGTCTTGATTGCTGGTGTATTCAAGAGGGGTGCATTAACCACCTTCCTGAGAAACACTACCTGCTAAAACCTGATGACTTTTAAAGAGGTTAAATCCTTGTGACATCCCATCACAAAACCACCTGGAAAACCAACCTGACAAGCTGCCAGCTCTTTTGCCAAGCCCTTGCTACATTTTTATGCCACAAAGGCTTGTGATATTCTTTTCTTTTTTTCTTTTTTGTGAGCTCCATATAGTTAGCTTTTTTGCCTTACACCTCTCAGAGCTCGTTGCCGTATGCCACCATGGTTTTCAATTAAAATGAAAAAGCTTGCAGTTGTTCTCTTTTCAGCAGCTGTAAGATAGTCACTGGATCCATTTCTGTAATTTGTTTAATCACAGTGCAGTTTGTAGCAGTGATAAACTTAATTGCTATCAGGTGAAGCATGCTGAGTGAGAAGGGAAGAAGGCACAATAAGCACTACCTATAGAGCTGCTTAAAGAAGAGATGCACTCTATATGGTGTAAAATGTAGCAAATATTGGAGAAATATATGTAATTATGGACATTTATTTGTAGGCTCTAGACTTCATTCGTGACACCCCATAAAGAATCTTATACAATGTTTAGCAACAATGCCAATCACAAAACCTCTCCAGCATAACAAAAAATAAAAAGTATATGATTTTTCCCATACAGTCACGAATGGCACTAATGGAAATTGACAACTTATTAACACACATTCTAAGAGAATCAATGCAGTCTCTGTACAGTAAGCAGACAGTGTGGGTGTGAGGTAGTTGTTCTGAATCTGTGCTAAATGTGTGTATTGATGCACCACTGACATCGGGTGAGCTGATGGCACAAACACGAGATGACCTTTAGTGAAGCGTCCTCCGACATACTCAGAAGATGTTCCAATTGTAAACACCCTGCAATTCCTTTGTTGTGCTTTTGCCAGCGAGAAATTGCACCAGGTGCCTAAACAACAGAATTTTTCTGTGATGGTCTTAACTTAAGTCAGATGTTTTTTTTCAGCTGTAGCCAAAGAATACCCAAAACATTGCAGTTTGGACTTGTTCCAGATGCTTATTATCATTTTAGTTCTTAAAGCGGGAAGATGTTTCCATTTCATCTTTTGACTGTCTCAGTGCTTGCCTGCTTGTTTTATATGGCTCACATAGCGTTTCTGCTCTGCAACGTCTGGGCGCCAGGGAGAAAGGCCGCAGGAACCGCAAGGAGCTGCAATCTCCCTTATGCATAAATATTTCATTTGCAGGGTTGCAAAATAAATTGACAGTGAAATTGACTCTGAATCTGGCTTTTAATTTTTCAAATGAAGAGGAGAGGAGCGCATCTGTGCAATGATGTGATAGAGCACATGATGTGACAAGGGGTCACAACCTCATGCCTGGAGGAAGGAGGAGGAATTCACTTATCTGCCATTTTGCCATTACCGTCAACACATTGCGATACGGATGGGGCTGGAGGCTCTGGTTTTAATTACTAGCCTGTGTATGGAGGTGAAATGGCACCTCCAGCAGTGTGGGCTGTAGCAAAGCTGCAGAATCCAGCGGGCTGTGTAAGACCAGGGTTGACACTGCACAGCTGATCTGCATGCAACGCTCACTCGCGGCTGTCAACTTCACTCACTGATAAGAGACCTGCGAGGATCGCAGGCCCGTTGAAGGCCACAGAGCTAAAACACCTCATTTCCATTTAATTGTTGTTGTTGTGTGTGGGCTCTTGTGTCTGTATGTGCATGCATGCACAAGTGCTTATGAATTTGTGGGTTTTTTAGATTATTCTGAGATGCCTTTGCCCAAATGTTTTGTTTAAAAACATTACAGATGTTCTAGTCTAGTTTTTTTGCCATCCAAACTAAATAGATCCAAGCTTAATTTTGATTATCTACCAATACTGATCTCTATTAATGCTACAGAAAAATCACCTTTTGGTATTTGGATAAAGTGACATCCCAAAGTGAATTGTTTTTATGCTCTGCTTCTTTATACTTTTGTTGTGTGCATGTTGGTATACAGTGTGACCTTTTTTTTTTAAACTTCTTACATGAAACACCTGATGTATAGTGTTGTGAACAGTGGTGGACAGTAACTAAGCAAATGTAATTTGTTACTGTACTTAAGTAGTTTTTTTCGTGTATCTGTACTTTACTTAAGTAATTCCATTTTGGGTGACTTTTTACTTTCACTCCACTACATTTCAAAGTCAAATATCTTACTTTTTACTCCACTACATTTTGAGAAATCTGTCGTTCCTTTTGGTTTTTGCATGTATAAAAACATAGCATGTCAAAACAAAAGAAGTGCAAAGCAAGAACACCAATCAGGGCACAGGGGTCACTTTGTTCTGAGCTTGTTTTGACCTGTTGGTCATACCGATCCAGTGCAAGCACATGTTTGCCTTCAGTGTTTTGTGCTTTTGATCATTTTAATAGACGTCAGCATCACTAATTAATGACTTTCTATTAAAAGACTGGTTTACCAAGAGAGACACTGGAGGATTTTCACCTAAAATGAGTTCATGAAGCAAGTCTTGTTATAAAAATAATAACAGGACATTAGAGTCATAATTAATCTTTTAGTACTTTTACTTTTGATGCTTAAGTACATTTGAAGGCAAATACTTGTGTACTTTTACTCAAGTTGAGGTCTAGAGTAAGGTCTTCTACTTTTACTGAAGTAATATTTTACCTTGGGTATCTCTACTTTAACTCAAGTACATGATTTGTGTACTTCGTCCACCTCTTTTTGTGAATACTCTATGATAAATTTTTCATTGATACATGCACAGTAGCCTGCTATGTGGTTTTGAAGGCACTCTTAAACACTAATTTTAACCTAGATGTAGATTATGGTACTAATCTAGTAGAATGTCTCTTGTGTATTTTCTATGTGGCATTGGTAGCATGTTGCTAGCAGTTAACAGAACAAAAGTCCTGAATCTTGACTTTATAATTGCTACAAGCTCACATTTTACATGCTCATGTTTGCATAAAAGCCAACTAGTTCACATACTGTTATGATAGATATGAGTTTTCATTTTCCACTTTAGAATAGTTCTGTACTATTTACACCACTTTGTTAACTTCTAAATGTGACACCTCTGTGTAAATAGAGAACAAAAACAAACAAAGTAGACCAGGCTTATTTTAATTGATGTACTAAAAGATGCCTGGATCATCCCTGACATGACTTACATGAGATATATGACTTATATAATATTCCTGTCCCCTCTCTGTCCATGTCTATTGTAGTAGGCCTCTTCATCCACTGCTGCAACGCTTTGCCATTTTTTCCACACCAGACCACCAACGCCTCTTTTTCAGTCTCAGAGGAACTAATCAATGTGCAGCCTGTTCTTGTCCCAGTCCAATTCAGAATGTGTGAATCAGCACAAATGTGTATCCATTCTTTTCCTTTTCATGTGCTCAAATGCCTCGCCGTGCTACAAAATGAGCAATTGGAATCTTAGCCCTCATCAACTTCATTGCTACACTTGCATGCACCCATTCTTCTGTTTCTTGCATTGATTTCAGCCATCGCTTTTTATAATTAATGTTCAAATCATCACATACTAGGCTTAAATTTCAGTCAATAATAGACCATTAATCAGTAGATTGCTCTCAGAAATTTCCCCACTCTTCTAACAAGGTCTGAGGGAAAGTTTGATTTTTTCAGCCGTTGATTGCTTATGCAGCTGCACAATAAGGCATAATTACACATGGAGGAGTCGTGGGAGATACTATCTGACAATCATGGCTTCTGACAGCTTTCAGTAGCCGACAGGAGCATGACAGCAATGTGCAGGAGGCAGGAGTGGCACAGAGTCCGTCAGTGGCATGCAGTTGATCTCCATCCAAGGTGTTGTGTTAATTACTTTGGATCCCATCCAGGAATCCTCAAAGAATTCTGTGGTGTCTTAGCATTCAAATTGGTATAATTTTAATTATTTTCACCATGTGAAATGAACCAGACTTTATGTTAACTTTTCCCCCTGCCATAGACACAGCAAAACTGTTGTTGGGGTTTGAAGGAGTGCAAGTTCAGACCAACTGCTCTGTTATTCTCATTTGTGTACCTGAAGGTTGGTGTAATTATTTGGGTGAGTGGGTTTTGTATGTAAGAATTCTACTCCAAGTGCTGAGCTTTCATTTTTTCATATGCCAGTTTTTCTTCTAATTGATAAAGTCATGGAACAGTGACATGCACTGCAGTATGGTGTACTGCTAATGCCATAGGCATCCTGCAGTAGGATGACAGTGATGGTTGACATATGTTAACCTCAAAAGGGAAATGAGTTGTAGTGTAAATGTTTGACTTCACAAGAATTTGTTATGTCTTTATAACTTAACTGCATCATGAAAAGAGGAAACCCAGAGTGGGTTCCCAAATGGCACCACCATTTTAGCGTTGGCCATGTCATCAAGAGATCACTACCAGTGATACCACAGACTTCTCTCCAAGAAAGCATTATAAGCAGCACTTTTTCTGGGATGGTAAGATGGATTTGCTTCTGCCCCCATCACTTAGCATGCTACTAGCTCAAAAACCTGGCTGAATTGACAGCATTGAGCTGTTCAATCCCATTTAAAAATTATGGTGGCTCTCTTTAGAACTCTCAGATGAAGCACATGCTCTCTTTTTCCCTCCCAGCTAGGTTACAGTATGTAATCTGTGAATAACAAATGGAATGGTCACAAAAGGGAATAGCCAGACAATTTTATTTTGTCCAAAATTTAGCATATGCTTTGATTGATTGTGTGCATAATAATCAATTACAACTGATTCTAACATTCTGTTTTAGATATCATATCATTGAAATAACTATGGCATAAACATGTCGTGGGGGATATCCTTTGCTGCAGATTTTGTCAGTAATATAACAGGTTACCATTATCATTACCATCATATTACAAATACTGGTAATTCTCTTTATAAATGCCATAATGTTTGATGTTGTGACAGTTTGTCACATGCTATTTTTGCAAAATGTTCTATAGCTTGCTATCATGACATCAAACATTATGACATCTGCCATGTCAATTAACGATATTGGTAACATGACACTGTTGAAAATATTCTGTCATATCAACTCACCTGCTTTGACATGTTTACCATATGGTTATACCAGTGTTATGTAGCAAGGTTCATTTAAAGTTACTGCATTTTGCCCCACAAGAAATTAGTAAGCTTCTTTCTAAGCTCAACAGAATCTTTATCTTCCAGCCAGCCTCATGTCATGGAAAAGCACAGATTATTTCATACTCAAACACTGGCATTCCAGACTCCCCAGGTCTGGTCAGTGGTCATCGAGCTGCATGGAACCAGCAGACCATGTCAGCACTGATTAGCAGAGCTTACTTCATGCTTTTCTCTTTCTCTTTCTCTCTCACTCTCTCTCTCTCACTGTCCCTCTCCCTCCATCCCTCTCCCTCCATCCCTCTCTTTCTCCCTCTCTCCTCCTCCCTTCTATGGTGTAGATTCACACCAGCAGCCGCAATCTGTCCCTCCTCCTCTTGATCTGCAGGCCATTAGTGCGCCACAGATCCACCCCAAAGAAACTGTTGCCTATGCTCCTTGTCAGGGCCCACCACTCCAAAGCCAGTGGAGAGGTCCTGACTACTAGACTGTTTCGGGCACAAGCCAGTGATTGTGTAACCTTCCAGCTCCAGTCTACCGTCCAGTGGCTGGCCCGGCCTTGCAGTGGCTGTGGTGGTGTGGCAAAAGGATAAAGTTGATCCTCACTAAAAGCTGCCATGCCATCCAGCCCCCAGCACAGAGCCAGGAGGTACACAGGAAAGCTTTAGATAAACATTAATGGAAGTGGGTTAGGGAAGATTTATTAAGGAGGCTTTATGGCCTTGCCTAAGGGAGCTGTGCACCATTTTATTAACTCTCGCATGCACAAAGGTAAACAGAGCAGGTAATTTATGGCAGCCCTTACAGGTGACTGTGTTGGAATTCCACAGAAAGAAATTTCTTTGTTATGCTTTTTTTTTTATTTTCTTAACTAAAATTTTTAATTAGTCTTTGCAGTAGTTCTGAAATATGCAATGGAAAAGGTGATTAAACAGTTATTTAACACCACCACAATAGTTGATGTGGCACAGGGTGTCCTGTGTGAGGATAACCCAGACAAATTGCTTATTTTTGTGCTTGTGTGCTTTAAAAGGAGAGCTTTGGTTCTCATAACCCCTTGGGTACAGAAGGGAAATACAAGTGTTTTTTAAGAAATTGGATGGATTTATACAAACACATGTATGCACATAGCTTGTATGCATGTGCATAGAGAAAGAGAAAGAAACAGAAACATAGGGTATGGAAAAATGTTATAGGCGACTGCAGTTGGAGGACAATGCTTGTCAGCATTACTGAGTGTGACAGTCCTTTTTTTGTAGAATGAAGAGCCAGTGAATGGCTGGCACAGCCGCTGTCTGGTGCAGCAATGGGAATGGGAGCAAGGAATTTATATTTATAAAGATTTATAAAGACACATGCATCTGTGCAATAGAATGGGTCATACAGAAGAGCTCACTGACTTTAAATATGGCACTGTCATAGGATGCCGCTGCTAGATATGCCCCAGTCACCTGTAAGTGCTATTATTGTGAAATAGGACCATCTAAGAGCAACAACAGCGCAGCCACCAAGCCGATGAGCGCTAAAGAGTGTAGCACATACAAGTTGCTTGTCCTCTGTTGCATCACTCACTATGCTCAAAGATTGCCTCTGGAAGCCACATCAGCACAAGACCTGTGCATCCAGAGCTTCATGAAATGGGTTTCCATGGCCTAGCAGCCACGCTCTAGGATCACTATGCGCAATTTAAAGCATCAGTTGCAGTGATGTAATGCACACCATCCTTGGACTCCTGAGCTATGGAAACATGTTCTCTGAAGTGATGAATCACCCTCCACTGTCTGGCTGTTTGGCCTTTTTCTGTGAAGTATAATGTGTGTACTACAGCACACAAAAAGATTTAAGCCAATTATATACTTCAACTTTGTGGTAATGGTTTTGGGGACCCTTTCTTTCTTCTATTATGACTGTACCCCTGAACCCTGACTTCAGCTCTCCTGATGTCTTTGGAATGAAATGACAAGTTGGTTATGAAGGCCTTCTCGCCCAACATCAGTGCTTGACCTTACAAATGCTCTTATGACTGAATGGACACAAATTCCAACAGCTACACTCCAAAATCTTGTAGTAAGTCTTCACAGGAGAGTTGGAACTGTAATAGCCTTAAAGGGGAGTCAAACTCCATATTAATGGCCATAGTTTTGGAACAAGCTGTCCAACAAGCTTATATAGGTGTTATAGTCAGATGTCCACATACATATATTGTATAATAGTGTATAAACATTAAATTAACTCAATTATTAATGCCACTCATTTCTTGACAGTAATACATTTACCTACTTTGTCTCTTTAAACCACCTATAGTTGTCCAGGCTGAAGGCATTCAAAATGAAAACAAAAAAATTATTTCACTTAAAAAAAGAAAGTACAAAAAAAAACCAACAATGCACATACAATCTTACAAACCTTTCCTTTTTTACCCTTTTACACCACTGATTTAGTCTGAAGCACCTTCACCTCATCTCTTCTACACTAGAAAGATGGACATACATTCATCACCCCTTCAGAATGCTCAGAGAGCACTAATCACTGCATATGAACAAACGGATTTCAAGATTTGCCAGTGGATAAGGTAGATTAGTGGGGTGAGAGGAATATTTTATATACAGATGAGGGTCCATTTTGATGTTGTTAATTGATGCACAGTATGTATGGCCATGCAAGCAAAGTGACACTTAAGTCACAAAGTGACAAGTGAGACACAACAAGTCAGGTGCCTGAATAAAAGCGTAATGATGTTGCACCCAAAAACATCTGCAGAACACACTCCTGATGCATGTGTTGTTTGCCACTCAGTGATAAGATGGTGTAAAGAAGATGCTCTGGTGGCTGAATCATGATTGTATCGATGTTTTCTGTCTGTCTAAAGAGTGTTTTGTTTGTTCTGAGAATGTGTGCTTGTGTTTGTGTGTGTGAGCAGGTGAGGATGAGGATGCCGTGGCCAGTTTGTGTGTAGCCAGTGAACGGTGAGATAACACAAGTGACAGGAGCTGTCAATAACCATTCAGTGAAAAAAACTGCCTTCATCTGCTCAGTAAATTACAGGCCGCATCATTCTTTGGGGTTCAATGTGTCCTGACCTCAGTCTTGTTGCAAGAAGCGACGAAACAATGACTGCAATCAGCTATTCCCCCTACCATCTGTGTTTGCCCTGAGACTATTAAATGCTTTTCTATCACTCTTCAACCATAGCTATTAGTGCACTGTGCCACTGACTCCACACTGAGATGAAAAGGCTATTGAAAGGCTGTATTTCTTTCTTTTGACCCCTTTCCATGCTCAAAGCACAAGCTTTGTCCTATTTTATGATGTGACTTCACTGTTGAAAGATTGTAAAAGAAACTTGAAGCAAGGGTACTGATGTATTTTTCTTATGCATGTCCATCGTTGCACCAGCCTCAGCCATGTAAATGGCCATTGTAGAGATGTTGTTCTTCTATCACTATCACTATCTTCTGTCACTATGTATTTTCCCTTAATGAACTCACAGCTTCTCCAAGTATTCGAGAGAGCAGTATGAGAAGCTCTCCACCATGCATAAGAACATGCAGAAGCTGTATGAAAGTTTGGGAAGCTACTTTGCATTTGACCCGCACACTGTCAGCATCGAGGACTTTTTTGGAGACCTGGCCAACTTCCGCATGCTTTTCATGGTGAGTGCACCAACTCTGTTAACTGCTCAGTAGGTCTTTTTCTGGTCTTTTTTTCAGATTTTTTTAGATCTTCTTTTTATTAGTTACTTTAATTGAAAAAGTTTAATTATATATATCATTTTCATAGCAAAACCATGGATCTCTATTTTTAAATTTAAATTTTTTTACAGTTTGATAGCTTCCTCTGACTCACTTTATCTTTCTCACTGTTTCTCCCCCTCTAGCTTTCTGTATTCCCTGTTTCTCTATTCCTTTTCCATCTTTGTCTCTCTACATCTCTATGTCTTCCTCTTTTTTACTCTCTGTCCACCTTCCCCTTGCAAAACACCCCCCACCTTTTTTTCTGCAAGTGTAAGAGAGTAGATAAAAGGATGATGCTCACACAGGTTCATTTCTGTTCTTTATTCATGAAAATGGAGTATGTTCTCGTCTCAGGTTTTGTTCTTGATGGCAGTGGAAATGAGAAGAGTAGTATTTGGCTCCTTCCACATCCCTCCACTCAACACATGTTCTAAAAAGCATAGTTGCGAGTGACCTTTCTTTCTTTCATTTTCATTTGCTCTTATTTTAATATCAGTATATAATCCTAAGCAGGAGCTACCAAGCCTATATTAAGAGTAGGTGGTGAATTAACTTATTTTATCACCCTCGATAAAGAAATTTCCATGACAGCCCGGTTAGCACATGGAAGGACGGGCTTATACTGCAGATTAAAGCGTACATAAACTGCACTGAGAATGGAATGTATAATGTATCACTGAGCGTGTAGCTTCTGTGCTGATAAAAGAGTCTCTGAAATCTTCTTATCCTTTAAACATATTAGCTTGCAGCTGTATGTGTCGGCAATCTAGACAACGCCCCCTTGCTCTCTCTTTAAAGCCATAGTCAGGGTTTAGCTAGGGCTGGGTTAGCTCAGAGGGGATCTGCTTTATGCAGTCTGTCTGAGTCTAAGCTAAGATAGAGGTGAACCTGTTTAACTGAGAGTCTTTTGACACCTGTTTCACATTCACATTTGTTAAGTTTGAAAATTCTGGGCTTGTAACGTATTCAGATTATCACAGCAAATGCTATAGACTGACTATTCCAGAACTCACAATGCCTGGCTGCCTGTATGTATGTATGTGTCTGAGTCTAACATGGTAGTCTTGTGTTAGTGCGCTGGTATGAGTGAATCAGACACAGCAGCGCATTGTACAGTGTCATTTGAACAGTGTCATTGATGGATTGAGAATCCATAATCCACAAGCTAAAAATATCTGGCTAACAGTGTCTGGTCGGCACATCTTTACATCTAAAAAGTGGAACAACAAGGACAGTGTGCTTTTAAGCTAAATTGGTGGAGATTTAAAGATGAAGGATGTAAAGCCAGTAACACTTCCACACAAGGTGAAGTCTTCTTCTGGGGAGCAGAATTTCTCAAATGATTCTTTAAACATTAATTAAGCACTTTCCTACTCCATTTCTTCTAGGGGAAGTGTAAATAAATAAATAAATTGTGTTCAGAGTGAAGACATTATATGCCCAAGGTATTACACAAAGTAAGTCTAAAATCCATTACTGTGAAAGGTGAGGTCCCATTGTCTGAGAAGCAGGCGATTTTCCGATTTTCATTCAGTCTAATCAAGATGAGCAATCAAGGCACAGCCTCAAGGAGTCCACACTGCATAGCTAATAAAAGAGCAATCTATATATATATATATATATATATATATATATATATAAATATATATAAAATCAATTTGTAAAGCAAAAAAAGGTGCCCGAGGGGCAGGGGCTGGTTTTGCAGCTGTCCAGGTATAGCAGTTTAATATGAACAAGCTGTGATTATATGCATTGAAAATATGTCAGGCGCACATTTGTCTTACACACACATATACACCTCATCATCAACATCCTCGGTTACTTTGGCCTCGTATGGCAGACTGCTGACCCAGGCACACAAGCAAATGCATATTGTCGCTCTTTGGCAGGGACGTTATTAAAAAAATTCATATTCATGATAGACACCTCGTTAAATTCTCCAATTGATTTTCTTTGACACACTTTTTTGGCCCTAGCATATTTATTGTGCATCATAGTTTTTAGTCATTTAAGCATAAACGTTTATCCTCAGATATGACCGATATTGGTGAATGTTAAATTGGCTGACTGACATATCCATTTGGGAGAAAAACCACTGCCTGCCAGCTCTCATGAATCGTCTCACATGCGCATGTGCGCACACACACACACAGATAAGAAAACACATTAGCCACATTTCTTTTCAATGTCAATAGGAATTAAATTTTGGCACATGAAGTTTGTTTCGGCGTCCCATCAATTTCTTCTTTTGATGTACCGCCATGTTTGAAGTGTTAAATAGAAGGGAGTGGGGTGGAGAGAGGGTGAGAGAGAAAGAGACAGAATGAGAAGGAAAAGAGAGAGAGAGAAAGAGAGAGAGAGACACTGCTCCACTATGTAATCCTTACCAGAGGCTATGGATGAATATCACTATATTAATGACTTATCAAAGAGCAACAGATGGGGGATGAACTAACAGACTCACTTGTTAATTGAGTGTGCTACTGATTAGCCCAATAAAGCCGGGAGAGGTTAGGGTGATGTGATGGAGCATCACAACCATGACTCTGCTGTTCAGCCGAGTGTGAGCGTGTGGTTTTCAAAGCTGTTGGCCGAGATTCACAAACAAACTAATATGCAGGTGGAGAGCAATGATGTTAATGGGGTGAGAATGGAAATTGTGATCTGGCATGATGTCATCTCTGCATTGACTGCATCATTGCTGCTGCCCATCCTGCCTTTTATCCGGTTTTGGAGCAAATGTGTTTGGACTAATCATAGAATTATCAGTCATCATCTTCCACTATCTCTCTTGATCAGTCTAATGTACAAATCATTGCCCAAATGACATCACTAGGCGCTTTTCAATTTTGGCAATATTCATTTTATTGGCCTTTCGTGCTCTGCTCGTTAATGGAAATGGAAATGGTAGAATCCAAAAAAGACGGCTTAAGTATCATTGAAAAAAATGTCCTCCATATGGGCCAGTACATTCTCTCTTCCCTTTTAAAATAATTACATTGAGTAATTATTGCTGAACATTAGTGTTAGTGCTAGCAGCATGAATGCAACAAAAGTAGCAGCAAGACCACAGCTGAGCCTTTTCTACCTGCATGTTGTGCGTTGTCCGCAGCTACTTGAAATGCATTGCAAGAGAGTATGAGCGCGTAAGAAATTTGTGCATGGGCACCAGGTTACAGGGAGCAGCCATTCATGAATTATTGAGACAGTAGCCAAGAGAAGGAGAATCCTGTACCTCTGGGCACAGGCAAGGGGCTGGACTTTTATAATTCTATTCTGCAGCTGGACAAACAGACAAGAGGATCAACAAGGCCATCTCTACAGCACATGACTGCAATAGGAACTCCACTCCATGTCACTGCTGCACAGGTACAAAGGCATCCAGTCCTCCATGGCTCACTGTAAGCATACTGCTCAGGGCTGCTACTGCTACAGCACATTCACAGACTTTGAGTTCATGCTGGAATATTAATTTCTGCCACAGTCTGATTGCTTTAGAAAAGAAGAAATGAACAAACAAGCAACAGTTTCTATCAAAATGCACTTTCTGCTAATCTAACTAGACTTTTCCCAATGATTTTCTGTAATATATTTTTAGTAGCATTTGGCAACCATCTTAAATTGGTTCCAGAATGCATGAACTGTTTGCCATCTAAATACTTTGGAGAACTTTTTATGATATTCAGCAGCCAAATATGCTGTGCCACTTGAATTAAGGCTTGTGGAAAAGGCTAATATGTTTTAAAAAGCATAAAGACACAAATCATACATCAAGGCATGGCTGAGGTCCAATTCTAGAGCTCTAAAATATTCCTTTATTCCTTCTGCACTAAAAACAGACATATAGACAGACACAGGGCTATCTGCATCAGCAAGAGGCTGTTTTTAAATAAGCCTTCCCTAGTACACTAATTAAGTAAAAGCGTTTTAAGGAAGCCCCCCCCCCCCCCCCCCCCCCCATAATCAGCTTTCTTAATGAGTTTGGATTATTTAGTGTGTAAACACAATTATCCAACCTAATTTGCCTTAACGTATCGATTAGTGGCCACCGCTGACAACCTGAGGACTTCCTGTGGAGTTCCCTTTGTCCTCCCAAACTGTCTTTTCCTTATCCGATTTGCATAATAAGAAAATGAGAAATCACTATTCAGAGTTACAGAAGATTGAACATGTGTTGATATCTTTGTTTAGGTATTTTGTATGCATCTTGCTTTTCACTCAAATTAGTTGTTTGTGGCATTTATTCCTTCATTGCATGACAGTTGAGAATTAAATGGTTAAGATGTATGCAGAGTCATTTAGAGTGATTGGATGTAGATTTTTGAAAACAGGTGTTCACAGCAGCAGTGATGGTAACCAGATGTCAGAGTTTAATGAGTTTGATGCCTCTACTGCTTAAAAAAAAAGGGTATTACATGAAATGGCTGGCCACCTGGAACATCTATGATTGACATTGTTTACATCTCATCCACTGGATTGTGCATAAATTGTTAAAAAAAAAAAAAAAGAAAGAAAGAAAGAAAACTTACACTGTAACTTTAAAAGAAAGCATTCAATGTTCTCACTTTATTGTATAATGATGATCCATGTAGATAACACCAGTGCTTGCATTACCATGCACTGAAACACAACACATACAGCCCCACCTCATATACAGCTTAATCACCTCAAATAGTTAATAAATCCATAAATCCAAAAAATTATGCATTTTAGACCAGAAGTGCCTCATGCAGTACTCTCCAAAGTTATCCAGTGGCCCTTTTATATCAGCTGTGTACTGCAAGCAACACAATAGTTTTACATTGGGCTCAAAGTAATTCTGTTTTTTTGCTGCTTGCCATGTGCAGCATTTCACTGGAATGCCCAGAGAAGTCATTCTGTGCCGTGCTGCCACAGATTTATTTTACGATGGTTTCTTTTTTTTGCTGTTTTGTTTTACAAAGCAAGTATACATTTATTTGAGGGAATTATTCATTTTTTGTCAATGTTGCTTTAGTGATGAGAGTGCAAAATAGAATAGAGGATGAGTGTGGAGGCAAAACAACAGACATGAGAGGTTGTAGACAAAGTATTTTTCAGGAAACTGAAAAAGCTACTAGAGTGTGCTAGCACATCATAAGGAAAAGAAAGGCTTTTCAGTATGAAAAGTCAGTGTTTTTTTTTAATAAACTTAAAAGGAATGTTGTATTATTTATTAGCTTTGATGGGCTCAGAAAATTGATACAATAAAACTAATATGGTTAAAATCAATTTACAAGGTTTTTCTGTGATATTCTGATCATCAGAATAGTGGATGCTGAATACCATGTTAAATTTGAGCTCATATTACCCACCCATACCCAGTGCTTTTAATCTGAGTAAGAGTGACCCCCACCATGTTATCCTTCACTGCAAGTTGCATTTCCTCTGGATTTTCAGCTACAGATGGCAAATGGTTATGGTATTCAACCTGAGCCATGGGGCTTATCACTGCTTTGTAGAATACGTTTTGGCCAGAGTGCCATGTGAGGACCAATCAAGCAGCGATTTGATAAGAGGTCATAATTAGCATGATGCGATCATGGTCCTACACAAACAATGCCTCATGCACAAAAAAAAAAAATACATAAGAAATGCACAGGTACTGAAGCAGTTTTTATATGATTAAGCCCTACTTCATGAGCTAGCTTTCTCTCTGTGGTAATGTGATGTGTAATTGTTATATCAGATATTTGGAGATGTTTCTGGCTTGGGTGATGAAGCTGATGTCAAAAAGCTTTGTGAACATGTCTGGGATTTTGTTTATCTCATGTAAAGCTACAAAAACATAGAACTCAATTAAGAAAATTGATAAAATCAGAAATACTGCCCTGGGCGAAACAGCATATTTGAAAGCATATTTGTTGCCATGGCAATTAGAGCTTTTGCATGTTTGATCAGGGTAAGATAATTATGTTGTGTAATAGTGTTTGCAGTCAGAACTGCTTGTTTGTTTTAAAAAAGAAAAAAAAACTTGCCAGCAGGAACAGTTTTTGAAATTATTAATATAAATGATTTTCCAAATACGGTTAGAACACTCAGCAGCAGGTTTGAAACATATCTGTATTGATGGCATTAAGTAGCCAATTGCTCAGAGAAAAAGAAACCATTAAAGATGTGTGTATAAATCTCTCTGTCTCTCAAGCACTACAAGATACAGTGGCCATAAGTGAACCATTTCTGTTGAACTTTGAGATAGCCCTACTACTGACTGCTATGACGCCTGGCGTTTTCCTGTGCTTTCAGCACCTTCTCTTTAATCCCTCTGTGTTGGCACTGAACACGACGTGCGCTCCGGAAAACCCCAGGGGACTTGGATGGGGACTGACTGTCAACACTCATTATATCAAACTGCGAAGGAATGCACTTCCATAAAGGAGCCTGCCATCCTCCCCTTTAAACAGGCCATGTGTATAGTGGGGCCTGGGGTGAGAGGACCTTTCAGAGGCTGCAAAGGTTATGCAGTGCTGAATTCTTCTCTCCTTCCCGTGCGCCTGCATTGTGCATGTGTATGACCATCTCCATCTCTCTCTCTCTCTCTCTCTCTCTCGTTCTCTGCTCTTCTTCTTCATCCAGTCTGACACCTCTGTGACATTTCAGGCAGTGCAGGGCGGGGGAGTGATATCTCCTTGTCCTCCCACAGCTTCTCCAAGTATGAGCTTCTCTCCTCCCCGCAGGTCCCGCACCACCTTTAGCAGTAGATCAGCATGATGTGCTCTGCACAGTCCCTGTCAGGGCCTACAATGGAGACCTACAAGAGAGTAGTGGTCTGCATGCAGGGTTACATCCACACTAGTCAAAAATGAACTCATTGAGTGTTGTAAAGTAAACTAAATCAAAGTGAGGAAAATGGTAAAACAAAAGCATAGAAAAATGTTCCAAATATATATTATTTACATTTTTTAAAGGTAGTTTCTTGAAAAGTTGTTCCAGCAGCATAGAATGAAATAGTTGCTTACCAGCTGACAGTCAGCAGAATCTGAGTATAGTGTGCACTACTATAGTGTTTCAGGTATTACATCACGAGCAGAGCACTGGTAGGTACTAAATGAAAGTACCTACCTAAAAACCATTTTAACCCATCTCTGGGAAAGTTTGGCTTAAGCATTCCTGGGTTATATGAATAACCTTAACAGGCTGATTCATGAGAAGAAAAGTAACCCTAAAATATGGTTTCTTTGACAAAACACTGGGTTCTTTTTTTACTCTTTCATTGGGTTATTGTATATATCATTTTCTTTTTCTTTTTAAAATCAACTATTTACTAGCCAAACAAGATCTGTTGTAAGTATTGTTCAGTAGTGACAAACTGTTGAAATTAAAATCATATCTTTTTTCATATAAAAGCTTCTTCTCAGTTTATAGCAGATATTCTGTCATTTTTGACAACCTATAAGGAGAACATAAACACATGATGAAAAAAGAAAGAATAGTTTCTGCTTAGAACATAACACCTGTCCTAATTGGTTTCACTTAATGGTAAGTACTAACATGTCAATATTTTATGGAACTTTATGTACCGATTTCTGCCAGTTTAACCATTTAAGTGTCTCATTTCTAACCAGCTTCCTCTGAAGCTATTATAGTTTAAAAAAAATGAAGTGGCTGGGTTGTTTCTGTGACACCATTACTAACCTGGTGACAGTGTTACCCAAAACACTACCCAGCACTGAGGAAATAACCCAACAAAATGACCTTACTGGCTTAACCCAGTGTTTGGGTACAAAAAACAAATTTTTATTATTTATGAAAGGTCAAAAAAGGTCACTCTTTCACTTTCTCAGAGAATAAATAATACCTATAAGAACTCTGTATTGGCGCATGCTGCCATTGTGTTGCTATTTATTTTTGTTGACACTCAATCAATATGTAGAGATTTTATTTTCAGGCTACAGAAGTAAAGAAGTCCCTCAGTTTTGTAGCGTGAGGCGTTCTATGGTGGATTGTATTGCAATACTGTTGTATTGGGAGGCCACAGAAGAACAGTACAACTTAAGTGTCTCTCGCTCTCCCTTTCTTTGTCTTTCCTTGGCTCTCATACACGCTCACTCCCTCTGTCTTCCTTTCCCTCTCTAGGATGCTGTGAAGGAGAACCACAAGAAGAGGGAGATGGAGGAGAAGATCAAGAGGGCCAAGCTGGCAAAGGAGAAAGCCGAGCGGGAGAAGCAAGAGCGCCAGCAGAAGAAGAAGCAGCTGATTGACATGAACAAAGGTACAGCGCTTCTGCCCTGCTGGAGCTGGCTGCAGCCCCGAATACTATTTCACACAGTGCTGAGCACTGTAGGAGGGGGACAGGTCTGCACTTCAACAGTGAAAAATTATGCACTTTTCCCCTTGCTCTCACACACTAAATACTAGGCTACAAAAAGTTCATAATAGTGTTAGGAGCCATCACAGTGTGAGACAGCTATGTCAGACATGTGAAGTTAGGCACAATATTGCTAATGATAGTCACAAGACGTTTTTGCAACATCAACCCCACTAATAAAGTGACAGTAAGGCTTTAAATTAAGCTGTACATGTAATGAATGTCAGTATGTGGCAATCTGTGTTGAAACATGTATTTATTGACTTTAAAATGGCAACAAAGCAGATATTACAAACACAGTATGTGAAATGCTAATAAAAACAGAAAAAGGTGATTAGTATATTCCGTTTGACCGGTGTTAAATGAAAACGTTATAAAAGTGATTATTAATTTATTTATTTATTTATTTGTAAAAGTTTGCTTATTTTAATTTTGGATTTCTGCAACACATTTTTAAAAAGTTGGAAAAAACGTTTTACCTACATAGTAATTATGTTACAGAGGTAGATGAACGTAGCGTAGAATCTTGCCCAAAGACTTTTATTGGTATAGCTTGGTGTTTATGCCCGTGCAGAGGTAATAATATAATTTATTGCAATTAGGAAATATTTAGGAGAATATTTAAGTAATATATGGACAGTGAGCTAGCATACGCTGCCAGTGCTGCAGTGAATGTAGATGGCAAGTAAACATCTGCATCCCAGGTCCTTGGCTTTTATAGGTTAGAGACCTAACAGGCCTATAAATCTTGGGATTTTTAGGTTGGACTGTACAACAGCATGGGTCCTGGATTGATTGGGTCAGAATTTGGGGACTTTCATATGACATAAGCTCTGCAACCTCTATTTTTCTTTGATGCTGCAGATATTATGTGCACTCTGTCTCATGCAGCTACAAAATGTGCTATTAGAGATTCAGAGGACTCTCTGCACTGCGCTATTCTGAGCCTTACAATGAGGCAGAAATTTCTGCCTCTGGCCAAAAGCAGCCAGTGAGGTCTTTTTGTTCTTTCTGACATCTACAGCAGCTTTTTTTTCTCAAGCTACCAGCTTGAGATGTGACAGTGAGCACAGCAGTTTTCAGCAGCCTCACATTTTTTAGGAGGGAAGTGACATGTCACTCTCCAGCTCACTGCAAGTAATTGCAGTGAGTAATTGATGCATGCCAGTTTCTTAAGACAGAAATGACCTCTGTGAGAGCTCAGCTTGTAATGATGCATAAAGGCTTGGTAGCTAATGAGACGGGCTAAATAGATGTGATCCTATGCTTGATTTCTCTTTTGTCTCTTTCTCAGAATCTCTAATAAAGCTTGTGTAGAGGTATCATAAATCAGTATAAAAATATACGAAGGGTGGAAAAAACAATATGGAGGGTTTGTTCTAAAATGCATTACAGACCATTGTAACAAATTGATATATAGCATTTTGGAATACAACTCTTCAAATATATTCTAAAAGAGCAGGGAATGTAATGTTTTTATATACATTTTATACATCTCTCATGTTGAGAGTCATACTAAAAATATGGTTTATCTTGCCTTCCAAGTGGTTGCTGAAAATGGCTTTTGGAATTCCAGTCCAGCAGCCCAAACAGGATATTGAAAATCCATAGAAAGATTTCCATTGTGCTAGGCTGGGCCTAAGAATGCAAAAGTGTTTGTGGGCTTAGAGAGGGAGATTTTTGCCTGTCTCAGGATTTTCTTTCCTGGCTCTTTGTTTAGAATAGAGATGTCAATGTGCCCAGTGTGTTTTTCTACTCTGCTAGCATCCGCCTTGTTCTTTTTCGGATGCTTTGAATACAAATCCGGCTTGGCCTTTTTGATCACCTGCAGGGGGACTGCTTGAGCATTGTATTCCTTTCAGATGTAGCCTGTATTTCTACAAAAGAGAAAGAAAAAGGGAAACACTGGGCTTAATTTGAATGTCCTTTTGTCAAAAGATATATTGACAACATCATATATAGTACATGTACTGCTCATACTTGTTATTCATGAATTGATTTTATTTTTATTTTTGGAATTCTGTATTAAAACCTATGTGTAAGAGTAATTTGATTAATCATTTTTGCATTTAACATTTTCAAAGAGCTATTTCTGTAAAGAGATAGATATTAAGTCATTTTGCAAATTGATATCTAATCCTTTTCACATGTGAATGATTAACAATGGAATGCATTTTTAATGAGACCTTAATTCATTTAGGGTTAAGAGGATGTGTTGGGCTGGGAAAGGAAACCGGACAAATGAACATGGGGAGATATATTTTAAAAGTATCCTTAAATAGTCAAAGAGGTGAATTTCAGTAACATTGTCGTTGTAAGATGGAGCATGTTGAGCGCCTCCTAGTTCCAGCTGATTGATGTTTATGACAATTGGGGGCTAAATCTGTTTTTCTTGTGAAGTATTAGAAATACTAATATAGGAAATTGCTTATGAAATCATTATGCAGTACTCCATTTGTTTTAATTTGCTCTAAGTGGATTTCCATATTCTCTTAGACTGACCAGATGTTCAGCATTCACCAAATTGCTTTACCGCTGAAAGTAAATGGGGAATGCTGTAAAATAGGCCCAAATCCACGTAATCCTTCTGTCTCTAATAGGAAAAGATGTTTCATCCCAGCAGGGTAGTCATTATGCCGGCAGATATGAAACAATGTCACACAGAGTGTGCCTTGCCCAGAGAGAGACGGGGAGAGAGAGAGAGAGAGAGATGGCTGAGGAGTGATTTGACTTCCTCCCAGGGCATCCACAAAAAGCATGGGCATGACTGAAGCGCAAATGCGCCCTCCCTTCTTCCCACCCGCCTGCGCGCCTGACCGTGTGGCCACTCAGTTGGCTGGCAGCACCAGGGTCACAGCCGAGGTCCCCACAAGTGTCTGTGCCCACACGTTTGACACCGGCCCCAGTCAAATCCACTCCCATTTGAACAGGCCCGCAAAGCATACAGGCTGCTTTGAGCTAAATGTGACATGGCACAAGGGATGCACTGGCACAAATAAACATAGAGCAAATGTCCTTTGACCATGTTTAGTGCACTGGCCGTGGATGTCCTACAGGTGCAGCCGAATGTGAAAATCATGCAAAACAACAAGTTTCAAAAATCTATTTGTGATGGTGAAATATTATCCTCAGTAACATGAAGAAACTCCACATTACTACTCCAATCTCAATCTGTTACAATCTGCAGTGATGACACTCTGTATCTTAACCATGTGAATGAATACAATGTCATATATAGATTATATTGCCAAAAGTATTCGATCGTCTGCCTTCACACGCACTTGAGTGACATCCCATTCTTAATCAAGAGTTTAATATGATGTCAGACCACCCTTTGCAGCTATAACAGTTTCAACTCTTCTCGCAAGGCTTTCCGCAGGGTTTAGGTGTGTTTATGGGAATATTTGACCATTCTTCCATAAGCGTATTTCTGAGGTCAGAAACTGATGTTGGACAAGAAGGCCTGGCTCTCAGTCTCTGCTCTAATTCATCCCAAAGGTGTTCTCTCGGGTTGAGGTCAATTCATTGTCCAGGCTAGTCAAGTTCTTCTTCTTTACACTAGGCACAATGCAGCCAGACAAGTACCGTTCTCCTGGCAACCTCCAAACCCAGACTCATCCATTGGATTGCCAGATGGAGAAGCGTAATTCGTCACACGTCTCCACTGCTCTAAAGTTCAGTGGCGGTGATTTACACCACAGCATTCAACGCTTTGCATTGTGCTTGAATGCAGCTGTTTGGCCATGGAAACCCATTCCATGGAGCTCTCTACGCTGTTCTTGAGCTACTCTGAAGGCCACATGAAGTTTAGAGCTCTGTAACGATTGACTGCAGAAAGTTCGCAACCTCTGCGCACTCAACGCCTAAGCATCCACTGACCCCGCGCTGTCATTTTACATGGCCTACCACTTTGTGGCTGAGTTGCCGTCATTCCCAGTCGCTTTGTTATAATACCACTGACAGTTGACTGTAAAATATTTAGTAGAGAGGAAATTTCATGACTGTACTTGTTGCACAGGTGGCATCCTATCACGGTAACATTCTTTCTTTCACAAATGTTTGTAGAAGCATGCTTGTTTTTATACATTGGAACACCTGAATTCAGTGATTTGGATGGGTGACTGAATACCTTTGGCAATATAGTGTAAATGTATCTCTTGATGTGACATCACAACCATGATGAATTCAAAAATATTATTGGTTTAGTATCCATATTTGTACAGGAATGTGAATGCTAGATTTTCAAACATTAAACTAACACCCATTCAAAATCACATTTATTCTGAGGATGTTTTGAAAAAATCCACTATACATTTCTGTACTGAATTGGCATCCCTTTGTTAGCATTCTTTTAATGGCAGATAAACGAAAGAAACTGACCTTCACAATTATCCCAAGCACAGACGTTTGACTTTTGGGTATCAAGACATTTTGACATTTTGAGTTAAATCATGTACTTGAGTTAAAGTAGAGATACCCAAAAAGGTAAAATATTATTCCAGTAAAAGTATGTCCTCCATTTAGACCTCCACTTGAATAAAAGTACAAAAGTATTTTCCTTTAAATGTTGTGAAGTATTGAAAGTAAAAGTACTAAAAGATGAATTGTGATTCATTATGTCCTATTTTTGTTTTTGTAACAAGAGTTCATAAAACTCATTTTAAGTGAAAATACTCCAGTGTCACTCTTGGTAAACAAGTCTTTTAATAGAATGTTATTAATTAGTCTTTCCCTGATGTCTATTAAAAGTATTATAAGAACAAAATACTGAAGGCAAACAATTTCCATTAAGTAGAATTAAGTGGCTCTGAAATTACTTTTTGTAGACAAGCAAAATTTCATTTAAAGATTTATTTGTTTAAGTTTGAAAAAACTTGCTTTAAACACAGGTTCACAAATGAGTTTTCCTGTACTGTATTGCATCTGTAGTTCATAAACATAAACTAGCCAAAACCAAACACACATGCCACTCACACCTCCATGTGTACATATTTCTATATTGTGGTTTGTTTACACAAAGTTAGGTTAGTTCTATCATTTATGTTGAATAGACACTCCCAAAATTCTATGCTGCTCTGACATTGAACCGTATGCTTTCACCTGGGTCCAACAAGCTCAAAAAAGTGCACACTGTGCCCTGACTTCTTTCATTTTGACATGTTGCATTTTTATACACACATAAACCAAAAGGAATGACAGATTTTGCATAATTTATTGGAGTAAAAAGTAAGATATTTGACTTTGAAATGTAGTGGCGTGAAAGTAAAAAGTCATCCAAAATGGAAACATTTCAGTAACGTACAGATACACAAAAAAAACTACTTAAGTGCAGTAACAAATTACATTTACTTAGTTACTGTCCACCACTGGATGTCCATCAGGATATAACTGTGATTAAACACATCAAAGTATGCTATATATGCTCCATCAAAAGCATCTTTCTCACTGAGATCAGTGATCAGTTTTTATAGGTACTACAATGTACTTGTGAACACAGGCTAATGTTAAAATTAGTTTTTCATTATGCGGGTCCTTTAAGAATGTTATTGATTGTTGCTAGATCTTAGTGCATTGATGGTCTTCGACCTACAGAAGTCCAATTTCCACCGGCACCCTGTTGGTCAACAGCACCGGAGGCGGTCATTGTTAACCCAGGCCTCAACCGATCCGGTATGGCAATCATATTTGTGATCCGCATGATAGTTTTGGCACAAGTTTTACGCTGGATGCCCTTTCTGACGCAACCCTCACCATTTATCCGGGCTTGGGAACGGCCCCAGAAGTACACCCCTAATGGCTGGTTTGCCTTAGAGACTACAAGCCCAGTAAATGTTCTCTCTTTCTGTTTTTAACCGTGTTGCTGTGTGTGTGTGTGTGTGTGTGTGTACGCGTGTGCTAGAGAGATTATTTACACCCCCACTGTTTACCCAGATGCAGTCTTTTGTTGCTATTTCAAAGTTACAAGTATTGTGTAAGAGAATGTTGTCTTGGCTAAAGACAAACAGTGACATGCCAATCATAGCTCCAGTTCTGTACACACCCAACAGTGGACAGCATGCAAAGTGTTGACTCTCTTCATTCAGTCTGTGTATAGTTTTCCAGGACTACTCCCCCTCCATCTAATGTTATCACAAAAAAAGAGTCTGATCTCTTGTATAAACAAAATGCTTTGAGGCAGACCTTTCTTTTCCATTGTTTTTAGTGCTAGTATATTTAAGGCTGAAGACACTTCAGAAAGAGAAAAAAGCTATTTTTAGAGATTCTGTGCTTTGCTCAAAATGGTTTCAACCATACAGCATATGAAAGCAATGTAGTAATTGGAATATTTGTGGTGGATAAGATTGGCACATATCTGCAAGAATGGAGGATAAAAAGGCCTCTTTTCACATTGATGGAACAAATGAAACAGACTTTTGAAAGTGTGATAAATACATGGGTCCAGTCAACATGCTTCAAGTAGATTCCTGCATTCTTTTCAAAATGGTATATATTCCTATTATGATAGCTGTCAAAGATTTTGACGTACTTTGATTTACTTGACTCATAGTCTATTCAGTAAGTTCTTGCTGTCATGTCTTCTGGGGCATGAACAGTTGGATAGAAGGGAAATTTTGCATGGTGCCCACTAAGTCAGTTGTGTTTATTTTGATTGATATTTTAAAAAAACGGGGGTGAGAATGGCATTTTGGCCATGCAAAGTAATGGATGATTACACAGTTGAGAAGTTAGCACTTGCAACTTCATTTCATAAACTTTGAGTGTAAGACAACATGCATTTAACCATTTGAAAATGAAAATCTCATTTTTTACTAAATTTCGTCAAAGGCAAAAATAAGTAATAGGCTGGAGTTTTTTAGCAGAGCATTAGCAAATACCCAAAAGGTGATCCATGCCAATGACAAGATGGCATTGAGGACCTTAGAAGTGAGCTAAGAAGTGATTTACTTAGAATATATTTATTTTTATTAATAATGTACTTTCAGTCTTCAAAGTGACCTTGTTAGTCAGTGCCACCATATTTTTGAAAAAAAAAAAAAAGAAAACATTGAGAGAAACTATTCTTTTTTTTCCACCAATGATCTTCAGGAAATTCAAATGATGCAATTTCCTGTTAAATATGCGACTTTTCCACATTGTCAGGAAAAACTTACTGCACAGGTGCATTTTTGTTCCTGTAGCCACAAACACTATAAATCTACCCTTGAAGGTATAACATGATCATAAGGTGTGACAATGTGCCTAATAATTTGGAAAGGTATGCATTTGTATATTTTCATAGCCTAAAGTTTTAAAACAGAGAAATACAATAAAAATCCTGGAGTTGATACAAGGTGTATGGAGTCAATGCAATTTACAAAATATAATTGTATTAGAATGTTGTACAACTAAAGAATGAAAAACCCATACACCAAAGGGTGTATGACTCATGAAAAAGGATGTTTCAAGAATGAGATATCAAGGATGTGATATCAGTGGGACACAGATGGCTCCCCAATTGTACAATCACTATTGTTTCTCATGCTAGTAATGCATGGAGACATTAATGACAGAAAAAATCTTTTTACAAATAAATGAATAAATAAAAATAGACATTTTCTCCACTCTTAAATTGAGAGAAGACATTAACGTTCAGTATTCGTTCATTTGCAGCATGTTCAGCAGATACTTCTGTCATTTGTTAGAGCAAACATTTGATGATATAGCAGCTATACCACTTAATGGAATGTGGTTATTTGCAATGAAATGATTTTAAGATTAGTATGCTGTTAATCACCTTAATGCATCGCGAAGCCTTAAGCCAGAAGGTGACTGTATGCTGTGACAGAGAGAGTTCTTCTAAAGGTCAGTATGACAGAATGCTCCACAGCATGGCAGCCACACCACAAAACCCCCCACACTCACTTTTACCATTTTTAATTAAGATCTAAATTAGGTCTGTGATAGACCCAGAGATATGTGCTGCTTTTCCCACTCTTGCTGATCAGGGGTAAGCGATCCAGACAAGTAATTTTGCATATGGTTCAGTCACGCTGATAAGTCTGCGTTTATTTCATTATCCCTAAATTTTCAATTATCTTAATGCTGATGGTATGGTCAAAGCTGTCTCTCATTGTTAATATATTAGAGAGCTTGTTTTCCTTATATGCATATCAGTGTTCTCTGTCACTCCAGTAATGTTATTTACACTGGCTGTCAGCAAGCTACATTTTTTTTTTCCGTTTGTAATAACACTACGTTACATCCCAAAGCCAGACTATGGAAGCCCGGCAATGAGGGCATGCAGCTCTGGAAGTTGCAAGATGTGGATGGCATAGTGAATTTTTGTCATTACCTTGAAAGATGGCAACAAGGGCACTAGGCTTATCTAGTATAGTGCATCAATTCTAATAAATAACCACATATTAAACTGGGGACCTATCAGCCAAAGGATGGTTGTCTGCCTTTAGGCGATGATAGCACACTGAATTTCACCCTCGCTCTGGCTAGATATGAGTTAGCTGCTCCGAAATAACTTGCGTTCAAAGACCTCCCTCATTGATTTATTGGCAAACACATCCATGTCAGCCAAGCTGACATCCGCAGACCTTATTTTCTTTAACTCTGCACTTGGGTGCAATGATTTCCTAAACTTTGAAAGACAAAGAGTTATGACAAGCTTTTTGTTTATTCTGTGATAATTATTATAATTATCACAGAATAAACAATAAATAATTGTTATAATTGATAATTATAACAAATTATTTATCACAAACATGCTCGGGGCATGTTTGTGGCCTTGGGGTTTTGCACATTTGACTGTATATATGAAATTACCTTTTTTAGATTTATTTTTTATTGAAATTGGAGACTTTCATTCTATTTTAGATTACTGTTTTGTGTAGCCAGCCCTAATTAGGATTGCACTAAGAGCTCTAATCACTTTAAGCCTGTTTAACTTAATTTAGCTGCCTCTCCCTCAGGTCAAAGTAGAAATGAGAGTCTCCATCTGAGAGAGCCCCCACCCCCACTCTTCCCCGTATCTTAATGTGCACTGTTGAATGTCATTAACTCCCAGCCATGGGTGGTTCTACATTCTGATAATTCCTCGTCATGCGCTCGGACCTGGAGAGCCACTCGGCAGTCACTCAGGCATAATTAAGCTCACTACAAAGAGTGCGCAAATTCTCACTGTCAAAGCCTCTTTCCTCACAGGAGAGAGTGCAGAAGAAGAGCAACAACAAGAGCAGTGATGCAGTTTGAGTTGCAGACAGGTGTGTCATTCAGTGGGCAGGAGGAGAGCAGAGCAACTCAAAGAGAGGAAGATCTGAGAGCTTTTATGTACTGTACGGGGCCAGCCGAGGGTCAGCTGAGTGTTGTGTTTTTTTTTTTTTTTGGAAACACTGCTGACAGGCAAAACACACTGCATACACTCACTGTGAAATTTCACAAGCTGGGTACTGTCTCACTTTTCTGCAGCATTACCTTACTGACTCTTGAGAGCTGTTTGTTACAGAAGATTTAAAAATGCATTAGTTGATTGATTTCTTTTATTACTAGTAGAAATAACCTTGAAAACATGTACAACATAATAAAATAAAAGAAAAAAGCTTAGAAACATATTAAAACATTAACCAACACTGGAAGCAACTTTGAAAACTTTTAAACTTTTCAAAGGTTGGATTGCTACATGTGAAAGCAACAAAGTTGAATGCAGCTATTAGCGATATTCCTGTTGAATAGAAATGTAAACGTGATTTGTATAAAGAGTTTAATTGTTTGAATGGCTGACATTACATAAACCAAGTAGATAAATCTTTATCACTCAGGAGCCTGTGCAGGTAACAAAATTAATTAGATGAGGCTGAAGTTGGCTTCTTAATTAAACTTTCTGTTCCTACTTAAATGCTGTAGTGGTGAAATTTGGCTTATTGCAGCTCATTACAAAGAAAAAAAGGACACTCTTGACTGGTCTCAACTAGCAAATCAGTATGAACCATATGTCAAGTGTGTATAGGCATGTAACTTTGCAATCCACCAAAACAAAAAAGACATTGTAGTTTGATGCCTGATGTTGCTGCTATACAAAGAAGGAAGTATTTAGAGAGTACTTGGATAGCATGATTACATTAAAAGTGACTCCAAATAAGTGATCTGTAATGACACATTATCATAATTTTACCAAGGAGAACAAATCAAAACTTTGTTGAGGAAGAGCAGTATTGTAGCCCTTTCTTGATGTTTGTCTTTTAGCTAGGTTCCCGAAAGCCAGCAAACCACCCTGAGATAAACTAGTCTACTGCATATACACTGCTCAAAAAAATAAAGGGAACACTAAAATAACACATCCTAGTTCTAAATGAAAAAAATATTCTCATTGAATACTTTGTTCTGTACAAAGTTGAATGTGCTGACAACAAAATCACACAAAAATCATCAATGGAAATCAAATTTATTAGCCAATGGAGGTCTGGATTTGGAGTCACACACAAAAATAAAGTGTAAAAACACACTACAGGCTGTGATGTAATGTCCTTAAAACGAGGCTCAGTATTGTGGACCAACTCCTGGACAGTCTGTAGTGCAATGTGGCGTTGGTGGATGGAGCGAGACATGATGTCCCAGATGTGCTCAATCGAATTCAGGTCTGGGGAACGGGTGGGCCAGTCCATAGCTTCAATGCCTTCATCTTGCAGGAACTGCTGACACACTCCAGCCACATGAGGTCTAGCATTGTCCTGCATTAGGAGGAACCCAGGGCTAACCGCACCAGCACATGGTCTCACAAGGGGTCTGAGGATCTCATCTCGGTACCTAATGGCAGTCAGGCTACCTCTGGTGAGCACATGGAGGGCTGTGCGGCCCTCCAAAGAAATGCCACCCCACACCATTACTGACCCACTGCTAAACCGGTCATGCTGAAGGATGTTGCAGGCAGCAAATCGCTCTCCACAGTGTCTTCAGACTCTGTCACGTCTGTCACATGTGCTCAGTGTGAACTTTCTTTCATCTGTGAAGAGCACAGGGCGCCAATTTGCCAATCCTGGTGTTCTCTAGCAAATGCCAGGCGTCCTGCACGGTGTTGGGCTGTGAGCCCAACCCCCATCTGTGGACGTCGGGCCCTCATACCATCCTCATGGAGTTGGTTTCTAACCGTTTGTGCAGACACATGCACATTTGTGGCCTGCCGGAGGTCATTTTGCAGTGCTCTGGCAGTGCTCCTCCTGTTCCTCCTTGCACAAAGGTGGAGGTAGCGGTCCTGCTGCTGGGTTGTTGCCCTCCTACGGCCTCCTCCATGTCTCCTGGTGTACTGGCCTGTCTCCTGGTAGCGCCTCCAGCCTCTGGACACTACGCTGACAGACACAGCAAACCTTCTTGCCACAGCTCGCATTGATGTGCCATCCTGGATGAGCTGCACTACCTGAGCCACTTGTGTGGGTTGTAGAGTCTGTCTCATGCTACCACGAGTGTGTAAGCACCACCAACATTCAAAAGTGACCAAAACATCAGCCGGAAAGCATAGGTACTGAGAAGTGGTCTGTGGTCCCCACCTGCAGAACCAATCCTTTATTGAGTGTGTCTTGTTAATTGCCAATAATTTCTACCTGTTGTCTATTCCATTTGCACAACAGCAGTGAAATTGATTGTCAATCAGTGTTGCTTCCTAAGTGGACAGTTTGATTTCACAGAAGATTTACTTGGAGTTATATTGTGTTGTTGTGCATGGTGTCATGCACCTTTAAGTATAGTTCCTTAAACATGTTAACATAGTCTATGAAGGACCGAGTATCTCCTGATTATTTAGATGACATTGGCATAATACTAGTTAGTGCCTACATAATTTCATTCACTATTAGCAGCATTAGCTGAACTGATTATTTAATTAAATTCTTTCTTTCTTTAGCTGATTTGTTGGTTGATAAGTTAGTCTTATAAATGGAATTCTTCAGATAATCCATATTCGTTTGCACTGTAGGTTAGTCTGTGTCCCTTCTGAGAGCTCTGTTGCAGCATTGCTGTCTCAACTCGACTGATTCATGTGTTAAGGACTTGATTCTCAGATAATCCTGACTCAAGCTGGGATCTAACAAGGCAGATGGCAAAAGGAGCAAGGGAAGAAGTATGTAGCATCTACAACATGATAAACCACAAAGGAGCATCATTAGCATATGGAAAGATATCATAATATATGCTGCACATGTTCCACGCTGCATTTTTACTAGTATCCCTCCTCAGGACTGCGGGAAACGAAATGTTGGAATTGTTGGAAGCATACTAAAGCCAACAGGCTGTGTTCTTAGGTGCGTTTCCACATATTAAGACAGCCTCAGATCACACATCACCCCTCTGTCTGATACTGGCCTGAGAGAGTATGGGACAGGGGAATGAGAGAGAAATGGGGAAGGGAGGGCAGAGTAAAGAGACAGAGCTGCTACTGGAGCTCAAGCTGCTCTCTTTCCTCTCATCCTCGCATGGGGCCTCGCAGCATCCGTCCAGATGGAAGCTTTATTTTTGTTTTTGTTTGTTTACTTATTCATGCATCCAGCTATTCGGGGCAGCACTGGCATACTTTATTTATTTATTTATTTATTTATTTATGTATGTCTGTGCCATGCCTGCAAATAGCCACACTGGCTAATCCACTTCCATCTTCTCGCAGTTAAATGCATCAGCCTAACGTGCAAGAGAGAGCAACAAATCAGGATAGAGCAGTTAGTCGCTCTGCCCAGCACCAGCTAATCAGCCCATCTTAATGCCCATCTCAGTCCCTTACTTCACCCCTCTAAACCCCATCCCCTCATCCTCTTCTGAGGTCCAGACCCTCTGGCGCCTTTCTCAACTTGGAGAGGGAGTGCCCTGTTGCAGGACAGGGCTGTGCGAGCTTCCTTAATTAAATTACATGCAGACATAAGTGGGTTTTCACATCAAGCTGTCCCAGCAAAAAGGTCCAAAATGTCTGTCTGGTGCCACATCCATCTTCTTCATTATTTCCTGGGCCCCTCTGTGTGTGCTCGCCTGCTCATGACTGGGTTTCTTCCACTTAGAGTGGAGTGGCGCGCTCTCTCTCTCTCTCTCTCTCTCTCTCTCTCTCTCTCTCTCTCTCTCTCTCTCTCTCTCTCCCTGCTGCCAAAGAACTGGCAGGTCAGAGTGTCAGCCTGCATGTCAGCCTTTCCTCAGAGACTGCAAGCTCATAACAGGTGTGAGGCTGACCCCAGTGCAGTTGTGCCCTTTCTGCTGTTAGTGCACCATCAGTGATTGCACTGAGAGGAACTCACAGACGGACAAGCAGGAGATGCCTTCTCTTGAATCATGAAAAAAAAACAAAAAAGACACAACAGACAAACAATAAAGTGAGTAGAGGAGCTCTCAGTACACCTGGCTCCTAAATGCATTGTGTCTCTTGCTTTGTTCACAGCTAATGCATGAGGTTAATTGCACAGGTGACTTTCCACAGGGCAACAGATGGGGTAAAATGTACTCAAAAACAATCCGGAGGCGGGAAAAAAAAACGAGTAGACCTGCAGAGGTTTTGTCTGTTTATTGCCCCCACCATTCTGTGCTGGGGGATCGTGACGTGGAAAGCAGAGAGAGGCTGGGAGTTTCAGCTCATCAGGCAAAGAGCTGCAAGCCACCATTAGATTTCATTACAGTGTAAATGAGTATGGCAGATCCATGGCTACATGAGTGCCATGTAGATCTACTGGTTGGACTGATCTGTATTGTTAGTTTTACTGTAACTTGTTCTGTTCGGTTAGCCTACATACCGAGAACTGTATGAATGTACATGAGAAGAAGCAGCACAAAATGTGCCTTGATGTCAACACAATTTTCAATTACAGTGCGTCTGAAATTAACATTCAATTTATTAAGGCTGTAGCTAGTGATGTAAACTGTTGTACTGTTGTAATTGTGGTTTGCTAGGAACCGGGTTTAAAATTCACAGTGAAATATGGCAGGAGGACAAATGCAGGTTCAGTGATGAATAGATGGAGGTGTTAAAAAGTGAAGTGTTTCCTAGCAGAACATTTTATACTGACGTGTAATTCTACTCTAACTCACCAAAAATTAGAATTTGGGAAACAATAACTCAGATGCCATTGCAGTCAGGTAAACTCCGGAGGAAGGAAAACAGGTAAAATCCGGAGGAGTTCTTTGAGTGAAAATTCTGTTCTATTCTATTCTGTTTTATTCTGTTTTATTCTATTCTGTGGGCAAGTATTCTTTCAGGGCATCTTTGAGACTGCTGTCATTGTTAAAGGAAGTTTCTTAGCATCTTAACATCAAGACACCACCATTAATTTTTATATTTTTTATATTTTTGGGTATGCATGCGGATTTTACGACTTCTAGCATGGAATTGTTATTTTGTCTTTGCATACACTCTGTACACAGTTCATGATCCCATCAAAGACCACAAGCTCACCAATACCACTCATCAAGGAAAACAGCCCCAGAAATCCACTTTGCGTGTGCTTTATACTGCCTTTAGTACAGTTTGGTTGGAATTATTCTCCAGGCTTTCTGCACACAAAGTCAGTTTGATGTGCTAAATGTATTGTGATAAATGTGATAAATGTTTGTATGAGAGAACATATTTTGCATGTTCCATTTTACATGGCACATAAACTGTATATTTAAGTTAATGTTCAATTTTCAAATGTGGAACATTTTACCAAACTAGTTCATACTGTGATTCCAGATAAATAAAAAAAATCAATAATAAAAATGAAATATTCAGACTTCAGACAGATTCAGATCTGTTCAAAATGAATATGTTATGATGTATTTAAACCTAGGACATTAATTCAGATAGTAATAAGATGAATATACACAATCACCAGTTCCAGTGTACATTCTGATGGGAGGTGTCTGTCCTAAATCCTTTTTTTGCTTTTTTCAATGTTTCTTAAAAGACCTTTTTTATTTCTTTTTAAGTGAAGTTAAAATATTTAGATTTGTCTGAGTTTAATTTAAAAAATGTTGAAAAGTTGCCATTTTCACTACCAAAACACAAAGAGTTTTAATCCATAGGCCAAGGCTTATTTAAGCCAAACCCCTGCATTTTAGAGCAGGAAGTGACACTGCATGTCTGTCCCACATGATCACATGGTGAGCAGTTAGATCCCATTGTAAATGTGTCTGCAAATCAAGTGTAATGGATGTGGAATCTTAAGAATTGATAGTACTGTAGTACTTCTGCAAACGCATTTTCTGCAATTATGTAAACATTTTTGTATTTTAATGAAAAATATTAGGATTTTATTTTTAGACAACCGTTTGAGGTAGTTTTTGATAATGTACTGGCTTTCGATCAAAAGTAGCTAAAATTAACACTATTGAAACATTCACTAACATTTGGGAAATGTTTCAAAATGTTTGGGTTGTGATTGTTTTGATACAGTGAATTTTAAATCAAGTAAACATAATTAAGACATAAAATCACTCAAAAGTATTTTAGTCTAAATTATTTATTAGTTAAAAGTTTAAAACATGTTTTCTCCTCCAACTTTAATAATCTGATGGAATAGTCTGCAGAACTGATGCCTTTACAGGCAGAATGTGTCCAGAAACCTAGTGCAGAAGACTGAGCCCCGAGACATTACAAGCTACCCACTCACAGCCAGCTTCACAGTAATGTGTGCTTCAGAAACAACAGATGAGGATGGAAGTTTCAGATGATGAGCGTTTGCTAGTGCCATTCACAGTGCTCACATTCACTCATTTTGTATTATAATGGTATCAATGTCTACAGGGCCCCAATAAGTCAGTTTAATGTTCAGAACCTGGGTAATTTGTGCATTGAAATTCACTTTGTCTCATGTTTGATTGAAGAGGGAACAGACTTTGTGCATTCAGCTAAGAAATGGTTGTCTACTGTGCCTGCTGGTATTTAGTTCTCAATCGATCCTGTGTGTTTCTGCCCAGCATTTTGAGGAGATGACAGATAGCAAATTGAATTTATGAACAGACTATGTTGACCCTCCTGCATAATTACAGCTGTTGCACAAGTGTTTAAAAATGGCGTATGCCTCAGATGCAGATAGAAAAGCCTGCCTTCTATGTGAAGACTTTTGAAAAATTGATCATTTTAGTTTTTTATATATTTTTATATTTTCTTTTTCTTTTTTATATTTTATTTTCAGATTTTTCATTTTTTCATATTTCCTTCATCCTGAATGTTGTGCTTTTTGCTCAGTGTCACTCCATTATGATTCAGTTACTTTTCAGTCCACCTTTAGGGGGGCAGTTTATGAGTACATATTTGATGCCTATTCGAATCATACAATACAAGATGTCGGATTAATTATTGGTGGCTTTACTTTGCATTAACGGGGATCCTCACACAGCACTCTGTGTCTGAGGTTCAGTCTCTGTTTAAGTAGACTGAACCTTGGATGTGCTGTTCTGACACAGTAGAGTGGTGCCATTCTAACTCCAATTAACACCCTTAGACTGAGAGGCACTGTGTCTGGAGGATTTCATTGGCATGCCCTACCTCACCAGGCCTCTCCTCATAATCCTGTTGATTTGGTTTAGTTGCTGAAAAGTAGTGTGCTTGCAGCACTCAATCACACATACAGTAGCAGAGAGGCATTAATACAGGCTTCTGCGCTGACACTGGCTGTGCAAGAGGAGTGGGCCAGACGTGTATGCACATAGGTTGTAGAAATAATTAAATGTCTGCCAGCCTGCTCCGTCAAGTGTCTCGCTGGGAGTTTTATGACCCATGCGCTCTCACTCCAGCACAGCCTCTTCATGACCCTACGCTGTAGATGTGCCGACACCTCAAACACACTCCCGCTCACGGACTGGTGTATGCTCTCCCTTCAATCCTCCATTGCCTGTCCTTTCTACCCCTTCATGACACTTGACTATGTTTTGCCTATCTTCTCACGAACGAAGCAATAAGCATCTAGCCCTCTGCTATGGTACTTGGTGAGGAAGCCAATCTGATGAATGAAATTTATTAATCTAGTGTTGTGTGGTGCTTGTTATCCCCTAATTAATAAAAGTAAGCACATCCATACATATATTAATGAGTTAAGACTGTGCCAGGGCCCCAGGCTCACTCTTGCACTTGATAGGATCTTGAAGAACAAGGTACAACCTGACAAAGAGAGATGGATGAGGAAAAGGTACACCGTTCATTGCAAGTAGCCATCCACCTACCCCTGGTTTTGTAACTATTCAGACCGTAATGAAGGACTGCTACATTCCTTCTTCGCCAATCAGTTCATTAACATTAGAATCAGGTTTTAGCCCATCTTAACCCAATTCAGAGGCAATTTCCTGAAAGCACGGTCTTTTCTGTAAAGACTGAGCTGAAGGAAAAAGGTGAGCGTTTCTGTAATACCCAGGTACGCAATATGTGATGTGCTAATTAGGAAATGCAAGAATGTTTGCCCTGGGTGTTATCAGCTCAAAATAAGGCAGAGAGAGAATACTGAAACTGGGCAAGATGGACTTTAAGAAGCCAATGTCATGTCATCAGAGAAGTTTGCCTTGGGATTACAAACCCAAGAGCTTTCAAGTAATACCATGTTAAACTTTATTAAATTAGTTTCTCAGTTTAATCCTCAAATTCTTCTTCCTTTTCTCTCTGGTTTGGAGACATCAGCATGTCCTGCGTTGATGTGAGTGGAGTAGTCCATTTTCTCTGGCAGTTTCTCTCCATTCCACATGGTGAGAGCAGAGGTCTGGCTAGTTCTTGTGGAAGCGTAGCCCAACAGGACATTGTTAATGGAATGGTTTCAGGACACTTGGGAGCATGTTTCCCATTTTAGTAATTTTGCCTCCATGTGTCTAAGAGCATTCCTCTGAACCCAGTCTGCCAGGGCTCCCAAGTCCTGCTCATTACAGATGATGAATTGAGCTACAGTTAAGCGAGAAGTAGGACGAATTGATCAAAGTGTCAGGTGCCCCCTGTGATGCCCAGGTCTCCAAGAAGAAGTAAATGAAGAAGGAGCTGTCTGAAGTTTTCAGAGCTGTGTTGCCTCAAATAAATGTTTACCTGCCCCCTAAACACCCAATGTGTGCGTCAGAAGTCATGGTTGGTGGGATGTTGTTTTGGGAACACTTTCAAAAAAGCTTTAAAGATGGTCCTAATTTTGACAACCATTCCAGAGGACTTTGATGAGCTTGGCGGACACGCCGAGTGAAACGTGTGCCCTGGTTTAAACCAGCGAGCGAGGCTATCAGTGGAGGTGTTGAGGAGCTATTTGAGATAAGCCCTGCTTGCTCTGCTCTGTTTTGTTCCCGAACAGCTAGTTTAATTAGCTTGAATAAGCTTGATTTAATCTGGGTTGCTTTTTAGTAGCACCCAGCAAGAAGTGGTTCTTTGATTTCACCATAGCCTCTGGGAATGGCCTAAGGAATAAAACGAAAGTGTGGGATGATGTCAAGTGAAAAATTATTGTGAGCACAGATTACTTTCTTTTCTTTTTATATTTTAGTTTTCTCTTATTTGCATTGTCTTTTTTTTCCTCTTTGATATTAAAGGTATTTGCAATGCTTTCATTTGGAGGGTAGATGTGCTGCTTCATGAGAAAAAAGCGTGCACTCTTGCAGTTCCACCACAGTGTACAGAGTGTGTGGCATTTCCTCAAATTAATTATGTAGCCATGTCAACTTTTTTTTCCTCACCCTCTTTATAAATTCAATTTGCTGACTGTCATCTGCTTTGAATGCGTGAGAAAACAAAAGATTGATTAGCACGCCTGAATCTGCTGCCTAAAGCAACCATCTTCGCTGGCTGCAGTCTTCTTCTCTGTGACAAAGCAGGCGCCGAAATCTCGGCCCATGCATTTCATGAAGCTGTTCGCCCACATATACAAAGAATTGATGACATTGTGCTGCACTCTACAATAAGTCACCCTAATGATGCTAGTTTAAAATAATGTCTCTGCTCGACCATTATGATGAAACGGAGACCCTCTAACTCATTAGTTGGCCTATAGGGTAAAGATAGATGACCCAGATAAAGAACCCAAAGCATATTTTTGAACTTCATTGCTGACAGATGTTTTGTGTGCTCAGCACCATATGTTCATTTGAAAAAAATCTCATGACTTTATGCATAAAACACAAAATTACATTGATTTAGCTTCACTAATTGGTTTGTTGTATTAAGCAACATATAACACATTAAACTAGGAAAAAGGCAACATTCAGTTATGTAGCAATGATATAGTATTATCTCACCAAATAAAGTAGTAATTAGCTGTTTTGTCTTGAGCTGTCTACATTGGATAATCCGTCAGTGATCTCCATGTCTTTATGATATCTGACCCTCTTCCCCGGCAGCTGCACAGTTTGCCCAAGAGACATTTAGCAGTTTGGTGGCCTGAATGTTTTCAAGGCACATCCCACTGTCATCGACAGAACAATGATAGAAAGCCTCTGTATTGACCGGCTCCGCACTAAATCTTGGTAAAGGGCACTTAGCTCCCCTGTGCAAGCCACAGAAAGAATATCTGTCAGTGGCCATCAGCGAACACTTTCATTCTCCAGCTCCTCTCCATGCGTTAGCCGATGCCACTAAGCGCTCTGCTCTTTAGCAAGCCGCACTGTTCTCTTTACCTTTACCTTATTCTACTGTGTGTTTTTTTTTGGAGCTGCACTTTCGCCGGACTTCTCTCCATGGTATTTAATCTGACCCTGCAGCGTTTGATATGGCATCAGTTTATTGTGGCTGGTTAAACAGACAGAATTTAGTGATGTTTAGTGGCATTGGAGTAGATTCCTGGGGATGCTTGCTGACATGAAACGACTTTGTGTCTGTACTTTGTTGCCGTCTTTTTTTTTTTCTTTTTTTTTTTTAACAGCAAAACAGGATAATTCTGATATTAGACAGGTTGCCCTTGGCTTTACATGCATTTGCAAGAAAATGAAAATGCAGAAAAAAATGTTTTTGAATTTTACAACCAGAAAATTTACTTTTATTTTACTTTAATTATAAAATTGTTTTACGTATTGTTGCCATTTCCTGCAGAAACTGCTGTCGGTTTTGTTTTATAACACAGGATTTTATTTGACATTGACTTTCATTGTATGTAATATACAGTAAATACGGTATATACAATAAAACTAACTAATCAACTGATCACCATGGCAACAATATATTAAGCTGTCAGAATTATTAAACTTAAATGTTCTGCTCTCCTTACATCAGCTGACATATGTTAAAAACCCTGTCATGTGATACTGAAGTGTGATTATTTTTATTTTCTGTCAAAAACAGTTCCACTATATATATATATATATATATATATATATATATATATATATATACACTATATATATACACTATATATATATATATATATATATATATATATATATATATATATATATATATACAATTTTGTTATTATTATTTTCTTTTTATATATTTTTGCAATGTTTTAAGTGTGCATAAGGATTTTTCTCTGGAGCAGTGAATTGCTCGACATCAGCTTCCAACAGAATAAATAATCCAAACTTTCAGGCCCAAAACAGCTTTGCAATGTTTAGTCTGAACCTGCCTGGAACCACATTGTCAAGTTTTGGTCCAAAACTGACTTAAGCCCGAAAAAAGGAATGTCCAGATCTGAACTCATCTGCCCCTTTTACAACTCCAAGTGCCCATCAGCATGCCAGTTACAAGGCCTGATATTTTTAATGATTGTGCCAGTTAAATTGCCTACATTTTAAAATTTACATTTTAAAAATGTATTTGTTTTTAAATGGCAAGCTGCCATTGTATTAAACATTTCTAATGAACAGAGCAATAAAAATGTTCCTAAATATTTTTAAAATAATTGTTTCTTTAACTTTTACTTAAAGTTAAAAGTTTTTTCTTCTCCTGTGAAGTTATCATTTTGGAGATTTTGTCACAACAATATAAAATCTAAAATAATTTGAAATGATCAGCTGAAATTAAGATTAAATTATGCTTATAAGTATTTACTCAACAGTCAACATTCTAAAGTTCTTTTGTCTAGATTTCCATAACTCTTCTTATACTGTGCAGTGCAGATACAGCAAACTACAGTACAGAATAAATAAGCTGATTTATTGTATCACAAGTGTGGAACTTTGTGTTAAATTTGAAAGGGTAACTCCAGCATGCAAGTTTAATAGTTGTTTTAAGATAATAAAGTTAGGGAGGAAATGGTAAAAGCAGGGAAAGATGCAAGTGAAAATCTGTTAAAAGTTAAAGCTGGTCTGCAAAAACCAAAATGCGAGATTTAAATCTGACCCAAGCCAGACATAGTTAAGAAATGATGTCCGAACCTGAACCCAACATGAGACGATGTGCCAAATATTTGAAGCTCTTATAGGTATAGGGCTGAGGACCAGTTTAAAAACCACTGCATTAAAGTATAACTTAAAAAGTGTTTGTCTACATTTTGAAGTGTTAAAACAGATTTTTTAAATAAAATTTTATTGGGAATTATGTTGTGCTGTAAGAAGCAAAAGAATGACATTTCTGACGAAGTAATGAAACAGTCCTTGGTTAGTGAGGTTACAATTTTAGTATTTGCAAAGATAATATAAATAATGTGTCTGTGTGTGTGTTTGTCAGCCTGCTTGTGTCTGTATTGTATGCCAGGCTAAGCTTTAACACACTCTGTCCTTCTTTCTGTCTTTCTCCTCCCACAGAAGGAGATGAGACAGGTGTGATGGACAGCCTGATGGAGGCTCTGCAGTCTGGCGCAGCTTTCCGTGACCGCAGGAAACGAACCCCACGCACTGGTAAGAGTCCAGCCGCCAGATCCTTCTCAAAGCACAATCACACACACCTCCCTGCATGCCTCCTTGCTCTTAGAAAACACTAAACAGCCATTGCTAAAACTTAT
Source organism: Pygocentrus nattereri (assembly GCF_015220715.1). Classification (NCBI taxonomy): domain Eukaryota; kingdom Metazoa; phylum Chordata; class Actinopteri; order Characiformes; family Serrasalmidae; genus Pygocentrus; species Pygocentrus nattereri. Next base: position 24,040,224 of record NC_051218.1, on the reverse strand, counting down.
TTCTTGCACCATATTCATCATGTTTCATCAAATGCCTTTTCACAGCTTTTAGCAAGTGGCGCCATTCTTTTGCACTCACTCACACATACACAAACTCTTCTATTGTCTTATTTTATAGTCCAGCATTATGGAACCTTTATTATGTTTTACAATATGTCTCTGATGCACCTCATAACAGATTCATTGCTACGCAGCCATTCATAAGCCACTGATTACATTAAAATTGGGTTGTAGGGATTGGATCCGCTGAGGACGGTTTAACATAATCTTAATGTTAACATATTCCGTCCTGCCATGATGAATCGTCTAGACATGAGGGAAGCGAAACAGGCCACCTGGCGGAGGTGCCATGTTGAATTGAAATGCCAAGGACAGGAAGACAAGTGTCTATACCCACTCCAGCTTTTTCTGCTATAGTTGCGGTGGCCCCAAAACGTCATTCTAATTCCAAAGTCCTTGTCCATGCAGATTTACTGCTTGCGAACTCACCTGTGTCATCAGAAATTCCCAGAGGTATGCTGCACGGCATGTTGTATACAGAGCAATAGAACAAAAGCCCATACATATCATTAAGTGCTTCAAGAACAGGGGAAAAATATGCCTAAGTCTTTATTTATTTATCAGCCATACTTAAAGGGAAAGATCCGAGCCGTGCACAATAAAACAAACCACATACTGTGCCTGTATTGAATATGTTGTTGTGCACTGGTATATTCCTGCATTGCGTCGCTCGTCTGCTTCTTCTCTGCTAACCAAAAACTTCTCTCCATGATCCCTCAAGCCAGCATGGAGGTCTAATAAGAGGGCATGAATAAGTAAGGTGTCATGCCGTATCAAACCTGTCTTCCACTCAGCGGGGCTGTGAGGCCCTCAGTGCTGCCCCCTGACAGAGCCTGCCAGGCTGCCGCCACTGGGGAGAAAATGCTGCTCTCGGCTCACCTCCCATCCCCTGCTCCGGGCCCTCTCCACCTGATGTCTGTTTGACTAAGACTGACATCGGCGAGAGAGAGGAGGCAGGGGAAAGAGTTTGGACCACACTGTCTCTGTTCTTTCATATTCCCTTTCTCTCCACCCCTCTCTCTCTCTCTCTCTCTCTCCCCTCTCTTCCTTTCTTTTTTTTCTTGTCCTTTTTTTTTCTTTCTGTCACCCTCTCGCGTGTGGGCTGAAGTTTGACAACACTGAGAGTTTTCAGAGTGGGTAATTGGTTACGAACTCCTGAAATACCTCATGTTTGACGTGTCTCTCTCTCTCTCTCTCTCTCTCTCTCTCTCTCTCTCTCTCTCTCTCTCTCTCTCTCTATCTCTCTCTCTCTCTCTCTCTCTCTCTCTCTCTCTCTCTCTCTCGCTCTCTCTCTGTGTCCACTTTGTCAATGTTACAGGTGATCAAAGCCCTTCCAGTCCAGCCCCTCGGTGGCCGGGTGCTAATCATGGTAACACAATAAAGCTGTATTTGGAGTTAAATTCCCCTAAAGTACATGTACTCATTGGCCATTTGATTATTTGTTTTGTAATAAGAATTGGGCCACTATTCATTTTTTTTTATTTATAAAATTGGAAAACTGGAAACATTTTTTTTAAATTTCTAACATTCACAAAGTACACCATGTCATATACATGCTTGAAAGCAGTCTCTCATGTTTGCATTTATTTACTATGCCCTGGAAGCTAATGACCTAAGTGCACTTAAGTTACATTTTTCTGAAGTATATTCAATTTCAATACTTTTTTCGACTTCCACTCACATACATCTTTAGCTTTATACTTCCACTTTATTTGAGTAACATGTTAAAATGCAGTCCCAACAATTTTTCTAATTTTCTACATGATTCAGTGGTTGAGAACACAGTTTTGATCTGAAATGGTTTGTTGTAGGCAAAATATCAGATTCTACAGATTTCTTTACAGTGGTCATAATAGTAATCAGGGGTCACAATGTCCAAAGCACAAATAAAGCCATTTTATTACCTATCCAAAATGACCAATAAATCTACACGTGTTTTTATATGTTACGTTGATAATGGTGAAGTAATAGTAAATCTGACAACATATGTTTTCTTTGGTTATTTTTTTGCCTTACAACACCCTCCACATACCTCTACAGCATGAACAGATTACAAAAATATGTTTTAGTCCAGAATCTTTAATATTCCATCTCAAAACAATTATTTAAAGCTCTTGGACATCGTGTAAAGTGTTTGTAACCTTTTCATGTACTAGCTTTCTGTGGAGTAGCTTTTAGAGAAATTGAACACGTTGTACCTCTGGCTCCTATATCCACCAGTATGATTGCATCTGATTCAGTAAGTTTATCTAGAACTGAGAATTTCACATCAGACTATCATTAATGACTCAGTTTATATCTTGACAATATAAATAAACAAAAAAAGAATACCATTTAACACTGTACTCATACCTTCTATCATTCATTGTCTCTAAGACAATGTAGTTATATTTATTATGTGTGCATGTATTAGCAGTCAAACTGGATTGTGGGTTATTAATTTAGTTTTAGCTAGGCTACTATTGATGGTACCTAGTTTTTAATCACAAAAGTAGATTGGCATATTACGGAGCCCCTCAGGGGTCGTAGTAAAAAAAAAAAATAATAATAATTATGACATTGCTTTCTCTTCGCAGATGTTTTGTGTTCCCTTGCAAATAAAATGCATTCCTTCGCAAGTGTTTTGCACTGCAATGCAACAGTTTGCATCCGCTTGCAGAATTTCTGCTTTGCTTAAGCTAAGAGATGAAGCAGCTCATTGCATTTACATTGATCTTGGATTGAAATATAAGGACATTGTGTTGATTCTCAAAGTCAAATATGATTAAGCTATTAATGAGCATTGAAACTGTCCTTTTATAGTAAAAGCTACATTTACTGCGACAGCAAAGAACTCAGCAGAATAAATGCAGCACAGCCTGGCAAAACTGGGAAAACAACTTTTAACGTTAGCTATGCTAAAAACAAAGCTCTAATTTAGGCAAGGACGTCAGGCATCTCTGGTCCTACATTTGCTTGCTGTCTGTCAAGCATATATTTTGTGAGGGAACACAAAACATTTGCGAGGGAACGCAATGTCAATTGTTTTTTTTTTTTTTTTTTTAAAAACCACAGCCCCTTAGGGGCTCCATAATATGTAGACGTGACTCTGTTGCATGTGGAATTTTCTGGTCTGCCCACAAAGCTTGGTTTAAGTTCTGGGACATATCTAGACAAACCTCCTTCAAGCAAGTAAATGAATTGTTTCATCTCATGAGTATAAAGACATAAAATCAGGTTGTTTCCTGTTTTCCAATTGTATATATCTAAAGGGATTATTTGCTTTTTTCCCTGTTTCGTACATCTATTCAGAAGTCGGACAATGTGCCATTTTCTATTTTCCATTGTCTTACTGGGAAACAAAAAATGAATGGCAAAAACGTACCCAGACCCATTACCCCTGCTCCCCTGGCTGTAACATTCGCTTATTAACCACAGCTGGTCCACACGTTAAAGAAATCTAGCTGCGCTTCCAAAGCTAGAGTATGAGCCTTGTGCACAAATTATAGCTTTGTGATCGCAGTGCTTTATTATTTAATCTGTTTCAGTCCATTTTAGTACAGTGAATTGATTAAGCGATTAGTAAATCTGTGTAGTACAGTACATATGTTTGTTATGGTAGCAATCCTGTTTCCCTTATTACTAGAAGGAATAGGCTGTAAATATCTCACTACTGATTCATAGTAATTTTGTTGCTACACATTGGTGGTGATTCACCATGCAGGCCTATGAATCAGCCTTCGATCACAGCGATAGTTGTGTCTTTGAGGCCTGAAGGCTCAGGTCTGAGCTCTCCAGAGGCATCAGCTCAGCATGGTTTCTCTTGTGTGTGACCAGCGACCATACAGTAGGTGTCCAACTGGCACTACTCCACAGAGATGGAGCATGGCAGCATGTCCATAGCATGTGGAAAGCTCTAAGAAGTGTTTGCTCTTAAGGGCCACTGTCTTCACCTATCCATAAATTAGTTATTTATTTATTTATTTATTCATATTCCTTGTATTCCTTATTCCTTCCTCCACGCCTTCTCGGCATTATGCTACAGAATGTCAACTGATGCACAGCACCTAGATATACTTGCTTTTAATGGATTCTAGCCTTTGTGTGCCCTGGCCTACTTTGGAACAACTGTGACAGAGCTACTCTGTCTGTGAGGGCCTTTTTTATATTGCATATGCCTGAAATGACGTGTTAGTGTACTAAATCTGCACACTCCCTTATCCTGCAATCCCTCACAGCAATGCTGCATGTCTGCGTCAGTGACACCACTCGAATGCCTGCGAAAAAGAAAGCATTGGAACACCTGAATCGAGCAGTGTGGAGATGTAGCAATGCACGCACATACACAGCCACTCCTTGTGTGTTTGCATTGTTTTTGTTTGCATTTGAAGCATATGAAGTCTCTGTTGGTGCAGTTGGAGAATTTGTGAAAAAATGTCTGTTTCTTTGACTACATCCTGAGCAACATTGAATTAATGTTGCCTCTGCTATCTCTGGATTGTATGCACCTGTAGGGAGTACATAGTGCAGAGGGGCATGGTCAGCAGATCATCCTCTCTAACTTTTTTCTTATTCTAAAATAAGGCAAAAATGCCATTTTAGGGATGTCACCTGACTATGCCTGAATTTACATTCGAATTTTAGAGACTTTATTTAATACAAAGAAAATATGTAGGATATGCGTAACACCTCAGACTGTTATAAACTAGTCATGCTCAGTCAAGATGCTTGTTGAAAAAAGGTATTCTGATGTGTTTCTAAGAATGACTTTTATAAAATTTCACATCCTGAGCTAAAGCAAAGTGTAAGCATGTGGGCAGCCCTGCTCTTAAACAGTGGTAATCATGCAAGGATTATGGACCCCTGGACACGTTTGGTGGACCTCTACCTGGCTGCAAACATAAAACCTCAAAACATCAAGCCAGCTACCTAATGCATACTGCTGTGGCAGGTATGGAAATTTTTGGGTTAAACTTTGGTGGTTGACGTTTTATATTTGGCTTTTGAAAAGTACACTTTCTACTCTGTCAAAGTTTCAGGTCTCTCTTTATTAGACCACTCAAGCACATTGTTTGAATACCTGGAGCTTTATATTCAAGGTTCATTAATAAGGATGCTAATTCCATGCTAAAAACCTGGAAGCTTGAGCGAGATAATGAAGGGTAGTGTAACCTTTACTAAGCAGTGATTAGAGGAGAAAAATAAACTGATGTTAAGGAAAAACATGCAGAGCATCAGGACATCATCAAAACGTAACAACAAACCACCGAACTTTCAAAAGTTGCTTTACTGACAGAGCTGTCCAGCTGTGGTTTGAGGAATGCATGTAACAGATAAATGGTCTATGTTTTATCACCACATTTAACAACAGTAGTCTAAATTACATGGTTAAAATTGTCATATACCGCCATGGCAATAGGCAGCCCATTTATGCTAACTGGTATCTACTTAGCTAATTTAATTAGCTAACACAAAATTAACAGTATTCACCTATATAATTTCCCGCACTCTGGCTGTTTCTCCTCAGTTTTTTTACTAGAAGGGTCGTAGAGATTGCTTTTTTCTTCCCGTCAATGAAGATTTTCTTCTTATCTGTTTTAAGGTGGAACTGCAGAGCAGTGTGATATGTCAAAAACAGAAACAAGATATCCATCAAAACAGTGCATCACACTGTTTCTTGCAGCTGATGTAGACATCCTAACTTATTAGAATGGACCTGTTTTGGTTTTGTTGTTCTTGCATCGCTAGCTGTTATCACGTGTTTATTTATACCAGTGTACTGCTAGTGAAATTCCCACCATAAGTCAAAACAGATGTTTAGATTTTCATATAATTGTTCCCTGGGCACACACCCATAAAACCCATTAGATGATCCGGGCCTGGTCTTAATGAAATAATAGCATTATAGACATCTAGACATCAAAGAAAGGTTCTGTAACTTATGTAGAAAATTGCTTTGCAGAAATAACTAGGCGAGGTGGAAATAGATGATAAAGATTTATATTAAGTTATCAGCAGACATATTTAAAGTCTTTATTTTAGTCATGTTTTACCGTATTTGCAGTGTTTTTGAGATTTTTTATTGCTGTTAATATTCCAGCTGTTTAAGCAGCAGCTTGCAGAGATTGATGTCCTCCTATAGTGAAGATGACTTCCATGCTGTTTTCAGCCTCACTTGTCCTCTTTGAGTGTGTATGTGATTCTTTTGCATTTTAAAATGAAAATGATTATACACAGATTTGGCTGAAGGTTCTTCTTGCGTGCTCATCTGGCAAATACCAAGCATGCTTGTGATCAGCAGGTGTTCAGCAGTCAAAATGGCAGGAGTGCTCTTAGACATGAAGACAAGTAGCTGTGCGTCTGTCCTCGGCTTTAATTTTTTTGATACTGGATAAAAGCTAGTATTTCCTTCATGTGAGTCATCTGTAGACACCTCAAGCCAGATTCAAAAGCAGGACACGACCTTACCGACATACAAGGTCATTAAGATCCCTCAGCTTCCTTGTCCTGGCTTCGTCCATCAAAAGTTTCCCTACGTTCAAAGAGGCCCCGTTTGACATTGAGCAGGAGAGGATCATCGTGCCTCCATTAAAACAGAGATGCAGTGATATAATGCTTGTCAGAGTTATGGGATTTGAGCCCAACTGTCTAATCTGCCTGAGTCTAGCAGTTAATTCATCCAGGCAGAGGGGAAAGTGGGCCCTGTATGTTTAATGAAGATTAAATTACCTATTTTCAGTCATGAAATTTTAAGGGCAGAAAGGGAATGAATCTATGAAGTAGCAAATGAGAGTGAGAGAGAAGAGTAAGATGGCAGAGGGTGGAGTGTTCTGGACAAAGATTAAGTTTTTTTTCCTCTCTCTCTCTCTCTCTCTCCCTCTCCCTCTTTCTATCCATTCCCTAATGCAGATGTCATATCTCTCTATAATTTGTTCCTTACCTTTTGCCTGTCCTCATACTTTTTGATGAGACAAGCTGTTTTCATTTGCACTCTTTTCATAAGCTTCTTTCACAACAAAAAAATCCAGCATTTGTTTCCTCAGTTAATCAGTGTTATCATCTTATGAGATTCTGATCATGTCCCATAGCAATTAGTCCTTTATCATATACACATCTATTTCTCCTTTTCACTATACTATTATTTCACTTACAGGCGCTAATACCACACGCATACTCTTGCTCACGTGGGCATGCGCGCACACACACACACACACACACACATCTGATAGAGGAGTGTTGCTGTGTAGCACTTTTACTTGACAGCTAAACCTCCCAACTCCCAAACCTCAAGCACTCCACTTCAGGGTGTTGATAGATGTTATTCATGCAGCTTGCCCCAGGGGTGCTCCTAAAGGAAGTGGGGCTAACGTGATTTGCTCAGGGCCAAGGGGACCGAGGGGGCCACTGAGCTTGCCATTGGCTTGGATGGCTTAGTAGATCCCAGATATCAATAGGAGGAAGTGTGCACCACTCTGTGGAGATGATTGCTTGAAACCTATCACCTGCTTGTGATAGATAAGGATATTTTTCAACTCCGGGGAGAAGGCAGAGGCAGATAGGGAGAGACTGAGAAGCTGGGCCCATCAGAAGAAGTAGTTTGATATCCAAAAGTGGGGAATCTTCTTTTTGTGGCCCTTTTGTGGAAGTAGAGGGCTGGAGAAAGCGGCGTGGGTCTTCCGTCAATGTGCTTATGGAACCCTGACAGGAATGAAGATTTTATGTAGCGTTTGAACCCCCATAGTGCATATATTTGATGTGTGGGTTTTAGAGGCAGCGAGTGGTTAAACAGGTCGAGTATGATATACATCCATCCTTAAAGGATAAATCACGATAGTAAAACTCAGAGGCCCATGGGTGGCGGCCGGCTCCTCTCCCTGCTTGTCAACGAGTGTGTTGGCCCGTGCTATTTGATTTCTACCCAGAACCTTTTGACCTAAAGTTTGCTGAAAGGAGACAGACAGCGTCTTGTTACTCTCACACCAAGCTGCAAGAGTTAGCCATGACTGCGAGTCGCCCATGCTCTGTGTGTGTCCTGAGATGGCCAGGTTGACTCCTGGTGACAAACCCTTTTCAGGAGAAGTCAATTGCGCAGTGCCATAGAAGACCTCAGACTCTGCTGCTTTTGTCCACAGCTATCTCCCCCAGTGTGATTGATGTGAGTGGAGGCCAGCCTGCTGAGAGGAGGGCCACCTAACTAACTGCTCTCTCTCCCTCTCTCTCTCTCTCTCTTTTTTCTTTCTTTTTTTCTCTCTTTTTTTTCTCTCTCTCTCTCTGTTTCTTGGCAAAATAAAAAAGCCACTTTGGTCATTTTGGGTTTGCTGACAATGTTCTCTTTCGTGGCTTCTAGCACTGAAACAACCACCCCCCTGACCCTTCACAAGTCATTCAGTCACATAATGTAGTTGCACTCTTAGAATGCGTAGGCTCATATGAAAGGTCATCCTAAGTGCTAATTGTCAATACTGGATCAATTTACCCAAGCAAATATTTCTCAGCAGTACATAATTGAGAGTCTGATCTGATTTTTGCCTGGCACATTTTCACGACGGAATTGATTTTGCTCCCGGCATGAAGCATTCTTAATATAGCCATAATTCACTTTGAAAAAGCCAGAGCTATGGCTCTGAATTTAGGACCAAAGATCTTATGGACACCCCACTCCTAAAATATAGACTTCATAATCTTCCAGAGGAATATCCATAGCCACCATGCTCAGCTTAAAGAGATGGAAAGTTCAACAGAGTGTATTAGAGCATATTCTTTGGCTATTATCTGGAGAGCCATCTGATAGTGGTAATCAGAATAAATACAGCTTTGTGGAGAAAGCTCATAGTTCTTTTGAAGGCTGCTAGTGATGGCTTCAAGTTTAATTGGCATTTCCCATTTCTTTTCCCAAATGTGTGGTGTCTATTACCAAAGACAAATTGTGGCTGAACAGCATTTGCATTCCTATATCACCACCCATGTGAGATCTGTTAGATGCTGCAATGGGAATTAATATTTTCGATTTGCCGTTTATGAGGGAGGGTGTGTGTAATAAGGAGGTTTCCTGGGTTATAAGGGTAGAATGTAAACTAGCACTCATTATATCACAAATGGGACTGGAGGTGGTTTGACTGTGGAGCAACAAGTTAAAAGAACAAATTAAACCATGTTTGATTATATTTTAATGTGAATTAATCATATTAAAGTACATTGACTCAGATTTTGTGCTGGCTGAAAAAATGTTTTTTGAATATTCTGCACCATTCTATTACAAAACATTCAAACAATGAGCCAATGTATAATATACCCTGTCAGTAAATATACATACATATATTTACACCTTAGCCACTTTCATTTAAACTCTATAACGTTCATATACTCATATAACATTCATTTTATACAGTTCCCCACAAATAATCCTAGTACACATTCCCTCTCTTACATCAGTTACGATCACTACTATATTTTATGAATGTGAAATGTCAGAATAATGCTAGAGACAGTGTTTTATTTCAACTTTTTTTTTTCATCACAGTCCCAGTGGATTAGAAATTTACATACATGTGGTTAGTATTTTGCACCATTGCTTGACAGAACTGGTGTAACAGAGTCAGGTTTATAGGCCTCCTTGCTCTCACATGCTGTTTAAGTTCTGCACATAAATTTACTACGCGATTGAGGTCAGGGTATTGTGATGGCCTCTCCATTGTAATGGCCTCTCCATTGCTCACACTTAGGGGGCAGTTGTGGGCTGGAGGGGGCAGTTGTGTGCTGGAGATTAGGGAACCAGCTCTGTGACCGAAAAGTTGCCGGTTTGATCCCCTCGGCTGACAGTCCATGACTGAAGTGCCCTTGAGCAAGGCACCTAACCCCCAATTGCTCCCCAGGTGCCGTGGATAGGGCTGCCCACTGCTCCTAGTTCACTAATGTGCATGTATGTGGGTGTTTCACTGCACGGGTGGGTGAAATACAGAGGTCTAATTTCACAGTGTGCAAAACACAGTGACAAATGGTTCGCAATTAAAACTTTGTTGTCCTTAAGCCATTATGACAAAACCTTGGAAGTACCCTTGGGGCCATTGTCTATTTGGAAGACCCATTTGCACCCAAGCTGGCTGATGTCTTGAGATGTTGTTTCAGTGTCTCCACAAAATTTTTCTTCCTTGTGCCTAATAATATTATGGAGTGCATGAGTCCCTCCAGCAGCAAGGCACCCCAACGACATGATGCTGCCGCCTCCATGCTTCATGGCTAGGATGATGTTTCTTGGCTTGCAAGCCTCCCCCTTTTTCCTTCATACATAATAATGGTAATTATAATCAAACAGTACCAGTTTTGTTTCATCAAACCAGATGGCATTTCTCCAAAAAGTAAAATCTTTGTTTCTATGTACAGTTGCAAGCTGTAACGTGATATTTTATGGCAGTTTTTGAGTAGTGGCTTCTTCCTTCCTGAGCTGCCTTTCAGGTCATATGTGAGACAAGGTCGTTTGCTGCTATTCTTGGATTGATTTGTATTTTTGCGCCAAAGTGTGTTCATCACTAGGAGAATGCATCTCCTTCTTGAAAGGTATGATGGCTGCATAGTCCCATTGTGTTTAAACTTGTGTATTATCAATTGATCAGATTAAAGAGGTTCCTTCAGGCATGTGGAAATTGCTCCCAATGATGTACCAGATTATGGATGCCCACAATACTTTTTCTGAGATATTGGCTGGTTTGTTTTGATTTTCCCATGTCAAACAAAGAGGCAATTAGGCTTTGGAGGTAGGCCTTTAAAAATACTGCTGCCACAAGTACATCTCCAATTGACTCAAATGATGTTATATAGCTTGGAAAATAGGCTAACTATCTCTCTCTCTCTCTCTCTGTATGTATATATATATATATATATATATATATATATATATATATATATATATGCTTTATTCAGTATTTCTAGCCAAGAAATAAGATAATTCAGTGCTTCACATTATTCAGTGATAAATATAGTCCTACAGTTCATGTTATTCAGTGATAAATAAATGATTTCGGTCATCTATTTGTAGTTTTCTGCCTCAAGCTCTGATCCCTACTTTTCAAACACTAAAGGTATAGTGGATGTTCATATTGTCATAACTTATTTCTTAACTTTATGCATCTTTCTCAGTTTTTATCTAAATATTTACAGCTCTGATTATCATGTAAAATATTCAACAAAAACTTATTTGAAACCTATGAAATTGTGGGGCTCCATGGTGTCATACAATTATTGAGGGAAAATTGTGAAATACACTACCAATAAAACGTTTGTCGTATTAATAATTGTTATACATTAATAACTTATACAATTTAGATCTGAACTAGACACTGAAACATAAACCAATGGTTTATTCAGAACTTTGAAATATTTTGAGAACAAGAAGTTATTGCATGGTAAATAATTAGCAACTGTTATTAAATAATAAACTGTGATGATTATTTGGAGTAATTTCTTGTCAAAAATTGGCTATAGATTATTATCATCTTATAAAATCATTTTATGCATTCATCAGCAACAAAATATGTTTTATATTAATGAAAATAGCGATTTCAAATGTTTGAACAGTAGTGTAAATTTGATTAGAGTGAGAGAGAGATATTACAGGTATTTCCTTATGAAAGCAAAACACAAACAGTAGAAGACAAATGAGAGAACATCAAAATAAGAATAGATCTGAAGACATGGAGGCATGGTGAGTAGGAGGAGATGGAGAAGTGCATTTTTAGAGAGGAAGAAATACAAGGAGGGATAAATAGAACCTAAATATAAGAGAAAAGGCGCTAACACAGCATTCAGTAGAGTCTCTCTCTCAGAGGAAAATGTGCGCATGTGTGTTTGTGTATGTGTGTGTGTGTGTGTGCATGTGCATCTGTGTGTTTACGTGCGCACAATCAGCAGGAATCATTCCCGCTCAGGCACTCGCCCTCAACTGAAGCATGATCCTGGCTGACATCGCTCCATCATGAATGCCAACGGATGCCCATTTGCGACTCATCCCACATTTATTTATTTAAATGTTTATTTGCATCAAATTTATTTATTGATGGCACTCTAGGATATGATGGCAAATCTCCATTTGCTGGGGAAAACAGTGGACTGGAGAGTTTGCAACATTTACACTTGAATGAACGCCCACTTTGTAGGGGTTCTCCACCTTTTCATTTAGATTTCAGCAGTCTAAATAGCGATTCCTCTCTGGTAATGGTAAAGTGTTATGAGCAATTTAGTTACTTAGTACTAGTCCCACTGGTTTAGAGGCTCCACTCCCCCTGTCTTCCTCCCACCATTCTCTTTTGACTTGATGGTGCTTTGTTAATATGAGCAGCAATGTCCCCCTGGGAAAATAATACAGTATTTTTGTATCACTTCCACAGACTAAGCGTTTTAAATCGTTGGTTGTGCAGACATCCGGTCTGAAACCCCATTTATAAGATCCTTTTCCAAATCTTCAGTTTTTCTTATTTCGCTCTTTTCAAAATCTTTTTTCCAGACCTGTAGGACACCAAAGATCTATTTGTATTGATGTCCTCCATGTTAAGGCCACTCCCTATGATAATGCAATTAGTTCGATATTTGTCACTGTAATTGTTGTTTATTTCTCCAACAGTATATTTACTGTCCTTGGAAGCAGAGCGATCAAACAACGCTTAATTACCCACAAGTGTGCTTGTGGAGGTCATTAGCTTTCATTCAGTACTATCGGACCGCCGAAGGAGCAAGTGAAACACAATGTCCATGTGCTTGTGCTATCTCTAGCTTTACAGAGCTCGCCAGGCCCCAGGACGCCTCTCACCCCAATGCTAAAAGCACCACTCTGGAGGCTCTGTGGAGACTACTTGAGATTGATCTGCCCTGTATGCACCTTTGGACATGAACGTGAAGCAATTTAGTGAGGCTCCTGTCCACTGTTATATGATATTAGATATTAGCAGAGTGGCTTAGAGATAATATGGTAGAGCTTGTCTGGAGTTATTTACCAGGCCAGGGAGTTTTGTTAATAATACTGACCAAAAAAAGAAATCTCTTAGAAAGTGATTACATCTTGGATTTCTTTAAGTAATAGCATAGTTTAAAAGTGATTGGGCAGTGTTTTATTATAAGTTATTTGGTAGGGTACTTCACAGAAATTGGCATAATTGCTCTTGTATCTATATGTTTGAACAACTCTCTGAGCTATAAGTGTGAACAGAGATGTTGTATAATGTCTCCTTTGTTCAGAAATTCAAAGGCAGAGGAATGAGAGATGTAATAGCTGCCACAAACCTCACGGAGAGAGCTCTTGGTATTCATGAGTTTCATAAATTGCTGCACTGAGGCTCTCCCCAGTATGAGATGACTAATACCTAGGTTTAAAAATAGACAGAGGTGTTGAACAAACCCTATCTCTGTAAACAGCAGATTAAGAACAGAGAGACTGGGATGCAAGGGATTCATTTGCAAGCAGCCACTGTGCTGGAATCAATAGGGCCAAAGAGCATGCTTCTGATTGGGGTTCATGGGTAGTGAGTCTGCAGGAATCCGCAGGGCCGCATAACCTATGTGCTCTGGAAGGAAGAATAACTGCTGGATTAGGTGAGACACTGATTTTCCTCAGCTAGAGGGCAGCCCCCCACCTCCCTCAGATGCGCCTCCTCTGGTGGGTCAGGTCAGAATTCTACACAGTGTTACATGATGACTCCAGTCCCCTAAGATATATTATTTTTCTTGCTTTTTCAGTACTGTACACAAGTCCACCATTCATTTATTTAATTTCCAGTGAAATGGCCATTATGTACAAATTATACATTTTCAGGAGATATTTCTAAGGAGATTAGATGTAAGATAATCTTCTTGCAAATGTAATGGGAAAGGCAAATGAAAACAAGTGTAACAACTGTAAGCAAACAATAGACACATTTAGTATGGAAACAAATATATATTATTATTATAAATTATACATATAGTTGGTTTCGTTTATTTAGTTATTATTAAATATATGTTTTCAACTTCCTTCCTGATGCTGAAAAATTAGCTTGAACCGAAAGTCGTTAGTCGGAAATTAAATAAATGAATGGCAATCTCTATTTGTTGCACAGTACTGTATGTATATATGTTTGTAACTGATCATGTGTGTGCATTCTGTATTTCTGTAGTAACTCAGCAAATCGCGTGATCTGTATATCACAATATAATACCGTAGTTTATGCATGACTTGACCCAAAAAGGTTTTTTTGTGCCCCAAGTCCCTAACACTTTGACATATTCACCCACTTGCTGCCCTATATACATATAATATGATTAGAATAAACAGCATGTAAAAAATCTATTGTGCTGTTTGTCATTAAACTAAAGTTTTATAGTTAATGGTATTGATTTTTCCACAGATACTTCCATTAATATGTTTACAGTGGTGCTAACTGGCTGTCTAAGGGATGGATTTTTCTTGTGCCTATTGTAAAATTTTAATGATTGCCGATAAGGCTGATGGAGCAGTTATTCATTTTTTACTGGATCCGTTGGTAACAGAATAGATGGTTCCTGCTTATAAATCCTAAATAATAGAGGAGAGGTATCAGTCATTGCAAGAGAAAGGAGAAGCTTTTATGGCACAGTGCTGGAATGGTATCAGAGCAATAAGCCATGAGAGTTATTAGCTGACATGCCATGTCTTTCAAGCCTGTGCCCCCTCCTGTCCTCTAACCAGCTTTGCCCTCTCTTCTCTCACACTATATCGCCACCTGCCTGTCTTTCATTCTGCATCCGTTCCCATATTCTAGTGGTACATCATCTGGTGGGGTGAACAACTTCCTTTGTTCGTTTGGGGAGAGACCACTTTTGTGTCGTCCCCAGTGTGGCTGTGGCGTACTTTGCCTTGCTTTGCTGATCTCATTCATCTTAGCCCGGTACATTTTGGGGTTATGGCAAGAATGACTCATTAGAGATGAGCTCTCACTCATCTTGTGCATAACATTAATTACATCACATCACAGCCTGACCATTTTTCCCCAGAGTTCACTTAAACAGGTTCTTTGTCCTGACCTACTTGAGTGGCCTGCTCAGTCATAGACTTGCCAGTCAAGAGAGCTACTTACAGCGACTCTTATTGTAATGGAAAATTCTGCTGATGTTTTTTCATTGCACGTTTTGTTTATGTATCACTGTTGGTGCTGCTCCCAATGAGGGAACAGCTTTCAGATCTATTAAATTGGAGCCAAGTGCCCTCCACCATCAACCATCCGGCTGTTGTCAGTCATCTCCCCTCATAATAGGAAAGCAGGCCACTACAATAATTGCTTTGATGGTCCAGCCTGAACAAATCACTTCTGGGCATAGAAAGAAGCCTCAGAGATGGCAGCCAGAGAGAAAAGGTGGGAATGAATTAAAGCACTTTGTGTTCCTTGGGGGCATGTGTCCTAGATTTTTTCAAAGAAAAAATATAGAAAAAAGGGGGAAAATATGCCTCTTTCTTTGCTTACAAATAAATGTAGCAATAAAGGCAGCAATACACAGCCACTGCCCATCATGCCGAAATGGGTTATTGAGGGGGAGACAATAGAGGCTACATAGTTAAATGGCAGGTGGAAAAAGGGTGATTTCAGTGGAAGTAATCTGATTTTAAACGGGTACACTGTATAGGAGTACCTCTAGTTGGTCTTTTGTTAGTGAACAAAAGTTGGCCTCTCTAAAAGGAAGGCTTTGAATGTTTTAAGGACTGCGAATGAGGCCTAGTTGATGTCCCATGGCTCACTCCACCAAAGGGCCCCGCTGGGCAGGCCTTGGCCCAGGATTAGGGTTGGTCCATGGAGCTCCTCTGGTATCATAGGCGGATGGATGGAAGCTGCTGTTCCCTTTATTTTCTCAATGTGTGACTGGTCAGAGCAAATGTAAATGTGTTCTTTTATGCCTTTGTCAAATCAGCAAAACAGCAAATTAGCTACAGAGCAGTCTCAAAAATATCATGGCCTTTAATGCAAATTTTCATGCTGTCTTTTGTATCATTGATTTAATGTCATTTCTTTCCATTAACTACTGTACTCAGGTATGTCAAGAAATCATCTCCTTATTTTGAGAACAGAACTATCTCTACACACTTGTTGAGACTATAAATGGGTTCATTCTGGCTGGTTATGGGCAATGCAGACCTTATAGTAATAGAGGTGAAGGACAAACTGCCCTTAAAGCTTTTTCTTACTTTTATTGTCTTTCTTAAATAGGACTTTACAGCCCTCAAGGTAGGGATTGGGTTCATGTTTGCAAGAAGTGTCTCACTTGTGAGTCAAAAGCTGTCTGACTGCAATGTTTAGAAGCAGTGATAGGTCAGAAGTGGATGTAAGAGTGGCACATTGTTGAAGATGGGTGGTGGTGTGTTCTCACTGTAGAAAGGTACTGGTGCATGGGGCAGACTCTATAAAAGTCCTGCACATGACCTCTTAATTACAGCTGCTGGCTTCACTGTGTGCGCTGTCATCAATCCAAGACACTATACAAAGT
Source organism: Pygocentrus nattereri (assembly GCF_015220715.1). NCBI lineage: Eukaryota > Metazoa > Chordata > Actinopteri > Characiformes > Serrasalmidae > Pygocentrus > Pygocentrus nattereri. The sequence continues at coordinate 24,023,709 of NC_051218.1, read as the reverse complement.
AGGCCCTGGGCCCCATGCTTTAATGTCATCTAGAACCACATGCCTTCCCAGGGGCAGGATTGTTTCCCAAGCTCTGGAGGCACGCCTCTCTTTAGTTCCAGTACAGCTCCCATATCACCACCCCCTACTCTTTGAAAACTGGGAACTGGCTCTTTTTTGTTTACAGCTTTTCCCTTTTTTTCTCTTTTTGAGTGAGTTTGACAGTCCATTACAGTTCTTTGGACATGCAGGTGCTAACTGCTTTCAGACGTTTTTTGTTTTTTTTTTTTGTGGGAAATTTAGTCAGCAAGCCATATGAATGTAAAACGTCCATTATCGAAGTCATGCAGATGACAAATTATTACTTTTTTTGTAGGTGATAGAGAATTCTTGGAGGCGAATAACAATGCCTTCCATTGCTTCCTTTGAAATGTTTGCCAGACGTTTTAAAAAATTTGAACTCTAGAATGATTTAACTCAGAAGTGCTCACTGACAGAAAGTTACAGCAAGGCTCATTTACTGTTGTAATTAATCTGTTCAGTGTCTACTTTGCTTGTCGTTTACATGTATGCCCAGAAGGTTGAGTTGTGATCTTTTATTTTATTTTCAGTCAATTCTTTTCATTCCAGTAGCTATCAAGCATGGATGCATCATAGTGCAACGGCAGCAGTAAGGATTCGTTTTCCACTAAAAAAGAGTGAAATCAGATTAAGGCACCTAATTAAGGACACTCTGCACCTTGTGGCGTGCAGTAGAGTTGTGTTGTGTCGCTACCCACAAAGCTAAGCCTGTGTCTCAGGTAGGTGTCTGAGGCTTTGCTTCTCTCCATCCATAATTAACTCCCTCCTTCATAATTTAGCCCTTTCCCCACTATTCTGTGTTACAACATCGCTTCTTGCTAGTTAGCGCAAAAGATGTGTGTGCCCTATCCCCATGACATACGACTGACACACTTCTGTTGCTCTGGCTTTTCTGCCAGAACTGCAAATGGCAAAGTGGGGGGGGGGGGTTGATTTGTGCCTTAACCACATGTGCCTTAATTTCACAGAGTATAGAACGGTGGTCTACGGTGTATTACAACTATGTTAGCAAAGTGAGCTACTATAGTGAATTGCTGACTAGGTTTGGCATGGAAATGAGTTGAGGACTGACAATTACTGTAGGGGAATGTGTGGCGCAGTTTACACAAGCTTTTTTATTTTTGTTTATACAAAAACCTACACATCTAACACAAGCAAATATTTAAACTTGGTCTCAAGCATCTGACGTCCACAGAGAGCAACAGTGGCTGCATGTTTTAAAAAGTGTGTGTGTGTGTGTGTGTGTGTGTGTGTGTGTGTGTGTGTGTGTGTGTGTGTGTGTGTGTGTAAGCACCTAAGCGCATTATTTAAAACCATCTTGGCAATAAGTATAGTTTTAAGTATAGTAAGTCTAAGTATAGACTTTAATAATTTATCACTTTAATGCATTATTAATGCATCACTTTGACAGCCCTAGTTATGCTTATAAGTACTTATAAGTAACATATAAGTAGCCATGAGGGACTACCCTAAACATTCTCTAGGGAAAAAAGCTGGTAAATTGATGCAAATACAATCTCAGGCCATGGTGATGATGCTCAGTAACATGGGCAGCATCGAACATGGGCCACATGCTGTACTTGTTCAGGCTTTGAGCAGGGTATTAATCAACTTAGTATATCCAGCAGCCAACTGAATGGGCTGGAATTAGAATATGTTAAACTTTATGTTAATTTTTAAGGTCTTTAATGTACGCTGTTGACCCTGCTGAAAGAAAAACAGAGAGAGAGAGCAAGCACAAGAGAGCAATAGTGACGTGTCTAGAACGGGATTGCTGTGGATTTTTAAGCCCATATATCATTGTCATCACACCTTCACTCTCCACTGCCAGCTTATTTACTGGCCAGGGTCTGAGAGTGAGGAGCCTTTTTTTTCCTCCCCTCCAAACCACCTTTCTCCCTGCCTGCACTGCTGGTTTGGGGGTTAATTCATGCCACATGCCCTGTGAGCAGTCACCTCACCCAGATTCTGTGTGTCTCCTCCACTGAGAATTTCACACATGCTTGTCTTATGTGTTAGAAGGCTACACACACCATCGCTTAGCCCTGTGGACCATACTTCATCCAGCCTTCTCATACTATTTGTGTTTGGTTTGCTTTTATTCAGTGCTATCCTTCTCTCACTATGTCATTTTGATTTATCATAAATATTATGTATTCACCTCCTTGCTGCTTATGCTGAAGTGTTTTCAGAGAGATCTGACAAGGACCAAAGCCTTTATTCAGCGTTATCTGACTGCTACCTTGTCTAGTGTTTCTCAGGTTGTCACAATAGCTCATGTAAGCAGTAGAGGCTAGGGCTGCACATAATAATATAATATACTAATATTATTTTTTTGCAATATTGAGACTGTGCAGAAGGCTACAAAGCGTATCACAATTGCAGTATATAACCATGTGGTATTTTGTACATATCATGCAGTCATCTGAACAAAATGCAACTGTTATACTAAGATAACAGTTTAAGAATTTTGAACTACTTTATTAATTCCCTGTCTAATTTTACATTTCCACAGTGATAAATGGCTTCATTTATCTGGGTTAATTTGTTGTTGTAATTGCAGTAATTACTGCCAAGAGATGTTCAGAGTGATAGTGATGGCAACCAGATGTCAGAACTGTTTAATGCATCTAAAAGCTAACTAAGAGAAACACGAGTTACATGAAATTATTACAAAATTATTAGAAGATGCTTCGAGTTATCTTGTATTTATTTTTTTAATGCATAAATTCAGGCCATTATAAGGATAACAGAACCCAAAGTAAACTTGGTTGGTTTCAGATTTACCACCATTTTCATTATTATTAATACTACATGCCCTAAAAACCTCAGTGTAGGTTCACTGGTCATTTTAGAAAACATTTTGGACATCTCAAACCCTGGTCCCTATCACTGTCATTGCAAAGAAAATCAGAGTCTCTCTTAAGATTCTGTTCAAAACAGTCTAAATAACGTGGTTTACATTGCAGCAATTGAATTAGGCAGAAATCTAGCAAAATCGATGGACCTCCCCTTTAAGCAGACTGACGAGCTCAATGCATTACATTTACATGAAGCCTTGACCTCTTAATAAAAGTCTATTGTTTCATGGTCAGTTTGTCATTCTTGGCTGTGTCTGTTCCAAAGATAGGAAGACTGCTAAATATTAACTGACCCTCACTCCCATGCGCTGGTGCACTTCCTGCACTTGATGCTTCATGAAACTTTGTGCTCGTAATTCAAGACACTGGTCCTTTTCTGGGTCAGGTCATTTGCATAGGCGGTGTTTAGGGCAGGTTATGAAGCATTTTTGATTCACATGCAAATTTGGCAGTTATCTGCTGTGGGAGCTGATGAATAATGGGATGTACAAAACACACAGTCCACGAGAGGAAATGAAAGAGCGCCTCTTTTCTGCTCTGCTGATTTCATTATAGACACTATTATTGGCTTAGAATGGCAACATCTATTATCTGAAGCCCGATTATGACCATTTTATTGGACAGGGATAGACCTTTATTAATGCAAAAGCTCATCAAAGAAGCACCACTGGCCCAGATAGCACAGCTCTGTCCACAATAGCACCCCAACCCTCCTCTTTTTCTAGGCAGACAGTCTTGACAGCATGAGGTCTCTCCTTCCTGTCATGTTATTTGTCCTTACATGTCACTTCCTCTAACCTTAACCCAGAGTTGTGCACTGGTGATGAAGTGGGGTTGTTTTTCAAGAGTGAACAGGAAGCGCTCTTTCAGTGGAGGAGCAGAGCTTTTGACTCACCACACAATAAGCTTGTTTACTCTCAATGCTGCTTGAATGCTACCACATTAAAAGTGCAATTATAAGCTTTGAGTGAGCAACCTTTTAAGACCCCGAGGTTCTCGACTAATTGTTCATGTTCTGGACATTGCCACATCATTGATTAACTTCAGTTGCATGTCTGCACTATAATTTGAGAAAGATCAAAGGCTACTGCATCATTTTAAGCTTGATAAGCACCACTTTCCAGAAAGCTACATTTGATATGGCTCAGAAGGATGGAAAAAAACAACTTTTTTTAGTGGAATTAGATGCTTTTAATAAGAATTAATGCAGCTTGCCTTGTAGGAATCCCCTTTAGTTTCTTCGCCACATTCATTGACCGCTCTTTGATCTTTGCACCAGCTCACATGCAAGGCTGTTAACCAGTAGCAGTATGAGTCAGAATTTTCTCTTTACCTCCCTGTGACTCACAAAGTTAATCACAGTGAGACATTTCATTGTTGTCTCCTGCTTTCTCTCTGTGTGTAATGCATGAACACACAATGTATTAATGACCTTTGGACCTGTAGTTGTATTTGGCACATCTATTTAAAGCCATAGTCCATCGTTTTTTACCATATTTTTGTGTTCTGTGTCTCTAGACTTCTGTGTGAGAATGAGAACTGCTGGTCCACAATAAAAGTCATTTTAAACCAGATGAGATATATCAGAAAAGATGGTTTAGATTAGGCCTTTTGAAATCATGAAATTTTAAGCATGTTATAGCACCAGTCAGACGTTAGAGCTTCTGTTGTTTTTGTTGGACTAATGATGTGAGTCAATAAATGTGTCTCAACTTTCTTATGTTTGTATGTATTAGCCTCAACCCAACTGATGGAAACACACCCATTAGTATATGATTGTAAAAGCTAACAACTGTAGAAAACAATTACAATCAGTTCAGATAGTTGTAATCATCTTAAATAATTGCAGTCAGGCAGTTATATTATTATTGTGACAGACCTATTTTTAACGAAAATATATTGAATCACTCAGCATGAAAATCACTTTACACATTGGCCCTGTGTCTACTACACAATACTTTTATATAAAACAATCTATTAATTCTTAGTATAGTTATTAGTATTTATCTCAGCAGTATGTATGTTTTGCTCTGTAAAAACATATACATAGACAATAAACAATAATACAGTAGAATGTAATACGTTTTTTTCTTTGTTTTATAAAAAGTTGTTAATGTCTTGTTTAGAAGAATACAGTTAGAATAATAAAAGTTTGGCTACTGACTTCTTGCTATAATCCAGCCATTGCATGGATTGATTAAATTCCATCATCACTATTAACTGATTTAATTTAAAAATGAGAGGTTTGGTAACGCCAGATTCCAATATACTACATGCGAGCAGCTGGGCTTCAGTCTGGACTACTTTGGGTGGTTTGAAGGGTCAAACTACTAAAATGTGTTAACAGCATTAAAAAAGTGACATTAATAATATCAAGATAATCTTGACAGCACTATTTATTTTTTCATGCATGATAAGCTAAAAATACAGAGTGTCTGTAGCAGAGAGCAGGGAAGAATGAAGAGAGGAAATGCTATATTTGAATAAGATGTCTTGTCAATTAGATGCTAATAGAGAACTCTAGGGACATGTTTTTTTTCTTTTTCTTTAATAGTTCCTTGTGGTTGCTGAGTCCTTTCAAAATGTTTTATTTGATTTAATGTTTGTAACGTGCTGTTGACCAGAGGCTCGCTTTCCAATTTAGCTGAGCGTCTGCTTCCACAAATATAGGTAAGCTGAACATGACACAACGTATTTTATGACGCTATAATGTTTAGTGTTCTCTTCCTCAAGCTGGTTGTGGTAATGTTTCTGTGTATTTTCTTTGTGTGTTATTTTTTGGCTGAGAGAATGCAGGCATCCATGAACCTCGCTTGCTCTGTGCCTCCTTTTCCCTGTTTAACAGCCCTTAAATAATGACATGAATAAATATATCTTCCCAATCTGCTGACTAAATATGGCTGTTTTCGCTGCTTAGAGGGAACATCCTCTCTTCTGTTACGGGAAGATCGCATCTGAAAATAAACAAGGATATTATCTCTTTGCTTTAGTCTGAGTCTGGGGTTTAAAAAGGTCACCCACATACACATACACTGTGCAAACCTCCCCAGTCTTGCCTCAGAATGCTATTGATTGCATGTAGGGGTACATTGGCAGAAAAAGAAAATAAGCTATTGCAGGAATGACAGCTTTGCTGCCAGTTGTACTTGATGAAAACAAAAGGTCTCATCTTAATTGCCATATTACCTGATGGTAATTGGATTCTGTCTAACAAAAAAATCCAACAACCAAGCACGAAGTTGCTTGTCTCACAACTTCTTCTGCAGCCAGCAGTTGACTGTCAAGTACTTTTATCAATGTGGGTTGCTAAAGTTAAGCTAATTGGTTCTGCCCTCAACCAAGCACACCAGTCTTTGGAGAGCTCATAAAGGGTTTACAGTGCCTCATGGCAGACAAGTTGACATGTTCTTTTCTCCTGGAAAATATGGCTTTGGTGAGATTATGTCTATTTCCATGCAATGCTCTATTTGCATGGTCTCAATTCGCCAGGCCCTTCACCTCAGCAGCTTAGCCTTAATCTGCATTTAACCAAAGCCCAGAAAAGACAGGCTGATAATCACCATTTTTAGACGCTCAAGCCTTTATTTAATAATTTGTTTTAATGTATTTTTGCCCTTTTAATGTGTTATGTGGAGAAAAAGAGCAACGGGTTAGCTGTCTATAATGGAGGAGAAATAAACAAAATTATGACAGCTCAAGAGTGACAAAAATAACTTTTTTTTTTGTCTTTGAAGACTTTCAGGGGAAAATGTGACTGTTTAGCAGTGTGACGTGTTCTAACATGAGAGTCTGCTGACGTTCGTTGGACAGTTGGCTCAGCACTGATGTGTGATATTGTCATCTCTCCAGAACCGTTATACAGAGTGGAGCGGATTTCCGAGCTGTGAGGGGCGGCTGTGCTCTGAGCAGCACCCCCCCTTCTTTGTCATTTGCAGTGACACTGCATAAACCTCATGAGTCCGCCCTTACTGCAGGCCCATATGTAGGCCTGTGATTGTATGAATAATCTCCAGGTCCCATATGGCTGCACGTCCTGCTGCATTTGATCCTAGCAGTGATGAAGGGGGCCAGGCGTCGCAGTGCGTTTGTTCTGCTACACTTGCCGGGCGTCTCTCTCGTCAGCATTGCCTGCACCAGGCAGTCCGCTCACGATATTAGCTTGTTAAGTGTACACGAGTATGCCACTGCAGGCCATCGGCGTGCCTGCGCGTAAACAGCAGAGAGCATGGAGGCGCAAAATAAAGCATCACTGCAAAAGCCCTTCACTGGCAATCATGGCCAACCCTACTGTCGTTTATAAACTTTTAATATCTGCTCCTGCGGGTAATGGCTAATTTCTCCCGGCACATGGCTGTTCATTAAAAGTTGATTTTCTGTCAGAGAGGATCGCTATCAAATTATCCACAGCCACTTGGACAGCTGCGGGTATTCTTCATTTATTTATTTTAGTTATTTATTCTGCTGCACAATTTCTATTTTTAATTGTGTCACACACCCCTTGTCTTGGCTCTGAGAGCCCTACATGGAGTTTCTCTCCTGCTACACCACTCTCTCCTTTTCCTTTTCCTTCCTGTGATATCTCTCTTCCTCTATCTAGCACTCACTCTCTCCTCCTGGCTTTGTCTCATGTGTGCAACTGCACTAATAGTACTATTCAGAGTTCTGTTGCAGAGAGGAAATTATTGATAAAATGAGAACAAAGTGCAAAAAAAGCACCATGAAAATCATCAATCTGAGCTGGAGAGTGGTTATGAGAGCTGGCTAGAAGCGCTCAACTAGTCACTGGTTTTGTTCTTTGGTGTATAAGAAAAATCAATTTTCAACAGGTTCTTTTTGGACACAGTATGAATGAGAGCAGAACAGAATAATGTATTCTTTATTTTTTCCTTGCTTTCTTTTGTTTCTTTTTTCCCTCCTTCTACAATAACACGAAAGGCTTGCCATGTTTACCTGCTTCTCTCCTTGTATTTCTGTAGACACCTGCTCTTATTCATGCTCCATCACTATAATTTGTCTGAAAAGGAGGATCGATCACTGTTTTTATTTCTTTTTTTTTCTGTGGTTGTTTGTTTTTGTTTTTTTTCCTCAGCCTGCATGTTTCCCTGGCATTCTGTAGCATTCAGGCTGCTTCAACAGTGGTTACGTCAGCAAGCAGGTCATATGCAGATCCTCTCTCATTAATACAGAGCAGTGCTGGCAACAGCAGGGCACTCAGTACCTCTATCATTACTAAGGGAGTAGGATGCTTGAGATGCTTAATGGGACCGTGGCCAGGCTCTCACCCGGCCTGCAGGGGTCAAGACAGGTCGACAGAGAAGACCAGCCTCTGAATGATTCCTCGGGAGAGCCTGCATACTTATATGTGTATATGAGTCTATGCATGTATATAAGTATACAGCTGAGCAGGGCAGGTTGGTTGCACAGGGCACTGACCCCACCAGCCATATAGCCTGTCTCTTTCCTCCTCACTCCAATCTTCCACTCTCTGCTTCTTGCGTGATTTTTCCTGGCAAGAAATCAACACTAATGAACCACTCGGTGCTCAGACAAGACGCCAGCCCTGGCTGGGCTCTGCAGGCCCCTTGCATGGTGGTGTCAGAGTGTGTGTGGATATATGGGTGTGCTTGTGACTATGTGTGTAAGTAGCCATCCTCGACTCTCTTTACTGTAAAATGAGAGATCCATCTCTTGTGCTTTATCACATGTAATGGGCATACAAGGTGTGAATGCACAGCTGAGGCACAGTGATAAATTACCTTCATGTTGACAGGATGAGCTCAGCTCACATTCTCCACTACGATTCATTAAGGTTGTGAAGGAATCCGTTTCTCTTCGTCCCTCTCTCTCTCTCTCTCTCTCTCTCTCTCTCTCTCTCTCTCTCTGGGTCTCTCTCTCTGGGTCTCTCTCTTTCGCTCTCTCTGGAGCAGATGACAAGGAGGATATGGGAATTAGCCAGCGTAAATCCACCAGAGGCTAGAGGAGGCTGAGAAGAAGCACTCTGTGCCAACAATGACATTTTCCTCAGTAATAATACCCTGCGTTATCTGCACTTAGAGCATCTGCCTCAGCTTGGGACACTATTATATCTTAATATGGTTTCATAAATGATAATCTATCATGAAAATAACGTATGCATAGTAATATAGGGATTTGATGTAAAGAATGGCTGACACTATAAGGCACATTGCCTTGACTGTGGTCCCCTCTGTAACTGAATATGTGTGCACACATGCACATGTGAGACGTTAAGGCCACTTCAGGTAGCATGTTAACCAGAGTAGCAGCCGGTCTACCAGATGTTCTGCCCCCCCCAGTGGAGTTGTCACAAGAGGACCTTTAGTCTCCTACCTCCTCTCTTCTCCAGTGTCGTCCTTATAGTCCTCAAACCCACACCCCGTTCATTCACCACCAAGCCCACACAGTATGGTCCACATATGCCACACACTGCATCCAAGTGTCGTCACTCATTGAATTTACAAATGCAGTGTTTATTCTTTTGCACGTATATACTACAGGTTTCATGTTTACTGCCTTCTGGAGCTTTTTTTCAGCACCTCATGTGTTGCAAGCAGCATGTTCTGATGTTGGATTGAGCTTCTGCTAATCATTGATGATAGGGAAATGTTGGCGGCATCGCTGATTGGTTGCATGATTTATGACATGAACTAGTGCATCTAGGCTGTATAAACATGGATTTACAATAAGAGGACCGTGGACCAGCCAGCATCAACCCAGGGATTGTATCCCTATATATAGACTGTTTTTCAGAGTTGGCCATCCATGTTTTGTTCTTGTAAAATTTGTAATGCTATAATGCATCACATTTACTCTACCTACAAAAAAAGCCATCAATCATTTAACATTCTCTACGTATGAACTTGTATCAATGTGCAGTGACTTTGAATACACACTATAGAATTCTGCTTTGCTGAAAAACAGCATATAGGGTAGTAATACTTAGAGATTAACCTGTGGTTAAACTAACTGGTCTGGGGTGTTGTGACTTTTTTTTTGGAGAACCTTACTTTTTAAATATGATAACAGGCAAAATGAAGGATCCTCTATCTTTTTTACTCCAATAAATAGCACCCTTGCACAAAAGAAACCAAAATTGCCAGCAAATTATTTCCCGCTCTTGGGGATAATGGGGTATCTTGTATGGCCTTTGATTTTCTCTCTTTTTTATGCCCCCCCCCCCCCATGTTTATCCAGCCGTCTGCCCATGGCTCTGCTGGAATCCCTATTGATAGCTGTCAGGCTGTGTTGCTGGGCAGCAGGCATGGGGGTAAATGCGGAGGGGGGTATTGTACACAGGGCACATCTGTCAGATCTCATGGCTAGAGCCACAGTGTGATGTGAAGGGTGCCATCAGGAGACAGAGGCAGCTAGCACAGGTATGCCCAATTGAGACCCCATCCTCAGGCTGAAACTGGCTGTGACACCCTGGCAAGACAGTATTAGAAAAAAGGGGTTGATGAGAGGAGGAGAGGTTGGGGAAGAGGCCCAGAGGCACTGAATGAAAGTCTCACACATGGTACAAGCAGAGGATGCTCAATCTGGAAACATCTATCCCCTTCAGACTTCAGGCATCCTGTACAGAAGAACTATACAGATCTTCTGGAGCTTTCCCTTCTTAATTAACATTTGGCAACTTCTTCTGGAGCTGTGTCTTCTTAATACATGTTCAGCTACTTTAAGAGCTCTGGTTTCTGACTTACCATTCCATTGCTTATGTAGAACTCTATTTTCTTAACATGACACTGCTCCTTCTAGATTATTCTTATTAACACTTCTTTTTCTGGAGTTTGACTACTTCACCTGGAGTTCATCAGACATGGCACAGAAGGATAATCCTTAAATCTACAATGCAGGGATGAGGTTGACAGTTTATTTAGTTATGCTGGACTCTGCTCTCTACCTTGATCTTGAATCTGCTTGCACATTCAAGATGGAATCTATGTAATGCTGGGTCAAGTTCCCTTTGTGGTTGGAGTCATGGACTTGTGGTCAGCTCTGGGTGAAACTTTAATGCTAATTGATCCCAGGGAATGCGTGTAGACACAGGTGTGTAGCTGCAGGGCAGGACCGCCATGGCAAGCCTTGGGAGAGGAGCGAATAGCAGGACTTGTAACTCCGTGGCAAAAGTGCCATGGGCGGGGAGAATGACCTAGATTTGTGTCAGCAAAACTATTATAGAAAAGGGGTCTTCTGGATATTTCTACCAGTTTTGTCTACTAATGTGCATGCATGGCAGATGCAGATATTTGCTATTTAGGTAAGCCTAAAAATATCAGTGCGATTTCTGTGAAAAATGGGCAGCAAATTTTATTTCTCTGGAGGTACACATGTTTAGTGGCAGACAAGGCTGTGGGCTTATCTCTGGCAGGTGTAGAGACCACGTTTTATTTTTCACCTACTCTCTGTAGTACACGTCACGTAACAATGTTACTGCCACGAGACCTAATCAAACTCACTAACAATAGCTCACAGTGACAGATGCCCAAGCATCTGGCATGCAAATACACTTTGAATATTCAAAGCTCCCTGTCAACCTTGTCTTGCAGCTTGATCAGGTCACTTGGGGAACTGGGGGGAAAGGCTGATTTGAGGTGGTTTGGTGGCATACATTAAAATTGCAGTACTCTAGATGGAATTGAATCACTATAGCTGAACCTCATAGTGTGCTTAATTTTTCAGTAATAGAGATGATATTGCGGTACAAGCTAGTTCTGCAGTGACGACGTGTTGCCGTGTCCCATGCTTTGTCATTCTTGCCTTCCCATGCTGGTGTGGTCCTTATCCTCCTGTTTGGAGATACTAGGGTCCATGCAGCACTATAAAAGAGTGATGAGGAGTCTAGGAGAGGCCCTATGTACAGCACTTTATTCAGGAATGCTGACTTATTTATAGGTGTTGGAATCGTGTTGTTTGCTTGTTTTATTGAAAACCTTGCGGGTAAAGTGGCGACAGGCTGCCATGTGAGTGCAATCTCTGGGGGGTTCCCCTGCAGAAATCTTCCTCCCAAATAAATAAGTCAGTGCAGATGAATTTTTCATTCGCATGAAATCCATTGTCGCTGGGACGTCTGCGGGGACGTGTCATTGCTCCACGCGCACGGCAAAATAACAACCTACCTCAGGTCGTCCAACTGCGGGTGCTCTCATTGAGAAGCCTGTGCAATTAAGCTGGCACCCACACTTTGAACAAAATTAACACTCTTTAGACTGGATGTGGCAGCAGCATACCTCATATTTTAGATCCAGGTAGATCCAAGTATAACTGGATCTGTTTTAGTGTCACTTCTTGTATTCTTTAACTTGCCTTTTTAAGGGGAAAGATAAGGGAGGCATGAAAAGTTTAAACCCTCCAATCAGACAAAAAAAAAAAAAACTTGCGAGTTCTGAAGCCTGACAGAGCAGAAGAGGGAGAATAAGAGAGAGTGGTAGGTAGTGTTGTGAAGAAGAAGAAGAAAAAGTAAGAAGTGAGCGAGTAAGAGACAGATGAAGAGGGAAAGCCATAAGACTGCCAGGTCAAGGAAGGTAGAGGTGGAGACAGGTGAGCGGAACAGTAGAGCCAGACAGAGAGAGAGAGATGGAGTACAGAAGTGATGCAGTGACTCTGAGCATTTAAGGATGTGATGCAGGAATGGATTTGATAGGGCTGAGAGGTGAGTGGAGATATATGGCCCATCAGTGGATGAGTTTGCTGTACATTAGGGACTTCTTTGACATGAATGATTCAAAACTGAACTCACTCTGTAAAGCCTTCTCTCTCAGGCCGGCGTGCTCAGCAAATGGCCTTAGGGTTTTTGGGATAGCAGGCCCTCCATGATCTCTATGCTCTTTTTTCCAAGAGAAAACATCAAAAGACAGATAGGTAAATAAATAAATAAGAGACAGCATGTTTTATTTAGCTGCACGTCTGCATAAAGCATCCTCAAAGTGAGAGAGGCAGAGCCCTGGATGCAGCGGATAGACTTTCTCATGTTGTGGCTCAGGAATGGTCCTTCCTTTTAATGGACACTGTGTACATATTTGACTTCTCTTTGGGGAGTCTGGGTACCATTGTAAGTTACATGGGTTTTGCTTCTGAAACTTTGAAGTACTTTCAGTTTCCTGTTCATTTCTGCTGGTTCAGAGCAGCATAGAGTAAAAGCAATGTTGGAATAGCCAGTTGAATATTGTGTTCTGAAAATGAGAGTCATAATTCTCTCATAATTAAAAATCATTATTTTTGTTGTTACTCCGCTAGTAAAATATGACCCCACTAGTAGCCTAACATGAACACCGTACTACGTGTTACACGCAGATTTATTGAGTCCGCAACCAAATACTGATTGCATCTGTAGTGATACAATACTGTGTGACATAAGATTTAATGGAGTAGGAGACATGACTGTTCACTTGTGTCTGCTCCGTTCCCTCTGGTGTCTCTCACTCGTTATTTATGAAACGTCTAAAATGCAATCTCATTTTAAAAAGAAATAGAATAAAACAATCTATCGATCTAGACTGTATCAACACTATCCATCTGTGTTTATCTTTCTATCTGGCTTCCCTATCGTGACTTTTTTTTTTTTTCACCCACACGATGCATTTTCTTCCTCTATTTGTTTAGTGATCCATCAGTCTATTTACCTTATCATGCTGCCAAACCATCCATTTACACTTCCATCTGTCTGTCAGGCTATATCGTAGTATCCATTTGTCTAACTATCTCTCTGTCTACTTATCATGCTGTCAATCAAAGCTCCTTCCTTCTTTGGCTGCTGTACAGGCCTCTTAAAGCGGTGGAGTTTGCAGGCTAGTCTCTGCCTCCACCTCACTACTAATTCATGCATTGGCATTACATGTCAGCCCATACAGCATTTTGTGACTCTGCTGTTTGTGTCATTCTGTCATCACATCTGATGCAGCTGATATAGAATCAACAAAACAACGAGCAATTTCTTTCATTCCAGTTCAATCACTGTGCGTAATTGTGCACATTTAATTTCAGACCCTTCTCTCTGATTAAAAAAGATACGTTCAAAGTGCCTGACCACAGCCAATAGGCCCCTGTCACTGATTCTTTGCTTTTATGGGTAAATGCAATCAGCCATGGTTTATGCAAGACAGCTTACAGAGATCTGGGCTGTGCTGAAGCTGGTCCAGTCTCTGTTTCTTTGGCACTAGGGCCCTGGCAAGACAGGCTGGCACCAGGCTGAGCTGAAGCAGGTCACCGCCTTCTAGGTTCCAACCCAGCCCTATCTGGCACCGGAGCAGGACCGACCCTCATGCTAACGCACCCAGCAGTCCGGCTTCCTGCTGAGCCACAATCAGTCTTGGATGGTCAGCAAGGAGCCCTCCAGGCCTAGTGCATGGTAGCCTGATAGATTAACCACTTTCCTCTCCAAAGTTTGGCTGGAGGGCTAGAGATACCTCCAGAACCCCCATCTGCCCCTCACTGACACAGACCTGCCTCCCAGCAAGATCTCTATCCTGCTGACCCAAAGCTGCTAGTGTCCACAGCGGCCAGAGCATATTATGATTTACCCCACTGCCACTCCAGGTGATGGCAAACCATGTTGTACAGCCAAGAAAACTGTGTAGTACAGGGTTCACTTGTCAGGCCAGCAACATTATGAGTGCACTTACCAGCAAACCACTAACATGCTCACCATCTATAGTTAGAGTTATATGAGTTATTATACTTCTGAGTTGGAAAAAAGGCTGCTTTCAAATCAATAAAAATGAAAAAGACAAAAGATTAACAATAACATGGTTTTGAGGAGAGCAAGAACATGTGGTCGCAGAAACATGATTATAGAACTGCAAGTTCTGTTGTATGTACAGTATGTTTTAAAAAGTCTATGTAGGATATAGGTAGAAAAAAATTAACAAAAATGGTAGTTATTTCACTGTCTTCCTGCACAGTGAAGTACTATCCAGTGTGTTTAGAGGCTGTAAAAATGTAAAATACGTAAAATGTTACTAAGGGCATAACAGTACATACTTTCAAACTGTGAAATTTCAGACGACAATGCAGTGTTCTCGGGTTTGATATGATTTTAAGATCCCATTTACATTTCTAAATCTAACTCATATTATGTACTACACAGATCATACAAAATAAACATTTTGATACAAAAATGAGTAGAATGTACCTAGATGATTCGTTGTGACTAAAGACAGCGGCTTTCACAAACGACTGCAAATGAGAGATCCTGTAGAAACCATTGCAGGCAGAGCTGGCATTTGACCCACCACTTTTTAAAGTACTGGAGTAATGCCCTACCACTTTTTTTGTTGGTTTTAGGCCTTTTACTAATCTCCAAAGAGCGAAACCAGTAATAAAGTAAATGTTTTTCTATTACCAAACAATGTGAATGTTACCAAATGCCAGATTCAACATTTCTTATGGCTGTGTAGAATGTGATGTTCTTCAAGGATGTAGCATGAAAAAGTGAAGCACAAAGGTGTTAAAACCAACACTGACATGAAACATCATGAAAGCCTTTACTAGACCCATATATGTCATGTTATCTGTTAACAGTTATCTGAGAAAGTAGTGTTTGGTTTTATCTTAAATGTTTACTTTTTAACATTCCATTTTTTTATCAATGATACTGAAGCTGCTATGATACTGAAGCTGCTACATCACGACAAAAGTTATGGAAATAGTTTGAACATGATTAGCCAAACTTTTATACTACAAAAACAAAGCATTGCAAACAAGATGGTTAGGCCAGAGGGTTTAATCTCCGAACCATGCATCTCTTTGAATATAAGACACAGCTTACAATTAATTTGAAAACTGTTTTTCTGTTTGTTAGAGCAAAATGAAAAGTAACTCTAACTTTTCTTGTCTTAAACATTCCTCTCCTCAAAGTTAAAATGCTAGTTAGCCCCAGCTTGCTTAGTGCAGTTGAGCTGATCACCTCTGAGTAGTGAAGAAAAAAACAGCACAGATATTTCTTACCTTTACTCCCATAGTTGTGCCTTAAGAGACTGTGACTTTAGTGGCATGCATGTGTAGCATTATCCATTGGTAGACCTGATTGACTGTTTTTTGCTGTTGTTTGAAAACAGATTTGGATATCACTAATTTACTGGTCATTTCACAGACTGTGTTTCTATCTGTGATAACACTTTATCACTGACTGGATAGTACTCAACCAAATAGATCAGTGAAACATGTGTCTCTTCAGTCTAGGTGGTATCTGATATAAGCCATTCGTTTCTGGCAATAATCGCATGAATCTGAAAGTCACTCAGTTTACAGCTCCTTGGAGAGGAAAGCAAATCCAGATGTACACCTGTTGTGGAGAAGTGTTGTTCAAAGGAGCAATGTGGTCCCTGTAATAAAGTTAGTCCCGAATCTGCAAGTCTTTGTAAACTGGAATTCTTTGTTTACTGGCCACTTAATCCGAACATCAACTGTTGATGTTACGTCTTGATAAAGTTTTGTGTTTGCTTTTTTAAGAGCAGTTTTCCAGATGTTTCCAGATGTGATACAAAAAGATTGTTCCAAAAAAGTACGCAAGCAGAAAAATACCTGCATCACTGAAGAGAGAACAGACTAAGAATCCCCCATTAGTCCTGCTCTGTCTATGACCACATACTCATATCACAGCTTGAATTTACTTTCTCACAGGACCACAGAGTTGATGATCAGCAGTGTGGATTAGCCCAGGGCTATGATCGATTTTAAAGTGTGTCTCATCTGACTGTTTGGTGCATTCATCTGTACCAGTTTTTTTTTTCTGCTTCGTTATTTTGGATGACATTTGGTCAAGAGTGTCAAGAAGCATCACAAAATCTGCCATTCTTCTAGCTCTTTATGATACCAAGTTGGTCTGCAGCTAAGAAGCCTTTTTGCTTGTCCATGGGAATTCAATGAGGAATCACTGCAGCTGCAAGTCTGTCAAGCTTTTCATTTCTAATCACACAGAGCCCTGCTGCTGGGTCTGTAGGCAGGGAAAAGAGTGGGCCTGTCTGACTTCAGTGGATACCAGACACAGTTTCTCTTCCTTCCCCTGTTTGTCCCTGCTACAGAGCTGTCAGTGCCTTCCCACCACAGAGATAAACTAGTGCCTCTCTCTCTCCTCTAAAAATAAGCATTTGTTTATCGACATGTGTAGTGATTTCCAGCTCTCCTGTGCCGTATTGTGTGCCGAGCTGTCAGGAGACATTACTCTCAGGCCTAGCTCCCCTTTCAGCCCTGACCAGAGAAGAGAGAGAGAGAGCAGCTGAGCAGGACAATACAGAGCAGCGAGGGGGAGGCATCAGGCTAGTAAGCCTCTAGCAAAATCTGTTAAGATGCTGCCTTTTAAATAAGGCTTCAGACTCCACTCCTCAATCAGAGCCTAAACTTTATTGTACTCCTCAAGGTAGAGATTGTGAGAGGAGAAAGCATTGGGCATATCAAATATCTGGGTCATTCATCCAGGAGGTGGGTGAGCACATCTGAAAAGAAGCTGCCTTTGATTGAAAACCATGATAGAAAAGTGAGAAACGCTATTGCTTTTTTATTTTTATTTTTTATTTAAATCCTGTCTGACCGGGTTTTCCATGTTTTGACTGAATGCTGACTGCAACTCCCAACAAGATGTCAGATTATACACTTCCCTCATCTATTAACAAAACCTTCAGGAAAGGGCTCTGTTGAGTCCATGGCCCTGGCCCAGAGCTTATCTGGTCTTTCAGTGGGTTTTTCGATGGAGGTTTGATGCAAAGGTTTTTGTTTGTATTCTCCACTGGTGTGTCTGTCATGGCCAGGTTTGACAAATGACCCACAGCTCCTCTAAACATCCATAATTCCAGCCACACACATTTGCTAAAAGCAAGATTACACCGTCTTGCCTCACCATTTTTCTCCAAGTCTGCTTGCTTCCTTGAGTTACAGTAGAGAGTGCACTTAAGAGCTCATGTCTCAACCTCAAAATAAACAATATCAGCCAGTCAGAAGGTTGCTGTTTTGCTCTGTTTAATGCCTGACAAGGATGTAGGCATGAATATTTTTCTAGTCAGTGCTTGAAATTGTGTAGGTTGTGGAAAATACAATATATGAGGATTTCTTGGTTTAACAAATAGCCTAGGCTCTTCTAAGCTACTTTAAAATATTCATTAAAAAATATGAATATATGAACTTTCATACTCATTGTTTTTGACTATTCAAGCACAATGTATGTTCAAGCACAAGTGTTGCTAGTCAGATAAGAAATGGCATGTGGTTATTATTATTATTATTATTATTATTATTATTATTATTATAATCAATCAAAATCATACATATTTTATGGGTCACTTATGAAACATGCATGAAGTTCATTTCAGAGCTCTTTTTAGACATCCTGTATAAATAAAAATAATCAGTGGCCATGACTTAATAAGACTTAAGTCATGGCCATGATTTAATCATCTCATTCCCATGCCTTACTAAGTTGTGGCCGATCATTAGGATCTCGTTCCCAAGCGTAATAAGGCATGGCCACGCATTATTTTTTATTCATACAGGACGTCATGAGCGGGGCTCTGTATGATGCATCTGCATTGTGTTGATTTCTTCTTGCTGCAGTACCTCTAGACTTGCAGGACCCCAGGCTATGCACTGGCCAAAGTGTGTGTAGGTGTTTGTTTGAGGTTCCTGACAATAAGATACTGGCTCAGTCCTTCTGACCATCCATTTTCTCCTGGTTGGAGCTGAAGCTGAACCTTGACATCTAACTCCACTGTCCCTCTTCAAAGCACTTGAGCTCAGCTGTAGTTTTTAGCCCTCTTAGCTTCATAAATTAAGCT